>NC_141699.1:600312667-600912667 GCF_964263255.1 Lissotriton vulgaris | reverse complement strand
TGGCATGATCCACCAGAACCAGGATAAACCTGTGACCAGCTGTTGTTGGTGGATCCAAAGGCCCTACAATGTCGATGCCCACCCTTTCAAAGGGTGTGCTAACGACTGGAAGTGGTTCCAGGGGAGCCTTTAGCTTCACCCCTGTTTTCCCACTGGCCTGGCAGGTTACACATGTCCTACAGTAAGTGTTGGACGCCACTTTCATCTGAGGCCAGTAAAAGTGGAGGACAAGCCGTGCAAAGGTCTTGTCCTGGCCTAAGTGTCCTGCCAGGGGTATGGCATGAGCCAATTCCAAAAGAAAGGCTCAGTACTGTTGCGGGACTACCAAGGCCCTTGATGAACCAGGCAAGGGTACCTTGGGTTCACTGTAGAGGAGTCCATCCTCCCAGTAAATATGGTAATGTCCCGTAACATCACCTGCTGCTTGGGCTTCAGCCTGTCGCCTCAGTCCCTCAAGGGTGGGGCACTCCCTCTGCCCCTTACAGAATTCCTCTCTGGTAGGACCTCCCTCCACATGCCACTCCGCAGGGATGGGTAAATTCTCCAGAGAGTCTACTTCCCCCTCCACGATCTCCTGGTCCACCACCGCAGGTGGCCGATCTGTCTCATGGGGTGTGGAAGCCGGAGCAGGCTTTCTCTGTCTCCGGGTCTGTCCCTTCTTAGCAGCGGGTTGGGCCATTGTTCCAGGCTCCAACCCAGGCGAACTCCCTCTCCGGGCAGTCGCAGACCGTGTGCTGACACAGGCCCAGTCAGGTGTACCCAGCATCGCAGAATGCGTCCGGTATTCCACCTCTCTCCAAGTGTTGTGTTCCATGTCATTCCCCAACAGACAATCGACTGGCACGGCAGGGCTTACGGCAACTCGAAGTGAACCTGCAACCCCCTCCCACTCAAAGGGAACCTCAGCCACTGGATAGTGGCCCATTCTGCCGTCAGCCATCGCGGCGGGGTGGAGTACATTAGGAACAACCTGCTCTGGAGACACCAGCTGACTTCTCACCATAGTCATACTGGCTCCTGTATCTCTCAGAGCCTCCCCTCTCTGGCCATTGATGGTAACCCATTGCCCATACTTTGTAGTATTTGGGGGCACCTGGATCTTTGGCACCATCTCCCGCTCTCCCAGGGACACTAAGGTGACACCCGCCCACTCACCCCCCTTATCTAAGGGCAACTCCTCCCCGAGCGCTACACTAGCTACTCCCGGTGACTTTCCTCCGGTGGGAGGGGGTGGTCTCTTTGGGCATCTGACATCCCCCTTATAATGTCCAACACCACCACATTCAAAACAGTGGAGAACCCTTGGCTGCTGGCTTTGGCCAGGATGAGGGTTTCTGGGCGGGTTTGCCCTAGGGGTGAAACCTGCTCCCTTCCCTTGGAAGTTATTTTGGGGACCTTTAGAGAACTCTTTCTTTTTCTCCCCCCCCTCCTTCTTCTGGGGGGCGCCCTGTCCGGCTTTTTGAGATTCCCCTCCAGTCCCCTTGGAGGACACCCGGGTACTTGCCCAGATGTCCGCCTCCTCTGCAAGCTTCCGGGGATTGGTCAGCTTGCTGTCCACCAGGTGTTGGCGCAGCTCGGGAAAACATTTCTCGAGGAGGTGTTCTCTCAAAAATAGATCGTACAGCCCCTCATAATCTTTTACCTCACTGCCCTTGACCCAACCCTCTAAGGCCTTTCTGGCGTAGTCAAGGAAGTCCACCCAGTTCTGAGTGCTTAATTTGTGGCTCCCCCTAAACTTCTGTCGGTACCTTTCTGGGGTAAGCCCAAACTTCCTTAACAACGCCAGCTTCATGGTGGGGTAGTTTGTCTGTTCCTCTGGTTCCAGGGCCAGCAAGGTGTCCCGACTAGCAGGAGGCATGTACTTATACAAACTACCCCCCCAGTGCTTCTCCTGCACCCCATGAACCCTCAGAGAAACTTCATAAGCAGCCAGCCACTTAGCTATATCGTCCCCCTGACTGAAGCTCGCTATCAGGTCTTTTGGTAAGTAGGGTTTGGTCTCCCTGGCTGTCTCCTTTGGTTCGCTGCCACCATTCCTATCAGGAGAGGACCCCCGTCGCAGACTTTGGAGCTCCAGCTCCTTCAATTTGAACTCGTGGGCCATCCTCCTCTCCTCTTTCTCCTGCTCCAACTTAGCCAACTCCCACCTCAACTGTCTTTTCTCCCTCCTATCGGTAAGCTCGGCTTCCGTTAAGCTTCCCCCAGAGATGCTACTGCCCCTTCTGGAGTAGGACACTGGTCCTGGGAGTAAGTTTTCCCCTTCAGTGTGGAATAACTCATCTATCCCCCCCACCGTGTCCTGGTCTACCCCCTCTTTCTCCTCCTTCTTTTCTTGGTGTGCCTCCACCCAAGCCCTAAGACTGGTCTGGAGCTCCCCCTTCCTGGCACCATGTTTGAAAAATACCCCCATTTGCTGGCAGAACATTTTCAACTGTGACACAGAATAGACCTCTAGGTTTTCCACAGCGAACTCCATTGTGAGTCAGGCAAACCTAGATACACACCAGAAATTTCAGAGTTACAAGGGCAACCTAAAGCCAACTCCACCCACCACCAGGAACAAATTTGGAAAAATCAAAAAGACAAATTGGGAGGGCCGCAAGGAGAAAACTCCTGGTGTAGGTTTAGTGTATTACGTTGAATTACTATTGAGTAGCTGCAACCAAGTCAGTATCCCACCGCTAGGCACCAATATGTTGGAACTGGGGTAGCCTGGCCTAGGGCAAGACTAACATTCAGAGGCACAGTGTAAAGGTTGCAGACCACCCAACAGTAAAACCACGCAATATCACTCAAAAAGAAAACACTACACCAAAAAGATGTGGGAAAATACGTACTGCTTTATAAAAATAATATTCTCTTTGTTGTCAAAATATAAAGCTTAGAACATTTCAGATTACTTTAGAATCAGCAGTTATACCTTTTAAATTACTAGCAGATTATCAATTAGCTTCTTCAGTACATTTAGTTGTCTTCAAATCAATATTCCACTTCCCAAGATGTTATCCTGTTCAATAAGACAGTACACTTGTCAATGAATTAATCATAACACTTTAGACTTTCCCAGATCAATGACCCACATCAATTGTGCATTTCATAAGACTCCAGAAGCAATTTCAACTGGTTACTATACTGTGCCCAATACTGGTCTCTCACAGCACCAACCACCCTCACTTCCTAGTACACAGTTGCTGATGATCCCCTCAAGTTACTCCCTCCTGTGTGTCACTCAGCTGTGGCAATTACTAGGATGTGGGTTATTCCCAGATAACCTTTAGTGCCACTCTCCCCCTTTTCAGTACACCTCCTTACTTGATTTCAGCTGTTGTTGAAGATGTCCTGCGCCAAAAGGAGGGGTGACACGGAAAAGGAGGGGGCTAGGAACCGAGGCTGCAGAGGCTCTCTCGCCTCAGAAGACTCCTCGGCGTTACTCGGTTTGGGCCAACTCCTCGGTGAGGCTCTCACTTAGTGAGCGTTAGGGACAGAAATCACGATGCCCCCAGGCCCCTTCCGGGCCTCTTAGCTCCCCCTCCCTGCTCGGGCCAGCTCTTCAGTGTGGCGCTCGAGCAGGAGGAGAAGGCAGGATCACTCGGCGCTCCTGAGTAATCCCCCGGCGACTCTCCTCACGAAGACACTCACTCGGCGGTCATGCGCGGAAGCGCTCGCTCTCGTCCCGCCTCTCCTCACGAAGACACTTACTCGGCGGTCATGCGCGGAAGCGCTCGCTCTCGTCCCGCCTCTCCTCACGAAGACACTACCAGGAAGGACACTACTCGTCCGGGCCTGCTCGATCCTAGGCCCCTCCTGTGGGAATTTGGATCACAATTGGGGCATGCGCGAAGGCGAGCTCGAGTAGGGACTCGCCCTCCCCTTTCCAAGGGAGACAGTACTTTGCCGGCAATGCGCTAGAAGCGCGGAAGGCGCCCCCGGGGTCCCGTCCACAGAGAGAAGCCTCGCAAACCTCTCAGGCTCAGTGGATCCCGGGGCAGGCGCTGTCACAGAAAACGATCAGCACCCCAGGGGTCCCGCTCACAGTGGGGACGGCGCTGCCTCCAGAAACCGGCTCCCTTCACCAGGAACTCCAGGGACCGGCCAACTGCACAAACAACCAGGGCGTCCTTTTTATTACTCAGGTTTGGATGGAGGTTGGGGTCTAGGGATGAGGGCTATTCCTCCTGAGTCTCTTTCTGCTGGGCAGAGGACTGCGCACCGCAGCACTGCAGTCTCCTTCTCCTTGGACTTCCCCTGTATGGTTTGGACAAGGGGCAAGCTAGGCGCCCAGGGTCTCCAGTAACCCTTAACAGCGGGGTCAGGACAAGTAACCCAAAAGGGGATAATGAGGTGATACACTAAGGCAGCTTCCCTATCTAGGAGGTCAACCCTATGTCTAACCTCTTCCCACCCTTAGCTACAGCCTGTCCTCCAGCTGACTCTCTCAGGTAGACAAAATGGCTGCCTCGCTTTCCGCCTTATATAGGCTGCCCTTCATTGGTCCAGAATGGACCAGAAGGTTCTAGAATGCCCTATGCTAGGCTATGGCCAAGTTCTGTGTGTGACAGTTAGGGCAGTTGGTGGCCACCATTTTAGGTGGTGCCAACTTTCCTGTCAGAACAGGCCTCTGGGCCTGAGGTAAAAGATTATGAGGGGGAGAAAGAACACCTATCCCCCTGGCCGACACCTACAAAAAGTCAGTAGACAAAAATTATTAAGGGTATGAGGGGCAAAAAGGGGACAAAATAAATAATAATGAGGAGGGACTACGTCAAAAAGCCGGACAGGTCTAACATATATCTATGTAGTTTTACTTATAATTTGTCTTGAGGCAGGTAAGACATTTACAAAATGGAAGTGCCTCAAGATTTTACTACAAACCTCTTTTGAGTCGCATTTAAAAGTCTGATGTCTTTCACAAAGCTTTAGTACTTCAAGTGATCACTAGTTGTCCCTCTCCAGTCAGAAGCAACATCTTGTTGTCTTAATTAAGCTGCAGCAACTCAGTTTGTTACTCGATGCCCATATCGAGTCAGATGAGTGTTTTAATAATGAGTGCCAATTTCCTACAGGATAAACAGATTTGACAATGTTGGTTAATGATGAGTCAATATTGCAAATTTCAATAAATGTCTTGATTACCGTAGAACACTTCGGATGACGGTCTAGTACATATAGGTACTAGCAGTCACTGAAAATCAGGTGCCTTTAACCTTACTTTTAGCAGACTGGTTTTATATACATATACTGAAGCAAAATGCAGTCATTCAAAGTGAAGGTATCCAGGGACTGAACTGGGCTGACCCAGTGTCTTTCATTGTGTGCAGTTGTGGGAGAGAGCATGATTTGAATGACATTTGAGCAGCCCAATGGATGAAAAGGGTTTAGTAAAACTCTTCTAGATGCATGTATTTTCCTTATGAATGTGTTGGGAAACAAGATCCAGGCAAGAGAGCTAAAGTTGTCTTTTCAGCCAGACCTAAACATTGTTAGCCAAAAGCAGAAACAAGCAGGGTTTTTGGGACATATGCCAAACCATTGTGGGAAGAAGATGTGCACCAAAACCAAGCCATATGGGGAAAACTAACACACACAAAAACACCTGGGACTTAGAGAAAACAACTTAGATGGAAGGGACTATTCCTTTTTGAGTACGGTTTCTTCCTTCACACACCAGAGGTGACATGCTTCATCATCAGTAAACTCCTCACACTGTGAGAGCTGATCATGGTGCGGGCTACAACTCCCTCCCTGAGAAGGAGGAGCTCTTCTGAATTAATTTTTTAGAAGAGTTGGTAGAAATCCGGTAGGGAAATAAAGGTTGGCGAGGTATGCAGAACATGCAAAAGGTGATTAAAATTAAATCCAGGGCAAGTGTACGTTATTCACTCTTGCCTGGGTTAAGGTTAAAAAGAAGTGATACTGCAGTGGTAGAATAATTCTTAGGCGTGTCACTAACTTCAGTCAACATGTTTCTGCCATGAGTACGGCAGAAGAGGTATATTGGCATTCATCAAGACCTGTATAAATCGCTTTTGCTCCGAAAGCGCCCTCATACAGGAAAAATACCAAGCCAATCAGTGGTCCACTGAAGGAATCATATACGACCTACTGTCAATCAACCAAGAATAGTCGGGGTAGTGCCTCAACTCAGGGATCCTGGCTTGGGGCTCAGGGTGCACTCTATCAATCGTAGAGGCCCCTTGGTGGCTGTCCGTTCACCACCAGGTTTCTTTCTGGATCTTACAGTGGACCCCTCCTCCTTCTCAGTGAGGGAGTTGTAGTCCGCCCGTGATCAGCTGTTATAGTGCAAGGAGATTCCCAAAGATGAAAGATGCCATCTCTGGTGGGTTATGGAATTTGTCCTTAAAAAGGAATATCCCCGTCCAGCTAGGTTGTTTTCTCTAGGACCCAGTTGTTTTCGTGCGTGTTAGCTACAGGATTGGGAGCAAACACCAGCAGGTCTTATAGATCTCCCCTGGACCCCTGTTGTGTTTAAACAACAAAAACTGCCACTTGACAAACGTTTGCACATTATCTGTACTGTAGGTGGAGGAAAAGAAGGGAATGTAATTCCTGGGTGAGATCCCAGTTGACAATTACAGATTATTTAAGCTGGCTGTAGTTGCTTACTAACGTTTTGTCAAACTGTAGGCTACACAGAGAAAGAGATAAAGCGAACCTATGCTCGTTATGCCTATTAAAGGTGAGATAAACACAGCGCACCAATAGCGGGACCCCGTGACCAGCAGGGTAAAATGCTTTCCTCACAACGCGATATAGTAGAAGTGTTCGTGAAACACTTACAGGGAGTATACACAGCCGCAGCACTCACAAGTACTTCCAAGAGGCGGTCATACCTTGACAAGATATGAAAGCCAAGCCTGTCTAAGGAGGACATGGATGCCCTGAATGCTCCCTTAACCAATGGCAAGATCATGGCGGCAATGAAAGTGATGAGGACCGTGAATCCCCCGGGCGGGGACGGCCTACCAGCTGAATTCTACCACACTAGACAGGGTGATCTGGCTGAACGGCTGCTAGAAGCCTATAAAGAGGCTTATGAGGTGGGGCGACTGCCTGAGTCGATGAGGGAGGCATTAATATTTATACTACCAAAACTCGATAGAGACGACTCAGTGGTGTCCTCCTACCACCCCCTATCCATGTTAAATGTTGATCTAAAAATTCTGAGCAAGGTCCTAGCCACGAGACTATTGAACTGTTTTCCGCAGCTGATCGCAGATTATCAATTTGGGTTAATTCCAAATAAGAACACTCTGTATAACTTACGTCAGCTGTCCCTGGTGTTACATTCCCCAATATTGCAGATGGATCAGTATTCGCTTGCGCTGTTGGACATCGAACAAACTTTCAATTAATTATCTTGGGTATTCCTGTGGGAGGTGTTACGTAAAGTAGGCATTGGGGACACCTTACATAGATGGGTTCAGCTGCTGTACAAAGGATGCCAAGCCAGGGTACGAGTGGGTAGGACAGTATCGCAAAGTTTTGGGCTGAATCAGGGAACCCTCCAGGGGTGCCCCTATGGCCACTGCTTTTCGCTTTGGCCATGAAGCTACTCACTTGCTACCTTCGGACGATGCTGAAGGGATGGAGCATACAGATTGGAGAGACCACGCATGTGGCCTTCTTCCAGGCAGATGATGCATCAATATATCTCAGGAGTTCTAGGTAATCTGTACCCATCATGTTGGCAATTCTGACTGAATTCGGAGAACATACCGGGGTACACGTAAGCCGCACCAAGTCCAAACTGATTCCCTTGGGGACCCTGGTAGGTTAGCTGGATACAGATATACCACCTCTGGACATTCCTTGGTAGACCAAGGTGGTCCGATACTTGGGGATTCGAGTTACACACAGAGCATACAACTTTGAAAAGGCAAATTTTGGTAGGATAATAGATGGCTTGAAACACAGCATACAATTGTGGAATATGCTCATAATCTCCTTGATGGGTAAAATAGCGTTAATCAAGATGGTTGTCCTCCCCAGATGTCTCTATCTCTTTCAGGGGACCCTATTCAACATACCGAGACGGGTCTTCACTGATCTAGATAAACTGGTAGTGGAATTACTCAGGGATACTGGGAGGAGGAGAGTCAGTTTAGCCACGTTGACGCGTACCTGGAGGAGGCGGTGGACTGGAATTCCCTTGCTTGGAGTATTACTGTTTGACTTCACAACTCCAACATGTGATTCATTGATTGGACGACCAAGAAAACTGGAAGAGTAGACTGCTGAAGGGTTTATGCAGCAAATATTCATTATCTGAGGTTCTAATGTTGGGGTCAAAGGCAACGACGTGGTTGCTGCACTTAGTCTGCATGGTTTGTGGAGCCTGGGAACGGACGGTCAAGACGGTGCTGAAGAAAGCCCAGTTTGTGTCAGAAATGAATATTTGGGCTTTGCATCCGTTTAAAAGTATTGACAGCTCTGTAAATGGTGGGAAGGCAGTTGTGAGTCACTGGGGCATCTTTCCACCAACAACCAGGTCATAACTCTGGCAGAGGCCTTGGAGGCATTCCAATTAGGAAATGTGCAATTTTGACAGGTTGCAAAAATAGCGGCGACAGCACGGGAGATATGGTCAATGTTCCCAGAGGTGCCCCCTGTCTTCCTGACACTGGAAACACTACTGACAATGGCTGGGGGCCGGAGACTGATATTGCACCTCTACAAGGCCATGAGGGAGAATACCACCACAACCATACTTAATGTGCAGGGTAAATGGGGGACTCAGTTGGAAATGCCTATAAATACAAGTGCATGGCAAGTGATTCACAAGGGGGTTAAGACTACCTCTATCAATGTGCGGTACAAACTACTCCAATATAATGTGATCCACCTGGTATACATGACGCCCACACAGCCACAAGCCATAAATACAGAGAGATCAGGGGGTTGCCCCAGATGTGGGGAGCAGGTTGCTGACTTACTGCACATGATATGGCAGTGCCCAGGCATAGATGGCTTCTGGCAGACTATCACAAATAGGCTCCATTCGGTAACAGGATGGGAGATCCCCAAGGAGAAAGCCCAGTGTTTAGTGGGGCACATCCCACTCTGCAAAAAAAAAAAGCTGAATAAGGAAATTTCTTATTTTGGGGCTGCTACTGGCTAAACATAGAATTGTGATAGGGTGGATGCCCCCTAGACGCCCATAGGCCAAAGACTGGCTGAAAGGTATGGCTGAAGGGATTCATGCTGAGGAGTGTCTTCTAAAACTAACACGTAGGGATGAGAAATTGGAGGAAGAAATGAGGGCATGGACGGCATTGCTTACTGAACTGTTGACAAGCCAGATGAGTTACCCCCATAGACTACAGTGTCATGAATGTCCCTAAAGTAACATGTAGAAAGCCTTTGCCATGGATTGGAAGGGGCCTCAGCCTGCCTCACCCACAGCTAATCCCCTCAACATAATGCTGTATGGAAATGCTAGTTCCACTCACACAGAGACCTGAGCCGGGGGGAGGGAAAGGGGAGCCGAATATATTGCGGAATGTACTAATTAGTTGCGATTTCACATCTGGCTTCAGATTAATGTATGTTGTTTTGCTATCTGAAAAGCTAATAAAAATTATACAACAAAAAAAATGCTTTGTCATAAATATATTCATCTTGTATGTAGAAGGCTTAAATGGATAGCTGCTGCATTTTGGAACTGGTTATTACTGTCTAATGGGGTTCATAGGTTCCAGTCGGTGTACTTATTCAACCCACAGTATTCTATTTGTTTTATTCTTTTGCAATATGTAGTCCATTTTCCAAAAACCCATGTGCTACACGGTTCCTGGTGAACTGGAAATTCTATTAGGGTGCCTTACTGGTGGCTTCTGATAAATGTCTGTTTATAAATTTGAATGGATGGAGTACAACAGATGGATATATCTGATGTCTGAGGCACATGCTTTCAATATCCAGTTCAAACAACAGGTGTTCTCTCATATTTGAATCAAAATCATACCCTTGCTCTCTCCTGATCTCCAAAGCATTGGCAATGTTTTTAGAGACACACGGTAGTAAGAACATTTGACTTCTTAGTTATTTTAACAGTTCGAGTGAAATCAGCATCGGATTGGGAAGGCAGGCAGCCGGGAATTGGCTGATGGGCCGGTGCCTAAGGGTCACCAGTGAGGATGTCTTTTGTTAGCTCTATCAACCGGCCCACAGAGCCTTACTGTCACTTCCCCGCCCGGCCACTGTAATGTGGAGCCAGCATCATGGCAGGCAGGCTCGTAGGGGGTAGCTTGCAGCAATGTCGCTCGGTCAGTATGGCCACTGCAGGCTTTAGCTTGGCCCCCCCTGGAGCCCGGGGTAGACGCTCAGAAGTAGGGTCTCACTTCCCTGCTGTGCTGTTAAACTGAGGCGCCTGGCTGGGAGCAGGTTATGCGGCCGTTGGGCCATTATCACCTCAGCTTTCCTGGAGCAGCAGCTCTGTGCTTTACTTCACCCCTCCCCTGTGAGGCCATCGCCCTGAGGCTATACTTGGCTGGAGAGGGGGAAGAATAGTGAAGGTACCCCGCTGGGGGGCTGTTGTTGTCACCTAAGCACTAAAAATAACAAATAGGGGAGGTAGAGTACAAAGATAGGATTCCTACTCCACAGGCACTGATAAATAAACAAGAAGAATCCTACTTCCAGTGTGCACCACAAGGATGGGGAACACTCAGTGTTGTGTAAAATACCCCTCACACACCAACAGGCCCCTTGGTGTCATGCTTCATCATCGGGGTCTTCGCATCCCGCTAAGGGGATGCGGCACGCTACGACCTGCGACTACGCGGGAGCGTTGACAAGGTTGACTATGTGTGGTGTGTGTTGAGTGCAGTTGAGGGGATTAATGTGAGTGAAGGGTGTGGTGAAAGGTTAAAAAGTACCTGGCTAGTGGGTGGTGTGAAAAAACTTTATTCCATACCCCTAGCTGGTGCTATTAAAAAGGTGTGCAAAAAAACGAGGTTGGTTGTCTTAATTAGGGACAAAACCTCTGGTGTGCGTCGACATGTTTCTGAACTGGTGTTCCTTCTTCAGGACGGGGCACAACTTCCCAACCCTATGAAAAGTGTTATCTTAATTATCTATCTATTAAAAGTGATAACAATCTTAAGAAGGCTACAATGTGCCTACAGCGTTTTTTTCGGATCATGCAATTGCATGCCCTGAAAAAAAGAAAAAATCCATTAGGTTTGGTTACCATATAGGATTGGCTCAGACAGGTGCAGTCACCTGGAGCCCCAAACAGTTAAATTAACCTGTAAAAGAAAGACACACAAGACACACAACATGTAAGACACACTTAAGGTTTTTTGTTTATATTCATTCTTTTTGGACATACTCATGGTCATTGTTGTATATTGCATCATGAGCAAATCCAGGACATCAAGGTAGGTAGGTGGATCCACAATCTGTGAGGGTAAAGAAGTGGTTTCAGTGTTGTTGCTCCTTTTACTCACTGTTTAACTCCACGCTAAATCTGGATAACTGGGAGTTGCTTTTGTTGATATATACTCACGAAATCCGCCTAAATTGGCCTCCTTCTACCACCCTGTGCTGCTCCGCTGTGAATGCGTAGGCAAGCGGCTTGGCGGTATATATTGAGGATTTAGGTGTTATCTCATTCGTTAATTAGCGGAAATGGGAGGCGACCTTATAAGGCACATCCGTGTTACCGCCTATCGTATACATGTGTACTGACCACATGTAACATGTATCCCTTTCTCATACGTTAATTACCGGGTTTCGGGTTGTCCAAATAAGGACTATCCGCTACCCAGCCACTCACGAGCTCGGGCCCAAATTCCTGCTGCCACTGGTCCTTTCTACACATGCTCGGTTCGTGTGCTTTTCCGAAAAGGGGACGCGCATGCGCACAAGCGTATTCACTGCACCTCGGTTAACTAGTTTTCGGCGCATGCGCGGTCGTTTCTCAGTATGGCACTGATCACTAATGCTGTATAGCACCTCGAGCTATTGGAGGCTTTCCCTGAAACAATGATTATTGTTTATTCGCTTTACAGGGCATACCATGGGGCGATTTAATAACCCGTTTTTCATACGGACTGAGGCATGAAAGGAAATGTTATTTATACTCTCCTCATCCATTTATGTACGCGTTTCTTTTAGAAAACGTTCCATACATTTTACTTAAATCGCCGTTGGAAAAAACATCAGGATGTTAACAGTTTTTTGGCCTCTCTTTTGCTGAAAACTAAAAAAGGGGGATATTAATGACGTTCTAGTATCCCAATTATGGTCAAGTGATTTGGCTCCACGGGATGTCGTCATTGAGACCTGTGACATGGGTTCCCAAGCGGAATACCCATCGTTGTTCTTTCTGGAACAGGCCTGTTTCAGATGTTAGACGTTCGATAACTGTCCAACGTAAATCATTAATGCAGTGCTGGCGTTCCAAAAAATGTGATGCCATCTTGGTCGTCGTTTTTTTGCAGCGTATGTTGCTTTTGTGTTCCCCTATCCTCACTTTGACAGGTCGGGTGGTCATACCTATATATTCCAGACCACACGGGCATGTTATCATATAGACCACGTTTTTCGTGTTACAATTGGAAAATTGGCGTTGTTCCCATGTTGTGCCATTTCTAAAGGTTAAAGTTTTGCTTTTTTGAGTTTGGTGACAACAGCTGCAGTCCCCACAGGGGAAGTGTCCTCGGACCCCAGTCACATTCTGTCTTACAGTTGGGTTTTCTCGTGGTCTAGTATGCACCAGAATGTCCTTAATGTTTTTGCCCCTCCGATGTGCATGCATTGGCTTCTCAAAATCCAGGTCTCCACAGTTCAATATTCCCCAGTGTTTGTTAATGACTTTCGATACCTGGTTTGATATGGAAGTATATGTTGTCACACAGATTGGTCTTTTGTTTGCTCCTTTGTCTTGTGGATTATTCTCTAGGAGTGCCTCCCTGTGATTGTTTTGTGCGCGTTTCATCGCTTTGTCAATGGTTTTGACAGGGTATTGTCTTTGTATAAGTTTGGTTTTTAAGTCTTTCGCTTGTTTGTTGAATTGGTTCAATTCTGTACAGTTCCTTCTTAGTCTTAAGAATTGTCCATACGGTAGATTCTCCCTTAGATGCCTGGGATGGAAACTATCGTATCGCAACAAACAGTTCCTGGAGGTGGGTTTGAAGTGGGTAGTGCTTTTCAGCCTTCCATCCTCAGTGTATATATTCAGATTCAGGAAAACCATTGATGTGTTGGAGATAGTACTGGTAAATTTCAGGTACTCATTCTGGTTGTTTAGCCAAGCTACAAAGTTCGTGGCACTGTTTATATCCCCATTCCATATAATGAAGATATCATCTATGTACCGTTTCCAGGTGTTGATCTGGGAACGGTATGGATTGTTTTCATGTAGGATCTTATGCTCTTCCAAATGGTGGACGTATAGTCCCGCTAGACTTGGGGCAAAAGTACTACCCATGCTCGTTCCATGGGTCTGTAGGTATAGCGTCTCTTTATATTTAAAGAAGTTGTCTTTCAAGGCCATGGTGATGCATTCAAGGACCAGGTTCCTTGGTGTCTGATACTTCCATGTATTACTGAAGAGCACTTCCTCTATGATCTGTAGTGTCTCTACATGAGGCAGGCTCGTATATAAGCTCTCCACGTCGAGGCTTACTAGGAGCTGTGCAGATGGATCAAATTCCTTCTCTTCCAAAAGTTGTAGGACCGCTTTGGTGTCTTTCAAATATGTGCTTGTTGATTGTACCATCGGTCTGAGGAAAGCATCTGAGAATTTAGACAATGGCTCCAGAATCGACCCAATCCCGGAAACAATGGGTCTTCCCGGTGGATTTTCGATGTTCTTATGTATCTTCGGGATACAGTAGAAGTATGGTATTTTTGGAGTAGGTTGTTGTAGGAAATCCGCTTCCTTTTTACTGAGCCAGTCATGGGCTAGGCCTTCCTCTACCATGCCACCGATCCGGGTCCGAAGTCCTTCCGTTGGGTCTCTCTCCAACATTTTATAGTTCCGTTCATCCGACAATAAACGTTGGCACTCTTTATCATATGCCTCCAGGGTTTGCAATACTATCGCCCCCCCTTTGTCTGCTGGTTTTATAACGAGCTCACTGTTGGCTGTCAGCTCTCGTAGGGCTTGCTGTTCATCACCACTTGTGTTATAGAAGACGTTCTTCCCTTGTGTATTCAGTTGGTTGACCTCAGTGATCACTGCCTTTTCAAAGGTTAGGATTTCTACGGGAATTGTAGAATCTGGTGGAGTGAATGTTGATTTCAACCTCAAACCTGTGTCTGTTTTATCTTCTGGTATAGGCTTGTCTTTGAAAAAAGCCTGTAGTTTTAGTTTCCTGAAGAAATCCTGTAACTCCATGTTGAGTTTGAAGATATCTGGTTTCTGAGTTGGTACAAATCCCAGGCCTTTGTTTAGAACATTCTTCTGTGTCGCTGTTAATATAATGGGTGTGAGATTCACAACTAGGTCCCTCTCTTGCTGGTTGATGGCTGGTTGGGAAGTGATCCCGTCATGCTCCGGGTTGTTCGGGCGTTGGGCTGCTCCTGGTCTTCCCAAGCGACAGTGTTGCCTTTCCGGTTCTTCCCTCGTGTGTTCTGGCGTGCCCCTAAAAAAGGTTGTTGTGGCCCTCCATAAGGTTGTTGCTGTCCATAATAACCATCGCTGTATTCTTGGTTCCACATTGGACCAAACTGAAAAGGGTTGAATTGTGGTGGGCCCATAAATTGTGGGAATTGATTTTGTGGTTGGTACCCACGCCATCCCCTTTGTCTAGAGAACTGTTGCCTCCTCTGTCTCCAACCTCCTCTGCATTGTCTGTTTCCTCTGTTCCCGCTTGAATTGGAACCTGAGGAGCCATTATCAGAAGTGTCACTGTCCGCGTCGCTGTGGGTGTTTTTGGAGACATAATCCACCTTCGTGTATGGATAAGCATTTTCGGGGGTAAACTTGGCCACATCTTTAGTTAATTTGTTAGTTTTGCTCTGTTTCAGATTGAACTCGAAGTCAGTCATTTGTTGATTTAATTCTTCGAGTCTAGTTTTCAACTCTTCTGGTGAAATGTATGTTTTCAGTTGGACCTCTATTTTGTTTATTTCAATTTTGAGTTCCTGTGTGATCCTGGCAGCTGTCTTAATTATGAGTACTAACCAGTCTCTTGAACAGTGCCATGAGATTAACGACCACTCTTTCTTGAAAATTAAATCGTTTTGGAAAATGAGTGGTTCATTTTTCACAATTAGGCCAGGTGGTGCCATTTTGTTACGAAGGTACTGAGTCATAAACAGCCCATGCAGGGCTGCCTTTATTTGGTTATGTCTAAGGTTCAACAATTCATTCCAATCATTTGTTTGTGGGCCTGTATCCTGGTTACATAGGCCTTCGAAAAGGTTGCTATCCGATAGGATCTTGTCGATTTCGTCCTCTGCGAAAGTGAGGCCGTGTTCATCTTCCATTTTGAGTGGACCGCTGGCTTCTTTTGTTATACCTAAGTGTGTGTCTCTATGTGTGTGACAAAAATGTGTCTGAAGGAGAAAACTCCCGCAGCTCTGCGCTGCCTAAAGACTAAAAATAACAAAGAGGGGAGGTAGAGTACAAAGATAGGATTCCTACTCCACAGGCACTGATAAATAAACAAGAAGAATCCTACTTCCAGTGTGCACCACAAGGATGGGGAACACTCAGTGTTGTGTAAAATACCCCTCACACACCAACAGGCCCCTTGGTGTCATGCTTCATCATCGGGGTCTTCGCATCCCGCTAAGGGGATGCGGCACGCTACGACCTGCGACTACGCGGGAGCGTTGACAAGGTTGACTATGTGTGGTGTGTGTTGAGTGCAGTTGAGGGGATTAATGTGAGTGAAGGGTGTGGTGAAAGGTTAAAAAGTACCTGGCTAGTGGGTGGTGTGAAAAAACTTTATTCCGTACCCCTAGCTGGTGCTATTAAAAAGGTGTGCAAAAAAACGAGGTTGGTTGTCTTAATTAGGGACAAAACCTCTGGTGTGCGTCGACATGTTTCGGAACTGGTGTTCCTTCTTCAGGACGGGGCACAACTTCCCAACCCTACTCACGTTTTTCTATGAAAAGTGTTATCTTAATTATCTATCTATTAAAAGTGATAACAATCTTAAGAAGGCTACAATGTGCCTACAGCGGTTTTTTCGGATCATGCAATTGCATGCCCTGAAAAAAAGAAAAAATCCATTAGGTTTGGTTACCATATAGGATTGGCTCAGACAGGTGCAGTCACCCGGAGCCCCAAACAGTTAAATTAACCTGTAAAAGAAAGACACACAAGACACACAACATGTAAGACACACTTAAGGTTTTTTGTTTATATTCATTCTTTTTGGACATACTCATGGTCATTGTTGTATATTGCATCATGAGCAAATCCAGGACATCAAGGTAGGTAGGTGGATCCACAATCTGTGAGGGTAAAGAAGTGGTTTCAGTGTTGTTGCTCCTTTTACTCACTGTTTAACTCCACGCTAAATCTGGATAACTGGGAGTTGCTTTTGTTGTAATATACTCACGAAATCCGCCTAAATTGGCCTCCTTCTACCACCCTGTGCTGCTCCGCTGTGAATGCGTAGGCAAGCGGCTTGGCGGTATATATTGAGGATTTAGGTGTTATCTCATTCGTTAATTAGCGGAAATGGGAGGCGACCTTATAAGGCACATCCGTGTTACCGCCTATCGTATACATGTGTACTGACCACATGTAACATGTATCCCTTTCTCATACGTTAATTACCGGGTTTCGGGTTGTCCAAATAAGGACTATCCGCTACCCAGCCACTCAGGAGCTCGGGCCCAAATTCCTGCTGCCACTGGTCCTTTCTACACATGCTCGGTTCGTGTGCTTTTCCGAAAAGGGGACGCGCATGCGCACAAGCGTATTCACTGCGCCTCGGTTAACTAGTTTTCGGCGCATGCGCGGTCGTGTCTCTGTATGGCACTGATCACTAATGCTGTATAGCACCTCGAGCTATTGGAGGCTTTCCCTGAAACAATGATTATTGTTTATTCGCTTTACAGGGCATACCATGGGGCGATTTAATAACCCGTTTTTCATACGGACTGAGGCATGAAAGGAAATGTTATTTATACTCTCCTCATCCATTTATGTACGCGTTTCTTTTAGAAAACGTTCCATACATTTTACTTAAATCGCCGTTGGAAAAAACATCAGGATGTTAACCGTTTTTTGGCCTCTCTTTTGCTGAAAAGGACCAGTGGCAGCAGGAATTTGGGCCCGAGCTCGTGAGTGGCTGGGTAGCGGATAGTCCTTATTTGGACAACCCGAAACCCAGGTAATTAACGTATGAGAAAGGGATACATATTACATGTGGTCAGTACACATGTATACGATAGGCGGTAACACGGATGTGCCTTATAAGGTCGCCTCCCATTTCCGCTAATTAACGAATGAGATAACACCTAAATCCTCAATATATACCGCCAAGCCGCTTGCCTACGCATTCACAGCGGAGCAGCACAGGGTGGTAGAAGGAGGCCAATTTAGGCGGATTTCGTGAGTATATTACAACAAAAGCAACTCCCAGTTATCCAGATTTAGCGTGGAGTTAAACAGTGAGTAAAAGGAGCAACAACACTGAAACCACTTCTTTACCCTCACAGATTGTGGATCCACCTACCTACCTTGATGTCCTGGATTTGCTCATGATGCAATATACAACAATGACCATGAGTATGTCCAAAAAGAATGAATATAAACAAAAAACCTTAAGTGTGTCTTACATGTTGTGTGTCTTGTGTGTCTTTCTTTTACAGGTTAATTTAACTGTTTGGGGCTCCGGGTGACTGCACCTGTCTGAGCCAATCCTATATGGTAACCAAACCTAATGGATTTTTTCTTTTTTTCAGGGCATGCAATTGCATGATCCGAAAAAACCGCTGTAGGCACATTGTAGCCTTCTTAAGATTGTTATCACTTTTAATAGATAGATAATTAAGATAACACTTTTCATAGAAAAACGTGAGTAGGGTTGGGAAGTTGTGCCCCGTCCTGAAGAAGGAACACCAGTTCCGAAACATGTCGAAGCACACCAGAGGTTTTGTCCCTAATTTAGACAACCAACCTCGTTTTTTTGCACACCTTTTTAATAGCACCAGCTAGGGGTACGGAATAAAGTTTTTTCACACCACCCACTAGCCAGGTACTTTTTAACCTTTCACCACACCCTTCACTCACATTAATCCCCTCAACTGCACTCAACACACACCACACATAGTCAACCTTGTCAACGCTCCCACGTAGTCGCAGGTCATAGCGTGCCGCATCCCCTTAGCGGGATGCGAAGACCCCGATGATGAAGCATGACACCAAGGGGCCTGTTGGTGTGTGAGGGGTATTTTACACAACACTGAGTGTTCCCCATCCTTGTGGTGCACACTGGAAGTAGGATTCTTCTTGTTTATTTATTAGTTGTCACCTAAGCACCAGAGTATTTCAGCCCTTGGTAGAGGGGGGTGTATGTTTGCATTGGCTTCGCTATGAGGCAGCTTTCTGTAGTAATCTATCTTTTATGTCTATTACTGTGCATGCTCCCATATTGTCATTCGTTTTGAGTCTACAAAAACAATTTGATGTTGAGAAAAGTTTAGTTGTAGCAAGGCATAAGTTTTTTACAAGAGAACAAGAAAAAGACGAAAGCATAATTGCTTATGTTGCAGCATTACGCATACTTGCATCTGAGTGTGAATTAGAACAGTTCATTTCACAACTAATTCGTGATCAGATTGTGGTTCATACTAATAGTGGGAAAGTACAAGAGAAATTGTTAACTCTTAAAAATCCATCACTGGATGAAACAATATCTATAGTTAAAAGTATTGAGCTTTCGCAAAAATCAAAGAGAGAATTAATTTTACAAATGGGCATTGATGGAAGTGATGAGAAAGAGAATCCTAACAGCAATTGCAAGCTTGAGTATATTCCACCAAGGAGGAGTAATAGGATCCGGATTCAACCTAGACGGATGGATTTATGATGTTTTCATGTCTTTTTGTTCCTATTTATTAATATTTATGGAAGGAAAAGTAGGATCTGTGTGAATTTCTTGTGATTTTCTTGTTTTTAATTATATTCTCATTTTGCTCCCTTTTCTTCTCTTTTTAACTCATTATTTTTCCTGTTTATTATGTTTTAGGTTACAGTTATTACGATTATATTGTATATCTGTTTTATTTAGTTTAGTAAAGAAGAGAGATATTGTAGTAATCTATCTTTCATGTCTATTACTGTGCATGCTTCCATATTGTCATTCCTCTCCTATGGTTACAGAATGCTTATGTTGGAACATTCCTTGTGTATTCTGGTTTGGCAGTTTCCTGGGAGCTGTTGGGACTAATGGTCATTAAACTACATCTGACCTACCTATTGATGTCTACTTGGAGTTACTTCACTTTCTCAGAGAGATAACTTGAGAGGATGTAATGTTAGGGTCAGAGCTGCTGAATTTGGAAATAGGTGTGAGTCCCAGCCTCAGCTCAACATCCTGTGATTCTGGGCAAATTACTTAATTGCCCAAGGCCTAAAATAAAAATGAATTTGATCTTCTGTAATGTGACTAGAGCTCATATAATCACTGCCCTTGAGCTGAGTTCACGCTAAAACTACAATAAAAATTATCTTCTGTTTGCTCATGTTTTAGGAGTCTGCAAAGGCTGGAATAGAAATAAAAGAGGATTCATTATACAATAATAAAAATGTCCCTATTCCTGGCAAACAGAGTAAAAGGCTTCAGCACATTGCGAGCGCGGAACGGAGGGGTGACAGTTGAGAGATTAATGAACTTGAAGCAACAGTCTGGGATGTTGGTTTTTTAAAAGAATGTGCACACATGTCACGGTGAGTGAAAGGAGGAGTGTTGGGACGGAGGGGTTGATCAATGTAATGGAGGGATAACATTGTGAAAATAAGTCATGTAATAAGGGGGTCAAGGATGGTTCATTTGAACCTTAACTCAGTGGGAGGTGAACAAAGCGGGTGAAACAGAAGATGGGGTGTGAAGCTGGGGGAAATCACACGAACAAAAGGGCAATGTTTATAGAAAATGATGACAAACACGCAAATTTGTAGAACTCACGAATCCCTTTTAATTTTTGTCACAGAGTTTTTTATTGTAGTCAAGAAAGCAACAGTATATTTGTTGGTGGTATTTGAATGTTAAATTTTTTTGCTTTGTAGATACCCCTGACGAAGGGAATGCTAATTCCTGAATGTATTGGGTGATGCCAATAAAATCGTGAAATGTGGAAACATACGCTCCTTGTTTGAGTCATCATTGACAACAACGGCAGACGAATGAATAAAATAAATTGACTAAAACAAATGTGAAAAATGGATTAAGTATATGGCATGTACGAGGAAGTACAAAGAAATAAATGGAAATATTTGATTTATTGAATTCATAAAAGTCCAGGTTTTGGCTGTGCAGCCGGAATGGTTCCAGAAGTTGGTGCCTTTGTGTTGTGTCCTATTCCTTATTGACATGGCTTTTCTGCCTTTGTTTAGTTTTTAACTATCTGCAAAAAGAACAACAGATGGAGAGAATGCAGAACAGATCCACCAATTGTGTGTCTTTTGCTTACTCGCCCTAAGTGCGCCGGGTTTTCCCAGACGTGGGTCCCGGGCTCACTGTGCCACTGGATTCAAGCTATCCTGGCTGAAGAGGGGTGAAACCCCGAAACCGGTCCTAGGATGCATTTTTCCGGTCCAGGGATGCCCTGGCTTAGCAGTTCGGGCTGGACTGCTCCCATGAGGCACAGGGTCAAGACTGATTTGCATATGGCCAGGTCTAAACTGGGGTGGCATGGTGAGCAAAAGAATGATGAATTTAACCAAGATCTCTTGACTGGGGGTGAATGTTTTGATTTGTTCTGCTTTCCGTCCATCAATTGTGTGTCTTTAGTGTTTAACTATCTGTCATGGATCATTAAAGCAGCTTTAGACCACATTTTTAACTCTGTTCACATTATTTTTAGTGTTTAAAGTACATATTGATCAGAGTAGAAAATACCAGCATTAGGTGATTTTCTTAATTTTCCTATGACCAGAACATTAAAATACTAGTAATGCTGGTTAAAAAATTGCCAGGTGGCAAACATAGCCACATCAGGAGTTGTGGCCTTTGGGCCACTTTAATTCACCTCATTAGCCCAGCCAAAATGTAGTGCTTCTAGCTTTCACCAATGTTTCTGGGTCTATGAGCTTTAAAATATGGTCATTTATCAAGCACTAGCCAAATGCTATTTTGTAAATGGGTGAAATCCAGGAATGTGGTCCACTTTTTTAAGAGGTGCCGGGGGCTGAATTGTGATCTCAATACAACACTGAGTGAAATCAATATATATTTGCACAGGAATCACATGACCATGTAGATATTGAAGAAAAACTGACCGCCAGGGTCCACTGCAGCTGGAACAACCTACATTACACTTTCAACTGCAGGTTAAAGTCCATGTTTTATATATTTTATTAAAATATATTAAATAGTTAAGTATTCTACTAATGAACTTTTCTAAAAAATACACATGGAGCGTCATCCTGTGGTGGTTAGTCATGAATATGTGCCAATGTTTAAAAATGCGTGCCGGGCACTAGCAAACACCGGCACAAATTAAGCACTGGTGCTCATAGAATCTGCTTCAACTCTCTGAAATTCAGGAACACAGGATTTGCAAGTTTTAAAATGTATTTCAAATGTATATCAATGCCATTGTAAGAGTGGAACCTATTCTAAAATGGGTTTTGTAATCCATTAGAATGGCAAAGAGATGGGCGAATTAAATAAGTGTTTACCTCTTATTTGGGATTCACAATGCAAAGTATCAAAGATTTGTGACTGCAATTACCATCACAAACCATTGATCAGTTACCAACCCCTGAGCTGCAGTGGTGACTGATTCAACAAGCATTTGCAATGCAATAGGTCTCGCATTAGGAAAGTTTGAGCTATTGGTCTTGTAAATGACAATTTTATTATTTATGTGTTGGTTTTGAAAATAGCTAAATTAATAGCTTTGTCATTTACAATGCCAATAGTTATAACTTTCGCAAATGTGACACCTATAGCATTTGTAATGCAACATGTTTTGTATTTACGTGACTTATGTATTGATATTACAAATAACAATGGATTTAAATTTTTTTAAATAATTAATACTTAAATAAAAGTGATTGTAATTTATAATGGCAATAGCTTAAACTTTTGTAAATAACTTTTATGAAGATTATGTTCAGTGTATTTTATTGTGATGAAAATCCAAGAACAGAAGTGAAATATTAACACCTTTTTTTTTTGACATTTGTAATAAAGCTTGAAACATTGAGAGAACATATTTGAACCAGTTTTTGTTGAATGGTTGCACAGGTTGATGCTGTGATGGCGTGGAGTGATGTTGTGGTGGCGACAAGTGATGCTGTGGTGGTGCAGAGTGATGCTGAGTGATGCTGGAGTGGCGCCGAGTGATGCTGTGGTGGTGCTGAGGTGCTGCTGAGTGGTGCTGTGGTGGTGCTGAGTAATGCTGTGGTGGTGCTGAGTGATGCTGTGGTGGTGCTGTGGTGGTGCTGAGTGATGCTGTGGTGGTGCTGAGTGGTCCTGTGGTGGTGCTGAGTGATGCTGTGGTGGTGCTTAGTGGTGCTGTGGTGGTGCTGAGTGATAATGTGGTGGTGCCGAGTGATGATGTGGTGGTGCTGAGTGGTGCTCGGGTAGCGCTGAGTGATGATGTGGTGATGCTGAGTGGTGCTGTGGTGGTGCTGAGTGATAATGTGGTGGTGCTGAGTGATGCTGGGGTAGCGCTGAGTGATGATGTGGTGATGCTGAGTGGTGCTGTGGTGGTGCTGAGTGGTGCTGTGGTGGTGCTGAGTGATGCTGGGGTGGCGCTGAGTGATGCTGTGGTGGTGCTGAGTGATGCTGTGGGGACCCTTTTCCAAGCGGATTGCCAGCACCAGGACGCCAGAGGAGCAAGGCGGACTTGCAGTGTTGCTGAGCCTTGTGTTTGTTGACCGTCTCCACGACTCGCCGGACCCGCTTCGCGGGTCCCGCAGCGCGTCGCTTGCCAGGAGGCAGCACCAAGGACCTTAGGAGGAGCGCGGGGTCAGGCGAGTAACCAGCGGGGCTGCGAGCTTAGGCAGGGGACTCCAGTGTCCAGGAGCCCCTGCGCGCCCAATCACCAACACCTGGGCTGCTCTCCCCGCTGGCCACGCCCCCCGCCCATCATCCAATGTAGACGTAGTTGTAGAGTCATAAGGAGCGTAGTATCCCCGTCTCGCGGGAGCGAGCGGGAGCGACCGGGAGAAGCCCGGGACAAGGGCGGGACCGTCTGTGGCCGTCCGGGGCCGGAAGAGGCCGGGCTGGGCCTATTCTCTTGGCCCCACCGCCCACCCCCAGGTATTGAAGCCGATCACCAACCTCTTTTGCTTGTATTACACCCCAAGAAACTATGCCGTCCCCGGCAAGGGAATGTACTCCCTTAAGACAGGCAGGAACAAGAAACATGACCTTAGAAAACTACTTCCCACGGGCGGGGGTAGAAGGGGACAAGGAAAACATGCTAAGTCGTCTTAGGGCTGAGCGGAGACGCTCTATTGACAATTTGAAAGGCCGACCCCTAGGAGACCATCCCCCTACACCTACTACAGATCTAACACTATTGGAAGACGTCCCTATCCTGCTCAGGGATGTCACAAATACGCCCCCAGAAATACCAAGGTCCTCAACTCCAGTGAGGAGCGAAAGCCCAACCAGGGAGACGATAGATCTAATCTCCCAACCCCCCCCACAGACAAAGCCCAGAAAAGCTAAATCCAAACAAATCGCTGTGCAGGGTGTATTTGGACCCCCTCCAAATAAACATAGGAGGAAGTCGAAGGGGGCCCAGGCTAAAAATAAACCCAAGATCTCCCACTCCGACTTTGGGAAGCCACCTAAACATACCACACCAACTGTGACTGTGGCGGGTGATTCACACCCTGTACCCACGGCGCAGGAGGGTGGGGCCCCCATTGTGCCTAATGAGATGGCTAGTAACACCACTAATGCCCCTCTCTCTGTTGCCCCGCTGGGCAACCTGGAATTCCTGCTTAGGTCACTTTTGCTACCTATTAGCGAAAGCATTAAAAAAGTGGAAATAAGATTAACAATCCTTGAGGCCACACTAAGTAGCATTAAAAACCCGCCCAAATCCCAAGAAAAGGCCCTTAAATCTACTGTCAGTTCAAAAGCCCCGAACAGCGCACTACAACTGGCTCCCCCACAGGCGCCCATTACGACCATCCCACCACAAACCCAGAGGAACATTCCCGCCTTAAATAAACCATCTAATGGTACAGGATCTAGCACCCCTGCAAAGGTAAATAGTGTTCCGATAGTACAGCGGAAAGAAAGTGTTGCGCCCAACCCATTAATGAAGCCCCCCCCTAGGCCACGCAGACCCAACTTACCAGCAGAGGCGAATGACTTCACAGTAGTTATGGCGGGCGTCCCACCATTAAAGGAGGGTGAAGCGGAGGATTTCTGCACTTTAAAATCTAGGGTGATTAAGTGGCTAAATCAGAATAGACCCTTACCTGTACACCTAAATAACGATATAATAATGGTCAGAAGGGTACCCTGGATAGGGAGAACACGTAAATCCATCATTGGGGACTGCATATTGGTGAGCTTCAGGGATACTGGAACAGTTGCTCACATATGCCAGGGAAGGAATAAATCACTAGTGACAACAATCCAAACACTACAGGTGTCCTTTTTCTTTCCTCCCGCCCCGGCTCGCACACATGGGACCCGTCCTGATGACAACTGGGAAAGGGTGGGTCGAAGGGGCGCCCAGCACCATGAGTTCCATCCAAGGCCACCATTTAACAGGCCATTACCACCTTTTCAAACTTTTAATCGGTTCCATTGCTTGGATGGACTCGAGGGGGTGGACTGACAAACAGATCACTGCAGGGGGGATAGCGGGGTCAGAGGTGCTCAAAACGTAGAGCAGGAGATTCCCAGCCACCTATCAACAGGTAGTGCCCGGAGCGAGGTGTTGGATGAACCGAGGGTCGTAGAAAATGCTTACATGGGTGATACGCGAGGACCAATCCCGGGGGAGGTAGGGCGAGAACCTCTAGATGGGATGCAACGAAATGGGGCCCAGGTGGGTGATTCACTAAAAATTATTTCATGGAATATAGCCGGTTTGGCTGGGAAAGTCAACAACAAGGAGTGGCTTGAATATATCAGGAAATTCCATATAATATGCCTGCAGGAGACCTGGGCCCTGGAGAATAATTTTCATCTAGAAGGGTATAAGTCCTTTGTTGTACCTGCGCAAAAATCAAGATCAGGGAGAGCCATGGGAGGTTTGGCTATTTATATAGACCTGAGCCTACCGGGAAAATTTGCTAGCCTTGAGTGCAACTCTCATAGGATTCAGGCTGTTAGGTTCACGGGGAAAGGACTTAGATTCGTCGCTGTAAACCTCTATAATAATGAGATTGCGGGATCTAACTCCCCTCTTGCCCCCGAACTGGATAACAAGTTGAGTCAGGTACTAACAGGTCAAAAAAACGGGCTCTCTTATGGGCTAGTGGTTATGGGAGATTTTAACTGCCATTTGTGCCCTGCACTGGTCCAAACAAACATAGATTGGTCCCGATGCCCATTGGAGAATGGACCGCATTTCTCTCACACGCCGCTGGGCCTTGCCCTGAGGATGTTACGGCTTAAATATGATCTGGGACATACCATTAACAAGGTAGAGATGCAGGAGGGTGGCACACTCCCCCCCACATTTAAGGGTAGAGGATGCTCCTCCTTTATAGATTATATCCTGGTTTCGAGGGCACTAATGAATAAGACAATCAGTGTAGGGATTGAGTGGAGTGGTTTTAGCGACCACAACCCTCTTGTCCTGGAACTGTTGTATCTGGCAGGCCCAAGAACTAGAGCCCACCCTACTATCATTGAGAGGGCAACAGACCGGGGCAGGAGATTAAAATGGGCTAAAGTTGATGGGGAAAAGTTTTACAAGGGCTTGGTGGACGCAGGGAAACTAGCTATTAATGAATGCCTGGATACCGAAGTCCATGGACCGAGGGTAATGGCAGCCTTCGACCAGATTGCCAAGCTGGTCGACGGTTTATTAAAAACCAGTGTGCCTCTCAAGACTGACGGGAACCCACGTTGGTTTGATAAAGCCTGCTCTAAAGCTCTGAGGGAGCTGAAAAGTAGCCTTAAAGCCAAACCAAGGGTCCCCCATAAAGTTAAAGAGTGTAGAGACGTTTACAAAAGAGAAATTAAGAGGAGGAAGTTTGCCTTGCAGGCGGAAGCATGGGCAGATCTACGAGAAGCGGGGGAAAAAAAGGACCTAGCAGGTTTCTGGAAAATAATTAATAATCCAACTTTCCAGGAAAAAGACTCCCCGGATGTAGGGGCTAATATTCTCCCTGAGCAGTGGATTAACCACTTTAGGGGCCTCTATAATCACGAGCCAGGTTCCATTGTAGACTCCCCGGCCAGTTCTATCGAGGCTACACTGGTGGAATTTTCCATCAAGGAAATAATTGCAGGGATTGAGGGCCTGACCAAAAACAAAGCACCGGGGCCTGACGGAATCCCTCCCGATCTTTTCCTGAGTAACATCGAACTGTGGGCCCCCCTCATGACAAGGGTAATAAACACCGCTATCATTTATGGCCTGCCCCGATCCTGGTCCACGGCAGTAATTGTGCCAATTTTCAAAAAGGGCAATAGGGATGACCTAAAGTGCTACCGCCCGATCTCCCTGATTGATGTGTCAGCAAAGCTTTTGGGGAGGGCAATCCTTAATAGATTGTCCGAGTGGACCGAGGAAAGGAACATCTTCTCGGACACCCAATACGGCTTTAGGGCAGGGAGGTCCACTAGCGATCAGTGTTTGAATCTATATATGCTGACTGCCAAGTACACCATAGCCAGTGATGAATCCATTTATATGGGTTTTATGGACTTGGCAGCAGCATTTGACCACGTGAACAGGGAAAAACTTTGGGGCATGATGCTCAGCTTGGGGATAGAGAGCGGCCTCATTAAGATCTTGAAAGAACTGCATAGTGATACTACTGCCAAGGTCCGCTTTAATAGGGAGGGGGGGCTGACTAGTTCCTTTCCTTGCAAGAGTGGAGTTCGTCAAGGCTGCATTCTCGCTCCCTTTTTGTTTTCCCTTTATGTCAACAACTTAGAGCAGTTTCTGCTAGGATTGAAGGCAGATTGCCCAAGGGTGGGGTCGCGGCATATTCCCGTTCTGCTTTATGCAGATGACGCGGTTTTGATCGCACGCACACCGAGGAGCCTTCAAACCCTGATTGACGGATTTGTTAGCTTTATGGGCGCCCTGGATCTTTCTGCAAATCTTAGTAAATGTTATGTGCTCCTGGCAGGGAAAAAAAATGCCTCTAAATTTACTTACAAAATAGGGAGCCATACATTGGAAGAGGTTAAAACATTTCCATACCTTGGTGTTACATTTGATGGTGCCCTGCGGTTTGATACCTTGGTGGAGGAACGCTGCGGTAAAATGGTATCATCTAACGGGGCAATTGCTAGTTATGGCAGGAGGCTAGGAAGATGGTCCCCCGGAACAGGTGTTAAACCTGTATAGCTCTGTATCATGCTCCAAGGTAATTTATGGGGCAGAGGTATGGGGCTTTGTTAATACCACTAGCATACAAAGAGAAGAAAACAAATACTTGAAATCAGTTCTGAGGGCCCCACAATGTACTGCTGGATCGATTGCCCACAGTGAGTTAGGGAGACCATACATAGAAGATCTGATAAAGTTAAGGCCAATTATAGCCTGGCTAAAAATTTGGGTGAACCCGGAGGCATCACTAAGTAGAGAAATTTTATCAGATTGCCTAAAGAGGGATAAATGTATGCGTATCCCTTGGCTCCTTTATGTAAAGAATAACTTAGAGGAGCTAGGCCTTGGGAACCTTTTCTTTCACCCTGCATCGATTGTAGCCCAGGACAAACAGCAAGTGGGGAGAATATTCCTGGAACAGAAAACCATGTGCAGAGAGGTGGCTGAAGGTTGCAAAAAGACTGTGAGGGCCCATCGCCAAGTAAAAAGTGTTCAAGGCATGGAGCCGTACTTGTTTCTCATGCACAATGCCAGGATAGGTTCCTGATCTGCCGATTTAGACTTAACTTACTCCCATTCATGTTGGCATCACCGGCGGGGTTTGTCACAACAATAGACCAGAAGGGGCCCTGCGGCTGCGACAACAGGTCTCCGCAGGATTCCCTTCATCTGGTCTTACTGTGCCCTCTATACTCTATGCCCCGGCGTAAATACCTTGTAAACATCTTGAAAAAAGCTAAATTGGTCCACGCAAGGGAGGCATTACTTTTCTTACAGAAAGCCGAGGACCCTTTGACCCTGTGTAGCATTATGAATTTTATTAAAGTTGCCCTAAGACTAAGGCTCACTAGAGGTGTAGATTGAAACCTTTTATTCTCTCTTTTTAATGTTAAATATGGCCATACTGTTGCTGCTATGTCTGTAAATTTATTGCACAAAGAATTCTGAAATGTTTAATGCTTTTTTATTGTGTAAATATGAATGTGCTTTTATGGTGTTTTTTAATCACCGAATAAAGATTCTTTGAATTGAATTGAATTGAGTGATGCTGTGGTGGTGCTGAGTGATGCGGTGGTGGTGCTGAGTGGTGCTGTCATGGTGCTGAGTGATAATGTGGTGGTGCTGAGTGGTGCTGTGGTGGTGCTGAGTGATGCTGTGGTGGTGCTGTGGTGGTGCTGAGTGGTGCTGAGTGATAATGTGGTGGTGCTGATGTCTGGTGGTGTGTGCCTGGTGGAAGCATGCACTGACGGCTGGTGGTGTTTGTGCCCGGTGAAAGTGTGCACTGATGGCTGCTGGTGTTTGTGCCCGGTGAAAGCGTGCACTGACGACTGGTGTCAGTGCCTGGTGAAAGTGTACAGTGACAGCTGGTGGTGTGTATGCCTGGTGAAAGCGTGCACTGATGGCTGGAGGTGTGTGTGTGCCTGTTGAAAGCGCACACTGACGGCTGGTGGTGTGTGTGTCTTGAAGTGTGCACTGAAGGCTGGTGGTGTGTGTGCCTGGTAGAAGCGTGCACTGACGGCTGGTGGTGTGTGTGCCTGGTGAAAGTGTGCATTGACGGCTGGTGTTGTGTGTGTGCCTGTTGAAAGCATGCACTGACGGCTGGTGGTGTGTGTGCCTGGTGGCAAAGCGTGCACTGCCAGCTGGTGGTGTGTGTGCCTGGTGAAAGCGTGCACTGATGGCTGGTGGTAAAAAATGTACCTGTGGGTTTATTGTTATGTGTTGTAATGTTATATTTGGCTGCTTATTTTGGTAAAACACAACAGGCACCAAAGTAAGTGTGCATGTTTAGAAGTGTGGCTCAGGGGTTAGAGGCGGCAGACCTGGAGCTTGAGTTTCGGCCCTGGACCAGGGTTCAATTCCCCGCCTCGGTGGGTCTTGGGCTCAATAATCCCACGGACTCGATAATTCTCGCTCCGGTGCCTTCTCGACTCACGGGTTCACACTCTGCGACTCTGGGCAATAGCTTGCTTAATCTCCACATTGGCCCTTCGCGGCGGGATGCCTGGCTTTCACCTTGTGGATACCCTTCCAGGGCTATCTCACAGGGGAATACCAGGACGGGTTCCCTAAGCAAGCGCGGAGATGCCCCAGGGTAAGTCCTGCGCTATATAAGTTTCATACACATTTACATGTTTATCAGTTAAATGCGGAAATATAAAATTTTACACCTTCATTAATTCACAATACACATAATAAATATGGATAAATACCAGTAAGATGGCCAGAAAATAAATATGGATAAATACATTGGGAAATTATAAAAAAAAATGCCATAAAACCGGGAGCCCTGTTTATAGCATGCAAGAAAAAAATGCAGCAGATGTGCAAGCGGTCGGGCCACTTTGAGTCCCATGCAGGAATCAAAAGCACAAGTACCAAGGGCCTCGTTCTGGAATGTGAATATGGCTAATTACAGTGCGCTGCACCTCCAGTATTCCTGCATGCAGGCCCTGGCCACAACCTGGAAAGAGCAGGCTCATAGTCGGGTGCCAGCTCTGCGTGGGTGCAGCTCAGTACTTGCTGCGACCAGGGACCACGCTCACAGAATCTAGTAAGGGCTCTGGGCAGCTGGGTTATGCGTGTGTCCCAGGCCAGCTGTGGCCCGCAGTCGTGACTGCTTCACGCAGAGGCGTTTGCGTGGCATATTACCGGCCAGCGAGACAGGTTGGTGACTCGTGAATGTGGACTGTAACATTTGTAAATAACTTCACAATATTTGATCAAATGCCAAAGCCACGGTTAAAACCCAGCTCTTGAGGTTCAATTGTGAGCAACCTTGCCAGCAGAGCGCATCCCTCCCTGCCCTGCAGTTTATGAAGCACCAAAGAACTGGAAAGCTTTAGTGGAAGTTTCAAATTAGCTTTTGTTTTATTTCCCCGGCTAGTAAAAATAATTGCGATTATACTTCTTATCTATTAACAAATCAGGAGACCAGTATGCAGGCATGTAAGTGACGCTATGCCAAACGCACCGATAGCTTCTTATACTTAAGTGCCTTCATTTAATTCTGGCAGTTCTAGGTGTTACGGAAAAAAGAAGTACCATGTTTTATAGCTCAGTTTGAGTCATTTGAAGACATCAATAGTCCTGAAGATGGCTTTTGCATTTTGCACTGTGGCACGGCGAGGAGGGATGCTGAGAAGTGGTGACCTAACAAATTAACACAGAGAGGCGAGGCAAGCGGAGTCCTGAAGCAGGCGCCTGCTCCGGCCCAGAGTCTCCGGCATGTAATCACACACAAGCATTTGCGCACAGCTCACTGAGAAGATCAAAGCGGCCGAAAGGGGAGAAAGGAGGGGTGAATGCAGGCCGAGGTGACAATAAGGACCGCAAGAATCTCGGTTGAGGGGGAGGGGCGAGCAAGACAGAGGCAGAGCAAGCCAGCGATGCGGAGTAAGAGATAATAAAACAAGTGCCAGCAGGAAGCACACGCTCCAGACCCGATGAGAAGTGTGTGACTCAGGGGGCCCAACCCCTCCTGGGCTGGTTTATTTAGTCTGTGGGATTGGGGGGGGGGTGAATTTGTGCTGTGCCACTTCACTTCACACCTAACCAATATATTCAAATATTCAACCTGTGCATGTCCAAGTAATGCAGCAGCGTCCACTACAATACCCTCTTTCCACAGCTCACCTTTTGTTGTATGAATATTTTCTGAATTTTATAAGTGCTGGTCTAGTAGCTTGCACCAGAATCCTGCTGGACCCCCACAATCGCAATAGAGCTAAATAAACCAGTTGGGCTTGTGGTATTCGTAGACGTCAAACACAGGATAAACAGCTTGGTGGGGGGGGGGGGGGGGGGGGCTTCTCCCACTCTAAAGTCAGAGAAGGAAGACGAGGAAATAGGTGCCCTCGGGGAAACAGAGTCTGACGTGCTTTCAGACTTTGAATGAAATGCAAATGTTACAAGATAAGATTGAGGAGGAGGAGAGCGGCCAGGCTACGGGAGGAGAGGCAGCCACACTATGGGAGCCCAATACTAGTCATAGAGTCCTGTACAAGGGTTCATTTGTTATGTGTTCATGCATTCTGCAGTGTTTATTTCATGTGTTTGTTGTGTTAATCCTTACAGACGGGTGCTAATTGGTATGTATTTTGAGTTATATGCGATGCTGTCACTCCCATTAGGAATAGGGACTCGCATCTGGGGGGGGCTTTTTACGTTGTCTGCATTCTCACTGAGACCGTTTTATGAAATTTGCTGGCTAGCATGTGTGATCTTGCGCAGGTTGCTCACTCCAGAAGCCTCGCTGTAGGGCTCTTTGTAAACATATTTAGCAGCAACTATTGGAACAATAGCGCACAGCATCTCAAATAGCCCATGTCCAGTCAGGAAGTGTGTTGATTTGTGAAGGGAGGGTGCTGCTTGAAAAGACAGGCTACCTGCAGGGTAGCAGCAGAGGCGTTTTGAGCTTTTGGGATTTCTTCCATCTAAAAAAGCAATTACTACAGCTCGGCGGTTTCCACGCACCTGTCTGGGATGAAAGGGGACTGTGGCTGGTGTCAAATCACCCCTACCTATGAATTTCTGGGAGCATGGGACACCGGCTTAAATTAAGCCCCCTGCATGGGTGGCGCTGTTGTGCTTTCTGTTAACATGCCGTTGTGCGTACCAGAAGCCTCAGGGTTAAATTACGCACCCTGCATGAGCCTATATTACGCGCCTGGTTTTGAGGGTGCCCTAAGAGGTTGGCGTTGTGCAAAAACAAAGAGAGTGAAAGGAGGCCATGCTAATGAAACTAGACCTATTGTCTATGCCAATGCTTGTTATTTAAAGGGTATGTAGTAAACTCTACTGGCAAAGTTAATAGGTCTTGTCAGGGGGTAAGCGAGGGCCACTAGAAATGTATTGATTTCCACCTAATCATAGATTTGCCATGCAATCCAACATTCTCTTCTTAATGTGCTGATGCTAACAACACACTATTGGTTTCTAACTCAAACGGACCAAAGGTTACTACAACAAAAAGCTATCATGCATGCTGCTGCGCAGTGGCAAACACGTCCCTTTTTTCCTGCATAGTTTACTCAAGGCTCTTGCAGTATTTGGCCCTCCCCTGATGCCTATTCCAGTGGCCATGTGTGTAGTGCAATTACAGCTGTGGATGCAAAGCATGTCGGTCAAATAGAAGGAAGCGACAGAAGAGAGGTGTGTTTTAGATGGAATAAAGACAGAGGGCAGGCGAAAGAGGAGAGAAGATTGCAGAGAGGAGCGACAACAGGGCGATAAGAGGGGAAGTGTGAGAGGAGAAGGTTATAGATATAAAGAGAAACAGAAAGCGAGACCAGATACAAGGACAACAATAAACAAGTACAGGAAATGCAAGTGGCGGGGGGGGAGGGGAGCGGATCCCTTTGAAGTAGCTCATGGCCTCGCGGCCGTGAAAGTGAAAGCAATTAGGGGGGGAGGTGGGAGGGAGGCTGATGGCTTTGATGTGTGAAGCAGACAGGCGGCTCGGAAGCAAATGGAAAGCGCGTGCACGGACACGCTTGCACTCGGCAAAATCCGCCTGGTTTTAGCTTTCTGGTTTGACCCCCAATAGGTCTCTCTGCGAGACCTAAAAAGGAGAAGCTGTCCCTATGGGAGATCACATTGGTGGCCTCGGAGGGAGCAAGCAGTCATCTGCTGTCCTTTGTAGGACTCCATCCCTGCATTTACAGCCAATCACAGAGAATGAAAACTGCAGAGTTCACGTCATGCAGACTCTCCCAGGTATTGTACAACTGCAGAGTGTTGCGCGTTAGAAAGCGGATGCCGGGAGCGCACGATCTAACCACCGGTCGAATGCAGCTCATGTACGCGTGGTCGGGGTTTCAACCTGCTGAGCTGTCGCGGAGGCTTCAACCTGTCGGTCCTCTTCTAGCGCTATGCGTTTCAATAGGGCGAGTTTGTTGTTGTGTTTGAGTGGATTAACCCATTAACCGCGGCGGAATTACCGCCGCGGGCGTTTCCTTGCACAGGCAGGCTGCTTCAGCCAATGGACGTGCGCAGAACAACAAAGGTAGTGCCTGCGACGGCCATTGGCCGACGGCAGCAGGGAAGGGGTTAAAGGCCGGCGGAAGCCTGCAGCCTAGCCCCAAGTTGTATTATTGGGTGTTGTGCAGTTTGTTTTCCCGTGGGCGGAGTGTTAACCGGCTGAGTTGGCGCTTCGCTTTCTTTCTGTTGGTCCTCTTCTAGCGCTTGGATGGCCTGGCGACCTTCTGTGTAAGAAAGGAGCTCTACACACATCTTCCAGGTTCCCATCCTGCAGTGACCCACCGGGATGAGGTGCGCGTACAAGTCACGAGGCGCTAGTGAATGTCACGCAGGCCCCACCTATTTTCCTGCAGCCTGCAGTTTTTTATATTCACGAAAGTAAAATGCGGATAATTCGTTTGTGCTCCTTGGAGCTCCACCTCCTGACATCTTACATAAATTAGTTAAACGAGCCCTGTTACCTTATATATCTCACCCGAGGGAGGCAACTAGGTGGCGGAGAGCGAGCCCCCCTTCCGTAGGGTTTGGTCCGAAGGGGGCAAATATCCCAGTCTTGGACGGTAAACTCGCTTCTTCCTTATTACTTTTATGGGGAGCGGGTGGGGTGCAGCAGCTCCATTCCTTTGAGATGGTCAGATAGAGCCGAGAGGCGACCCACTCTCTGCCCTCGTGTCTACGTCATTGGTGTTTCCATGCACCCTTTCTTAGGCGGGTTGTGCCCTCTTCCCCACCTTAGCCGGTGGTAAGATGCTTCTAGGCGCTGATGTCAGCGCACGCTTTGGATAGAGCTATGCAGATGAGGATTGGCGTGGGCACGGAAGGCGAACATAGGAAAGAGGCCTTCGTTGAGCGAGGGTGTGTGGGTGCCCCGGCACTCCCGGTGAAGTCCGTGCAGTGGGCTCGTGTGATGGGACTGTGGCCCTAGCCTTTAGGTGGGCTGGGTAAAAGTCAGTGACATGCATGGGCGGTTCTTGAGCACAGGTCAGGCCGTAATGATGTACCTTATTTAACATGGCTTTCAATAATGGAACCACGCAAATGGCCAAAGAGGTCAACTTCCCAAACAAAACTTCACTAGATGTGACTGAGAGGAAAATCAGGTTCTCTAGAGAGGTCAAAATACCCTTGGATAGTACGTTAGTAATATTTTCTTTACAATTCTAGATAGACAGTTTTAGCCTTGGAAACACTTTTATGTAAAATGCGCTTTGAATTTTAAGGGAAAGAAACTTCAGGATAATGTGCAGCATGGCTAAAGACTTATAAGGTCCCAAAGGCAAGACCTATTGGCTATGCCAATGCTTGTTTAAAATGGGTGCTTAGCAGATACAGCCAGCCAATAGCTACAGTGCGTGTTAATGGGCGCTCCTCTGAGCCTTTTCAGATCTCCCGGGGCACTAGACAGGGGTGCCCGTTCTCCCTATTGCTTTTCACGCTCTACATTGAGCCGATGGCCCACAGAGTGTGCGAGAGCCAACAGATTCACGGAATGTGATTCCAGGGGGACGCTCATGCAATTAGCCTATATGCCGATGATGTGGTCGCTACATTAGAAGAACCTCAGATATCTATCCCCACCTTCTTTGCTGAGCTAGAGAGATTTGTGGCTCCGTCTGGCTTCAAAATCAACATGGCGAAATCTCAAGCTATGGGGTTCTCACTCCATCGGTCCACTAAGGAAGCACTGGCACGCTCAATCCCACTCTAGTGAGACACAGGATCTATTCCATATTTGGGGATCCAACTTACTAAATCCACCCATAACACAGCAGCCTTGAATTATAAACGGGTCCTGTCCCAGTTGCGGGGGGAGTTGGGCAGATGGGGACCCTTCGGTTTCTCTTGGCTCAGCAGGGTGGCTGGGGTTAAAATGGGCATCTTACCCAAAACCCTGTACATATTCCAAACTGTCCCCATAGTGCCCCCTCCCAGTAAAATTACAGAAGGGTATTTGCTTGTTTGTCTGGGCTAATAAGAAGCCCTGAATGAGTAGGGAGCAAAGGTATAGAGCACCTGGGGAGGGGGAACTGAGAGTCCCCAACTTGACCTGCCACTTCCAGGCCACCCAGTTGTGCGTTCTTTTGGAATGTTCGCGCAGCGAGTCAGAAAAACACTGGCTCCTTATGGAGCAGGCACTTGCAGGGTGGGCTCTATGGGGGGTCCCCTTTTTACACAAATCACAGTGCCCAGAAGGCATATATAACTCGCCAATCATTAACACGACTTTGGGAGCATGGAATTCCACGGCGGTTAAGTATAATTTGACCTAATTTCCGTCACCGCTTATCCCCATAATTGGGAATGAGGAATTCTCACCCGGGCGAGCTTGGAGGGTGTTCCATCACTGGGAGGCCTGAAGATGCCGATCCATTGGACATATGTGTGAAGCAGAGGGCCCCCTAACGTTTGCTTATCTCAAATCCACATTCACTCTGCCAGAGTCTGAGTGATACCATTACCACCAAGTGAGGCACTGGGGGATGCATCCTCAGGTTCGCCCCGTGGGCCCAGAGAAGGCCAACACCATATGAAAAGTGGCTTCACACAAAGACAGCCAATATGCACCTAATAACTGAACACTATCATACGCTGCAGCCTCCTGAACAGGCAGCCTCCACGTCCGGGCAACAAAGGTGGGAGACTGAATTGGGCCGAACACTCTCGGAGAAGGAATAGGGTGATATCTATTATCGAGCACGCCATACAGCATGGAACATTTCTAGCATTGAAACGGCAACCAAAATAGCCACCTATTGGTACCTTACCCCGCCCAGAATACACAGATATAAACCCAACCGCCCCTCACACTGCTGGAGACACTGCGGGGAGGAGGCCACTCTAACTCATTTACTATGGGGGTGTGTACACCTCTCGGGGTATTGGGAACAAGTCCTATCAGACATTGATAACCATTTTAATACACAAATCCCGCGCTTCTCAGCATATATTGTATTATGCTTACCTAACAAGATCACCTTCCCTCTTAAATCCCTCAGAGGCAGGCAGATGGGTATAGCGCTGGGAGCAGCTCTACTGGTGCACCGATAGGATTCCGACACACCAAGGCTGGTTGGGAAGGTTATGGACTGTTCTAGTCATGGAGCGCACCACACTCATGCTACAAGGGGAGCGGGACTCGTTTGCAGACCACTGGCGCCCATTTTATCCATACTTAGTACAGAGATGAGGGAACAAACCTGCCCTAAGTACCTGTGACTTGAGAATCTCACTCAAAACCCTATCCCACTCATTGCTCAGGACACAGAAGGGGAGATACCACAAACTACCAGCTGAACCCCCAGGATAGGGGTGCCAATGCGTGAGAGCGAAAGGAGAGCGTGGCGACACGTGATAGATTAGGACCCAGGAGAACTTTTTTCCTTTCCTTTTGGTCTTCATTTCGTTTGTCAGGAGGGTGGGTGGGAGGGCAGGAGTTGGGATCCTAACTGTGAATTTCATTTGGTAACCCTGTTAAATGCCATGCACTGTTTCATTGCTATTTCTGTTGTGTTATCTACGGCATTGTTTGTTCATAAAACTCCAATAAAAACGATGTAAACATAAATATACTGCACACGGCCCTCCAGCTGTCCAGGGCCTCCCCGAGGGTGACTTATAAGTATTCAAAAGGAAGGTTTGAGCCTGGAAAAATGTTTATTTTGCCAGGTCAAAATGGTAGTTTAAAACTGCACACACAGACTGCAGAGGCATGATTGAGATATGTTTGAAGTGCCACTTAAGTGGGTGGCACACTCAGTGCTGCAGACCCACTACTGGCATTCAATTTACAGGCCCTGGGCACAGGTAGTGCCACCTTAATAGGGATTTACAAGTAAATTAAATATGCCAATTTGGTAATAAGATAATCTTGCCATATTTTACGGATAGAGCACAAGCACTTTAGCACTGGTTAGCTGTGGTAAAGTGTGCAGGGTCCTTTGGCCAGCAAAAAGGAAGTCGGCAAAACAGGACACCTGAAGGCAAAAGGTTAGGAGGTAAACAACACCACGGATGCCAGGTCTAACAATTGTTTGTGAATGGGTATAGCACACCAGGCCATAAAAGAGGGAGAAAGTGTCTACCACAAAGATGCTGATCTAGTAATATCATAGTTGAAGTCGAGGGATGAAGCAACCAAAAACATGAAGGACAGCCTTGAAAAGGGTTGATACTTTCAATAAGAAGAAAGCAAGGATATTTAACTTTGTAGAACTGGACAAGGAACAGCTACACTTCTTTTGGCATGTGTTTTGTTTGTTGAAATAATCACAGCACTTTCTACCAGTATTTCTATACTGAAAGGAACATTTAGAGGGATACATATACATGATACTTATATCTAAAATGTTATTCTATATTATGCTATGATATGTTATGTTATGCTATGTTCTGCTACGCTATTCTATGCTATGTTATGTTATGCATTAAATGCACATTTGCAGCGAATCATGGTGCTATAATGACACATAACATGAGTTGGTGAGAGAACCAATATACAACATAATATCAATTGCTAGAAGAAGGAACGAGAGCACCAGACCCTATATACCTGACCCACAATGGCATTTATGAATACGGGAAGTAGTACGCCTGCAGTACTGCTTCACCTACTCTTAAAGGCATTTGTGAATTGGCCCCAAAACATACAAAATGGGAATATTCCGAGCATATACAATTTGTGCATTCTGGAGGTCTTTGCACTTTTACTACAGGGAAGGTGGACATTTTAGGGTTGATTCACAAAGGCATTTACGAACATGGGTAGAAGCAGTCAGTAATATTAATTTCTGTAAAATGAAATGTCTTTGTGAATCTGCCTACATTTAATACAAAGGCATGTTTTAGGAGGTTCTTGAAATTGACTAAATTCAATTTGCTTTGTAATTTATGTGGCATAGTTTTCTGACGTTTGGCAGCTGAAGTGGAAAAGGAGTGATCTTCAAAGTTCACAAATCTTACTTTCATAATCAGGAGATTTGAAGGCGATCCAGGCATTGATGGGAAGCCAGTTGTTGGATCTAAGAACCAGAGTGGTGTGTTCCCACCTATTAGGACCAGTTTCTACGTAAGCCACTGTCTTCTGGCCCAATTACCCATGATGGACGAGTTTTTCTGGGGATGTGTGCGAGCTGGAAATTGCATTATTAAGTCTAGATTGAATGAAGCCATTTATTACCATGATGTGAAGGTTGGATATGGTGAATGTTTTCATTTATAAAGACTAGTCATTTTGGGAGAGCCATGGGAGATATTGTCATTTTTCTAGGCAGTACGAACCCCATTGAGAGAGTAAGGCCATGTTTGGAAAGTACTAAGGGGCTGATTAGGATGGTGGTGAGACCTCCACCCACAGCCCGTGGGTGGCAGTCTCACCATCATCCTAAGCAAGTTTCCGCCCACCACATTAGGATGGCGGGAAGTTTGTTGGTGTTTGACTGACTGCCACGCATCCAACGGGCTCCTTGAGCCCACCGGTGCAGTGGAGGCATAGTACTGCCTACAATGGAGTTTGTGGCTGCCAGGCACCCCATAGGCATTATGATGTTCCTTTCTGCTGGCCCTTTCATAGCGGTGAACCTGCGATAAAAAGGCAGGTGGAAAGGGACATTGGAGGACTGTAGTGGGCTCCCCTGAGCCTCAGTTTTGGTTTCTGAGGGCACCTATGGTGCCCCCTGCACATCCCTGCACCTTGTGGCAGGCACTGCACGGTGCCTGCACGTAGTGTAGATATATGTACAGGGTGCATTATTTGCATTACGGCGGGTGCAGCAGCCAACAGCATCCGCCGCAATGCAAAGAACACACGGTGCGACTGCCTTGCAGGTGGTCACATCGTAATCCCTATGGTGGGACCGCCAACGGCTAGTCAGTTGGTCCCGTTTCCAATAGGGTCGTCTGCCCGCCATCCTAATCGGGCCCTAAGTTGGAAACAGATCAAAAACACCTTTGCGTTGCACAGACAATGCTATTCCCTGCCAGCCCCGCTAACATGTCACCTTTTAATAAAATGAGGGGCAATCTGGAGCTCCACCTCTGTCCAATGCCTAAGATGATCTAACCCTAGCAGCTGATGAGAAAGAAAGGTCCAGGAGAAGTGCTAAGAAGGTTATCAAACTCTTGACCATAGATGAGGATGCAGCCATGCCCTTCCAAAGTCCTTCCTCCCATACCCAATGTACGTGTCCCTCATCAAGGGAAAATTCCTTTTCTACGGACACTAGTTCCCCAGATAGATTGCTAGGTCCCAAGTCCAAGTCATAAATCATCCCTTTGGCTATCACACCTTCAACTTGTGATTATTCAGAAAGCCAAGTCGCAGGCCAAACAAAGGTTCCATTGGTTCTTTCCATACCAGAATAATAGCTCTAAATATCAGAAATTAAGTCATGTTATTCTGACCAAAGTCTCATCCCACTAATTCCTTTAAGTAAAATGTTGATGAGGAAAGGCTTATTCATTTGTAATAATGCTGCCTTTAACTGAGGTGTGTAATGTGATTGACTGGCCTATTACAGTAAGGTTCTAAAGTGTCTTTTCTGTTCATACTTTTAGGAACACTTTTAGGTACACAGCCTGGCAGAATAAAATAGGCAGTAAGTTATCCAAATGAGAGATTGTAATTAGTCAAGAGGCTGGCAGGAGACAAGTCAGGATACGTTTTGAATGTATTTCATTCATAGAGTAAGCCCACTTGGGCTCTGTGAGGGTGAAATGTTTGAATCCACTATAAAAAATGAAAATTATGGGATAAATGACAATTGATTTGAACTTACCTGCCACCAGTTGTTGCCACCAGTTGTTGCCTGTCCGCCCGCCACCGCCGCCGGTATCATTTGGGGAGCAGAGCCAGTCTCGTGGAAAGACAGCCCGAGACTACAACTCCCAGCACCCTTGGCAGCACGCACGCCGCACACACCAGGACTAAGCGCTGGGAGGCGCACAAAAGGGGGGCAGGCCTCCCCCAGCGCCAAGGGCGGGCCCATCTGTGCCCGTCCGAGACAGGAGGAGGCCGGGCAGGGCCACCCCTCTTATCTGTACAAGGCAAATTGGACATCAGCTTCCATATAAGGTTATCACTTAAGGTTATTGTATATCGTGTCATTACGTTTGGTGGCCTAAAACTTTGTGTGCTATATTGTTTTAGGCACAGGCTATGACGAGCAAACGCAAGGTCATGGGAGCGTGGGCAGTGGGTAGGGTGGTGGGCACTTTGGACGTGTTTTTGACAAGGGCAGAGTCGGTACTGACACATGAAATCCAGCTTACTGAAAAACAACTCTCCCTGGACACTTATTGTGGACAAAAAAGGTAATCACTGGGAGGCATTACTATGGGCAAATCTCCCATGGGCCTACATCAAACTCCGGACCACATAAGCTCTGATATTCCAGTCGTAAGTTCAGACGGGAAGACAGTTGATTATTCAGTTTTCTCTCGGGGGACCGGAGGTGGCGATTGAGGGCCATTTAAGTAACCTGTACCTACCACGAAAATCGGTAATGACTCAAGTCAGGGATTTGTTAGTTAATTTAACTTCCGAGACAATAGATCTCCCTGCACCTCCCGTTCCTACCCTAGCCCACACTATAACTACGACTCGTATAGTCCAAGGCGATCCTGTTACCAGATCTAAAAGAGCTGTAAGGAAAAGTACAGTACCCTCCTCTAAATCTTTGTTGGAAGTTAATGGTGAGTCGCCCGCGAAACGCACAAGCAAAAAGCAAAAATCCAAACCTATGCATCAAAAGACAGGGCTAAAAGAGAATCAGATCCTAGAAGCCGATGGTGGTATGGACCATCCTCCAAATATTGACCACCACATTATGGTGGATTTGGGGAGCGACCCTGATCATTGGAAACGCTTAGAGACTTTTATAACTGTTCTCCTAGCGCCTTTTTTTATGCCAATTAGGGGAGATTGAGGGAAAACTGTTGCACCTCCAAAAGCTCTGCAATATTTCTGTCATTCAGGAGGCATGCAGGTGTCAATGTGTTGTGCGGGGGGCAGCCGACGTACCCATGGCCCCGGCAATACCGTTAGTGAATGGGTCTGTGGTTGGTAACAACAGGGAATTGGGTCATACAGCAGGTAAAGCTAGCATGAGTATTGGGGCCTTTGCCGCTTTTCAATCATTACCTGTGGTATCTGGTCCTGGGGGAATATTACAAACCTGGGCCCGGGAGGGTCGGGGACAGGCGGGATGGTCAATTCTTTCAATCCAATCTAATCCGATACTGTCCCAGTTTGCAGGACCCCCGAGATTACTATCCACTGCCCAGGTTAATACCATTACTGGAGACAGTAATAACCACAGGGGTGGCCCCAACGTATTAAATTCCCTGAATGTCAAGTGCTCGGGAGATGTATTAGACTTACCCCCAGCTGCATGTCCTTATGTTTTGGTGCTGGCTGGTTTGCCCCCTCTTAGGCCAAATCAAACTGAATCTTGGACCCAACTGCGTAATAAAACGGTAGATTGGTTATCCAAACACAAAGGGTTTAGGGTACCTATAAGTATTAACATCATTATGGTTCGCAGAATTGGGTGGGTGGGACAATCTTCAAAGAATATTGATGGGGACTGTGTGGTCATTAATTTTCGTAACCCATCGGTTGATAAATCAATATTGACGGCCCAGGATTCCTGTTTTAAGAATCCTACCTCTATCTGGGCCTTGCCATTGGGTTACATTTATAAGCCTCCTCTAAGGTTTTCCCTGTTGGTTGTTCCCTCTAATCCTTTGTTAATAGGTTTCAGGCCTTTTCTGGTTTGGATGCCCAAGACTGACTACCTCTCCCTGACGTCACATCTGTCATCTTAGATGGTTTTCCTCATACACTGGATGAAGAAATCCCTGTCCCCATGGTCAGCCCATTGCCTTCTACTATTCCATGCGCTCTGAACCAACAAACTCAGGTTATCCAAGTTAATTCAGTAAAATCTAGTTCCATCGCGATTATAACTGATGATGATATAATGAAAGTATTATCATGGAATATAGCCGGTTTAAGGGCAAAAAAGAGTGATGTTTCGTGGGAATCTTTTCTCGCTAGACACCACATCAGAGCCCTACAAGAAACTTGGGAGCCTAATGATCAATTCTACTTGGATGGGTTTATATCTTTTTGTAAATTTGCTACACCATCCAGTATGGGTAGAGCAAGGGGGGGCTATTATTAATGATCAGTCTTAAGCTCTTTTATAGTGTGACGTTGATTAATTCTTGTTCTCCTTACATGCTAGTAATAGAATTGTCAGGGAAGAACTTACCAACCCTCTTAGCGGTTAATTTTTACAATTCTTTTACTAGAACTCAAGAGACAGAGCATCTCAGGGCTCTTATGGCCTTTTTGGAAAAATATGGAGATAGCTCAGAAGCCTACTATGATATATTAGTTTTGGGAGATGTTACATATTCATACTTGCCCCTTTAACTGTTCTGCTATGTTGGAGTAGGAATATGGCCACCAGGGGCTAAATCATTTTGAACATACCTTGTCGGGCATTTTTTTAGAAAGTTTTTTATCAACCCATAACTTGACCTGTCTTGAACAATCGGACAGGACAGTTGCTATACCTACATATGTGGGTCATGGTCGTCATACCATAATTGACCATATTCTGGTATCACTCCCTTTGTTGCAGGTAATAGGTAGATTAAGTGTTACAAAAAATTGTGTTAGTGACCATAACCCATTGATATTGGACCTTAACCTTAATGCTGTCAATAGGGGAAGGACCATGACTCAAGTTACTAACGCTAACATTGGTCCTAAAGATCAAGCACAGAGAGCAAGGTGGGAAAGGATCACCCCTAATTGATAGTTTGTTCACTAAATACACTGAGGAGTTTAGGATCTGTTCAGACCAGCACTCCCTACCAAGATCCATACTTAATGCTTTTGACCTAATTGTAAAGCAAGTTTCCTCCAATCTAACTATAGCCAGTAGACCAAGGTGCCCAAAATTTAAGAAATGGTTTGACGAGACATGTATGACTACTCATAAGGAACTCTTGCAGGAGCGTAATCAAAAACCTAGGGAGGCAACTCGGGTCAAAAAATGTAAGGAAGGCATACAAACTTGCAGTAGAAAGTAGGAAAAGGCAATTAAGGGAGATGGCTTGGGAGGAGCTTAGCCAAGCCAGTGTGTTGGCCAATAGTTCTAGATTCTGGTCTGTTGTAAACAGCCCCTTGTTTGATGATACATCAAATTCTAGTAAAGACTCTCTAGTTCCCGCTGAAATGTGGGTGCAACACTTCGGAAATATGTATAGTGATGCGAATCCAGGGGTTGTCATAGAGAGATCCGCTCTTGGTCTAGTAGGCTCCCCTCTTGTTTTTACAACGGACAAAGTTTATAAAGCTATTATTTCAACCTCTGGGGGGGAAGCACCAGGTCCCGATGGGAGTACCGGCTGACCTTTACAAGGCCGATCCTAAGGTTTGGGCTAAGAGTTTAACTCACGTTTTTAATGCAGCTTGTGTTTCTGGTTTTCCCCCGTCATGGGCAAAGGCGGTAATTATTCCAATCTTCAAAAAGGGGGCAAGGGATGATCCGGTTTGTTATAGGCCCATTTCGCTTCTTGACACCGCGGTCAAGATTATGGGGAAAGTTGTTTTGGAGTACCTAACAGAGTGGCTTGATCAAGAAAGCATAGTCTCTGATCTTCAATACGGTTTTAGGCAGGGCAAGGGCACTCTGGATCAATGCCTTAATCTCCATCTGGTGATAGGGAAGTACACAGTTGCTAATCGCGGGGATCTCCATCTGGCCTTTATGGATCTAACCTCGGCCTTTGACCTTAATAGGTCAAAGCTGTGGTTGATCCTTCGAGATATAGGGTTAGATGCTGACCTGGTTTCTTTTCTGGCTGCCATCCACGTAAACTCAACAGCCGCGGTACAATTTAACGAAGATGCACGCTTGACTGATTCTTGGGCAGTAAAAAGAGGGGTTCGGTGGGGGTGTATATTGGCCCCTTTGCTCTTCACCCTTTATATTAATAAAGTAGGGGATTCTTTGGTTTCAAGTAGTAAAGATATACCTAGATCCGACACCAAAATGATTCCCGCGCTTCTGTATGCCGATGACTCAGTATCGGTGGCCAGAACTGCAAGGGGGCTGCTTTTAAATTGTTTTATGGATTTTATGGAGTCGTTGGACTTAGTTACTAATCTTAAAAAATTGCATATCATGACCATAGGCTCTAGGAGGGCAGGGAAGGTTAAATTCTATTGCAAGGGAGTTGAGCTAGTAAAAGTCCCCGCTTTTCCCTATTTAGGGGTTCCTTTTGATGATCAATTTTCATGGTGCACGCAACGTGCACATAAAAAGAACGTGTTAGTTAGAGCATCGGGGGCTACCCTAGACTTTGCAAAAAGAATAGGATCAAAACCGTTCCCTGCACTTATGAAGATTTATAATGCCAACTGTGTCCCTTTGGTGACCTATGGCAGTGACAACTGGGGTTACACAGATGTTAAAAAGATTCAAGGGGACAAGAATAATTTTATGCACACACTGCTCTCGGTCCCTACATCCACCCCAATTTTTAAAATACTTGAGGAATTGGGAGCGGGTTTTATTTCTGATCAGATTGTGGTTGCGCCTCTCTTACGCTGGCTGAGAATTTGGGCTCAACCATCCCCTAATCTAAATCAACTGATCAGCCAAGACTTATCTTAGAAAAGTGTTTTTTTTTATGGTTTCACAGCAGCAAGATTACATAAATCCTTATATAATTTATAATACATATAGTACAAACATACAAAAGGAGGCAGCTTAAACCAATAATCAGTAATCAGAGATTACAAAAATAACTGATACACAGTTCATTTCAAATCAGCCCTCATAATATTCACGAAAAGCACCCCAAATGTTTATACCCATCTGTCGCTTCCTGAGACCTTTAACCAAGAATAAACCCAATTCCAATTTGTATGAATTGTAAATTTTTGCTCGCCAAAGTTCAAATGCCGGCGGATCTTTCTGCAACCATTCAGCTGCAATACAGAGACGAGCGACAGTCATGGAGAAAAAAAAAAATCGATGTTGATACAAAACATTCGTAGAGCTACTTGTAGAAATCTTCCCCAATAGCATCATGGCAGGATTAATGGTTAAAGGAAAATTTATAACCAAAGACAAAAACTTTTCTATATCTGTAATAAATCTATGCAATTTATCAGATCTAAAAAAAATATGAATACTATCCGCATTGTCCTCCCCACAACGAAAGCATTTCCCGTCATACCCACCACCCCATTTAGCCATCCGTGCAGGGGTATAATATAAATCCAATAACTCTTAAAAAATTGAATTTTCAAATTTGCTGACATTAATGATTCTCTAGACATCACAATAAGTTTCTTAATCACAATGTCTGTTTCTCCCAGCCCTTCAGACCATTTACTCCTATGTTTTTCCAGATCAGCTGGTGTATCAGAAAACAGTAGTTGGTATAAAGCTCCAATTTTGATGTATCGTCTAACCCCCTCTACCACAGCATCGGGTCCCATTTCAACATTAATCCAAGATAAAAAATCCCTAATTTGCAAGAATTTGAAAAAGTGTGTTTTGGGAAGACCATATTGTGTAAAACTAATTAATCAAATAATTTACATAACCCATTAGCAGAATACAAGTCCCCTAAATACCTAATGCCTTTCCTTCTCCAACTTTGCGAGATATTATCCCCTAATATTCCTGGTAAAAGCTTTAATGCGTTCAGGGGCATGTAATATGAGATTTTTCCCATTAGATTCTGCTTACGGATCATTTTCCACACTTTAAAGGCACTATTCAAAACTTTAAATCGTGTTCGGTTAAAGTAGCTGTCATCCAATTCAATAAATAAACATTGTTTAGCATTTGGGCCTATTAGAATTTCAAAAATGGCTGGAGCCATGGCACTATTAGCTGCTTCCTCCCCAGTAATTAGCACCCGCATTTTCAACAAAAAACATGTAACAAAATAAAGTGCAAAATCCTGTACCGCTCAGCCCCCTCTGTCAAGAGGCAAAGTCGTGAATCTCATCACACGCCTGGGTCTACCCGGGCTCCATTTAAATTTCCCACAGATTGATTGCAAATGTTGTAGTCTAGCCTTTGGACTTCCAAGGGTATTGAGCGAAATAAGTAAAGAACCTTGGGGAGGACGTTCATTTTAATAATATTACAGCGTCCAATTATTGTAAAATTCAAACAATCCCACCTATCCAAAGAAACTTTTACTTTATGGATAAGCAGATTCCAGTTTACATCCATCAGCTCAGACATAGAGGCACAAATTTGTATACCCAGATAGGTCACCTCTTTGACTACCCGCTCATCCATCCATAATACATAGAATTTGCGTTTTCGACTCTTAAGTTTATACCCAGTGATCATGCCAAATTATTTAGCTAACCGCTCAATCTCCTTAATCGCAAGAGAAGAATTCACTGTGGTCACGGCTATGTCATCAGCATAGGCAAAAACTGAAAATCGATAATCAAAATCCCGAAACGGAGGAATACAAATGTTATGAGATAATTGTTCTATGAAAGGATTAATATAAAGAGCAAACAAACGAGGGGAACAGGGGCAACCCTGTTGAGTGCTCCTAGTTATAATCACAGCATCCGATAACAAACCCATTACGGATATCTTGGCAGTGGGGCGGTATATAGCGCCTGCAGGGCTACAATACATATTTTACCAAAACCAATTTTATCCAGCAGTTGCTACATGTAACCCCATAGGACGCGATCAAACACTTTCTCTGCGTCCAATAAAATCAATGCTAAATCCCTCTTTTCTATCCCTGCAATATCAAATAATGTTACAACTTCATTCACATGAGCCACCGTACCCCATTGGGGAATAAAGCCATGTTGATTTAATGAGACCGAAGGTGTGATAACTTTAGGCAATCTATTTGCCAAAATTTTAGAATACATTTTATTATCACTATTCAATAAAGAAAGTGGATGATATGATTCCACTAATTCCGGTGATTTACCTTTTTTACAGAACACCGCAATCATGGCATCTGACCATAATTTAGGTGGATGTCCTAACTGTGCCAACTGTACAGCCTTTAGCATTTCTTCTTTAATTAAATAAAAAAACAACCTATAAACCTCCACAGGGATCCTGTCGCTTTCCCTAAAGCCAGGCTTTTAACTGCAGTATCTAATTTCTATCATGGAAATCGGGCAGTCAAGTTGCTCCACAAATGAGGGATCTATTTGTTTTAATCCCTCCTCAAAGAATACATTCTGATCCCCAGCAATTCTCATCTGCTGAGTATAAAGAATAGAATAAAACTGTTGAAAAATAGAGAGTATCTGCTGAGGATCAGACTGTAACACCCCATTCGGATCCCTCAATGCCTGGATATTTCGAGCAGATTCCTTCATCGGAGTCGCACAGCCAACCGTTTCCCGATAGTTTCCCCGAATTCATGACTTTGCCGCTTGAATATCAGATATTTCCTAGCGTTCTCAGTGCTCCAAGAACATTAGCACGATGCTTAGCAACGCTGTTCAGTAATCCAGAAACATCGTTCTGGCCTGAGGCAATCCCTTTAGTTAAGGAACCTTCCGCCTCTATCAATGCCTCGTAATGTCGAGCTAACTCTTGTTTGAGTTTCTTTTGCTGCGATAAACTAAAACTAAGGACTTCCCCACGAAAACAGGCCTTAAAAGTATAACAAACTGTAATAACAGATGCTGTGCCATTATTGTTTAAAAAAAACTTGATTCAATTATACATATTTATTTATTTATAGGTTTATAACGCGCTAGAATCGACTCTATACAGAGTATCTCTGCGCACAGGAGAAAAAAGAGAGAGAAAGAAAGAAAAATACCAGCAGCATCAGTTTAGCATATAGTTCAGGTCAGTATGGACATAGGTACATAGACTAAGTCTGAAATAAGAATGTTTTAAGTTTTTTCCTAAAATTTAGGCGTTCCGGACATTGCCTAAGCTCAAGAGGAAGTTTATTCCACCAGGTGGGTCCGACAACCGATAAAGCTTTGCCCCCTTGTCTGACCTTCTTTGTGATTGGTACTCTTAATAAAAGTTGGCTGCTTGACCTGAGAGATCGAGTAGGATTATATGGGATGAATTTATCCTTCCAATAGGAGGGCCCACATCCATGTAGGCTCTTGTGGATCAGGCAGCAAGTCTTAAAATTGATCCTTTTACGAACTGAGAGCCAATGTAATTTATCCAGGAGGGGTTTCGATGGTGTTCTTGGAGGGGCATTCAATACTAGCCTCGCTGCAGTATTTTGTATCACCTGGAGTTTTGCTAGGACAAATTCCTCATTTATACACAATTTCCGATCAAATGTAAAATTAGTATAGGTCTTCTCCTGATTAAATCTAATTCAAAAACAATAGGAGCATGATCCGAGGAGACCCTTGGGTAAACTTGAATTAACGTATCAACCAGCAATGAAGTAGGTGCAAAAAAATAATCTAATCTTAAAAAAAATTTGTGTGGGTAAGAGTAAAAAGTGAAAGCACTGTCATGTTCCATTATTTTACCCCACACATCCACCAACCCATGATCACACGGTAAATTATAAAGTGCTTTAAAAACTTTGGGTTTCTGTCCACTATATTTATCAGGGCCATCCTGTAAAGTTTGATTGGTCAAAAATTTATATTTATATCGCCACAAATAATCAATGGTTGCGGCCATGTGGCTAATTCAGCATTTAATTCAACTAAGATCCCCGCATCGTCCACATTGGACCCATAACTGGTGCAAAGCGTGATCTTATATCCCTCAAACTCACACTCCACTATAGCCCATCGCCCATTTTTATCCGTTAATTTACGGCCAGGAATAATAAAGTTTTGTCTAGCAAGAATAGCTACACATCGAATCATACCAGTTTGGCCAGATGCGGAAGTTAAAGAAAATCCCAATTCACTCAAAATGCCCCTCTTAGCCCAAGGTATATGGGTTTCCTGTATACATATTAGATCTGGCCGAATGTGTCGCAATTCTGCAGCCACTTTTTGTCGTTTTAACACATTATTAGGCCCTGACACATTCAGCGAACAAATTTTTATTCCATCACGTGGCATTACTATTTATTAAATACATCTCCTGATACAACCTTCCAAAAACTAGGCTGCCCTTTAGTACCAATAAAACTATCTTTCCTTGTATCCTGCAACGTAAACATTTTCTTGCCGTTGTGAATTTTTTTCCCTTTTTACTCCCCCTAAGTGCTACCCAGCCCCCCCTAAGCACCCTAACTTTCCCTCCCCTCGTGCCCTCATTTCACCCACCCTTAAACCCCTCAAACCCCCCCTTTAACGAGGCTTTAGGACACATAGTCCTGTAGATGCGAGCTTATCACACCCCCTTGCCTTTCCCTGCAGAGTCCTTAACAAACATAATCACAAAAAGTAAGATAGAAAATAAAAGAAATAGATTGGAGCAGTAGATAGAAATTAACAGAGAGACAAAAAATACCTAGCCTTATCATTGAAACTTATAAGCATATAAGCACCCTAATTCGCCATATTCAACATATGTAGATACCTAAACTATATAGAGCGTACAAATTCTGTTGCTAAGGCAATGCTGGTAAAAAAACGTGTTTGGTCCTTAAACACTACCTTCAACTTGGCTGGGAACATTAGGAAGGCTGAGGCCCCCTTAGACTGTATCTCCGGGATTAATTGACGGAATTACCAACGAAGCTCCACTGAGCGTTGACACAAATCTGTGCGGACAAAAAACTCCACATCCCCAGCCGTCCCCTTCTTATCAGGTCTAGCATGCATAAACACTTCCTCCCGTGCCAAGAAGCTATTAAATGATACCAACATTGCTCTAGGTTTAGTTTCCTGACCAGGCCTCAACCGAATTTTAAAAGGAAATCTGTGAGCACTTTCAATTTCACGATCCCAGTCCCATCGGGTCTGGCCCGGGAATGCTTTTTTAAACAAAACAACAATAAACCCCCTTGGATCTTGAAGGACCCTCAAATTATTGCGACGAGCGAGATTCTCAATGTCAGATAGTTTCCAAATCATGTCCTCTTTCGTAGCCAAGCTCAGTTCCGTAGTTGCTTTATGTTGTGCCAGCTCATCTTCTAATGTAGATACCCTTGCCTCTACCTCATTAAATCGGGATACAAAATCTACATGAGATTTAACCAACCGTCTTACAGAATTCTGAAGCTTACGGCATGAATTCTGAACCCTTTGACTTTCTTCCCTCGTTTCGTCCCTATGCTGCATAATGGAACGATAATTAATGCTAGAGAAACCTCCTCCCTCTCGGCCTCAACCATCCCCACTTGGACCGCTTGGCTCGAAGGTTTCAAAATAAAATCTTTTTTAGCGCACAAATCCAACTTCCTGACTGTATTAGGCTGACCATCCTCTGACTCCTCAAGTTTCTCTAACACTGAGCTGCTGTGGTCGCTGCAATCCAACATTGAGAGCTGAGCAGAATACTGTGTGGTCAAGTCCTCACATGTAGACACAGAATGCTCAGAGACAGAATAAAAATCTCCAGAGTCTGCTTCTAGATTTAATAAACCTTGCCCTGTTTCCTCCAAAATCGGACCCCTACAGGCAGCAGACGCAGAAACCATTGTAGTGCTCACGTGAGTTATGTCCATAGTAACATCCAACAAAGTAATTAGCCAATTTTGAGTGCTATTGGTGACAGAATCATTAACTGAGTCCATAATAGCACCAGAATCGCCGCTCGCAGCCAACGCAGCTTCAGACATTACAGCAGCCTCTCCTTCTTTAGTTTTTCCCTTTTCCTTCTCTTTTTGCTTTTCTATAGTTTTTGCAAAAAGTGCGGGTATTTTCTTTTCACTGTTAGCACCCTTTAACTTGATTCCTGCGGAGGCGGATTCCTGGGCTTTACTGATAGCAGAGTTAGTATCACCTCTTTGGGCCACCTTCTCCCTCCCCTTCGTAGCAGCTCCAAAATTTTCCGCCGCCTCTGCAGTCTTTTGGGCCTTACTAACGGCAGGATTAATAGCACCGCTTTGTGCCGACTTCCCCCTCACCTGGGAAGCCGCTCCGGCCTTTTCCGCCGCCTCTGCAGCGTTTTCGTCCTGTCCACGCGGCTTACTGCGAGAGCCCTTCGGCGGCATCGCAACAAACTGCTATATTTTTCACTGTGCTTTTCACTTCGATAAGGCTGAAGTTTTCACTTCGTTAAGCAGCAACCGCCAGGTGCGCCGTAATGCAGCGTCAGCAACGCCGAGTAGCTGCAACAAATCCGCCAAGTCCACCGCGCCCAAACCTGCTCCTCTATCAAGAAACGCTAAGAAAACCACAGGCATTCAAAATTCAAGAACCGGTATATCCCGTATCCTGCGTACAGCCGGCTACAACAAGCGGTAGCCTCACCACTCCCCTACTCCATCCGAAGACTCGAAGACCAGGGTCCAGCAGGAGTGGTACGCTCAGGCGTCCACGACGGTCGCCATCTTGCCTCTCACCCTTAGAAAAGGTTTTAAAGATTCCTTGGGTGAAATACATTAGGGATCAGATGGAAATTATTGGCTGCCCGACTTATTTTTGAGCCCTTCAGCCCTTGGTAAATCGGCTATTAAGGCTGTTAAGCAGCAGTTCCTGGACAGAAGAAAAGGTTTAAGGGAGGAGAACGAATTGGAAAAGCCTACGGTGAGAAGATTTGTCACATTGAGCTCGGGCCAGCAGATGCAACTTTATCTATCTTATAGAAACAAACCTTATCATCTTTTCGGTTTGACAAGATTAAGATTGAATATGGTTCCCTGGCTACTTGCCTTTCCCAAAAGTTATTTTAAAGAGGGCACATTAAATCCCTGCCCCTGTGACAACTTCTCGGATCAAGATGCCTTTCATATAATGTTTTTCTGCACTTATTACAATCTAATCCGCAGAAAGTTTATCCTCCCTTTGCTTTGAGGTCGTGATTTTATACAGGTTAGGCCTGCGTTGGTCTAATTACAAATGCTAGCGTCACCTATGGTCTGCTTTGGGGTAGCAGTTTCCTAATGGGGTGATCAGACTCAGGAACAGACTGTCCTTGAGTAAGCCTGCAGATTCTGCTTCTAATCATGTTATGTAATTTTTAAGAGATCATATCCTTATTCCTTGTATGTTAAAGTCTTGCTTAACATGAATCTTCTTTATTTTTATTTGTAAATATGAACAAGTGCATGTAGAGCAATTTTTATCTTGTACTCCCAGGTTAAGTCATGTTATGGTGGGCTGAACTCTTATTTATGCATACCTTTTCCCTGTTATGGTTTTTATGATGTACGTTCTAATTCTGTATGATCAGCCAACTTTACACGATGGTGTGTATTTTATATTGTTGCTTTCTGTAAAGGGGATTGAAGATTATGAATTTTATGATTAGCAGGATTTTATAGCGATTATCAACTATCTCATGGTTTTGCTGCTTATTTATTTATTTTATATGTTTGTTCAATGTTGTTAAGACGTGGGACTTTAACTGTGTTTATGGATTGTATATCTATGCATTATAATGTTTTGCAGAATGTCCTGCTCTTTTTTTTTCTTTTTCCTTGTTGTACTTTTATGGCTTTAATTAGCCGAATAAAGTTAACATTGACTGACAATTGTATACTAACAAACAAAATTGTGTGTATGGAATGTCATCCAATTGGTGAAGATTTAAATTGAATTATGAATATTTATCATTTGGAGTAACAATTTAACAGTGCCTACTGTTGGGAATCTACTTGAGTTGCAGAAAACACTCCAAACACGACATTTATGAGCTTAAGGTTTCGTTTTAAAAAGTGTTTGATCATGAATGTAGAATTATTATACAAAATTGTTGATTGTTCAATGATGTAGTTGAAAATTCCAAAATGGCGCTGAAATGTGAATACCTAGGCTAGTCCATCATTGGTTTTAGTGTTGTACATTGAGTACAAATAAAAGGAAAATATGGTGGTCGGCCTCATGGCCAAGGCGATTGTCGCCAAAACAAGTTGACGCCTACGTTTCATACTCTGCATTGATAAAATAAACCCAGTTTCAAACTGCCAGGAGTGCAGTGGATGTTCTGTATGGAAGGAGAGAGGAGTTGATATACAAGTAGCAGAAATTTCTGTATGACATGTCATTGTCCCAGCTACCTAAGGGTATGGGCCCAAGGTAGTTTGGGTAACATGTGCATGAGACTTGTAGGAAAAAATGGAGTACAGTACCTCCTGTGGATTATTTCAAATAGGAAGCCTCCTTCCATTCCACACTTAATGCCTTAGGCAAGATACGCAAACATTTGTCAAAGTGATTTCCTGTCAGAGCAAGTCAACGGTGTAGCAGTGAAGCGGAGCGGAAGTGGTGTTGCAAGCTTCACTGTAACCCCTCTGGAGACCGCGAGGCGGTTCACACCCTGCAGCCTCGGGCAGCACAAAGTGAGCAACCTTGTTGGGGGCTAGTTGAGAGGAAAATATTAAAACACCAAACACCAAAGCAACAAGGGAGGAATGAGATCTAGTAAAGTTAGGCAACCCTTACTTGAGCCAAAATTTAAGTTAAAAAAAAGGAAACTCAAACCCTAAGTTGCCTTGCAATCAGCAATGACCCAAGATAAAGATCACATTGTTGACCATAGTGACCATAAAGCTCACAATGACTGCAATGATGACCATAACAAGGCCACCTCAAGTACAATTGCAACTGCAACTGCAAAAGTAAATGCAAATGTAAAAGCAAAGGCAAATGTTCTCATATCACCTGGGTGGGGCATTTTCGTAAGTCCAACTGTGGAGAATCAACTTACCTACAAAGCTCATGGCCTGGCGACAACTGACACTTTAATTCCAGCCGATACTGCACAGTCTCTGTCCCTTCCACTGCCCCTTCAATTGTCACCTGCACCACGGATATCGCAGTTACCACCGCCTTTTACACAGCTAAGGGACTTAGACGACCTCATAAACATTGAAGGGTTGCCGGAAAAAAAGCGTGCACTCATCAGCCTAAGATATGTACAAAATTATCCTTTCTGAAGGACCCTGGAACAACTATTTACTCTAAAACTGGGAATATAAAGGGGCTGCAAACACCACTCCTATTAAGTAAAACTGATCACAGCCCTCTGCACTTCAATCCAGTTGAGTCCTCATCGTTCGTAAGGGTTAGTCCTCAACTTCCTCTCGGAGAAACAACCTCAATGTGAACATCAACGTCAACTGGAATCGGAGGAACGGGGGACTCCACCAATCCGGCAAGCGGAGAAGCATATAGTCTAAGCAGGGCTAGATCTGGCTCACCTTGCACTTTAAAAAATAGTGCAAAAAACAGCTTGTCAAGTCTGCCGAAGGTGGGTAACTTTTCCGAGCTGGACAAACACTCTCACTCATAAATTAGCAATGCTCTCGCACACACAATTAAAGCGTAACAAACAAATGTTTCAAATAAGGTACGACAATGTCTTAGTAAATAAGCAAATGCAGATCTTTGTGTCTTTTCTCTTTATATAGGTTGTTTAATCAGCTCTCCCTGGTGAGAACACGAGGGCTGCGAGCTAGCGCTGGACCAAATATCATTATTTTACCACATTGCTGAGAATCGTTTTTATTCATTTTAAATCGTGAAAATATTTTCTCTGCTGGGGGGCTGTAAATCATGTAGCTAAAAGGGAATTTTGAGAGGCACACTGACACCCCTTACACGCTGCTGTTTCTTGCTCCCTGCCTCGCCCAGCCGTCTTTATTGAACCGGCTGCAAGCGACGGCGGGCGCCATCTTAGGTGTGGCTGGGGCTGCGCTCTAGTCGCGCCGGCCTCCCACCCTCCTCACTCTCTATATAAGTAGCTTCATGGCCAGGTGGCGCAGCGGGCGCACCGGACGCGCGCCGAAGCCGCGCCTAAGCCAAGCCCGTCTGCGCCCGTCCGCGACCGGACTCGGCCCAGGGCCATGACCCCTGGCCCTTTTGTGTGCTACTCCTCAAACCAACTCAGATTGCTCAATCCGGGCTATCTTAGCCACCATTGCATCCCCCTGCCTCCTTCAACCGCTGTGGGTACTAATCCCGCCCCGTGCCCTGGATGCAATTATCAATTACCGTCTCCACTTCTATCCAATCCACTAGTTCCCGACGCCCCCTCCAGTTCGACCATTACCCCATTTCGGGGCTGTCGAGCGGCGCTAATTAACACACGCTCTCTCCCATGTCATAGTCTAGATATCAGTGAGTTTATTATTACTCACGACCTGGACCTTCTCTTTGCCACCGAAACTTGGGGAGATGCGGGCTCGGGACCTGACTTCTGTCAGGCTACCCCGGATGGCTATAGCGTTGTGAGACATAACAGACAAATAGGAAGAGGGGGAGGACTCGCTATAATTTACAAGAATCAGTACCATACTACGCTTGACCCCATTTCATCCACTAATTGTGAAGCTGCAACCTTTGCAATCAACATCAATTGTAAACAAACTTTTAAAGGTATTCTGCTATACCGACCTCCTGGACCTCGGAACTCCTTTCTTGGGTCCCTCTCTGAGCTAAATGACTATACTATAGGCTCCACTGATTACACAATACTGGGAGACTTTAACTTCCCTTTGGAAGAACAGGGAAATCACGATACCTCCCAACTTACTGCTGATTTCCTAACCCTAGGACTTCAACAATTGGTAAAGGGAACTACTCACCAGGCGGGACACACACTAGACGGTGTGTTTACCAATAACTCCCTCATCACGATACTAGACACTTTACCCCTTACCTGGACTGATCATAGGGCCATTATATTTGGTATTGACACTCGCCCAGTTAATCTCCCCGCTTCCAGACCACCTAGCAGGGCAGCAATTTATTTATTTATTTGTGTATTTTGTAAAGCGCAACAGCTGCCCCAACGGGGCGTCCCGGCGCTGATAAATCATGGAACTTAGAGGCTAGGCACCAATGGGGCATTATATGGGGAAGAGATGTGTTTTCAGGGACTTTCGGAATGCTAATTCGGTTTGACAGGCTCGTAATGCAACCGGGAGGTTATTCCAACACCGAGTGGCACAGACCTCGAATGTTTTCCCTCCGGCGCGAGTACGTTTAAATCTAGGGGTTTCCAGCAGAAGTAGGGAATTTGAGCGTAATGTCCTGGTGTTGACATACGGTCTCAGAGTGCTTTTCAGATGGGCCGAGCCTTTGCCCTTGGAGGCCCGGAAAGCCAGGGTCATGGCCTTAAAAATACATCTCTTCGAAATGGGGAGCCAGTGGAGTTTACGGAGGTGTGGGGAGATGTGATGTCTGGCAGGAATTCTCTCCACCAGCCGAGCAGCAGCATTCTGGACAGTCTGTAACTTGTGGCATAGGCCTGCTGTGATGCCAAGATATAGTGCGTTGGCGTAGTCCAGGTGAGATATTATCAGGGCTTGTACCACAGTCTTACGGCAGTCCATCGGCAGGTAGTTGATGAGCCGTCTAATTGTCTTGATCTTAGCAAAACAGGATGCTGCTACTGTTTGAACCTGGGCGTTGAAACTGAGATGATTATCCCAGCGCACTCCCAGGTTTCTCACCGAGTCTTTAGGCGTGGGGGCATGGCTGAGATCATCCGGCCACCATAAATTAGAATCAAGAGGGGATGATGAGTTAAAAAACAGAATCTCTGTCTTTCCAGCGTTGAGTCGGAGGGAATTGGAGTCCATCCAGCTAGAGATGTCTCTTAGACAGTTTTTCAATGGGTCGAAGGCAGAGGCAGTGGGGGTATCAAAGGTGAAGAGTAACTGAATGTCGTCAGCGTAGGAGGTGGATTTAATCCCAGTTTGCGCAATCAGTTTAGCCAAGGGGGAAAAGTAAACATTGAACAAGAGCGGGCTCAGGGAGGAGCCCTGTGGAACTCCCCATTTAAGTGGTCTAGCGGTGGAGGTGTAGGGAGGGGTGTATACCTGCTGAGTACGGTCACCCAGGTAGGAAGAGAGCCATCTCAACACTGTACCGCCAATACCCAGGTCTCCCAGCCTTCTCAGCAGGATCTTATGAGAGACGGTGTCAAATGCTGCTGAGAGATCCAGCAGCACTAACACCGCCCTCGACCCTCGATCCAGCGTCCATCTCACCGAGTCAGCCATTTCAACAAGGGCCGACTTAGCAATTCGTGCCTGGAAGAATGCTGACATCCCTCAGATGGCAAATATTCTGACACTATCCTCCCCCACTACTGGATCCAACCCTGTCCCCTCAGCTTCTTACTTCCAAGACTGTATCAGGAATGCTGCTGATCAGGTCGCCCCGGAAAAGTCCATCCGACCTAACAGAAGGTCGCCATCGGCGGCGTGGTATACAGAAGAGCTTAGACTTCATCGACAACATTGTAGGAATCTAGAAAGACGCTGGAGGAAATCCTACTGCCCCATAGCTAAGCAATCCTACAAAGATGCCTTAACTATATATAAAAAGGCCATTACTGCTCGGAAAATGATTTTTTTCTCGACCCAAATAGATAACGCCAGGAATTCGGCCAGAGAATTGTTCTCAGTGGTCACCTCCCTATCTACCCCTCTGTCGGGTCTCGGAGTAGAACCCTCCCAACTGTTCTGTAACGCACTGTCCAGTTTCTTTACCACTAAAGTGGCAGATGTTTATGCATCCTTTGGTGGAGATGCAGGGGCCAGATCCACTGTCAGCAGTAAGGAAACACCCCATATTAACCATGACCCTCTCTCTTCATTTGCTGACACCACAGAAGACCCAATTTGCAGACTCATCTCCATCACCAAGTCTGGATCCCCTTTGGACCCATGCCCCCCTCAGTGATGGCTAATTTAAGTGAGGTGATTTCTCACCCACTTATGGAAATCTGCAACACTGCCTTTCAAACCGGCTGTTACCGAGCCCCGTGGAAGAAGGCAGTGATTAAGCCTCTTTTGAAGAAGCCCTCCCTGGATCCCTCTGCCTTGGTCAGCTACAGACCCATTGCGTGTCTCCCCTTTCCGGCCAAGATTTGCGAAGCTCTGATGAACATACAGCTCTCAGAGTTCGTCGATACTCACCAACTCTTAGACGAAACGCAGTTTGGCTTTAGGAAGGGACACGGGACGGAGACCGCTCTAATAAAAGCTTCAGATGAAATTAGAACCATCATGGATCAGGGAGGAGCGGCCATCTTAATTCTTCTGGATCTGTCCGCAGCATTCGACACGGTCGACCATGCTATTTTGGTCGACCGTGTCACAGCTCTGGGCTATAGACGGTTCGGCTAGAGACCTTATCTCATCCTTCCTGGCCGACCGCACCCAGACAGTCAAGTTGGGTAATTTCTACTCTCCCGTCTCTGCACTACTATGTGGAGTACCACAAGGCTCCTCGCTAAGTCCCACGTTATTTAACATCTACGTAGCGGACTTAGCGAGGGACATAAAGGCCTACGGGGTGCGATTAACCTCCTACGCAGACGACACCCAACTGGTGCTGGCGATCCATAAGAACGGCACAGCAGTGGCAGCCAATTTTCAGGAGGCCATGCTTGCTGTCAGTATGTGGATGTCCTCCAATTGCCTAAGGCTTAACTCGGATAAAACCGAGGTTATGACCTTTGGCAACCTCTCCCCAGAATGGTCCTCCATTTGGTGGCCCAACCAGCTGGGCTCTCCACCCGTCCCAGTGGTAAAAGCGAGGAACTTGGGAGTCATCTTCGACAGCAAACTGACTTTCAACCTTCATGTCAACAAAGTTGTCTCCTCTGCTTTCTTCACTTTAAAGAAAATTAAGAAATTGCTGCCTTACCTCCCCACCTCTGCTGGGAAGACCCTAGTCACCACCTTGGTATTTTCCAAAATTGATTATGGAAATGCCCTCTTTCTCAACACCCAGAAACTTGTGATGTCAAAGCTACAGTCTATACAGAACGCAGCTGCCAGAATTCTATTAAACATTCCTCGCCGCCAGCCTACTACCCTCGCCATTCGCCAGCTTCATTGGCTCAGAGTAGAGAGCCGTATTAAATTCAAGGCCCTCTGCATTGCCTACAAGGCAGTGCATGGCATCGGACCCAAGTTCCTGACTGAGGCATTCCAGCTGTACACTCCCAAAAGACTGCTGAGATCTGCTAACACTTGCCTCCTACCTGTACCTCGCACTAGAACGGCAACTTGGGGAGACAGACGCTTTTTAGTGGCTGCACCAAAACTTTGGAACCTTCTTCCACTAAATATCAAAAGCGCCCCCAACCTGATGAGCTTCCGGAGGCTCGTAAAGACATGGCTGTTTGATCAGTGAACTCTATTATTGCGGTCCTGCTAGTTCACACATGCGCCGAGACACCCCAGGGTAATTGTTTGCGCGATAAAAATCTCAAAAATAAATAAATAAATAAATAAATCGTAGCGATGGTCCACACTCAGCCGACACGTGTTTCGTCGTGTATGAATTGAGTCAACACGACGATTCTGAAGTTTCTAAAAAAACCCTCTACAGCTATAAACACTCTCACTCAGTTAGTCGTGTTGAGGCAAATTTAAGTCAAACCAATACGCTTCGTACAGATTGTCTAGACCTACCAGCTGCAATTAAGGTACAGGACAAACGGGACGAAAAAACACAAGATTTATTTCATCAACCAAATAATAATAGCTTTCTTATTCAAACGAAACTAATGAAACTAATTCAAAAAACCCAAGTAGACACCTGTGAGCACTTAGGGCCATATGTATCAAGCAAATTCGCATTTGCAAACGCCGAAATTCGCAGAATTTCGGCGTTTGAGAATGCGAATTTGCGAAATGGTATGTATTAAGGAAAATCTGGTGCAAAACAAGGAATCGCAAAACTTGTGATTCCTTATTTTGCAATTGCATTTAAGGAATCGCAAATTTTGCGATTCCTTAAATGCAATGTATGAAGCAAAAAAAAAATGCAAATTGTCCTTAAGGAATCGCTAATTACCATTCGCGAATTCCTTGAAAAATGCACATTTTTGCGTTTTTCAAAGTGCCATGTGATGCACATACATGCCCCTAGGGCATGTATGTGCGTCACATGTGCACCCATGCTTATTTCAGAGGTGCAAAAGGGTGTCCTTTGGATACCCCTGCACCCTTGAAATTATTCTCAATTTGCGATTCTCAAATTGCGAATCGCAAATTGAGAATAACTTCCCAATCATTCCTATGGGCCTCCTGGCCTATGGAAATGAATGGGAAAGTATTCCTTAATTGCGATTCGCAATTTGCTAATCGCAATTAAGGAATACTAAGAATTTGCAAAAAAATTGGGAATTTGTACATACATCCATATTTGCGATTCTGAAATAGCGATTTCTAAAATATCGCTATTTCAGAATCGCAAATCAGGTTGATGATACATAGAGCCCTTAGCTCCTACAATTAAGGTACAGGACAAACAGGACAAAAAAAACACAAGATTTATTTCCTCAACCAAACAATAATAGCTCTCCTATTCAATTGAAACTAATTCAAACAACCCAAGAATATACCTGTGAGCTCTTAGCTATGCACAACAGCTCAATAGTAAATACGCCCCCAGCATTACCTTATGACGGCTCTCATTCAACGTATACTGAGTTGACCTTTATAGCTACACAGGAATGGGAAGAATTAGTTGCCTCCAATAACCTAAAACCAGTCCACTCTCATTCACCTATGGAAGCAAATAACCTCCCAAGGCTGAAGAAAAGCAATAATACTGGAATCCAATCCGGGAATCGATATGGATAACAATTTTAAACACTTTGCAAAATTCAGCAGCAGCTTTACAATTTCAATCCCATAAAATTAATTTGCAGTTTACTGTCCATCAGACAATGGCCGATTCCATCTCAGGAATTAACTGGAAGATATCAGAACTTAATGGCCTTATAAAGAGAGGACAGGAAGCGGCTTATGTGATTCAAAGAACACCACCATCATGTCCCTGTGTACCGATCGTAGACAAGTTACTGACCTTATCATCTATGATAGGGGACCTAATATCAGATCTAAAAACAACTGTCTTACAGATCCCTCGTCAAAATACTGAACTGCCTGGATCATTAATAATGTCACTGGAGCATCCATAAGTAGAGCGGGCAGTAAGCAGTAACTCCCTCCTGGCGGGCAGGAAAGTCTCAACACCATCAACAGAGAGTGCAGAAACTGAAACTAGGTACAGCTCACCAGCAGTTTGCGTAACCGTCGTTGATTGCGTAGCTATCAATGACCAGACTCCACGTAAAACTCATATGAAGAAAAAAAGGAAGGGAAGAAACAGGCTTCTAATTGATGAAAGACCACGTAAAAAAATTACCACCTCATCTATCCCTAACCGCACGTGGTCTAGTTTTTGCGGACGCAAATCAGTCTCCGATCTCACTTTTGGCTGAAGACCCTGAGGGTCCTTCTCCGATACCCATTGTTGTCTCGCCAATGGTCTCGGCCTCACCTTCTAGAGACTCATCACAGAAACCTCTGATCTGTGATAGTAAGCATGGGTTTCCTCAAGCAAAAAAAACTCACAAATTAAATAAAACCAATTTATCAACAATTATTAAAACTGAACAAACTCCAATTGCAGAAACCTGTGATAACATCCAGATTAGCAACGCAAAGTTACCGCAGCAGTCAGTAGGAGGAACAATAAAAACTACAAGGGAATTAGGGAGAGAAAGGTAGCAAAGTGTACCACAAACTTCCCCCGCAAGTGGAAGTCCAAGGGCTACAACAAGTGGCTTTCCCCAGTCCAGATACTCCGAAAGCGAAGGATCTCTAATAAAGCAACCTGCAGTGCAACATGGGGCTAGTACAACTACCATTATTTTTACTCCAGAATACACGTCTCGAGGTATGGATGATATATTGAACAGAGGAAACATACTACGGCTCTTACAATTGATTACAGGCCTAGAAAGCATCAGTTCCTCTGACCTTCTCCAAATAGAGTTTCAGTCAATTAATAACCGTCAATGTCCAGAAATAACTAAAGCAACCTGGAACTCTAGAGAGGCAGTTAAAAAAATCCAGGAAGAAGAGACTACGCTCAAGCAATGGGGGATAAAATTGGAAATTGAAACCAACCTCCCTGTCCGACACCTTTCCTACTTCCCATTAGGACATCTCCATAGAAAAAAAAATTCAATATTAAAGGGAGCAAGGAGTACCTCTCCAAGAGCGCATGCCTTAGACATAAAGACTTTTCCCTTAGCCCAAGATCTAAGAGACTCACGTTATGCCTTGCCAGCCACAATACAAAACTGGAGGCAAATTCAGCGTACTATTATAACAGACCAGACAAATTGACAAAGGGAGAGTAGCCTTGGTTAAGTCCAGACAAATTAGCATATGTACCTGGAATATCAATGGTCTAGCTAGTAAAATTGAGGATCTGGAGTTTCTGCAATATTTAAAATCATTTGACTTGTTACTGCTTCAAGAGACCTGGGAGGAAAATGCCTTTGAACTCCAAGGATAAACATCCTGCTGTATCCCAGCAATAAAATGCTTTGATGTTGGTTGTTGATTAGGGAGGGTTTAATGATTATGGCATCTATAGTAACAATAGGAGAGATTACAACAATAGAAACTCAAATAGCACCTCCAAGCGCCATGCAGGCGGCAAAGATAGTACTCGTGCCTAACAGCGTACACCAGAAGTCATAGTAATTAACGCCTACATTCACCCCAAAAGGAAACTGAAAGCTACAAAGGAACTGCTAGAAGCCACAAAAAAGATAATGGATGAGGAGGATACTGATCATATTATCCTGGCAGGCGATTTTAACATGTATCTTATTAGCTGTGGAGTAGGTGATGCCTTTGACCAAGAACTTAACGCCGCATGGGTAGTCCCAAGACAGGGCTCCCCAAAAATTAGGAAAGCTACAAGTTGTTGAAAATACTTATTACGGCAACTAGAACATCTTAATTTAAGAGCCTTGAACGGGTGCTTTCCGGAGGATGACAAACCTGTTGCAACGTTTCATTCAATAAAGAAATCTTCCCATTTGGATTATACATTCACATCATTAAATATGCTTAGTAAAGTAACAGCCTTTAGGATAGGGACTAGGGAATACAGCGACCACCTACCTCAAGAAGTAACAATAAAAGTCAATTCACTTCTTAAGACCGAGCCATTTACAGGAGTTAACATCGAAGTAGCCGCAAATCTTAAGCGGCTGCGGTGCAACCCCAGCAATATTAGCACAATATCTCTCATGGTAAAAACACTATATGCTCAAGCAGCAAGTCTCACAACAAAACCAGTAGAAATATGGCAAAGTTTTACTGTAACAGTTGGTGATAAACTATTAAAAAGGGCCATTGGATAGGGTGAGCCAACAAGAGGGAGTATCAACAAGATCACAACCTAGCACAGAAATGAAAATACAAAAGCAAATTATAAATCGAACACTGAGACAGATGTGAAAAAATCCAACAAACCAGGACCTGCAAGTTGCTCTTCAGAAAGCGAAAAACTGTCAAAAAGGATGAAATTGGAAAAAAAGAAACAAAAAAATGACGAATTATGGGCCAAGCTCCTCCACGAAGTTAAACAAAAAACAGCTCAAGGTTTTTGGCAAATAATCAAAAGAATGAAGAATCCAAACCATCTTGGTTTAAACTCTAATATACCGGAGGAAGCATGGATTTTAACAGTACAACCGCTGATAATGAGGAGAACATTGAGGAAATAGGGAAAAAGGAGCCCAGCAGCGAAATCAACAGGGAAAAAACAGGCAATGGCCACATAACAGCCACTTTCCAAGAATTAGACCCAAAAGGACTCATGCTACCTTCTTGTATGGGTACATCGATGCTAAGCTTAAATTCTCCTCTCTCTGCCAAAATTGAACATCACAACTCCACATCAGCAGATATTAAGAGGCAATTAGCTAGGGTCAGACCAACAGGCATTCCACCAATGCTATATAAAACCCACACACAATTTTGGAGTGTAGCATTAACACCTGTGTTTAAAGACATAAAGGATACCTTGACATTACCGGAGTCGAGACGTGGAGGCTAAGTATTTTGCAGGAACCATACTGGAGGAGCTAACATCATGGGCATCTAAAAATTCAATTGTCCCAATTAATCAAACAGGCTTCTGCCGGGGCCAAGGGACTACAACAAACATCATGGCACTGACCCTACTGATGGATGCAGCAAAAGAGGCCACATCTCTCCTATTCCTTTGCTTTATTGATTACACTGCTGCTTTTGATCACATTGATTGTAACAAGCTCTGGCAGAAATTGGAAAATTGGGGAATACCTAAACGGCTTCTGGGACAGTTAACCTCTTTACCGCGGCCGCGATTTAGCGGCAGTGCGGCACTTCCGCAAAAAGGGCAGGGCCGCGTCGGCCGTTGGCCGACGGCAGCACTAGCAAGGTAGTGCTGCCGTCGGCGAATGGCCGGAGGTAGTGTTGTCGTCGGCCAACGGCCGAAGGCAGTACGCAAGGGGTTAAAACTACTGCACACAAACACCTGGATTAAGCTTAAACTAGGAGCAGGAACGCACCTCTCCAAACCCATCCCGACAACAAAAGGGTTAAAACAGGGTTGCGTTCTAGCTCTGCTTTCATTTAACCTTTTTCTTGCAGATTTGCCAGGAGAACTCGACAAATGCCCCTGTCATGCACCAAAACTGGGAAAAGCTGTCAAATCTGCTGCATACGGATGACTTGGTATTGATAAGCCAAACCCCCATCAGCCTCCAACACCTTTTGAATGTAACTCACACCTTTTCAGAAAGGAATAGCCTGCAAATAAATTTTACTAAATCCACGATCATGGCAGTGTACTATCGGAAAAAGAGGAAGATCAATTGCCACCTAAATGGACAAGGGTTGAACCTGGTAACTACTTACAAATTCCCGGGGGTAACTTTGGACCACAATAATTCATTCAAACCTCAATTGGAGTCTCTGCGGTGGAAGGGAACTGTGACTTATCTGGCGATAAAATTCTGAAAGGTCAAACTTCCCGACTTAACGCTTGACCCCTTGCTTCAGGTTTTGCGTGCAAAGTTACAGCCGACCCTAATATATGGGAGTGAACTCCTTCAAGGAAAGGATGCTGCACTACTGGATATAGTGAAAGCAAATTCATACAGAGCAATCTTTAATTTGCCAAGATATGTTTCTCCAGCGCAAATTCAGCTCGAATTTGGCCTTTTAAAAGAAAACATTGGAAAGATGGGGTGCGTATGTCATTAGTTGGCATAAGATTCACAGTGCCGACGGTGGTTCTTTAAACTCCAATCTATGGGAAGAGCTACTCCGACACAGAAAACCCTCAGCCAGAGATTATTTATTTGACTCGCTCCAAGTTTTGGGACTGTCAGACCTTTGGGACAATCCCACTGATCTTTTGTCTTTTAAAAAAATAGCGAAAAAATCAGTACGAATAATATCCTTTATTGAGGACAAGGAGGCATTAACTAAAAGAACACATGGCTGGATCACGCTTAGCGATTACGGATCATTGCAACCTCAATCGTAACTTAAAATTGGAGTTAACATCAAATCGAAAGAAAAGTTCTTAAAATTATGCCTCAGAGTAATTCCAGTTGCCCCTCACTTGCTGCCTTGGGAAAGAAAAAGCTGCCCGCAGCAGTGTCGCTGTCGCTTATGTGGAGCTGGCAAGGAAGACATTATTCATATTGTTTGCATCTGTCCTAAATTAAAGGATATTAGGCACAGTCTGTTGCGTCCATCTTTCAATTTACAAGGTGTGAGAACGGTACACAGTCAAAATATCGAATTTTTAATTTCGACTTACACTTATATCGAGTTGCTAATATCGATGGGACAGAATATCGATGTCCAGAATATCGATGGCCAGAATATCGACCCTAAGGTAAGTAATATCGAAATTACTTATATCGATAGCATATATATCGATGTAAGTAATTTCGATTTACTAATATGTGTTAGAAATTTTAGTTAAGTATTTAAATTAATTGTTATAATATGTGTTTAATATGTTTCTATAAATAAAAAATATATAAAAGTAAATAATATGTTTTACTACCAGAGCGGGTTGTGGGTTTTTAGGGGAATAGGGTGGGAAGTAATTTATTTGTAATTAAATAATTATTTTTTAATGATTAATTTATTTTGCAATTACATATTAATTGGCAATGAATTATTTTAATTGATTAATTGATTAATTAATTGATAACATGTATATTTTTAAGTAAATTATATGTTTTACTACTGGAGCGGGTTGTGGGTTTATTGGGGAATAGGGTGGGAAGTAATTTATTTGTAATTAAATAATTATTTTTTAATGATTAATTTATTTTGCAATTAAATATTAATTGGCAATGAATTATTTTAATTGATTAATTGATTAATTAATTGATAATTTATGTATATTTGTAAGTAAATTATATGTTTTACTACTGGAGCGGTTTGTGGGTTTATTGGGGAATAGGGTGGGAAGTAATTTATTTGTAATTAAATAATTATTTTTAATGATTAATTTATTTTGCAATTAAATATTAATTGGCAATTAATTATTTTAATTGATTAATTGATTAATTAATTGATAATTTATGTATATTTTTAAGTAAATTATATGTTTTACTACTGGAGCGGGTTGTGGGTTTATAGGGGAATAGGGTGGGAAGTAATTTATTTGTAATTAAATAATTATTTTTTAATGATTAATTTATTTTGCTATTAAATATTAATTGGCAATGAATTATTTTAATTGATTAATTGAATAATTAATTGATAATTTATGTATATTTTTAACTAAATTATATGTTTTACTACTGGAGCGGGTTGTGGGTTTATAGGGGAATAGGGTGGGAAGTAATTTATTTGTAATATTAATTAATTTTGGGTAAAGGGGTATTTTTAGGGTTCAGGGTCAGTTTTCAGTTTTTGGGTAAAGGGGTATTTTTAGGGTTCAGGGTCAGTTTTCAGTTTTTGGGTAAAGGGGTATTTTTAGGGTTTCGGGTCAGTTTTCAGTTTATGGGTAAAGGGGTATTTTTAGGGTTCAGGGTCAGTTTTCAGTTTTTGGGTAAAGGGGTATTTTTTGGGTTCAGGGTCAGTTTTCATTTTTTGGGTAAAGGGGTATTTTTAGGGTTCAGGGTCAGTTTTTAGTTTTTGGGTAAAGGGGTATTTTTAGGGTTCAGGGTCAGTTTTCAGTTTTTGGGTAAAGGGGTATTTTTAGGGTTCAGGGTCAGTTTTCAGTTTTTGGGTAAAGGGGTATTTTTAGGGTTCAGGGTCAGTTTTCAGTTTTTGGGTAAAGGGGTATTTTTGGGTTCAGGGTCAGTTTTCAGTTCTTGGGTAAAGGGGTATTTTTTGAGTTCAGGGTCAGTTTTCAGTTTTTGGGTAAAGGGGTATTTTTAGGGTTCAGGGTCAGTTTTAGGTTTTTGGGTAAAGGGGTATTTTTAGGGTTCAGGGTCAGTTTTCCCTACTGTTGCACCCACTGGAGTGGGAATAGTAATTATTTTTAAGTAAGTATATATTATATATGATTTTTAAATATTTTTTTTATTAAATATGTATTATTATTTTTTTACCATTATTACATATATTTAAATATGTTTAAGTAATTAAAAAGTATTATTTACAGTATTTTTTATGTTATTTTAAATCCCAAAAAAATCGATATATTTGACAACGATATTTTTAACATCGATATTATTTTTTCGATATTTTGGTACTTACCATGTTGTACATAGGGCGTCGATATTTTTGCTAACGATATAATTACGCCGATATTTGTGTAGGTCGAAATTCTGTCTGTCGAAATTCTGTCATAGATCCGTGAGAACATGCAGGCAGGCAGTCAAATTGTGCTTTAATCCAACTGAAACAAAATTAAACTGTCGGGTCACAAAGTTTTTTGACCTAGTAACAAAAAGGCACAAGAGCACGCTGAGTGCGGATCAACAAAAGACAGCCCGAACAGTTCCTTGATGGTACCTTGAAACATCTGAAGACATACCACGGGCACTTGATGTTGAGGTAACAACGGAGCAATGGCTGAAATGTGGGGAAGTATACCTTTTCTAAGACCAACAAATAACAAAAAAGGCACAAGAGCAAGCTGAGTGTGGATCAATAAGAGGCCGCTTGAACTGCTCCTTGATGGTACCTTGACAGATCTGAAGATGCACCTGGGACACTGTAAAGTCGAGGTAACAACGGAACAATGATACAACGTGGGGAAGTATACCTTCTCTAAAACCAATAAGTTAGTACTATCTTCCCCTCGGGAATTTTAAAGCATAAGCATTTAGTAATCTATTTAATCTAGAGTCATTTCTAATTGTCTCTGGGTCTTGAGGTATTTGAATTTTAACTGACGATGATGAACTTGCAGTGCAAACTTTTAAACTTCAATTTTATTAATGACTATAAACTGGTATTACACAAATTTTTAAAATTTTAGAAGCTGTATAAAATGAATTCTGAGCAATTTCTAGCAATACTTCACTTTTTTATAAAGGTTTTAATTAATCATATACAAATAAATAGTTACCTTACCTTACCCTCCATTCTCGGTTATAAGGGTATATGAAACTGACGTGGCATGCTAAAGAAGTAGAATGGCCAAGGATTGTGTTCATGCTATAGGAAAACTCTAGCACTACCCAGGCCCTCTAGGTAGCTGCGTTGCTGGCGCTAGAGAGAACAGGCTCAGGCGGCCCGGTCTGCCTGGGAGCAGCACAGGTTGCCGATACTCAGGCCAATCTTGAAGCTGCTCTCATGCAAGAGCAGCTTCAGGATTGGCTGCAGGGCATACTGCAAGCCTGTGCTCAGCGCCAGAAGCAGGAAGATCTGATGTAAGGGAGACCGTGGGGGCAACATTAAGGTATGTTTTTTGGGGGGTTTTTGTGCCCAAACTCTCCCCACTTCCCTCCTCCCTACCCACCTCCTCCTGTCCGGCCTGCCCCCCACTTTGGAAGGGGATGCACTCAATAACGCAGATTATTCAACACTCCTAAACACATTTGATACAGAAAGAAATCCTTTTATGTAACTTTTATAAAAAGAACTGAGAGAGCCAATAGGGATCATCCCTAAATTAGGCAGGCAGCACCATCATGTGGCAGACTGTCATAAGTGCCAGTGCTGACAATTAGGTACTGGTGCCAAACACTATAAACCACTGGCACAAATTAAGCACTGGATGTAATGCAGGCCCCTGTGGGGCGCGGTAACTCTTCAGGTGCCTCCTTTCACCCCAAGACCAATACAAATCTGTGAGATATGGGAGACTCAGTGGCCCCTCCTCTCATTCTGCAGGGGGCCCCATCATTTTGTGTTACGCCACCAATTGGCACATTGTAATCAGACCTATTTGCTTTGTCAGTGCCTGTTTTTTTCTGTAGTCACTTGGGATTATGAAAGGGATGTTGCAGAAATTCATCACTAACATTTTCCTTGTTGCATTTTTATACATGTCTCCTGATTTTGAAATAATTTTGCGAAGGTAGCTAACAAAACACTTGACTTACCTTTCTCCACTTCCCATCACTGATGCTCGGCCCAAACTGGGACAGCAGCATTTGTCCGTTCTCATTTATCATCTGCACCTCCAAGTGCTTGTCTCGAAGCGCTAAAACAAACCAGTTTGTATCCCCACCCATGTCGCCATAGAAAATGACTCCTTCCGAATCAAAGGTCCGAAAATCGAAAGATGACAAATAACTGTAAAGAAAAAAAATACAGCCCTGTATTTGCAGGATTGAAACATGTAAGACCTTTACTTTTACTTCACAACACAAAGCTGGTGTGTAGATTGACGAAAGGCTATAGACCAAGTTATCAGTATTTGACACAACCACATTTTCGAAAATATTTTTTTTTAAAGTATGATGAAAGGTTTGCATAAATTCTTGTAAAAATGACGGTAAATGCAGTTCAGTTATAACTTTCGTTACTTTGTTAGTTTTTTTTACCTCAGATGTTTAGTCCCCACCTAATCACACTGGAGATCTGTGTGTTATAATTCTATACACAGAGAAGAAAAGACACATGTACCAGGAGCCCCACTGCATTAATATCACTTTCTCGTGCTCACATTCTAGAGATACTCTACAGTTATTCTATTAACATTAAAACCCTGTGGCTTATGCCATCTTCAATCTCTGTGGTAACAAATAAATCACATTTATATACAGATTTTATTGACTTTTCAACTGCATTTGATTCTGTGGACAGACTGACTTTATGGCAGAAATGATCTTCCCTAGGGATGCCAAGTGGTTTATTGTGCCTGTTGGTGTCCTTGCATTCTTCTACCTTGTGTAAAATGTTGTTGAGGGGAGTTCAAGGTCTTTCTAATTCTATCCCCAACCAAATAGTTTGAAGCAGGGCTGCATGTTGGCACCTCTATTATTTTCTCTGTACATCTCAGATCTCCCTTCCTATTTGCATGAAGAGAAAAATCACCCCCCCCAAACCAGGTCCTAGCCGCCATGGTCAGAGTAGCGGGTGCAGTCTAAAAAACCTTCCCGATCCACAGGGGTACACTGCAGGGGTGCCCATTGTCCCCACTAATTGTTAGCACTGGCCATGGAGCCTTTGGCTTCATGAGTAAGGGTAGACAGCCAGGTGCGGGGCTTTGAATGGACTGCAGCGCTGTCCAATAATATAGCCTATATATAGATGAGTATGTATTCTTCCTCACGGATCCCGAATCTTGCGTATTATGCAGAACTTTGGTGAGACCTCTGGGTTGTACATGAGTGCTGCGAAATCCACTGTGTTCCCCATTGGCGGGGGTGCTATCGACTTGGAGTGGGCGTCGGGGTTGACGCTAGCCATCTGGGTTTCACATATTTTGGCGTATTTGTTTCTCTAGACCCGTCATTGTCGTGGACCCATAATCTAGCCTCTGTGCTATTGTGCGTCAAAGAGGAAGTGAAGGTCTGGTCCTTGTTCCCACTGAACTTGTTGGGTAGATCAGCAATTTTCAAAAGGGTCTCCCTACCCCCGATTGCTATACCAGCTTCAGAACTACACCAACGCTACCCCTCTGTCATGGTTTAGACAGTTCAATGCGGTCCTGGGCGGGTTCCTTGAGGGGGCGGTTGTACATATTGTTCTTCGGACATGCTTCCAGTCAACATACTGTGGCTGCATTGCCTCTGCGGATGTGTGTTCTTACTATGCTGCCTCCCATCTATTGATTATCAATGACTGGTGATATGGCCCTTAGAAGGACTCACCATATGTGACAGAGCAATGGGTGATGCCTCCCTGTTCGACTACCTATATAAGGGGAAGAGGGTTGGGTTCCAGGCCAGGTAGTCAGACACATTGAGACGCTCTCTCTGACGGATCGGGTGGTGGCGGAGCCTGACACATTGGACACCTCTGTGGCAGGGCACCACCCTACAACAAGAAGCTCTACTGAGTGGCTTCCACAAATGTAGGTTAACCATAGGAATATCCACGCTAGATGTTATGCAGGGTACTGTATTAAAATAATTCCAGGAGATGCAAAGTGACTATCAGGTGCACCATAGCCAATTCTATCCATACCTGCAGTTTCATCTCGCCATATCCCCTTATCTCCCAGACCTTCAGAGGCTGCCAGAGTTGAGCCCATTAGAGAACAAGCTCCTGATGAGAGACTTGGGTGCAAACACGATCACCAAAATATATCAGTCCCTGATTACAAACAGCTCCACCGCACTACCCGCACTAAGGGTGGCATAGGATGCGGACATTGACAATTTAGAAGATGACTGGATGGAGAAACAGGGGTCTCCCTGTACGGCGGCAATACCAGCTTGATACAACATAAATACCAACACAGAGCTTACTACATGAGGCCTCGCTTCTGGCACATGGGTATGATTGACTCCCCTGTGTGACTCAGCTGTGGGGCAGATGAGGGTACCTTCCTCCACACAGTGTGGAGCTGTGTAGCATTGACCTGTTTTTGGTGGGGTGACATCCTGCCTTGGGGAGGTCCTCTCCTGGGTGGTTCCTCTTGACCCTAAGTTAATCCTTCTCCACAGCATGGAGGGAATCGATATAAAAGGCAGTTATTGTTTTTGGGGCTCATTTTGGCGAAAAGAGACATAGCTAGAACCTGATAATCGGACACTCCTCCATACGTCAGGGCTTGGAAGAAGGGGATGGACCATAGTACAAGTCTCAGGGTAGCAGTGTATAAGGCCAGCGGCTGCCCTTAAAACACCCCAAAATTTGGCAGCGATGGGCTGATTACAGGGGTATAGTTCTAGCTCCAGTTCGCTCTCTCGTCTCCCTGCTGGAAGCTGAAATACGGAACAATGGCGCTATGGCACGAAAGACAGAGGTGTATGTCCAGTTTTAATCTGATTAAGGGATATACTGGTAGCAAGTAGCACATGGGTGGGATGTTTGGGACTGACACTGCAAGTTTCTGTGTTGCAGTTGTTCACAGAGGTTTTATTACAATCTCTAATGTATGTTTGTGGGCCGTTTCATCCTTGATTTATTGCTAAAATCCAATAAAATGTATCATGAAAAAAATAGGTCCTTAAATATGGCTCACTCTTGTGCACAGTTTTAATTGAGGAGAATCCCATTGGTCTTCAGGCAAGTCTGAAATATCTCCATTACTTTGCACAAAATCACTTTTTAAAAGCGAATTTAGCACAAACTAATATTCTCGTTTTTATGGGGGATAGAAAAACCCGAAATACACCTGGTATCTAGGAAATGAAAAATTAGAGAAAGTAAATAGATATACATATTTTGGCAAAACCTTTTGTGAAAATCTGAAGGATGAGGTGCATACAACTAATTTATGTAACAAAGCATTTGCTCTCGCAAATTATCTGCAGATCTTTTACTGTTCTATGGGTAGAAGACATTTTGATCACTTAATATTTCATCATTTCCTAGATACCAGGTGTATTTTGTGGAGAAGTGTGGCTCAGGGGTTAGAGGCGGCAGACCCGGACACTGAGATCGGCCCTGGACCAGGGTTCAATTCCCCGCCTCGGTGGGTCTTGGGCTCAAAAATTCCACGGACTTGATAATTCTCGCTCCGGTGCCTTCTCGACTCATGGGTTCACACTCTGCGACTCTGGGCAATAGCTTGCTTAATCTCCACAATGGCCCCTCGTGGCGGGATGCCTGGCTTTCACCTTGTGGATACCCTGCTGGGATTATCTCACAGGGGAATACCAGGACGGGTTCCCTAAGCAAGCGCCGGGAAACCCACTGCGGGTAGCTGTGCGCTATATAAGCTCAAATACATACAAATACATACATTCAATATGAATCTATAAAATAAAAATTCCTCCTACATTATCCTACGCATTAGAGCACACCCCCCCCCCCCCCCCCCAACACACACACTCCTATTGAATCTTTGACATTCTTAAATAAGTGTGAAGGGGAAAATCCAGAGTAAATGTATACACAAAGTTCAGTCCTTCCGGTCCAGTTATTAAGGCTAGAACTTAGATTAGTGGATACATTTGTGTAATTCTTAGCGAATATTAGTCAATAAGAATATAAAATACACCATGCCCCAAGTACTTCTCTGAAATCTCTGATTAGACCAGAGATTTTGTATAATACTGCAACCTACACAATTTTGGAGGGAAATTTGTCTCAAGCTTTGGAATATTTTGATTGCAATCTACATCTTTTTAAGGGAAGGCCGCCCGGGCATCTCCGACTCTTTTTAAGATTTCAATCTTTGCATCTCAGCTTTGAGTTGAAGTAGGATCACTATGACTCTCTGAAATCATATAGCACTATACTTACTAATACTTCGTTAGGATTAGTCCAGACATATTTATCCTTTCAAATTCCACATAGCTTTATACATTTTATTATCTCTATACGTTTTGGAAGAGTTCTTTTAAATAACATACTGGCGAAATGGTCTAAGAACCACCAAAAATTCGATGTGTGCAATTTATGCTATGTAGGAATTCTAGATATGTTTCATGTCTTACACTTATGTCAGGCACTTAATGAAGCTAGAGCCAAATTCTTATTACCGCTGATAAAGAGCTATAATTTGGACACATATCAGGATAGAATGGTATTGTTTAAAAAAAACGCCAAATTACTTTACCTGTTTTAAAGTGTATTAAGTCTTTAAATGTTTTATCAGTTTAAAAAAAAGGGTTTTTCAGGTCTACTGTTGAAACTTTGTATGATGGAGGTTTTATAAGGTGGGATGTATTTATCAGGTATTAATTATGTCTTTTAAGATATTGATGAAAGACCTTGGTGGAGGTCAATAACGAAAAATAAATAAATAGTAAATAGTAATACACAAAGAAGAAACATTAATTACATTTAGTGCGTGTCACTGTGAATGACCAGAAAGTGGGTGATAACTCTTGTAACTCCAGCCAATTGCATGATACCATAGGCTGCTCACTTCAGAATATTGGACTCTGTGGCTCTCATATCTCAGTTCTCTGGGTAATCTGCTGTATTCCAAAACCATCTGCATCCCTGTATTTGATGTACTCTGTCTTCTCACAACCTGGCTCTTGGCCTTTCCTTTCGCCTTTGTATCTACTGATACCTTTTTCTCACTTTCAAGCTCAACCTGTCCCGTCTGCTGCCACCCTGAATCTTTTTGGATAGACTGAAGGATGGTTTAATGATAAATTGCAGTTAGGTTGGATAGATGGATAGGACCGTGTCTATGATACAGCTGTATTTAATTGTGTAATTGTTTTGGAAAGGGCTGGCTGGTGATGGAAAGCAATTTTTTTAATTGTTGCCAACCGCTTCCGAGATGGCTAATGATCCGTGTACATATGCAAAAAGAACATGTGATGGACAGAATGTGGAACAATGTCAAACATTCACCCCAGTACAGAAATCTGAGACTAAAGCCATCCTTTATTTGTTCCCCATGCCGTTCCAGTTTAAACCCAACCATATGCAAATCAGTCTTTACCCTGTTCCCCATGGGAATGGTCCTGCCCGAACTGCCAGGCCAGGTTTTCCTTTGAGTGGAAAACAAGCATCCTAGGACTGGTTTCGGGCATCGCCCCTCATCAGCCAGGCATGGGTCCCATGCTCTCCATGTCACTTGAGTCAAGCTAGCCTGGCTGATGGGGGCGGGGTGAAACCCCGAAACCAGTCCTAGGATGCTTGTTTTTCAGTCCAAGGAAAACCTGGGAGGCAGTTCGGGCTGGGCTGGTCCCAGGGGGAACTGGGTCAAGACTGATTTGCATATGGGTGGGTCCAAACTGGGGTGGTGTGGTGAGCAAAAGAATGATGGATTAAACCCAGATCCTTGTGACTGGGGGTGAATGTTTGCATTGTCCAGCATTCCATCCATCAATTGTTTCCTTTGCAGATCTGTGTACATGAGCATAAGGGTTTGGGCGATCATGGACTATTTCTTCTGCCATTCTAAAATACCTTTGTGGTCCACTTGGCCATATACAACATACAGATCATGACCAATAAAGGATTCTGAGGGACACCCAATGGGGGTAGTTAGCGGATGTTCTCTGATGTCTGCAGTTACAATCTTTGGTCTATTCCCCAGTACCCTGACTGGCTGTGGTGTGGCAAATTGTTGGATTCAATATATTTCTAAAGTTGGCAAATTACCTCATATCATTTTTCTAATGCATTGGAAATTCAATGTCAGCCTGTAGGTTGTGGCGTCATTATGTGCAATAAATGCTTACTAATGTCATATGATCGTCAAAGTGTATTCTCTTATTCCAAACAGTTTAATTACTTGTTCAAATATAGTATTTTTAAAAACATGATAACGTCAAATGGGCAATTCAAAAAAAGATTGCAGGGTGCCCCAAGTGAAGTAAAAAGAACCACAAGAAAGGGAGAATAGAGACGAATATGAAGATCAGCATTGTGTGTAAAGAAAGAAGGTCTTTTTGCAGATGTCCCACCACTTTTTGCCCCATTTGGACTACTAGATGCTGGTTTTCGACTGGCAGTGAAACCTGCTAACCAGTCACCAGTGTTCTTTCCGTAAAACTGTTATATGCGAATTGCCAATCCTAATTGACAAAGACTTTGCCCCTTATATGTCCCTTGTATATGGTACCAGGCCTACCCAGGGCATACGTGGTAAAAGGGTTCTCAGGCCTGCAGCACAGTTTAGTGGCACCCTGGGTGACCCAGGCAAACTACTGAGAGAAGGCCTGCCATTGCATTCTGCAGAAGCAGTGCAAACTGCTCGAACTAGAGTGTCAAATGTACTGTTTTTGGTATATGTCAGTCACCCATAGAAAAGGCCTCCTGTGCCAGGAGGGCAGGGTGCAGTATATTACGAAAGTAGATATGTAAGGGCAAGATGCTATGTCTATATGGTGTCTTTACCATTAAAGTACACTATAAGTGATAGGCGGCACATAGGATACTATGGGACTTGCACCCGGGCAAGCCTGGTTGCTAGCTTCCTTATGGTACCACCTAAATAGATCGAGTTTGGTGGCAGCCAACATGCCTTCTCTCCCCCCTGACACTAATCTGGTATCAGCGGAAGGCTGGCATGCACCCAGGTGGCAACTTAGAGGCTGTCTATCTGGTTGACTCAACTGCCCTGTGCTCTTGCTGACCAGCCCGGGCTTTCCTGCACCTGCTGACACCAAGATAGGATTCTGATCTCCTGCCAGGCAGTGTGATCAGTCCCAGGAGTCAGGAACAAAGACTAGGCAGGAAGAAGGTCAAGCCCCCTCCTCCCCAGCAGGTTAGCGAAGTGACACATGACAGCAGTGAGCTTCAAAGGCTGCACTGCCCCTGATATGCATCTAAGCTATCCCCCTGAGGCAGATACAACTCTGCCCTTGCCTCATGCACGCTTGCACTTGGCAAGGTGGGAAATTAGATATGTAGGAGGTGTACAGCTCCATGAAGGCTGGCCACGCCTCCAGGGTTAGCAGCCTGATCTGTACACCTTAAATAGAATTCGTTCATCTTTAGGAGGGTCGAAATAGTGGGTTCTGGGTAGGAAGGGTGACCTAGACCACCGGATGTGGCCACCGCAGGGACGGATTAGCTGCAGGGACTAGCGAACCATTGGCTACTAGCTCCCACACCTCTAAGTCCCCCTAAATCTAGGATTTAAGGGACTCCCCTTACAACAGAACCTCTGATCTGTACAACTTACTTCAAGGATTGAGCAATAGGAGACCTGTGTCGCTGACAACAGGACTTTGCCTTCAGCACCAAAGCAAAAGAGGGATACTTTGTCCCTGAGGCAACAAACTTGGAACTGAGTGAACAACCCTCGTCCTTGGCTAAAACTCAACACTCCTGAAGAGAGGGACCCTTGTGGAAGCAGAAGCAACTAAGAGACTCGCCGTAATCCATAGTAGGACAGTGCATGCGTAGTCCTACCATGACGTAGGTCTGACGTAGGAGATTACGGCGAGTAGGAGGAGTGCAGCCCGGGACGCCGCGATAAGGTATGTGCGGTTTGATTTTACTTTCATTGTAAATTGTATTTAGAAAATATTTATTGTGGGGGTGAGAGGTGGGAGGGTAAGGGGCTGAACTCCGTTCTGCTGGGGAGTCAGAGGTTTTGCAGGAACTTTGCGTTCCCCGCGGCCCGCTGGGTATGCAAAATTCCCCAAACTCTGCCAGCGGAGTGGAGTTCAGTACCCAGGGTTACTCTAGACAGTGACCTTCCATATGCAAATCAGCCTTGGCTTTGCCCTACTATAAATGGTCCAACATGAATTACCAGACTAGGCCTCCTCTGAATGTGAATACAGGAAACCCCAGAGCTGCTGATTTGCATGTTTGGTTCCCTTCTGAGGTGGCATTCTAGGCATAAAAGCGATGGAGGGGATTGCAGTCCAGAGTATTCAATTCAATTCAAGAATCTTTATTCGGTGATTAAAAAACACCATAAAAGCACATTCATATTTACATAGTAAAAAGTCATTAAACATTTCAGGATTCTTTGTACAATGAATTTACAAGACATAACTGCAACAGTATAGCCATGTTAAACATTTAAAAATAAGAATAAAAAGATTTCAATCTTCCCCTCTAGTGAGCCTTAATCGTAGTGCTACCTTAATAAAGTTCATAATGCTACACAGTGTCAAAGGGTCCTCCGCTTTCTGTAAGAAAACTAGTGCATCCCTAGCGTTGACCAGGTTAGCTTTACTCAAAATATTTACCAGGTATTTGCGTCTGGGCATTGAGTAAAAAGGGCAGAGTAAAACCAAATGAAGGGAGTCCTGCGGAGACCTGTTGTCGCAGCCGCAGGGCCCCTTCTGATCTATTGATGTAACAAACCCTGCTGGGGATGCCAACATGAATGGGAGTAGGTTCAATCTGAATCGGCACATCAGGAACCTATCCTGTACATTGTGCATGAGAAACAAGTATGGCTCCATACCTTCCATGCTTTTTACTAGGTGATGGGCCCTCACAGTCTTTTTGCACCCTTCAGCCTCATCTCTGCACAGGGTTTTCCGCTCCAGGAAAATTCTCCCCACATGCTGTTTGTTCTGGGCTACAATCGTTGCAGGATGAAAGAAGAGGTTCCCAAAACCTAGCTCCTCTAAGGTATTCTTCACATAAAGGAGCCAAGGGATGCGCATCCACTTGTCCCTCTTTAGGCAATCTGATAAGATTTCTCTGCTTAGTGTCGCCTCCGGGTTCACCCAAATTTTTAGCCAGGCGATAATAGGCCTCAATTTTATCAGATCTTCTATATATGGTCTCCCTAACTCTCTATGGGCAATCAAACCAGCAGTACATTGTGGAACCCTCAGAAGTGATTTCAGGTATTTATTTTCTTCTCGTTGGATGCAAGTGGTATTAGCAAAGCCCCATACTTCTGCCCCATAGATTACCTTGGAGCATGATACAGAGCTATACAGGTTTATCACCTGTTCCGGGGACCATCTTCCTAGCCTCCTGCCATAGCTAGCAATTGCCCCGTTAGATGCAACCATTTTACCACAGCGTTCCTCCACCAAGGTATCAAATCGCAGGGCGCCATCAAATGTTACACCAAGGTAGGGAAACGTTTTGACCACTTCCAGAATGTGGCTCCCTATTTTGTATGTGAATTTAGAAGTGTTTTTTTCCCTGCCAGGAGCACATAGGATTTACTAAGATTTGCAGAGAGGTCCAAGGCACTCATAAAACTGACAAATCCATCGATCAGGGTTTGTAGACTCCTCGGTGTGCGTGCAATCAGAACCGCGTCATCTGCATAAAGCAGAACAGGAATGTGACGCGACCCCACCCTTGGGCAATCTGCCTTCAGACCCAGCAGGAACTGCTCTAAGTTGTTGATATAAAGGGAAAACAAAAAGGGAGCAAGAATGCAGCCTTGACGGACTTCACTCTTGCAGGAAAAAGAACTAGTCAATCCCCCCTCCCTGTTAAAGCGGACCTTGGCAGTGGTGTCACTATGCAGTTCTCTCAAGATGTTAATTAGACCGCTCTCTATCCCCATACTGAGCATCATGCCCCACAATTTGTCCCTGTTGACGTGGTCAAATGCTGCTGCCAAATCCATGAAACCCATGTAAATGGGTTCGTCACTAGCTATGGTATACTTGGCAGTCAGCATATATAGGTTCAGGCACTGGTCACTAGTGGACCTCCCTGCCCTAAATCCATATTGAGTGTCCGAGAAGATGTTTCTTTCATCGGTCCACTCAGACAGTCTATTAAGGATTGCCCTCCCCAAAAGTTTTGCTGACACATCAATCAGGGAGATCGGGCGGTAGCACTTTGGGTCATCCCTATTACCCTTTTTGAAGATTGGCACGATTACTGCCATGGACCAGGACAGGGGCCCAGAGTTCGATGTTACTCAAAAACAGATCAGGGGGGATTCCGTCAGGCCCCGGTGCTTTGTTTTTGGTCAGACCCTCAATCCCTGCAATAATTTCTTTGATGGAAAATTCCACCAATGTGGCTTCAATTGAACTGCCCGGTAGGTCTACAGTGGAACCAGGCTCATGATTATACAGTCCAGAGTAACTACCAGTGGCTGAGAATAATTCAAGCAATCTACCTATCGCTATTGTGTTTTTCTCAGTGTGACCCCCTGTGATGGATCTGCCTATACATGGGTCCCTTGTTCATTGTGCCAGAGTACTTAAGCTGCACCCTCCTGATGAGGCCCACATCGGCTGAAACTGGCTTGTTTTCCTATTCACATGGGACCTGGCCTGGAAGTTCGGGTTGTACTGTTCCTATTGGAGAAGACCCAAGAATGATTTGCATATAGCTAGTTCTTGACTGTTGTGGCATGTTGAGCAAAAATATAATAGACTGGATTGCAGCCTAGAGCAATTATCAGTCACTGAAATTAGTTCAAGCATTCCACCAATCACTTTTTTGCTTTCCTGAGAAACAGATTAAGCTAATTTTCACAAGCCCAGCAACGGGGATGGCAAGCCTCTACACGTCCAGAAGCAGATGTGGTTAGATCCCTTAGGCGCTACAACAAGAATCTGGCAGTTACCACATAACCTTCAAGACATCAAGTACACCTCCATATCTTCAATATGAAGTAAAGTCATCCTGCACATTACTATCAGTAGATACTGCATGTCTTCAGCTGTCTAGTAACTATTGGGATTGTTGCCACATGACCAGCAACTGTGTGACCAGTTCAAAGTTTCACGTCTTTATACCCAACTTTCAGTAACCCCTGCATCTTTTCCTTGCTCCTGCATCACTCCATTTAGCAAGGCAGCTCTTACAGGGGTGAGACAAAGGGGGAAGAAGGTTGGCATGTGTCACCCAACCCAACAATCCAACATTGCCAAGTCTTGTGGTGTGGTACAGTTCAGGCCAGCCGGCGGGGAGCCCCTCCAGCACACAGAGGCCGCAGCCTTTTGCCTCGGGTACTCCCATGCCCACATGCACTTTCATTCACTCGTCTCTGTAAATGATGGACAGACAGAGGATCCTTTGAAAGCTCATAAAGGGCGCTTTCTAGCCAATTGCAGTAGGCCAGAGGGGCCAATAATATGGAAACAGAAGCTCAAGAACTCCTAAGCATAAGTTTTGACTCGACTTGGGTCTTTGGGAGAGCCTGAGTGGAGGGTCGCAGGGGGGGGTAGAAACCCGGGCACTAATAACACGGTCTGACCCATGGACCACATAATGAGTTCACAGTGGCTTTAGCCACATTGTACTAGAATAAAAATAGCATTTGATAGCCCTGCACAAACTGTCAGTGCACCTATAATGTATGGAGAGCATCTGTAGGCCACACAGCCCAATATGGCCATGGTGCCGGCACTGAACAGGAACTAGCCATCAAAGCACGACTCACTATCATTCACATATGGAGATCCAGGCCCTGATAAACTAAAACCATATATCAATCCTAGAGCCTTGTATCCAATGGATTTTAATGCGTTGAGATCGCCAAAATACACCCAGTCAGTCACTTCTGAGACAACATGACCTAGTAAACTACACAGAGAAATGAAGCCACTCACTTGTTCGATTAAATGGCCAGGTGATTGCACAGAGACACTGAAACAATCATCATATGGAATACATATAGATAGAATTTGGTACAGGGCTACATACCCTTTTACCTTCTGAATACGTTTAAATGGAATTATCATAATGATACATTTCCCATCATCTCTTTGGGCATGTATTATTTACTCCATATCATACCTTGTTAATTTAGAAAGGGGAAACTCCATGAGAAGAATATTCCTGTCTTCATTACCCAGGTATAACTCGTTCACTGACCTGGCTGCATCCACAAGAATACAAGTGTCCTGCATGTAAAGAGCAAGAAGAAAGGGTTAATTTACATGTGCAAATGCAAACCATTTCCCTATCAGGATTGAGTAAATGGTCTGAAAATAGAAAACACAAAATTATGTCATGCATGGACCTCACAGATAAGAACCCTGAAAACCTAAGTATCTTTAAAATGAGTGCTCAGCTACAAATCATATATTCAGGGGCCGATTCCAATGTCAGCCAGAAAGCCTCCGACAGTTCGTCAGAAGCATCCAACCGCGGGCGGAGGCTTTCCAACCGACACGGTCTGTTTGTGGCTCGACCGCCGATTACAATGCTGGCGGTCAGAACGTAAACCGGCTGGTCATTCCGACTCGGTTCCGACCAGCGCTCGGAGTCTCCCTACTGGTCGGAACCGCATTGTAATTCCCTATGGACTGTATTTCTGCAGACGGGATTACGATGTTTGTTTCCCACAGCCTTTCTGTGCCGGCCTGTCCGAAAGCAGGTTTGGGGGCCCCTAGCAGGACACCCTTGCCTCCACGGCCTATGGTTGGGGGCAGATGGGGTATCTAGGGTGCCCTCCCTGTAAATCCATGCACTGTGTGGCACGCACAATGGGGTGCATGCCACAGTGTGCAAGGTTTTACAGACACCCACATTTCTTCATGGGAGCCTCTATTATGGCCATAATACAAGCTCCCATAGAGACATGGGAGTATCCGACCTAACAGTGTTCGGTCACATAGTAATCAGATGGTAGGAATCGCCAACCAGGGGTCGCTCGGTCCAGAGTCCGAGGCGGTGTAATAAGCCCCTAAGTTTCTGATCCATGCAAGATTTTCATGCCTCTTCCATAAAATAAATGTACATATTGTGAATCTAAATGTACCACATGTATATAGTCAGTAGTTATTCTGAAGAGATGATGCTTATATACCTCCATTGAGCAGCCTCAATTTAACAGTGTTCCGAAACGTATCTATTAAGGTGCTTGGGTGATACATTAAAGCAGAGTGATGGACAAGGGTTAAACGTGGTTTATTTATATTAATTACTCAATATATGATTTAGTTGCTAATGAAACCGAACACAGTTCTAAATGGTTATCACTAACAAATTAGGCCACTGGAAGTGGGCACACAAAGATGTCGTACACGGATGAACACATGAAATCAAAATGACTGCAGGAGTGTTGGGCTGGTCCCTGTGTTATGTTTATGCACTGCCTGGCATGCATGTCTGGATCGGAGGTTAGAGTTTAAGTAGTTGACTATTTTTAATACACTGTGCTTTTTGCAAGTCATAAGGTCCTCTTTTCTATATATTTACAAGTTATATGTTATGAAAGGTATCACTAATACATTCGTATAGATATACAGAGACTAATTGAAGTAACTTTGTAAGATAAAATAAGTTTCCAATATGTTCCAACAACTTGTCCAACATAGGAGGCCTCAAAGGGAAATGAACCTTTCTAAGATTAAACAATTCAGAATCTAGGCAATATTTGATTGTTGTATGGCGGAACCACGCATGCGATTACTTAGCATGCCTTAGCAATGCGATCTTTGCCACAACCACGCCTTTACCACACATGCATTTACCACGCATGCTTTTACAACGAATTTTGTTGTATAGGCATGATTGGTAAAGGCATATGCATGGTAAAGGTTACACCCCAGCCCCGAGCCCTAAAACTCAGCACCCAGCCCTGAAAACGCCCTCGATGCCAGTCGTTACAGCACCCCAGCCCCCCACCCTGAGCCCTATAACCGCCCCCCAGCCCTAAACACTACCCTGACCCCAGCCCTAAAATCACGCCAACCTCCTTGCGTTGAGTCTTAAAACCAGCCCATGGCCCTAAAAACTACACCGACCCCCGGCCCGAGCCCAAAACTACTCTACAAGCAGCGTCGGAATCCTTCTTATTCCTACCAATCTTGTCCGGGCAGGAAGTGCATCTCCAACACCTCCCACCCTTCCTCCGAGTCTAGAGTGCGGACTGCCTCTGCTACGCATATGCCTTTACCGCCTTTACAATGAAAATCATTGAAAAGGCATGAGTGCTAAAGGAATATGCGTGGTAAAGGCATAAGAGTGGTAAAGGAATAAGCGTGGTAAAGGCATAAGAGTGGTAAAGGCATAAGCGTGGTAAGGGCATAAGCATGGTAAAGGCTAGCGTGGTAGCGCTTGCGCTGTTACGGCATGCATGGTTCAGTCTTCGTGGTTAATTCTATTTCCCATATTTGATAAGAGTAAAGTTGTCTGAAGTATGACATTTATTACATTTCATACATAGGGTCAACTACATGCATAGTTCGTTTCTGTTAAAAAAAATTGTGGCTGGGGAGACAACTAAGGGGCTAAAGGTAGGGGTAGAAATGGAAAAAGGAAGGAGAGGAGGAGAGGAGGAAGAAATAGTGAATGTGTGAGAGAGCTTGAGAGAGAAATAGAAAGAAGTAGGGATATGAAAAGCTATAGGGGATATGAGGGGGCTGGATTGAGGAGATGAGGAATGGCTGTGGGGAGAAGTGACAGGATATCGGTAGCAGTGAGTAGATCAGGCAGAGAGTTAAAACGGAGGGAAAGGGACACTAAAATTAGCTTAAAAACACAGAGGGGCATGTTTGCGAGCCCCTTGCACCACAGTTACATCACTTTTTGTGACACAATGGCAGTGCAAACCACCAAATCATATTGATGAGGCCACGCAACGCCGCCTTGCTTAGCTTTGAATGTCCTTATAGATATGAAGTAGGGGAAGACAGCGCAAATCACTGTGTTGCCTTACTCTGCGCTAGGGAGGCGTTCCATGGGCATTGTGGTGGGTGTTCCCACACAACACCCGTGGATTTTGATGCATCCCCAGATTTACAAGACCATGTAAACCTGGGGATGTGCTAAAACCTTACGACTCCCCAAGTAAGGCGCAATGAGGGGAATAACTTTATTTCTCCACGTTTTTACTTTTTTATGCGTGCTGCATTCTGCACAAAGCGGTACAAAAGGGGGTGGTGATGGACGGGGCATCGGAACCAATCAAACACTCACACCCAGTCAACAGATCTGGGTTTTATACATCACCATTCTTTAGCCCACTCTGCCACCCCAGTTCAGACATGGCCATATGCAAATCAGTCTGACCCTGTGCCTCATGGGAACAGTCCAGCCCGAACTGCCAAGCCATGCATTCTGCACAAAAACAATCCTGTTTGCAATGCAGGCATCCTTGCACCATGGTGCAAGGGTGCCTGCCTTGGCACTGGGCTGCCGAAACGGCGCCAGCACAGGGGTAAAGCCAGGACAGGACTGCGATGTATGTCATAGATACGGCACATTCCTGCCCTTCCACTTTGACGCAGCGCAGCAAGATGACTTGCTGTGCTGCCCTGTGCCAAATCCCCATAAATATGCCCCAGAGTGTGGGTGTGTTTTGGTAAAGGAAGGGCAGCAGTGAGTGTATAATAAGAAGTGTGCAAATGAGACTGAGGCGAAAGTTAGAGTATAACTAAACAGGGAAAGGACATATGGAGCACGAGAGGGGAGACAATAACAAATACAATAAAGGGATTTAATGAGTTAATAGAGTGTGGGAAAAGGGTTGTCGTAGACCGTAATACGCGAAGATGCGGAGAGGAAACAGAGGAATGTGTCCACAGCGGAACTGTGCAGGTCAGAGCGTTCTACATTCCCTCCCTATCTCGAGGCCTGAGACACCACGCTCCCTCGTTCTGCTGTCAGACGCGCCATCTTGACCTAGAGAAAAGCAAAACAGTTCTCCAAGTGTCTCTCCGTTTTTGCATGCTGATCGTGCTTATCACAAGGGTTTCTCAAGCGACTGCAGTGCGAGGGCAGAGCAACACAAGCATGGCACATTTCAGCCTGCAAAAGGCGTCGCCATTTTGACAAAGACCTTGATCTATTTATAATCCCCAACCTCCTCCTCCTCCTCTCAAGAGCTTGCAAAGCCAATTCCAGCGAGCAACTCAACAAGAAGTCATACGACTACCCTCTTGTCCATAGTGATTGATCGCCTTGCCTCAATCTTTCAACAAACTCCTATTCACCACCCAGAGGGTTGTACACCAAAGCACAACACCTCCAAATCAACCAAAGAGCAGATCAAATAGGCACGCAACCCTGAGAAATGCAGCAGGTGCAGTGGCGGTGGGATCCAGGGAAGTGAGGGGACTGCTGCACGCCTATTATAGCAGATTTTTAATAGAATTTTTTTTTTACAAGCATAATAACAAAAACAGTTGCACCTCGGGTATATAACATGTACACAAGACCCCTCACTTCTGTTGGGCCCTCCACCTCACTCTACAGTATTGCCTGCACAGCGGTTCAGGATATCAGTCAATTTCCCCTATTATAGCTTCTATTAAAACCAAACCAAAGGCTAGAGGCCAGCTTTCCCTGCTTGCATTAGGGCCCATGTCAACCTTGCAGAGCTACGGGGATCTGCACTCCCACACTTAGTTTAAACTCACCCACCTCAACATCTGTAACACCCCGAACACAGCAGCCCCTCCCTCCCCCCACAAACACACGGATCCCACCAAATATAGTGCAGCCTTACACTTTCTCTCCGCTTTCTTAGGTTCCTGGGCGTCCAGAGTGTCTCAAACACTAAAGCCAGTAGGCCGATCGAATCCCAAACGGCTTCCACATTTCTATAATGCTTTCACTCCAACCTCTGCCAGTTGTTCTTGATTCGGACCCACTCGATTCAGTTCAGACCAAAAGCTGTTCTCAGGCTCCTTCAGATCACCCATAACAATGGTCTCCACTGCAATTAGTCCCACCTCCCTTGGAACTCCAGCCAAAGCACCCTTCCCGCAGGTAATTGAAAAGTTAACCTGACAAGGAAATGCCTGAAAGTGAGTCATTTAACTTGTGGTGGATCTTCAAGATCTCAGCAAGCAAGCACACATGTGTATTCTATCCTGCCTATATAGTGGCATGCGCTAAATATGAGGATAAGACCCACACGAGGTAAAACATTAGTGCACAATTTTACTTTTCGGTCAGTGTTTTGAGCCTGTAAAAGCTGAATACTTTGCAGATTTTTTTTATTTGTTTCCTAACTGTCTTTTGGTTGCAGAAAGCATTCACGTTAATTATGGGATAGCATTCGACATACTATCATGTTGCTAAATTTATTTTGATGTCAAAAATGTGCAGTAACCCGATTGCAGGAAATTCCTGTACTTAATATACTGCTTTAAATGGCAATGGACATGTAAAGAAGAAAAAGTTCACTCAGTAAATAAAAATACCAAATTAAACCAAGGGACACCATTTGACACCAACAACCACTTGCAAGAAGCAACATTAATGAACATGAATTCAGTCTGTAGAAATTCAGCTGAAGTCAAAAAACACTTAAATCACCGACTTTTATGTATAGTTGAAACATTTGCATGGTCAACTGGAACTTCATTGGGTGAACACCAAGTTTTAAGAAGGAGCGACCCTTGACCCTGCTCCAGGCAGGTCGCTCCCCACGCCGCAACAGCACCACCTGTTGAGCCTGTGTTTCCCTGCTCGCTGCTGCTGCCACTGCCGCAAGTTCGAGGCCCTCCTCCACCCGCAGGCTACCACCAGTGCCTCATCCCTGGTGGCCAGTGGCTGGCCCTAGGTCTGCTTGCACTGTATTGGTCCTGTTTTATTGTTTAATTGTTTCGTTTTTTTCCTCCTTCTGTTTTTATTGTTTAATTCTGTGCCCTGTGCCCTCTTTTGCCTTCTGTCCTCTCGCCGCTCCCGACCCCCATCTTTCCCGCCGCTGCATCCCCTGTGACCGCCCCCCCTGCTTTGTACTGTATTGCTTCTGTTCTTCATTGTTTAAATTGTTCGTTTTTCCTCCTTCCCCTTTGTATTCTGTGCCCTGTGCCCTCCTTTGCCTTCTGTTCCCTCGCCGTTCTTGCCCCGTTTTTCCTGCCGCTGCGTCCCCTGCGACCCCGCCCCCCGCTCGCCCATTCGTCCACTCCCTCCTCCCAGCTGCTCCTCCCTCCCACCACCCCTTCTTATTGCGGCCGCTGTGCGGCTACGCACAGCAGCGTCGCCGCTGGCGTGCCGAAGGCGCTCCTAAGGCAAGCCCGTCTGCGCCCATCAGCACCTGGACCGCGCCCTGTGCCAGAACCCCTGGCCTCCGCGAACCCCACAACGCCCGTCTCCGCTACGATGCCAACACCCTCCACTCACTCAACACCAGACGATCCCCCACCTGCTTCCTGGCCTCCCCGAAGCGCACCAAAGGACCCTTCTCCTGCTGAAACTGCAGCTTCACCAGATTTCGATCCGCCAAGCCACCCACCGTGAAAGAACGCAACCACCTCAGATACATCCTTCTCAACACCCGCTCCACCCGCAAACACGCCGTTGAACTCTGGGACCTACTCAACTCAATCTCCCCTGACTCGCTTTCCGGACGGAGACCTGGATGAACCCCTCCTCGGCACTCGACATCACCATAGCCATCCCAGACGGCTACAAGATCCCCGCAGGGATTGCACCAACGGAACAGGAGGAGGAATCGCCATCGTCCACAGGAACACTCTCAGAGTCTCGACCAACACCAACAACACCCTCAGCACCGTCGAACACCTGCACTCCCAGATCCACACCGATCCCAACACCACCCTCAGAGGAACTCTCATCTACAGACCCCCCGGACCGTGGCCATAGTTCAGCGACTCCATCGCCGACTTTGTCAGCACACACGCCCTCGCCTCCACAGACTACATCCTCCTCAGGGACCTGAACTTCTTCCTCGAGAACAACAACACCAACTCCACCACATTGATCGACAACCTCGCCAACCTCGGACTCAGACAGATCGTCACTACACCCACCCACTCTGCCAGCCACACGCTAGACCCCCATCTTCTCCGCAAGCTCCCACGTCTTCTTCAGCCACTCCACCGAACTCCATTGGACCGACCATCGCTGCATCCACTTCACCTTCCGGAAACCCCCCACGCACCACCGCACCCAACAGATCCCTCGCTGCTGCTGGAGCAAAGTCACCGAAGACCAGCTAACAACCACACTCGCCCGGAGCCCACCCTCCGACCCGACCGACCCTGACACCGCCGCCCGCAACCTCAGACAGTGGATCGACGACTGCACCAACACCCTCGCCCCGATCAAGAAACCCTCCAACAGACACACCAGCAAGAAAGCCAGCCGGTTCACCGAGGACCTCCAGGCTTCCAAGCAAACTTGCAGAAAAATAGAGAAGACATGGCATCGTGAACCAACACCGGACAACTACGCAGCCTACAAGAATGCCATGCGCCAACACCATCACATCATCAGATTCACCAAAAAAGCCTCCTTCAAAGACCGCCTAGATGACAACACACACAACAGCAAAGAGCTCTTCAACATTGTGAAGGAACTCTCCAACCCCAGCTCCAACACCAACGACATCCCACCTTCGCAAGACCTATGCGACTCCCTTGCCACCATCTTCCATCGTAAGATCGCAGACATCCACAACAGCTTCAACACCATGACCGACCGACAGTCACTGAAACCCCCACCCCAACGGCCACCATCCGCACCGAACCCCTGCTCTCTTGGACCAACATAAGCGACAATGACACCATCAAAATCATGAACACCATCCTCTACGGATCTCCGTCAGACCCATGCCCACACCACATCTTCAACAAAGCCAGCACTACCATCGCACCCCATCACCGGAAAGCCATCAACATCTCCTTCAAGACAGCAACCTTCCGGGAGAGCTAGAAGCACACCGAGATCAACGCCCTACTCAAAAAACCCAAGGCTGACCCTAAGGACCTCAAGAACTTCCGGCCTATCTCCCAGCTCCCCTTCCCGGCGAAGGTCGTCGAGAAGATCGTCAACAGACAACTGACCCTCTACCTTGAGGAGAACAGCATCCTGGACCCGTCCCAGCCCAGGTTCAGCAGCAACCACAGCACCAAAACTGCCCTCATCGCTGCCACCGACGACATCAGGGCCCTGCTGGACAAAGGCGAAACAGCGGCCCTCATCCTCCTGGACCTGTCCGCCAACGCACCCTATGCACACGCCTCCACGACGCAGGGATCTGAGACAAGGTTTTGGACTGGACCACATCCTTCCTCTCCGGCAGAACCCAGAGCATCCGCCTCCCCCCTCTCCACTTCGAAGCCACCAAGATCATCTGCGGCGTACCTCAGGGCTCATCCCTCAGCCCGACATTGTTCAACATCTACATGGCACCGCTCGTCCACGTCACCTGACTGCATGACCTCAACATCATCCCCTACGCTGACGACACCCAGCTGATCCTATCCCTCACCAAGTGAAATGAAATGAAAGGGCATTTATAGAGTGCATGGCTACCCGGAGGCCTCCCAGCGCTAAGGACCCCCTCGCCGCCAAAACCAACCTCCACGAAGAAATGAAATCCGTCGCCGAGTGGATGAAGAACAGCCGCCTGAAGCTAAACTCGGAAAAGACAGAAGTCCTCATCCTCAGTTCCACCCCCTCGTCCTGGGACGACTCCTGGTGGCCGACCGCACTAGGAACAGCACCAACACCCACCGGCCATGCACGCAACCTAGGGTTCATCCTCGACTCTACTCTCTCCACGACTAAGCAGGTCATCGCCGTCTCGTCCTCCTGCTTCAACACCCTCTGCATGCTCCACAAGATCTATAGGTGGATCCCCACTGAAACAAGAAGAACGGTCACCCAGGCCCTGGTCAGTAGCAGGTTGGACTATGGAAACGCCCTCTACGCAGGCCAAACACCTGAAACAACTACAACGCAACTAGAATGCCTCTGCATGCCTGGTCCTCGACATCCTTCGCCGCAGCCACATCACACCCCACCTGAAAGACCTGCACAAGCTCTCCGTCAACAAGAGGATCACTTTCAAGCTCCTCAACCACGCACACAAGGCACTCCACGAGACCGGACCAGCATATCTCAACAGATGTCTCACCTTATACACCCCCAACCACCATCCCCCGCTCCGCCAACCTCTTCCTCGCCACCATCCCCCGCATCCAAAGAGCAATCTTCGGCGGCAGATCGTTCTCCCACCTCGACACCAAGACCTGGAACACCCTCCCCACCCTCCTACAGCAGACCCAGGACCTGCTAACCTTCAGAAGACTACTCAAGACCTGGCTATTCAAGCAGTAGCAGCATCACCCCCCCTCCAGCGCCTTGAGACCCACTCGGGTGAGTAGTGTGCTTTACAAATGTTCTGATTGATTGAAAGAACCCAAAAGATGAAGGTCGTGATTATATAGCTGGCTTAATGTGAGTGAGTGTCGAATATGAGGTTTATTTGTCCAAGCCTACCACAGTTCACCGAAGGGCAATGTTCACAAACATGCATGGTGTGGTTTGGAAAAAATGCAGTAGGTCATTTGCAAAGAACATACCACTCTATGCGGGGGGGATGCTCTGAAAAATGTGGACCACACCAAATGGAAGATCTCTTTAAGCACGCGCGAGGACACACGAGATCAATGCGCACGCTCATTCAAGACAAGAGCAAATTAGTTTCTGCATATAGCCATGAGCCTCCATGCAACTATGTACATTTCTATATATGGCTGCTTTTGCAGTGCCTGTCGCCGTCTGATACTGTGGTTATTTCCGCTTGTGCATGCTTCTGACTGTGCCAGTCAATGAAGGTTATCCTATTATCTATGCTTGCGTCTGCTTTAAGTGTCCCTCCTGTTTGTACCTGCATACTGTTGTGACTGGAGTTAGTTGGGGTATACTCCTGTGTTCTCCTCATGCTTGCACCTGTCTGTGTGCTATTTTGCTTGCTGGCATTTGGCACGCCTCCTGTGCTTATCTGTTTTTGTGCACGAGTATCTGGTCTTACCTCTGTATCTTATGTGATTTTTAAGAAAACCTATTCCTACATTTGTTTGTATATTGTTGAAGGTATGACCTTGAGTGCCGACCTCTGCATGTGATAGGCAAGTTCAGTCTGTGCCTGCTCTGGAGTATGTCTAACTCAGTACATGACTGCATCTATCCTTCCTGTGCCTGATGCCTAAGGTGCTGTCTCCATTTGCAGTGGTGTGTGTCTGTCGACAAGATTTGAAACATTCTTTAGGTATTCCTATCCATACTAATACTTACTTTTATACACTTACCTTAACGATGTACTTGATATTCTGCACTCAATATTTTGCAGAGAAATATGCCTGTCCTCCAAATTGTGGTATACACCCCCTTTAATTGGTGTCTCTTCTGCATTTCCAGTGTTTAATTTGTAAACCAATAAGTCCCGGGACCCAAAGTATTCCTCAGAAGCCAGTATAATATTGGAGGTGCCGCATATCAATGCTTCTTAGTGTTGATTCCACCTCATGCCTCTTACATCCACCATCAGACGCTCTCTGGCCATTAATCTCACTCATGCTGGTTCTTTTTCATCCCAGCTTTCTCGCTTTGTCACTGATTTTCTTCCTTTCACTCCACTTTTTATTCCCCCTTCTATATGTTTCTCTCTTGCTCTGGGTGAAAGTCTGATTAGGCAAAAATAAGTGCAGGTCCCCAAATATGAGTGCCAGTGGTCCCCACAAATACATTTTTGATGATCTTCGTTAGTCTGAGGCTAAACTTTACTCAACTAAGTCCTAATGAAATGAGTATTGCCTCAACCTTGAGAAAGACTTGCCTAACCTTCTGTGGCTCCATTACTTTTGGCCAGTCTCCATTCTGTGTACATCTTCACTTACGATTGGAACAAGGAAGACACATGAGGAGGTAACATCCCCCCTGTTACTTACCAGTAATCTTCATTACATCGACTCCAATACGCGGGGGAGCATTGGTGTGGGTCAGGAGGAAGGAGCTGTACAGTCCTTTTTTGAGGGCTGGAAGTGGGGACAGGCCATAGGCTCTGTGTAAACAAAAACTAGGTTAGAAAATCCAGACTGATGGTCTAGGCAATACCCGACTTCATTAGGTCTGGCATGAGGAGGTAATGCCGCTTTATACACCTGTTCATATGGGATTCTACACGTTATAAACATGCTTGTTTCAGTGCGTTATCCTCTACTTGCCTTTCCTGTAGCACCATACAAGCCACAAGAGGGGTATTCCACCACAATGTAAAGATTCCTCATTCCAAATACGCACATAACCTTTGGAAACCAAAATACCATTTGGTGAGTAGAGTTCAAGAGAGTAACCATGTTTCATGTCTTGCAGAATTGATACAAAAATGTGCAGGAATTGCAATGAAGTTATATTTGGCTCATTTTCTCCCATTTAGGAATTAACCCTGGGCGTATTCGTGAAGCAGCGCTACGCGAAGCTACGCAAAGTGAACTTCGTACTACGCAAGCTACACGTAGCACTGCGCGAACTGCGTAGTACGCTGTTCATGATGATTGCACAGTGTCGGATGCTTGTCCGCACTGTGCAATCATTGAAAAAGGCATCTTGCACAGTGCGAGATGTCTTTTACTGCCGCTCGAGTAGATTTTTACTCGAGTGGCAGCTTTCTCAACGCGGACTGGTAGTTTCTCATCGGGAGCATAGGCGACCACTCGCAATGAGAAACCTGACCACCCCGCATTGAGAAGCTCGCCGGGAGGTTTATTTTCCACGCTCGAGATCGGCAACTTGATGTTGCTCCAACTTGGGGTCCAATTGATGAAGTCTCTCCACCTCCTTAGAAGGATATGGGTGAGGATAAAAAGTAGGCAAGGTAATGGATTGTCCCAAGTGGAACTGAGTGACCACCTTAGGCAAGAAAGCAGCTCTGGTCTTAAGCACCATCTGAACTGCATGGAAGGATGTGAAAGGAGGCTTGGAGCTAAGGGCCTGCAATGCACTCACCCTTCTAGCAGACAAAATAGCAACTAAAATATAGTTTTGAAGGTAAGAAACCAAAACAGACAACTATGCAAAGGCTCAAAAGGAGAACCCATAGGAACCGGAAGTACAAGATTAAGACCCCACCGAGGCATTATAAATGGAGTGGGAGGAAACATATTAGTGAAACCTTCAATAAATCTCATAACTCATAACTATAGAGGACTTAAAAAGTGAAGGCTGATCCGGCAAATAAAGAAATGCAGATAAAGCAGATAGATAACCTTTAACAGTTGCAACAGCACAAACTTGCTGTGCCAGGGATTGCACAAAACTTAAAACATCTGATGAATGGGCTTTCAAAGGATCAATTGACTTCTCTTTGCACCATTTAATGGATTTTGCCCACCTGCCAGCATAAACTGTCTTGGTGGAGTGGCTTCAGGTCAATAAAATAACATCCACCACATCAGGTGAGAGAGAGAAAGAACTCAGGTGGTCCTGTTCAATCTCTAGGCATGAAGATGCAGGCTCTGAAGGTGGAGGTGTAAAACTTTGCCCCTGCGAGTGCGAGAGGATTTCTGCCCTGAGAAGGAGACAGAGTGGGGGAACAATAAGAGGTAAAAAAGACCTGTGTACCACACCATTTGCGGCCAATCCGGGGCTATTAATTTGACTTGGTCCCACTTTTGGTAAATCATTCTGAGAAATCAAGGAATCTAGGTACAGGGTGAATGCGTAAAGAAGCTGGAAGCCCCAATCTAACTGAAAGGCTTCCCACAATGCTCCTGAATTGGATACTGAAGGCTGCAGAACGACGGGCAGTGCGTGTTCTCGTGAGTATCAAACAGGTCTGAGGAAACCCCCTGTTCCTGAAAATGTAATGTACCACTTCCGGATGGTGATGCCATTCTTAATCATCTGAATACTGCAGACTGTCTGCACGTACATTCAGAACTTCGGCCAAGTGAATTGCAAGGACACAAACCTACTGGTCCTGAGCTCAGGATCAAAGCTGCAGAGCTTCTCTGCAGAGAAGATACAACATTACTCCTCTCGGTTTGTTGATATACCACATCTTGGTAGTGTTGCCTATTAAGACCTGAATTGACTGACCACGCAGAGAAGGGAGGGAGGTCTTAACAGCCAACCATATTGCCTGCAATTCCCCAGAAGATTGTTGAGCAACAATCTTTCCTCTGGAGACCAAGATCTTTGACCACTAGATCCCCCAGATTAGCACCCCAGTCTAGAGTGGAGGCATCTATTATCACTGTGGCCAATGGAGGGGGGTGAAACGGCTTCCCTTGAGACAGTTTTCCGGACACACCCCACTAGTGCAGATCCACTGCAGTGTCTCTGGAGATTCTGACTAACTCCTGTTGTGTTGAAGCCACTGCCTGCAGAGGCACCACTGAAGAGCATGGTTGGCCAAGAGAATGCAGAGAGTTGACAGACTGTGCAGGGGCCAGGCCTTCAGGATTGGAACAAAAGCTTTATTTTGAAACAGTGTAATCATAGCCTGAATGTCCTGAATCTTCTGAGGAGGCAGGAAGGCACAACTCACTGTAGTGTCCAGTACTGCACCCATGAACAGGTTGCACAGAGAGGGCTCCAGGTGAGATTTGGGCACATTTATTGAAAATCCCAAGCTGAACAACATTTGCATTGTAACCTGCAAATGGTGCAACAACAACCCTGGTGACTTAGCTTTGAGCAGCCAATTGTCTAGATACTGGAACACTGGAATCCCTGACCTTCTGAGATGTGCTGCCACCACTACTATCACTTTTATGAAGGCCCGAGGTGTGGAAGTAAGGCCGAAGAGAAGGACCACAAACTGGTAATGCTGAGAACCCACCGTAAACCAGAGATACTTCCAAAGCGATTTCAGAATGGGGATGAGAAAATACGCATTCTGTAAATCGATCAAAATCATCCAGTCCAGCACAAGAAGAACCTGTGCTAGGGTTGACATTTTGTGGGACAAGTTCAAAATCCTGGGGTCAAGGATCAGCCACAAACAACCACCATTTTGGGAATCAGGAAGAACCAGAAATAGCATTTCTGACCCCGTTCCTGTTCTAGAACCAACACTATTGCACCATTCTTAAGCTGTATGTGCACCTCCTGTTGGAGGAGCAGAAGATGCTCTTCCGAACAAATCCCTTGTCTGGGGGAGAAAAAAGAGGGGGATACTGCTGGAAGGGTAGGGAATACCCATTTTCTCTGATGTCTAAGACCCAGAGGTCTGTAGTGACAGACCTCCACTGAGACCTCCAGGCAGGAAATAGGTCACCCGTCCTCCCACTGGCAAGCCTGCTCTAAGATAGTGATGCTGGAGCTGCTTTCCTGCAACAATGGCTGGTGAAGAAAACGCTAGGTTATGGGCAGAACCATTCTAACGACCTCTGCCCCTTCCCATGTAGCTCTGATACAGGTGATTTGAGCTGTGCTGTGGCAAATTTCTTCCTCTAAAGATTAGGTTCCTTGAAAAACTCTGAAACCTGTGAAATTGCCTATAATCCTTCAGCTGGGACTGAAGCCCTATGGTTCTTGAGTCGCCTTACTACCTTTAAAATTTTGCAGCATAGAATCAGCCTTGGCCCGAAACAAACATGACCCATCGAAGGGCAAATCCAAAAGAGTAGCACAAACATTTGGAGTGAAGCCTGATCCCCTCAACCAGGTATGTCTTCTTGTTGCAACATAAGAACCCATGGTTCTTGCCACAGAATCTGCAGTGTCTAGCCCTGATTGAATAACCTGTTGGGCTACCGCCTGGGCATCAGTCAACAGCTCAGAGAAATTGGGACGACCTCCCTTGCTGAGTCTATCAAGGCATGCACAAAATGCCCCAACAAACAAAGAGCGTTTGTAGACTTAAGGGTCATACCCAGAAGAAAAGATTTTCTTCACCGTCTGCTCCATCCTCTTAGACTCCCTATCAGCAGGAGTAGTAGGAAATGATACAGATGACAATTTAGAGGAGTAAGAAGCCTGAGCCACCAAGCTCTCAGACCTGGGGTGTGAGGATAAAAATGCAGGCTCCCCTGGAGCTGGCTTACATCTTCGGGCTACTGATCTTGAAACTGAAGCAGAAGACTTCGGCTTTTGCCAGATCTCAAGTATGGGCTCCATCAAAGCCTCACTGAAGTGTAATAATCGCTTTGAAGAAGAGGCAGTGGAATGAAGCACCTCTGTAAGAATGTTAGACTTCAATTCGGCAAAAGGGAGAGGCATGTCTAATATATCTGCAACCTTTCTTATTACTGCATGTTAAAAAGTTACCTTTGGAGGCACCAAACCTTTAGGAGATAGTAACACCCAATCGGAGGAGGTAGCTTCATCTAATCCCTCATAGTCTGGATCCAACTTCATAATCTCTCCTTCTTCTACACCTCCATGCTCTTCTTGATAGCTCTCTTTCACCAGCAATCTTTGAGCTTTCCCATGGGATCTGATACTTGGCATCGGTGGCACCAGTGACTTCAGTACTGATGCCGAAGGTCAATCCGAAGAATTGGTTAAGTCCACTCTCAAATAACCGGAGCTGGCTCGGATCCAGCGATGGCTGGTGTGACACAAAAGAATCACGCCCTTCCTGATATGGTAACGCATTGAATGTCTCAGTACCACCATGGTCAAGGGCATAACCGGCATAAAAGGTGCCTTCTGGTATTGAGCCGAAAATCCTCCAAACGAACATGATAGCGGACCCATGAGGCCTGCAGGCACACCAGATAGAGTTGCAGTCCTTGCAAAAATGGTGGATATAGCATTAAGAAAGTTGGAAGGATCCAACCCCGGAGTCGGGAATGTCAGATATAATGGATCCTGGTATGAGGGCACTGGCATCGTAGGAGGGACTACCAAATCCAGTCACAGTACTGGCTACCCTGTCGAAGTCTTCGGCCTTGGAGGTGGCGTCATCTGCCTTGGAGCCGTACACCTCGGAGCCGGGGACATGCTGGAGACATCCTCGGAGATGGAGTCGGCGACAACTCTTCTCTGTACACCAAAGTTCTGGATCCTTGGACGCTGACCTCAGCGAACCACCTTTCGAAGAACGACGCTGAGACCCATGGCACTGCTTCTTCATATGTTTCCTTTTACAAGACCTTAAAGTGTGGGGTGATGGTGATTCTGACTCTGAACAAGGTCAAGACCTCCGACGACCTCTTATTTGCTTCTTAGCTTTCTTTATGAACAACTTTACCTCCCTTTCTTTCAAGGCTTTCAGGTTCATCTGGAGACACAACGAACAGGCTTCGAAGTAATGGTCCGATGTCAAAAACCATAGACAGTTTTCATGGGGGTCAGTGATGTACACCTGACTGCCGCATTGCCTACACATTTTAAAGTTCGACTTCCTCATTGGAAAGATCTTCAATAGCTACAAAGTTGCAACAGAATCAAAGAAATCTCCTAGAAAATGGAAAGTCTTGAAAAAAACGGTAAGCGATGATGGTGCAGAAAAAAGGGACACCGATGAGGGCGTCTTATGGCTCCAATGACATCATGTGGAGTTGCGTGTGGACGCGTGGCATTATGACGTGGGAGAACTATGGAGAAAGGTTTCTGTGGAATGCTGCGCATGGGGTATATTCAAAAAGTGAGAAATACAAAGGCACATGTATCTCTCAAAATCATTACTATTCCTTCCAAATCTCTGCATTTGACTCCAATGTAAGTGAAAATTGAGTTGTAAAATGCACATATGAACCTTATTTTTTTCAAAATGTTCCTTGGGAAGAACATTCCCAATATCTCCAACCCCCCAGACTCTCCTAAAAGGGTAGGAAATGCTCACTTCACATTCTCGTTAGGTTCAGTATGAGGAAGATGCTTAGGCCCCCCCACTCTCAATATTCACTAGCGGTCCTCTAATCAGACTGTTTCCACAGGAGGGAGAGGGGCATGTAGGCAGAAGGCGGGCAGGAGGGCACAGTAGGGCAGGAAGGAACAGAATGCTCAGGGAAAGTGGCACAGGGAGCAGTGGAAAGGAGGCATGGGTGAAAGACCCTCAGGCACAAGTGGGCATGTGAAGGAAACCGGTTGAGCATTGGCAGAGGTAGGGCATGGCTAGACAGCCACCAAGGGATAAAGTAGAGTGCAAGGAAATGAAAGGTTCAAGCAAGGCACAAGAGGACAGTGGAGGCATGGGCGCAACACTGGACAGGAATTACACAAGCAGGGAGGCTGGTACAGGGATTAATGCGGACGTATGGCCAAAGCTGCACAAATGGGAGAGGAGTGTCCCAGGTAGGAAGGCGTTAGAGAGCAGAAAGATAGACAGCTGCAGGTAGGAGGGCACTGAACAGCAGATGAGACACATCAGACATAACTTAACAGGGTCCCAGGAGAGTCGAAGCGAGTCACCTGAGTGGAGGACAGTGGTATAGTGGCATGGCCATAGGGGTAAAACAGACAAAGGAATGGGACCATCACAAACACTAGTGCCAGAGATGACTCAGGCAGGGTACTGTAAGATGCTGTCTGGGGAGACACTTGGAAGATGCAGGAAGGGTGGCATGGGGAGAGCAAGATGGCTCAGCATGAGATGTGTTCAGTTCTAGAGTTCATGCTATAGCCCATCTTTCACTGTAGTAATGTCTCCAGTAATGTTTTTACAGCTAATGGGTATTACTATTGGATTCAGCAACAACCTCCATATGAGGGCTTTGGTCTCCAGCTCCGATATTGAACTTAACTGATAAACAGCAAATCAAAGTTCTATAGAGAGCCCTGCAGTCTAGTGGCACTTCAGGGATGTCATACTGAAGGACTAAAGGCCATAGACACTGCCCCTTACATGTAAGATGTGTAAAATTATGCAGTCACCTGAACACATTGCTATATTTACACACTGAATTAAAAAGTGTGCCTTTTTAGCATGCTGTTTCCTGCTACCTATCCTCTTAGAGTGCTGTAGAATGGAGCGGCGTATAGAGTGGAGTAGTGTATTGTGTAGTAGAGTGGCATAGCGTGTTGTAGGGTAGAGTAGAGTGTCAGATTGGAGTGGCTAGGGTGAAGTAGAATGGAGTAAGGTAGAGTGTCAGAGTGGAAAGGCGCATTGTCAAGCAGCGTAGAGTTCAGTGGCATAGAGTGGCATAGAGTGGAGTAAAGTCTTGTAGAGTGGAGTGACGTTGAGTGGAGCTCAGTATAGTGGAGAGGAGTAGTAGAATTAAGTGACATAGAATGGAGTAAAGTGTCAGTGTAAAGTGTCAGAGTGGAGTAGATTGGTGCAGAGTGGAGTGGCATAGAGTGCGTAGAGTGGTCTAGAGTGTCGTGGAGTAAAGGAATTGAAAGTGGAGTGGCGTAGAATGGAGTTTGGTATAGTGGAGTAGAGTGGAGTTCCATATAGTGGAGTGGAGTGGCGTAACATAGACTGAAGTAAAGTGTCAGAGTGATGTATAGTGGATTAAAGTGCCATGGAGTGTCAGAATGGAATGTTGTTAAGTGAAGTGATGTAGCATGGCCTACTGTGAAGTGGCATAGAGTGGAGTATGGTGGAGTGTTGTGTCGAGTAATACAGTGTCATGTGGCAGAGTGTTGTGTCATGGAGTGGAGTAGAGTGGAGTTTCATAGGGTGGAGTGGCGTAAGGTGGAGTGGCGTGGCAGTAAGTGGAGTCGAGTGGAGTGGCAGTGAGTTGAGTGGCGTTAAGGGGAGTGGCATAGAGTGGCGTGGCTTAGGGTGGCGTAGAGTGGCGTGGTGGCATAGAGTGGCGTGGCATAGAGTGGCGTGGCGTGGCGTAGAGTGGCGTGGCGTAGAGTGAAGTACAGCGTCGTGGAGTGGAGTGTAGTAGAGTAGAGTGTAATAGAATGGGTTAGAGTGTAGCAGAATGGAGTAGAGGGTTGTTCATTAGAGTGTCGGCATAGAGTGGGGTACAGTGGAGTGGTGTAGGGTGGAATATAGTGGAGTAAAGTATAGTGTCAGACTGGAGGGGCCTAGTGCTGAGGGGCGTAATGTTGAGAGGTGTAATGTTGAGGGGCGTAGAATGAAGTACAGTAAAGTGTTGTAGTGCAGTGGCATAGAGTGGAATGCAGTGGGGTGGAGGGAAGTAGATTGGAGTGGCATAGCGTAGTTTGGAGTAAAGTGTCACAGAGTGGAGTGTCGTAGAGTGGAGTGCAGTGTTGTGTCGTAGAGTGGCTTTGAGTGAAATGGCATAGAGTGGAGTAGAGTGTTGTAGAGTGGAGTTGTGTAGAATGGAGTGGAGTAGAATAGAGTGGCATAGTGTGGATTGTGCATGGTGTGCTAACACACTATCATTGCAGACAACACATTTTCACCTGAAATGACAATTAGATTTGCACATGGAGTTTTACTGATAAAACTATACAGCGCACAAATGATAAAGTGAGGAGAGCGCATCACCTAGTATACTGATTTGTTTTAATCATATCCAATTATTGAAACCCACCACACTTCCGAATTACAAAAAATGTGCGTCATTTGTACTTTGCAATTTTGATACATTTTGAAATATTTGCACAGTTAATATACAGACAATTACATATTGTATGCTAGAAAAAAAAACTTTTCTTTCCCAGCAACCAACAAGATTGTCAGGCAAGTTACTTACCTTTGGTAATGCCTTATCTGGTAGAGTTAGGATCTAGCCGCAGAGTCCTTATCTTAGAATTCTCCCCAGGTGCCATACTGGATCTGGAATTCTTTTGCAGCAGTACCTCTGAGCGTCAGTAGAGGCTTCTAGTGACTCTGCAGCATTGTCGTCTCCCGAATGAGACACTAACAGAGTCCATATAGGCCCTCCCACGACATGCTGACATCAGTTTCTTTTGTGACCATTTCCACGCCAACAAAGTAGAGCCTCTTAGAGAAACAGTTTTAGGAAACAGTGTTCCAAAAGGGAAACATCTTGCATCAACAAGAATAGATTGAAAACTTGCAGTAGAAATCAAATATGGGATCTAGGAGACCACAGGACCCTCAGTTTGCAGAGTGGGGAACATGGGTGGGCTGATAAGAAATCTGCTGCTAGATCCTGTGTCTACCAGATAAGGCATTACCGAAGGTAAGTAACTTGTCCATCTGATTGAGATATCTAGCTGCAGATTCCTTATCTTGGAATCAGATACCTTGGCAATATCATCCTTGGAATAGGAGATGCAAACTGAACTTACCAAAGATCCCCTAAATAGGAGACTCCGGTCCAAAAGAAAGAAAGGGACCAGAAGATCTGAAAAATGACAGGTGAAGCAAGATGCGCACACAAGGGCCGATCGCCAAGAAGGACTTTGGGAAGTCCGCAGGAAGTAGAAAACCACATGGCTGTGAGAAACACAGTAAAGAACCAGTAAAGAGACGGCCCAAAAAGTGATGCAACCTATGATCGGGGAATGCAAAGAGTCTAAGGAGAATAGTCCATAGAGTCCAGGCTTACAACCAATGGAAGGAGCATATACAGAGTGCTCAGCCACAGCGAACACATACAACGAATAAAGTCCACTCACCGATCGTTAAGGAAACTATCCTGAGAAACAGATTTCGAAAAAAGGGAGCTCTAATCATAGAATGTTGGAGAAAGTAAAAAAGAGAGAATAATGAATGCTGAAGAGCATAGCTGAAAGACAAGAACGGTAAAAAGAAACCGTTCTTATATAAAATAAATAAATAAATAAAATAAATAAATTATACTGAGAACCTTGACAGATATATAAGACATCCTCTGAAATAATGTAATGGAGACACTCATTTAAGAGAAGGAAGGAAACAGACAAGCACAACCAAGAAGTTTGAACCAGGTCATCAAGAAAGGTATAGGTAAAATGCAGCGAAATACACAGTATAGAAGGTCAGATAACCATATGTGCGAAACACACACATATATATACACCTGAAGTTAAAGACCTCTACAAGAGATCCTTTCAAGAGATAGGTATATACATGCATATAAAAAACAAAGAAATTCCCACAAGTCATACAGGATACAGCAAATGTATATCCACTCTTTAGAAGGTAGCTCATGTTCTCCACCAGTGAGCGGGGGGACGAGAAGTGGAGGAACTAACGACACTCCAAGATTAGAGGTAACCAATCCTATTGTCGTAAAAGAAGAGGTTACAACAGTAACTGAGGTGGAGACAGAAAGACAAAGCTGGGAAACCGCAACACAATGCCACATAGAGCAGGTAGTGGAAGGCATCACTCACTACAGTAAAAAAAGGGCAACCATCCAGGAACCAGCGCCACCGACTGAGGAAGTATGCCGGCAGTCGGTGACGTGGGAAGCAAAGTATTGTTTGGGAAGCATGTGGGAAGGAGAAGAAGAAGGAGGAAACGGATGAGAAGAAGGAAAAGGAGAAGAAGAAGAAGAAGAAGAAGAAGAAGAAGAAGGAGAAGAAGGAGGAGGAGGAGGAGGATGAGGTGGAGGAGAAGGAGAAGGTAAAGGAGACGACGACGAGGGGAAACAAAGTGACAGTGGAAACTAAGAGCAACAGATAGTTGATTATGACAATCACACATTGCCCAACTTATGGAAGGAGGGGCAAACAGGTAAGAAACCTGACCAACACTTCATGGACACTTGAGAGAAGATAGGATACAAAGGGAAACCCAGCCTCCTGTATAATAAGGATACCAGACAAGGATCCAAACAATTAAGGGGACTGGTGGGCCAGGTGAAAAGAACTGAAAGAACAGTAGACACAACAGCTACCCCATGGGTAAGATGACAGAGATGTATAAAAAAATACCTGCAGGAGGCAACAGCAGTGGCCATACACCAAGGAGGTGGGTAGAGTACTGAAAGGGTAAAAACACAGACAAGAACACCAGACTGCAGAAGATAAGCAGCATCAGGGGCCCAATAATGGAGAAAAATGGGTGGCGCACACAAGAAAACCGTGTCCAGACGCAAATGATATAATACGCCAACAAGAGGCCGATACCATAAAGGCATCAGGGAGGGGGAGTCGTGGAACCCAGCCGCTAACCCAGCCTTATATGGGGCTGGGTTCCATATAAGAAGGAGAAAATCCATATGTCTCACAGAGTAAAACAGAACAAAGACCAAGTCCACACTGCAGTGGGTCGAAGATCGGAACGAAAGGTAACCACGCCAAGAGCGTGCCTGTCTGTTGTACCAGTGTCGTTCAAAGGGAGGGGCAGAGAAAAGAAAGCATGGAGTCCCTATATAGGATACTAAGTGTATAGATAGCTTAGAAAATACCTCTAAGGCATACAAAATAAGCTACCCGAAAATGGAGAACAAGGCTACTGTGCATTCGCACAACGTGACAGAAAACCTGTCACAGAGTAAGCATTCGGGTAGGAAAAATCAAGCGGCAGAAAGAAGCCGTAAGAACAGACTCCCAGGAAACCGCAAAGCAAGATGTGTTCCTGAGGGCTGGAAAAGAAATCGGTCATTAACAGCATAATTGATAAGAAAAGTACCTGCAGAAAGCAGGAACACCACACTGGTTGTAACCCTGAAAGGGAGACAGTACTCCGCCCTATGAAGGCGGACAAGAGTCAAAACAAAGGGAAACAAACTGTCCCTGACAACCTTACTATAATGAATAGTTAAGACTCCGCACCACCATGACTCTCTCTGAACTGGCATAAGGCTGAGTCGGCATGTGTGCCAAAAATGGAGGCACAATCAAAAGGAATATGAATGAAAGTAGTCTACACAGTCACCGGAAACCTGGAAGTTCGCAAACATGCACGCTGGTGAAGAGCTATGGAAGAGGCCATAGCTGGACCAACAGAATCGGTGGTATCCATATCATAGCGGATGCTAAGAGTGGCCGCTTGCTGCTCATCATGTACCGAGGGAACAGGAGCATTCGGGGCTTCCTCAGGAAGGGAAGGCAAGAGGCGTTTCACTGTGTACCACAAGGCGTGGCAGTGCAGTGCTAGAAGAAGAGAAAATACTCCTACCCTAGGTGCCAAATTTCCTTGCTTCTCTCTCCGGAGGGACAGGAGAGAGAGAATCAAGATTGTGGGTCGCCATAGCAGTCCAAACCACAAAGCTCCTAGTAGAGGGTTGTCTAAGGAGCAGGAGGGATTCCCCTGGGGCCGGGTGATGCCTGTGAGAAATAGAGCGATTCACAGGGGGATTGTTTCCGGTTTAGCCCAAGCACTCAGAAGGATATCTAAAAGACAGTCACTATAAGGAAGTATAGGCTGAATGTCAGACTGGTCAGGATATAGAATGCCAAGTAAAGGGTCTGTTGACAATTCCACAGAAGGAAGTTGTAAATCCTATATGATTGAACTTGATTGTACATGTCCGCCAGAGCGGAACGTGCCTCTGTAGCCAAACTAGAAGAGATTGGAGGCTGGAGAAGATTCCAAGCCACTGGTGTCACCCAAGTCAAGTACTAGTTAGACTGCATAGAGGGTGGAGCCGTCTTCGAAGTGGGAGGGAGATACACCACACCGTCTGTAAGACTTCCACATCCATGGTCCTTAAAAGGAAAAACCAAAGAAAGTTGAGAAGATGCACTGATGTCCGCGCGTCATGGAGGGCTATATGGACTCTGTTGACGTCACATTCGGGAGACAACATCACTATGGGATAGTTTGACGCCCTCTACCGACACGCAGAGGTACTGCTGAAAACATTTTGAGATCCAATCTGGCACCTGGGAAGGAATTGGAAATAAGGAATCTGCTCCAGATGTTTCTATCAGATGCATAAATCACTTTGAAGTAGGAGAGAGAAAAATAAGCCTAAAACTCTTGGAAGGCAGAGTGTGACATTTGACCTCTGTCTTTGAACCTATGGCAAATATGACATGACAAGAACAAAATCTAAAGGCCTGTTTACAGAAAGCGAGTACTCGTGGAAGAATACAAGAAGCAATGGCAAACAAACAAGTGGGCTGATTATGATGGTGGTCAGAGGAGCATCTGACCGCCATCATGTCGGGAAAGGGACCAGCCGACAGGGAGTCGACGGTCCTGCCATGCAAATTACAATCCGACCTCCATGGAGGCAGTCGGAAACATGCCTTGTAGTATTGAGGCATGTTTGTAAACATTCCTGCACCCTGTGACAGGCACCATGCGGTGCCTGGTACAAGGTGCAGGGATGTTTAGGGGGACACCATTGTTGATGGCGGCCTGAGGGCAAGTGGGGCCCGCTAGCGGCCCCCAAAGTTACTTTCTGCCTGCCTTTTCATGGCAGCCGGGCCGCTATAAAAGGGCAGGTCGAAAGGGCCATTGAAATACCCCAAGGTAGTGCATGAGCAAGCACCGTCCCTATTCTAGGGACCACTGCCCCTCTCACAGTCCGGCGTGCTCCTTGAGCCCTTCGGATGTGTGGTGGACAGTCTCATCCCCAGATGCATCCACCTGCTGCATCCTAATGTGTGGCAGGCAGACCTACAGGGGCCGATGGCGGTGGCACCACCACTCACGGCCTGACAGTGGCGGTCCCATCACCATCGTAATCAGGCCCCAAGTTTGCACCACGAGACCTGCAGGACAGTCGAAACAAATAAAGCAAGAAAATAGGAAGTCTGAAAATGTGAGTTCTAAATCGCGAAGCCAATGGTAAGCCCTGGAAAGAATGCATTCCATGGGAAGCCTTCAGAATACCCACAAAATGTCTTTTTGGAACCGGACAGCTGTGTTATGTGGGAGGCTTCGACCTAAAAGGGCAAGTTTTTATTGAGTGCTTTGTAATACGCGTTAACCATCTTGTAACTCTATGGACAATAGGTTTTTATTTGTTTACTGTTACTCGTGTTCTGATCATTAAAGGATGAAAGGCATCAGTAACTGGGTCTGACCCGGCCTTTAACACAAAAATTGCCCCGTTTTAAATATTCCAGATCCCGTTCATGAGATGTAATCCAGTCCAGGTTTTTTGCATTTAGATATTTAAAGTCTCTACATAACTTAAATAATGAAGGACTGCCAGCATCTGAATGCAAATTAAATGAAATGACCTGGATGGGTTAATCACCCATGGGCCTGAGAAACCTGAGAGCTCTAGGTTAAAAAATACATTGCTGCTGAGAAAGCATTATTTATCAAGCTATTTCACAAGCTCCACTGCCTTTTAGCCATGTTCGAACTATACAAATAAACAGGGCCTCTAGAATTATGCTGCAGGGGAGGGCCAAATTATGCAGCAGGTTTGACTACATTATGCAGCAAGAACAGGTAATGCAGCACATTTTGCCATAGTATTACTTTATTATTTTGCATTTTTATACATGGTAACACTGTCTGGGCAAATGTTTCACCTAATTAGCACCGGTTTAAGACACAATTACAAAAATACAGCAATAAGCAGTAGAAAGGTGACTAGTCAACCTTTTGCAAAGGGCCTTCCACTAGGTAGAGACATATGTTGCCATACTTTTAGTACCTTTTAATACGTTTTGGCTAGAAACAAAATGTTTTAGTTAAAATCTGCAGATTATTCAGCAGATGATGAGCTATATGGCAAAGGAGGAAAATCCATGTTTATGTGAAAAACGCTGTGACCTAAGAATCACATAATACCAGGGGCCCCGAGGATAACACATACATACACACATAGATACATACAAGCTAAGAAACCCTCACATAAAAGAGATGTCAAATCTTCTGGGTTCTTTAAAATTCTCAGTATCCTCTGAAGAAAATTTCTGCTTTGCACAGACTGGGTCTGAACAAGATAGATACACTATTTTAAAACGCCCAAACATATATCAGTTTTTTTTTGTGAGTGCTTATCTGAACAGCATAATTTGAATTTACCTATGCATGAATGTGTTTATACTTCGTAATAGTGTTTTTCTTCACGTCGCTTGTTGAGTCTTAATATAGAAATCCTGCATCAATGCTTTAAAAAATGTTAGTGAGTTCAGCTCTAACCCCCCTGTGCCTGATCTCTAGGAGGCGAAGTCAAATCCTAAAACCGTCAATTCAGCCTTCATTATTGTGAACAAATATATTCCATCATGGTGTTATGGATAACGTCCTGGGTAATAATCAGAAAATGAATGCCTCTACACCATGAGGCAGATTCACAGATGCTTTTGTAACTATTCTTCAATTATAAGTATTGCATCCCCGCTGAGAAGTGCCAACACTTCCCCATTAGAAGTATTTCATGCCTGCTGAGAAGTGCAGATACTCTACCATTAAAATAACTGCATCCCCGGTGAGAACTGCTCATTAAAAGTGCTGCATCGCTGCTAAGAAACATTTGTTCCCCCCCCCCCTTCATATTACATAAGTGCAAGTAATCAGTTCCTGCCTTTTTAAAGCACTGGTCTGAATGCCGAAACTAGCGCCTCGACTGGATAGGATCCCTCTTTAACAGCAGACCCTGAGTCGTAGACCCGCTTGTCCCTGCCTGACTGCTTTCAGTTCAGGCTTAAATCCACCCTTTGGGTGGAAGAGACACTGGTGGATACCCATCCAGTTACAGGAACACTGGTTGTCCTGTGGTTAGATGTATTCTATTCTTTCGTTGTTTCATGTGTCACATTACACACCTTTTTTTTAGTTATTGTCAGAATGACCCCCAACATATGGCCCTAAAGAATGCCTCGCACCTTCCTAAAGGGTAGCATTGAGGCAGAAACATGTTGACCCCTGATCAACGATTGGGTTGCAGGTTTTCCTCCCCTGTTAGTTTTACTCCTATCCAATGGGGACACAGAATAAAGTTACTCCTACCCACCAAGAGGTAGTTTACTGATAGCCGCTTCACATCTGCACTCTATGCCACCCACCCACACCTGTAGCTCATATAGGGACCCACTCAGTCCCACCCTTTCAAGTGCTCCTTTCCCTATGGGGTTCGTGGTCGCCCACTTTACGAGCTTTTGCAGTAGGTCTGAAGAGTAACCCTATGACGAAGCATGTCTCCCTAACGTAGGGGAGGGTTTCTGTCCTTAACGTAGAAGTGCAACGATAGGAACAGAGACACCAACAGTCCATATAGCGAGGTTGGCTATTATACTCATAGACCACGTACATCTTTGTGAATTGTGAATTTATAAGGAAGACAGTGAGCAGGGTACTCTGAACAGATACAAATGTGCTTTTTTAAAGAGAAAAGTGGTCATAAAGGAGAAAGACCAGGAGCAAGGAATACACACATTTCATGGGATACCTGAAATCCTACAGCACCCATATTTCCTAAGCATGGGTTAAAAGATAAGAGGAAGTATAGAAAACAAAACGTGGGGATTTCATTTTCCGATTAACTTGGATTGAAAGAGAGAAAGTCTTAAGTGGGACAAAGCTAAATTAAACCCACCTTGGCTTTCAAAATCAGGACTATCTCACCTGAATCACGAATGCGAAGCTAGAATGCCTGAGCGCCTCGAGGCACTTCAACGGCAACAGCACTGGGCAGTACCATGGGGCAGGCTGGTTGATGGTGACACTGAAAGCCACCTACAGCTCTTGAGAAATGTGTGAGGATACTTTACGCGCAGGTAGACCACCCTTTACAAATTGGGCTGTGTGTACGGGGCTCTGAGGAGGGTTACACAGATGTTATTTATGCTGAAGCGGCATGTCTGTCCATGTCTTACCACTTCCACTGAGCATGTGAATGGGATGCATGCACACTAACATCCATGTGTTTTAGGTGAGGAGTTTAAACGCCACACTGCCCTTTCCTACACCTTCCAACAAACTGAAGTGGCAGGTTTACAACACCTGCTTAAGCATTTTTGGACTCCATCGATCCATCTCGGTGGGATGAAATGCCAGCAGGCCCCATGCACCTCCAGTCACTTGAGTTACAGAGTGTATTTTCTACATGGAACATGCAAGAGGAGGATATGCTTTAATTCTACTACTAACTTAAGGGTAGATGTTGTCTTGCGTATATATGGGCGTACAGAGAGTGCTAAATGTGTACGAAATATAAGTACAGGGGCTCAAAGTTTTTCTTAGGAGCCCGCTGACTGTGATGCTGAATGTCAGGGGTTCAACATGCCAAGCCTCGCTACTCTTGATTCCACCTCATGGCTCTTCCGTCTACCACCCTACACTTCTTATTTCTTTACCCAAGGCCGCCTAGTCTATATGTCCCCTTCTGCCTCTTTCTTCCATCACTCTTTGCTTCCTGTCTTTTTCTCACTCTTGCAGGTTCTATTTTTTCCCTGCCTTCTCCCTCTTGTCTTTCTCTTTTTTTCTCCCTTTTCTTTCCTTTCTTCCTTGCTCTAGGTCAAACAACAAGCACAAGTTAAGCACTTAGTGTACAAGCGCCTGCAACAGAGGGGTGGTTTCTACTTGTTCCCAGCATGCATTGCTCTTTTCCCTGGATCTGCAGCAGCCAGAGCAGGACAAGCATCGGGGAAAGGACAACTATGCCTAAGCATTGTTGACGCCCTACCTATAGTTACATCTGCCGCTCCCCTATTGATGCTTTCAAGCGTAAATTGTCAAGGTTCTGTCACAATTCGTGCATCCCTAAATTCCTATAGCGACTATGCACATATGAGATGTACCTTTCCCCCACTCAAACTAAGAAACCGCCTTCGAGTCCATATTTATGCTAGATAATAGCATGGCAAAGATTTAGTGAGCAAGAACCTTTTTAGTACCAATTTTTAGCAAAATGAGATTAAAAGTTGGCAGTGACGAAATTGGATTGATGCCCAGTTACCTTGTCAAGATCCAAGTTTGGTTTCACCACGCTTTCTTCTGATAGGTGTCCCTGCAGTAGCAAAATAAATACCACCAGGGCCACCCTTTTGGCCGCCATCTTTCCCCGATAGCTCTTGCCGATTCCTTTTTCCTGCATTCCCTGCGGCCTCTGGAAGAACGATGGAATTCTTTCCCTGAATAGTCAAAAGGCCCCTGAAGCATTTGCTTAGCGCACTCAGTGTTATCAGAGTAGGCTGGCCTTGTTCTTGGCGCAGTTTCAGAGCTGGTCTGTTGAACTTTATAGCCCGAATGCCTTCCAAGAAATGCCAATGTCAGAGTAAATTTGAAGATTATGCAATTTTAAACAATGTTCAGAGGAATCCCTTCCGTAAACACATCTAGGTAACCACGCAGAGGGCAGTCCAAAAGGCAGAGTTGGACTCGTCCATGTGTAAGTTGTGAAATGTAATTTCCTGATGGCGATTCTGTAGTTCAGAGGACAGGGCATGGAGGGGCATGGAGGCACCGGGTATTTATAGGACACATATTCACCCAAAAGGGCAGCTTCAGAGGGTCTTCTCAGTGAAGAGGGATGCATAAGCAGAGATTGTTTTACAATAAGATATGGAGCACCCAAGGTCAGACATACACTTTCAATAAAAGCAATTTAGGGTGAAAATCTAGACTGAAGAGGCATTCTTTGCAATCAAAGAAGAAATATATATATATATATATATATATATATATATATATATATATATATATATATATATATATGTCAGTCAGTCAGTCAAAAGCTTTTATTTCGGTTAAAAACCATAAAAAGGCATATTTACATACATCAGTGCTATTTCTGCATAATTATACATAGTAAGAGCGTTAAAATACCTCATAGGATCAATGTACATAATTTCAAGATAAAAGGATTTAAAAAGAGGATTACATGGATAATTATCTCGCAAATACTGCAATAGATCCTACCAGGCTGCCCGGTTTTCTATGATAGAAGAGGGCCTCCCCATTTTTTACGTCAAGGTAGCCCATAGGGGATAGTTAATGGAGATGCCTTTTTTAGTATTGCACACCTAATAAACCACATAGACAGCAGAAATGTAGATGTTACATATACTGTCATAAATGCGGTGTCAGTTTTGAGAATTCTATAGGTCTCCCTATAGTCTCTAATACCCCTGGACTTACAGAAACGAATTATCCATTTTGCTCTTGCCCTTGAATACGAGGGGCAGAAGAGCAGAACATGCAGATCTGTCTCTCTGCTTCCCCGGCATCCCGGGCAAGTACTCACTGAGGGTGTGGCTTTTGACCACTTATCTGTAACGTCCCTAAGGGGGAGTGAGCCATGCCTAAACTGGATATAGAGTTTCCTGGCCAGAGGGGGCTGGATGTCATCCAAAAGTCTCTCAAAGTTAGGGTGGGCCTTAGTCTCTAGGAAAGTGTTGGTCAACCTGCCCAGAGAAGAACTTGATAATAGGAGGGCCAAACCATGCTCTCTCAGTGCCATACTCAAACTTTTCCTAGATACCAAGTCACAGGTCTCCTCAGGGGAAGACCACAAATCCCCCCTGCCTATGGCCTTAGAGAGGTGCCGAATGTGCTTTAACCATGGTATTTTCTCAGCAGCCCTACTTACTAACAGATCCCGTAGATCCTCCCTATAGCTCTCCAATTCTGGGGTTACCCAGAGTCGTCTCCAGTACAACAACGGACGATTCGAGACCACATCCTGGATAGGGACCAGGCCCAGATCCAGCCTTAAAGGGGTGAGAGGTGTGCTCTGGGGTAATCTCAGGAGACGTCTCATAAAACTATTCTCGGTGAGGGAAATGGAGGCAGCACTTACGTGTCCCCATAGGTCCGCACCATAAAGTGCGCCGCCTCTCGCCTGGGCTTTATATATTTCAACGGGAGGTCCCACCTGTTTGAGAGAGGATTCATTGAAGACTTTTAGAATGCCACCCGAGGATTGGGTGAGCTTCAGGTTAGCTTTAGTGATCTGCGAACCCCAATCCATTGTATCATTTAAAGTGACCCCCAAGTACTCGAAGGTCGACACATGGTCCAGGGCCAAACCTTCCAAGTGCGGATGGGGGCAATTGGGGCGTTTCAAAATAAACACCATATACTTGGTTTTGGTGAAATTGATTTCCAAGTTCCTCTCCTTGCAAAACGTAGAAAAGGCCTCCATTGTGCGCTGGATAACCCCCGATGATTTTGACAATAGGAGGGTATCATCGGCGAACATTAGTGCCAGTATTTTCCGTCCCGCTAAGCTGGGAGAATCTAGATATTTTGCTCCCAGTAAAAAGGCAATCAGACCGTTAAGGAATAGCGAGAATAGCGTGGGGGCTAAGACGAACCCCTGCCTCACTCCACGTTCCACCGGGAACGTAGTTGACAGAGCACCTCCCCTCCCGTGCCTCACCCTAGCGTACGTACTCTTGTGCAACAGTATAAAAAGATCACACAAGTAGGCCGGGGCACCCATCCCCTTTAGGATAACCCAAAGCTTGGACCAGGTAAAATGCGGACCGGAGATCCACAAATATTAGATACAGGCTACCCGCTCCCAAGGTGACCGTCCTCCAGTATACAAGCTGTAGCCTGAACAGCTGGTCGATCGTGGAGACCCCCGCCCGGAAACCTGCCTGCAGGGAGGTGAGGATGTGGTGATCGTCCATCGAACACTGCAACCTGGTTAGGAGGACTCGGGCCAAGAGTTTCTGGAGGACGTCGATCAAACTTATGGGAGGGTAGTTGGCCGGGTCCAAGGGAGAAGCCTTCTTATGGATGGGTATAATTTCTGCTCCCAGCCAGGTCGGGGGGATATCCAAGCCCTGCATAATGGCGTTAAAGAAGGTACAAATGTATGGTGCCCACACCCTTTGTTCAGACCGATATAGGTCACCGGGGATCCTATCAAGGCCAGGTGCCTTCCCCGGGATCAGACTCCTTATTGTCGCCTTAACTTCCGGAATCGTGCAGGGATAACTATCTTGGGCACTGCCCTCGGCACGAGCTAGATCGAGGAAACTTGCATGTTCTAATGTTTCCACTGAAGGTGACTCGGAATCAAGTGAGTAGAGGGGCTTGAGATGTGCAAGCCACACCTCTTCGCAAAGGTTGGGAACAACAGCGAGCATCCCTGTGGCCGGGCCTCCACGCACCAAGTTCCAGAAAGCCCTAAACTCGCAGGCGTCTAAAGCTACTCTAATTTTCTCCCATCTATCGGCTTCCCATTCTGCCTTGGCCGCTTGGGTCAGGCTTGTGTAAGTTTGCTGAGCGTTTCTGATAGACGACTGAGTGCCCACTTTCACCTCCTTTATCAGGCATGATTTTGCCTCCCTGCAGCTTTTATTGAACCAGTTCTCTCTCTTGGAAGTTCTCCCCCTACCAGACTCGGGGGCTGTGAAAAAGTCAGCCAGTGTGGTGACTAGTGTGTTGTGGGTGGTCTGGAGGGCCTAGAAATACGAGCGCTCGGAGTTCCGGGTCCTCAAGTCGCTGACCTCGGCTAGAGCCCCTGCTACCTGATTGCATATCTCTGCCAACTTGTCCGGTGCCTGGGCCACCCTCTCCCACCTGACACGCCTATCTCCCCCTGTTAAGAGTAGGTTCTGGTTGGTAGGGGACCCAGCTCCATCCTGTGTTTTGTCTGTTTCCCCAAGGGACCAACTAATTCTAGTGACAATAAATTATGATCACTGTCAACTCTTGGGGTTACAACAAACGCTTTTAATTGAGCCCAGAATTCCACGTTAATCAAGATGTAATCAATTGTCGTGCTTTTCCCGGGTCTATTATAGGTGCGTGCACCCAGTATATCTGGGAGGAGCCTGCCATTGCAGGCCCTTAGGGAAAATGCTATGACCAACTTATTAATCGCGAGTGCCAGCGGCATCAAGCGGTTTTCTGGATACATGGAACATTCCGGGATGAACCATGTCTCATTCTCCTCAGAAGTGACAGGGGGAATCCCAGAGAGTGTTTCAAAGTGGCAATTAAAATCTGCCCCAATGATTTTATGGTACGTGGAGGGAAAAGAAGATAGAAGTGCCTCCAGGATAATTAGGCCTTTTTGTCGGGGGAAGGGACATAGATAGATATTTATCATTGCCAGGACCATACCCCCTTTGAATGTCAATGTGATACATAGGATGTCCAGACAGTTGGTGTCAATTACCTTAACTATACACCTCAGGTGAACTGCCACCCAGAAACACAGCCCTCCGGAGGGTCTTCCGCTTGGTCCCTGAACTGCTGCTCTATAATATGACGCAAAACCTACCCTCGCAGGGACAGGTAATGACCAAGTGTTACCCGTGGGTTGAAATCCGAGACCCAACCGTCAGTGAAGGCTGCACAATTATCGAGTGGTGGAAATGAGCCATCGTTCCCTAGGTTGACCATCTGTGCTATAAGCCCTGCTTCCTTGCTTGGGCCTCCCACCTCAGGTGGTGCCACTGGGGATGGAGCTACGATAGGAGCACCCAACGGTAGTCAATCCACACTACTCAAAGCCCTAAATCTATTGGCTACTGGGATGGTATACTCAAGGAAGGTGTTACCATGTGAGGGCAGGGATTGTTCCAGCATAGCCATGGCCTGATTCTGACAGTAAAAATACCCCAGGTGACAAGTATTAAAGAGCCTGGGAAAGCTGGTCCACCACTCCCTAACAAGTACTTAACTACTACAGGGTCCCTAAAGTTAACGATAATGCAGTCACCCTTAACATCTTTTCTTCTTGTGACCAGCCAATCAACCCTGCGAGCAAACAAGATCTCCCCTGGTCTCGGCCCATAAGGGGTCGGTGCCTGTTTAGCCAGTGGATGACCTTGTTCTTTAACTTGGGGAAGGTTTCACCACGAGAGCTGTTCAGGGGTGGGATACTCGTGAGCACCACCACATACGGTGCTTCCTCAGGGGGACGCTGAGGGCAAGGTGAGGGCTTTGTTTGACTGGCTTCGTATTGTTTGGGAGGGGGAGGAGATTTGTGTTTGCTCCCAATTAGCTGCTGGTGCCCAAGGGAAGACAGTGGAAGTTGCATGCCAGAGGTGGTCCCACCTGAAGTGGTAGGAGACACACTGGTACTCCTAGAAGGACCAATGGCGTCTGCTGATGTGTGAAGTTTCCTCACAACTGCAGGTGCCAGGGGTTGTGGGCAATTTGTAAGGGGGGGACTAGCGTCCCGCCCGGTGTCCAGGGGAATGAGCAGGGGACTTGCTCTTGGGGTCGAGTTCCCCGATACACCAGTTGCCAGGTCTTTCCCCAAACGTTTGTTATTAATATAAAATGCCAGTCTGTCAATCCTGGACGACAGTATTTTAAAATGTGATGTTATGAGCTGGTCTATGTGGGCCTGTAAATCAATTAATAAATGTGTGGCCCACAGTGGGGGTCCAGTGTGGGGTAAATAGGAGCCGGGTTCCGATTGTGATGGAGCAGGTGTAGGGTTTATTTTGTTCGCATGTTTGTGTGCGGGTTTCGTCTTCCTTCGTTTAGGACAAGATTTGGGTGCCTTTTTCTCTACAGGTGGGGGATGTGGCAGAGGATCTGCTACAGGGACAAAGGCTTCCAGGACCTCTTGGGCACGAGGTAGCTCTGAAAAGGACGTGAGGAAGGAAGTGGATTCAAAGGGGTTGACTGTGGTTTCGTGGTAATCCCCTACATGCTGGGAAGGAGTGATCACCGGGATGAGTGAGAGTCGTCTCTTAGTATTTTCAATTGCAGTTGAGACAACTCCAATCGTTTTTTGAAGCATTTTGTCAATTGCTGTGAGGGCAGGTAGGGACTGGGTTGAGGCTGCTAGCTGTCTGGTCATAGGACCTGAGGTAAGCGCCTTGTTACTTTTACCCATGTTGCTCATAATATAGAAAGAAGGGGAAAAATCCCAGCTAAACCACAGTTTGTGTTAAAAACGAATTAAACTACAAGTCGTTTAAAAATTCACGGTAATAAATAGCACAGTGAAGGAACCCTACTAGCTATGCCTAAGCATGTGGGGGCAAGCTTGACTGCTAAGTGATTAAAAATACAATAAAGGGTGTGCACCCACAAGTCGGTGTAAATACCAGTCAGTAACGATGGTTGCTGAAGAGTGTAAGGGGGGTGGCCCAGCCCGGCCTCGTTCGGCCCCGGACGGCCACAGACGGTCCCGCCCTTGTCCCGGGCTTAACCCGGTGCACATCCCGCGGGACAGGTGGCGTCAACTGGTATTATCCCTCCTGGTGTCAGGGGGAGGGGCTGCTGCTGCTGCCGGTGTCTGCAGGGATTTCTGGGCTATGTAGTCCTGCCCCAGCTCGGTTTGCCCAGGTTCGCCGGTCTCCCGAAGCGTCTCCCGCGAAGCGGGAGGCGCAAGGCGTTGAAATAGCCCCCGGTGTCAAGGAGGAGGGGCTGCTGCCGGTCTCTGCAGGGATTTCTGAGCTATGTAGTCCTGCCCCAGCTCGGTTTGCCCAGGTTCGCCAGTCTCCCGAAGTGTCTCCAGCAAAGCGGGAGACGCAAAGCGTTGAAATAGCCCCCAGTGTCAAGGGGGAGGGGCTGCTGCTGATGCCGGTCTCTGCAGGGATTTCTTGGCTATGTAGTCCTGCCCCAGCTCGGTTTGCCCAGGTTCGCCGGTCTCGCGAAGCGGGAGGCGCAAGGCGTTGAAATAGCCCCCGGTGTCAAGGGAGAGGGGCTGCTGCTGCTGCCGGTCTCTGCAGGGATTTCTGGGCTATGTAGTCCTGCCCCAGCTCGGTTTTCCCAGGTTTGCCGGTCTCCCGAAGCGTCTCTCGCGAAGTGGGAGGCGCAAGGCGTTGAAATAGCCCCCGGTGTCAAGGGGGAGGGGCTGCTGCCAGTCTCTGCAGGGATTTCTGGGCTATGTAGTCCTGCCCCAGCTCGGTTTGCCCAGGTTCGCCAGTCTCCCGAAGCGTCTCCAGCAAAGCGGGAGACGCAAAGCGTTGAAATAGCCCCCGGTGTCAAGGGGGAGGGGCTGCTGCTGATGCCGGTCTCTGCAGGGATTTCTGGGCTATGTAGTCCTGCCCCAGCTCGGTTTGCCCAGGTTCGCCGGTCTCGCGAAGCGGGAGGCGCAAGGCGTTGAAATAGCCCCCGGTGTCAAGGGAGAGGGGCTGCTGCTGCTGCCGGTCTCTGCAGGGATTTCTGGGATATGTAGTCCTGCCCCAGCTCGGTTTTCCCAGGTTTGCCGGTCTCCCGAAGCGTCTCTCGCGAAGTGGGAGGCGCAAGGCGTTGAAATAGCCCCCGGTGCCAAGGGGGAGGGGCTGCTGCCGGTCTCTGCAGGGATTTCTGAGCTATGTAGTCCTGCCCCAGCTCGTTTTGCCCAGGTTCGCCGGTCTCCCGAAGCGTCTCCCTATATATATATATAACCACAGTCTTGATCTTTTGCAAATGTCGCTGTGGAAAACGTTTGATCTCATTTGAATTCCCACATCCAGCCAAACTAATTTTCCACATATGTTAGGACTGGTTAATGTACTACTCCAACTCTTGCCGAGGTACATTTGGCTACAAACACCCGATTGTTTATTTTGGTGATCACATTTTTTAGGGTGATATGTATGTTTATGCCATGTCAGTGAACATAAATGTAATCCAACATGTTATTTGGAGCTAGTGTAATAAGTGCCCATGTATTACTAGAGTGTAAAGGTCAAATCTTATTACCATGGTGCTGCATAAATGACACGAGAACACAAAGCCTATTGACTCATGGAATGCCTGTTAAAGTGACTTTACAAACAAGTTACTTACCTTCTTTAACACTCTTTCTGGTGAAAATTCCATCTATCCACAGATTCCTAACCTTTCAAATATTTCCCAGGTGTCAGACTGGATCCACAAACTCTTCAGCAGTACCCATGTGCACCGAGAGGTGGTATCAAGTGGTTCAACACTGATGTCTTTCTCTCCAGAAGTGACATGTGCAGCCGCATGTAAGCGACACCCATGCACAATGATGTCAGTTACTTTCTAGGCCGTCCGTGCCCCTAGACACAGAGCTCAACAGCGAATTGGCTTTGACCAGTGAGCCGATTACTAGTCTTGTGACCTTATTCGATGGACAAAGAGCCCAGTTCACACATCAGGGCGTTTGGATGGTCAGTGAGGAATCTGTTGTTAAACAGAGCATCCACTAAAAAGAGTGTTACTAAAGGTAAGTAACTTGTTCTTCGGATGCATACTTTTAAGATTCCTCACCTTTTGAAAAGATACCAAAGGAGTACGTCGCAGGTGGTGGCTTTGTAAACTGGCTCAGACAAAAAAAAAAGTCCGGCAGGACTACACAGACAAAATGACGTTTTCTGTGGACCTGGCCGAATAGACAGCAGAGGTTCATATACGTATGAAGTGATGCCCAAGTAGCATCCTGACAAATGTACAGAACAGGCGTTCCGCGTGCCAGCACAGTGGTAGCAGCTTTGGCTCTGCTAGAATGAGCCTGCAAACCGTCTGGGGGCTGCTTCTCAGCCAGTACACATTAGATTCTGATGCAGAGATTGATCTAGCAGAAGATGGTCCTTTTCTGCCCTAACCTTCTTCACGCTAGCACATCAAACAACGAGCTGATCATCCACACTTTGATCCTTGCTACGATTAATGTAAAATCTGAGGGCCCATTTAGCATCTAGCCAATAAAGTTTCTCCTCCTCCTTAGAGGATGTGAGGTGGAGCGAAGAACGCCAGGACAGTGGTATTTAGCCTGATATGAATAGGAGTGACCACTTTCAGAAGAAAAGAGGCTTGTGTCCTGAAAAACAGATTGTCCAGAAAGACTGTTATATACGGCGGGTTGATAACTTGTAGCTCACTCACAAGCTGCGCCATTTTTATGGCAATATAGAAGACTGTCTTTAGAGTGAGAAGCTGCAATGAACAGCTGTGCAGCAGTTCAAAGGGAGGAAACACTAGGAATGTGAGGACTAAGTTCAGTTACCATTCTGGCATGATGGCAGGTGTAGGTGGGAACAAATGTTACAAACGTTTAAAAAACACATCACAAGAGGTGACTGAAAAAGGGCTGATCAGGCAACCACAAAGAAAACTGACTAACCTTTAACTGGCTCAAAGTAAGTCCTTGCTGGGCTAAAGAACAGAAAAAGCAATATCTCAGACAGCCTGGCCTGAAGTGGGCCAATCTGCAGAGTTCGGGACCAATCCACAAACTTGTCCCAAAAGTAGATGTATACTGATTTCACCGAGAGATGTATGCCTGCAAAGATGACATCAATGACATTTTGTGTTCTCAGTGGTGGCAAAACAATCTACCCAAGTTTCCCCCCCATTTAGGGAAGATACACTGCACCACCTGCAGGAGTAATAGCCATTCGTGATCCACTAAGCATCGATGGCCGAGTTTGTTTGCCCTAGTTTAAAGGTCCAGCCAGGTGGGTCATCACTAGGAAAATCCCCTGGTGATCTAGCGACTTTCAGCGGTGCAGTGCCTCCTGACTCAGTGCCAATGACCCCACCCACGGCCTTCTTGTTGCAGCACCACATGGCAATGGTATTGTCCATGAACACCTATACTAGCCTTTCAGTGGCTGGCAGGAAGGAATTCAATGGCAAGCAGATGGCCCACAATGCCAGTAGGTTGATGTGGAGCCAGGCTTTCTTCGGAGACCTGATGTCTCCAATTGCCATATCTTCTGGGCTGGTGAGGTCAATTGATGGCCTTCCCAGCCCAGAAGCGATGCATCTGTCAGCTCTGGGAGGGGTAAACAGAGAGGCTTGCTTCTGGGCCAATGGTTATCCAGAAACCACCAATGCAGGTATCTTGCAGTCTCCTTCGAAGAAACCTGGACTCGATCTGACAGATACATCTGTTTTTGTGCCCATAGGGATTTCAGATGTCATTGCAGAGTCTGCATATGCCATCTGACATGCTTCACCAAAAGGATGTAGAAGGGAAGTTTCCCCAGCAATCTCAGAATCATCTTCACTGAGATGAGAACAGTATCTGAGACATTGAGATTAATGCTCAAATGTCCTGGACTCTCTACAATGTTGGGGGGTCAGAGGAGTTGCAAAACTGCACTATGTCCAGAATAGCTCTGATGAATGAGAGTGTGCAAAGGAGTCTGGTGACTTCAGCAGGTGAACTTCAATGATGTTAGGAGGTTTGCTGTAATCTGGAAGTTGGTGATGACTGCCTGGGGCGAGACTATCTTCAGAAGCAGTCATCGAGGTAGGGGAAGAATGGGACTCCTGACAACCAAAGATATGAGTACTGAATCCAGTGCTGAGCCCACAGACGGTTCAGAGGTTTTCCAGGTGGTTCTGAGGTCAGACTCACCAGCAGGAATCCCGGTGGAGGTTCTTGTGGGTCCTCGAGGTCCGAAGGTGTGCCATAGGGAGCTGTTAGGGGGCAAAGTGAAGCAATGGAGAAAATCCTTTATGTGCTGCAGTATTGCCAATGCCCACCAAAATATGGATTGCCTCAGGTTGAGTCAGAGTCTCCGAAGGAGAGCAAGTTCGGGACCAAGACCAAGAGGTATGTCGATGCTCTTGCAGCTTCTTGGGAGTAGCGGGAAGAGTCCCTCTTGGTCTTGTTGCACTTTTCTTTTTACTTACTTGATTACTTTGAGTGTGACGAAGATCTGCTGTGGGAACGGCTTCAGGAGAGGGAGCAGGAAAGGGGCCTTGACCTTGACCTCAACCAGTAACATTGTGGAGTCTTTCGATGATTAGTGATGGAAGGTTTCTCTTTATGGTCCCTTATTGCCTGTGATATCATCTGGGCACAGTCACTGCAAGTCTTAGACTGGTGTTCTGACCCAAAGCACCAAAGACCTGATTGGGATCTGTCCAAGACATTTACTTGAGAAAATCCCTACAAGGCTTAAACCCTGTGGTTTTAGAGGAGTGTTAGGGAGAGACTTTCCCTTGCACACTGGTATCGCTTTCAGGTAAATTTGTAGAGAATGGTCTCGGTTAGAGATGTGGGGTAGTTTGGATCTGCCCCTGGTGGTGAAGAAAGAAAGTAAGGAAGGAACTTGCATCAACACGCATAGGTGGTGCTTATTTGCACCTCTGCAGGTTACTACCAAAGTGGACCAATGTCAGCGCAGAGCCACACAGCACCATCTGTGGTGTTCAGGAGTACTGCTGAAAAGTCTCTGGATCCAGTATGATGCCTGGGGAATATTGAAACGGGGAGAATTCTGCGGTCAGAAGTAGCTATCAGAAAAAGGAATACAATTCTGCTAATAGTCATGAGGTCTACGGACTGTGATTTTATCTTAATGAATGCATTAAACCTTATATACTGTTTAATTCCGGTAATACTACAACATGACAAACAGCATGAAATAAACCATACATACTGATGTGCAGAGATTAATAGGCAACTCATAACCACTGTTGAGTGGGAGGGCAATCATGAAACAATTGAGGCTCTCTATAATCGTTGATACATGTGGACTCTCCCACCCCCCCCACACACTTTTCAGCGGTAATAAATAACATATTACACACTGCTGACATAAGGTAGGGATTTTGATAGCACATGCTTTGGAGTCTGCTAATGCAAAATATTTTTTTATAGTCTGTTTTGAGTTATTACAGTCTGGGGTGGAAATGGTGGTTCTGAAAGCAAGCTCAATCCAGACAAAACTTAAAAAAACTTAAGTGCTGATCTTCGGGAGTAAGAGCTCACTATGGGACTTCACCAGGTGGCCCGCCAAACTTGGACCCACACCGACCCCAACTGACCAAGCTAGGAACCTAGGTTTCATCATGGACACCAATCTCAGCATCAGTCAGTCAAAACATGTACGTTTATTAGTTAATAAAACCTATATACATATATAAAATCCACAGCATAATCACCAATACAATATGTGTAAAACCAGTAGATCTCCACTTCAGGGCAACCTAAGCATCATGTGGCCATCACAGGCAACCCAAGCCAAATCTAAAAATTGAGCATACAACGAGAGAAGAATATAGAATTTTTGACTTATATAAAACCATAGGCTTTCCTGTATCATGCATATGAGCGCAGGGAGATCCCTAAAAGTACATCATAAAACTGATCACTAGATATATGATCCTGAGCTAACAAGGATCGTGCAACCTGTGGAGCGTGCACAAATCCACAGGTTACTGTGCAAAAAAACAAAGACAATGTAAACATGGTTAGGAAGGAACAGCTGCTACCCTCACCTGCTGAAGCCAAGTGCTCAACTACATTATTCTTAAGACTTAATGCAAACTTAAACGCTATTGAGCAAAAGAGACATTGTCAAGGCTTAATTTGAGCGAAAAAGGCATTGACATTTTAAACTTATTAACAATACTCCTACCAGCCTAGTGAGAGTTTATACATGCAGTGCTTCACCAAGGTGCATAGTGCAATGAGCTTTGTCCAATTAAACCTTATACTTCGTGCAGCTGTGCAAAAGGACAATTTCAAGCTGCTTGATTAAGCAATGACAGGATTGCAAAAAAGACATTCTTGTTAACACGCATCTATCTGCCAAGGAGGCTAAAGTGCCTAGTGCATCCATTAAAACAGCAGTGCAAGGAAAACATGTATCAATCAATCAATCAATCAGGCGATTGTTAAGCACGACTACTCACCCGTATGGGTTTCAAGGCGCTGGGGTGGGGGGGGTTAGCAGGCTCCAGTCCATCAAGGGGGGGGGGGGGGGGGGGGGGGGTCTGTCGAAGAGCCAGGTTTTGAGGTTTCTTGCGAAGATGTACTGTGCAAATAGCTAGTTGAAAGTATTGTGCATATCCTTTTCCGACCCATGGATAGCATTCAAGTTAGAATTTCAATCTATTTGTTAAAAGATGCTAAAAATTGCACCAATGCGAATGTTCTACATAAAACTATTTGGATTTAAAACCTCTATGGCTGCCGTCCTGCAGGTTCCAACATCTAAGGCTAAACACTTTTTGTGCAGCAGTGACCTCCGGTATACTAGCATGTTTGGGCACACACAAAGTACATGTATAAATGTTTCTTTTGCCTGAAGACACAATCGGCACAGTGCTTCTTCCGTTGGGCCTCCTTCTGCTGCTCGGGAACAAAGTCTAGGGTTGGGGGAGGCGTCAAAATGCATCCTAATCAGTTCCCTCTTGATGGTCAGTGACAAAGCCTAAAAATAGGGCTGTTCCTTGCTTGAGTCATATGAATTTATTACTAACCACCCATTTGATTGTTTTACCAGTGCAGTTTTATCTTCCAACCTCCCTTTCTGCTGTACTCATTTATTCACATATTTTTTTAAAGGTATAGCCAGTCGTGTTCAGTTGCCATAAGTCTTGGATACCAAGATTATGTATACTTTCCAGCAGGTAATTGGCAAATTATGCTTTCCCCCTTGTCAGATTTAACTCTGCCCAGACTAGTTTAGCCAGCAACCCCTCTGGGGCACTCCGCAATCGATGGTAGCACTTCACAAAGACCCCTTGCCTGGCTCGTGATAGTTTTACTAGGGCAAATTCTAACCTTAATTGGGCTGGGAAGGCTGAACTTGGAATCTGGAGTACAGGTTTATGTCTTTATTGTTTGTGAGCTTCTCCAGCAGGGCTGCAGAAAAAGCAAGCTAAACACAGACAAGGCATAAGTGCTGATCTTCTGGAATAAGAGCTCACCTTGGGACTGCACCTGGTGGCCCGTCAAACTTGGACCCACACCCACCCCAACTGACCAAGCTAAGAACCTAGGTCTCATCATGGACACCAATCTGACCATGAAGTGCCCGGTCAACGGGCTCACCGTCTTAAGCTTTCTTATCTTCCGCACTCTACATAAAATCTTCAAGTGCTTCCTATAGGTCATAAGACATACCATCACATAGGCCCTAATAACAAGCAGATTTAACAATGGCAACACACTATACACCAGCATCCCAACAAATCTTCACAGACTGTAGAAAGCTGGGTTTTTGTTGCAGTAACCTCTCCACTTTTTGCCTGACTACTGATGCACTTTGTCTTGAGGTGCCCTGGGTCCCTGCCAATCAGGTATCGATGGCCTGTGTTCTTTCCCAAAACTGTACCTTGTACCCTGAATTGGCACCTCTCTGGCCACATGTCAGTCCCTTGTAAAAGGTACCATGGGTACCAAGGTCACTGTGGCCAGGGAAGGCCTCTAAGAGAGCTGCAGCACTTATTGCGTCACCCTTAAAGGCCCTGCACCTTTACACACACACACACACACTGCCTTGCAGGCTGTGTGTTTTGGTGCAGATCAAAGTTAAGTCAACATGGCACACATTCCTGTGTTTTGAAACGAGAGGTTGCTGATATTCATAATACCAGTCCCGGGATGCTGCCACCATGTGGTGATGATAACCATCGATTTAATCAAATTCGCATATTTTTTAACCATTCAGGGAGGGTGGGGTATTCAAGGTTAAGATCACTGAAACTAGTCCAGTCAAATAAGAACGTGAACAGCGTTTTAGACGAAGTGCATTTCATGAATACAAGGTAGAACTGATTAATCAAGTAGGAGGGGTTACAGGTTATATTTAAAAGATCGTATCACGTGGAAGTGTGAAATAGACAACATTTATGGAAGACGCAGAGTGCACGTTTGTATTAGAAAGATTTAAGGTACGAAAGGGCTCTCTACTAGATTTATGATAAAAATCAGCGTGATAAAGTGATGTTTGATTTTTTCGGATTAACATGCTAGATCGATCTACCACTGGAAGGTTTCTTCTTGAGTAATTTTAGCAAGAAAATGTTTATGGAGATTCAGAGAACAACAGATAATTGATGTGGTAAAAATCTATATATCTATGTAACAGTACCTTTTGATTTTTAACTTTACAGATATGTACCCCTGACGAAGGGCAATAATGTGTCCAAAATGCATTGGGTTAAGCATTTGGTATTAAAATATGGAACTGGGACTCCAACATGCTGTATTTCAGGCGATTGAGCATAGTACAAGCATTTAAAAATTGGATATAACTGGTTTCACCATACGCACAACTGAGAAATAAAATGAGAATCTTGTGAAGAAATTTGGTGTGAATTTGAATAAATCGATGGTTATCATCACCACATGGTGGCAGCATCCAGGGATTGGTATTATGAATATCAGCAACCTCTCGTTTTAAAGCACAGCGCTCCGAGGACGAAGCGTATTCCGGGATGATTTCCTAAAAAACTACAAACTCGTAAACTTGAATCAAATTGGTGTGCAGGACAGACATCATTTTTTGCATACACATCCCTGTGTGCCATGCCTACAACCCACTGCCCTGCCATAGGTCAGCCACCCCTATAGCTGAGAGCACTATACCAGTGGTGAGGGTACAAGTGCATCAGCCCTGTACCCCTACAGCTTCTAGACCAATTCTTAAAAATTGTAAGTGCAGTAATACCATTAAGAGTATATGGTGCTGGGAGTTTGTAATTACAAACTCCACAGCACAGTAATGGCTTTACTGAAAACTGGGAAGTTTGGTATCAAACTTCTCAACACATTAAACCCACACTGATGCCAGTGTGGGATTTAAAGAAAAATGCACCCAGAGGGCATCTTAGAGAAGCCCCCTAAAAACAACCAGCCTCTGGTGGGTTCCCTGACTGGTACACACCAGCCTGCCACCACAAGACATGTTTCTGGCCCCTGGGGTAGGAGCCTTCACTCCATGAGCCCAGAAACAAAGCATTTCCTGGGTGATGTAGTCACACCTCCCCCCAGGCCAGGAAGAGCCCTCTGTAGCAGGGGAGCTTCAAAGGCCTTGCTGCATTTGTAACACAATCCCCAGCTTCTCCTGCTATTAGGAGCAGGCCACCTTCCTGTCTCCCCTCCTTTTTGGCGGCAAGACAGGCGGAAAAAATTAGCACAGCACAGAAGGTGTGCTTACCTCTGCCAACCCCACCCCTCAGATGGGGCTGGCGAGGTGAAGACCACTCTTCAGTGCCTGCCATCTTGCAGATGGCAAGCACTCTCCAATCAGGATTAAGGATTGTGCCCACTCTCCCAGGTGGGGTGAGCACACCAAGATTGTAATGTCTGGATTGCAACCCCACTCACTTAGGGTGTATCTCTGGGTACAGCTTGTGGATTGCTGTGTCTACAGCCAAATTCAAAAGAAATACTCTTCTCAAAATTGTTTTTCCATGTTTTATATTCAAATAAGTTTGTTTCACATATAATCTTCAACAGTGTTTCAGGTGAAACCTCATATTCCACAATGCATCATTTCTGCATATCAAGTTGTGTCAATTAAATCTTCTCCCTATGCATGTTGGCATTTATGCCTTCATCAGGGGAATGTCTGAAACAAGCAAGAGTAATGCCATGTTAGTAGTGAGGTTTCTCTTCCTAATACAAGTCCACCACCGCTAATCGCCATGATCTAAGGAAAGTAAACGTGTACTCGAGGTTGCTATTCCATTCATGTGAATTTGAATGAATCCCTGTGAAGGCTGAAAACTTAAAACAACTAGGGATGGGCACTAAAAAGAGGTCGCTGAAAAGGGAAGAGAGAAGAGCAGCCTGGGCTGGGAGGCAGTGCAAAGCGCGTCAGGAGTTAGATGGGAAAAGGAGAATAAAGCATGTCTACAGCGACCGGACAACAGAAAGAAGTGATTAATAAAAGAAGAAAAAAAATGCAGCTAAAGACGAGAAGTTATGAGAGGTGGGGCCATAACGGTAAAAGGTCAGGCTACTAATATAATAAATGTGTGTGTGAGTGCGGGGGCAGATGGGGGGGGGGGGGGTTCATGCGCGCGCGTGTTGGGAGTTGCTGGAGAGTTACATTTGGGATATATTGAACAATTAAATAGGAGCAAGAGACACTAAAAGTGTGAAGTCGAGAAGATAATGGACAAAATGAGAGAGGAAAATAGAAAGAGTTGGATAACAGAGGTAAAAGGAGGGTGCTGAGAAATATAAGGCACAAAGGAGAGTGAGAGGAACCACGATGAGAAAAAAGACTGGCTTAGACCACGAAACTTACAGGCAGAGAGACCAGACTGTACGACCCACTTCGTTGCCTGAGTCACTGCCCCCAGGCACAAGAACTGGTGATGATGCTCTTACACTTTGGAATGCAGCGTGGGTCGCTAACAGCACTGCAAGTTCCTGTTTATTACATTGCAGAATAAATATTACTGATTACTGTCCCACATTACCAGCAGAACATCCTACCGATGCTTGTCATCCTCCAGAGGTACGGGAAGAGAACAGGGACACGCCTATCGCATCCGGAGCACTCGAGTCACTGGTCAACGTTCAATATCGCCGCGGCTCCAACATGTCCCCTCGCTTGGAAGGCATTCCCGCTCTAAGAACATTTCTGTTGGAACAAGTAACGAGCAAGATGGTCTTGTAGCGTTTTCTGCCAACGAAAGGAACGAAACCGAAACCTAGGAGCCACGCGACGTGAGCTGTCTCGGTAGAAGCTCACGCGCGCGACCCAATCCCAAGGCGCATGGCAGAGTCGGATTCCAACGCGCGTCGGAATCCGACTCTGCCATGTGTCTCAATGTGCGCGTGGCCAGCTCCTGTCTCCCCTCGTTGTCGGCTGAGCCGACAGCTATAGTACTCTCAGCGAGAGCGCGCTTTTCGCAGCGAGCCCTAAAAAGTGGTTATAGTGGCTATGGTTATATCTATTGACGTGAAGCAAGTGCAGATTTTTTATAAAAAAAGAAGAGAGAGTAAGCCCAGATTTTTTTACCCAAAAAAATTGATTGTTGTTAATTGGGATTAAAGTAGTCCAGTTTTCGTAAATTAAAAACCTCTTTTCCACGCATTCTGTACTCCCGGGTGTGCACGCTTTCCGGTTTCATGCAGTTTGGTGCTCCCTCATGAATGCTGTCTAGCAATATTGAAGATACATTAGTCTTTACAAACATCATGAATATTAGTTTATTTTTTATTGATGCTTTTTATATGTTTCTTCACGCATAGCACGTAAGCCACTCCACAGCATGATGACAGCTGCACACGATATTATAAGCATAGGCAGCACATTTTTTAATACAACCAGTCATGACAGACACTTAGTAGAGTTTTTAAAAATAACTTTACTGATAAACAGCAGCGTGTAACGTCTACTCACTCTTCCCGAACCCACGCTACGACGCTTTAACGTCACACATAATTTAGATACGTATGACAGACTCGGTAGACAGCGTTCATGAGGGAGCACCAAACTGCATGAAACCGGTAAGCGTGCACACCCGGGAGCACAGAATGCATGGAAAAGAGGTTTTTAATTAACAAAAACTGGACTACTCTAATCCCAATTAACAACAATCACATTTTTGGGGGGGTAAAATAATCCGCCCTTACTCTTCTTTTTTGTAAAAAATCTGCGCTTGCTTCACGTCAATAGATATAACCATAGCCACTATAAGCACTTTTTATTCTTAAGTTTTCAGCCTTCACAGGGATTCCCATTCACATGAACGGAATAGCAACCCCGAGTACACCTTTACATTGCTTAGATCGCAGAGATTAACAGTGGTGGACTTCTATTAGGAAGAGAAAACTCACTACTAAAACGGTATTACTCTTGCTTGTTTCAAACATTCCCCTGATGAAGGCATAAATGCCGAAATGCATAGGGAGAAGGTTTCATTGACAACTTGATATGCAGAAAAGATGCATTGTGGAATATGAGGTTTCACCTGAAACACTGTTGAAGATTATATGTGAAACAAACTTCTTTGAATGTAATACAACATGGGAAAACAATTTTGAGAAAAGTATTTCTTTTGAATTTGGCTCTAGACACAGCAATCCACAATCTGGGCCCAGAGAGACACCCTACGTGAATGGGGTTTCAACCCAGACATTGAATATCCACGCTCCCGGGCGGGAAGCGATTCTCAGGAGCACGGTAAACTATCAAACAACGCTAAAGCCAAGCGGTGCACGACCTGTACCCATTTTTGTGGCCACACCAAGAGTGTAGTCACCGTAAGGTCACTAGCCCATTGGCTACTGACCTCGAGAACCCCAAACACCACCTACACCACCTTAAATACTGTATTTAGGGGGCAGACCTGAACCAAGAAGACAGATTGCTGCAACCTACAAAGAAGAAGGATAAAAGAAGACGCCCAGCAGAGGAGACTGCAGAGAACAATTGACTTGGCCCCAGCCCTACCAGCCCATCTGCAGTTTCCAGAGATCCTGCGCCAAAAGTCACCTTGTCCTTCAGCCAGCGAACTCCAGAACCCCTGGGAGGATTGACTGCCTTCAACAAAGACCGGATCTCCTGTGAACAACAGCTCTATTCAAAAGAAACAGCCAAGAAAGACTCAGAGCCTGCTGAGAAACATGACGCCTAGGACTACCACTGTACCCAACGCCTATGCCCCAAATGTGGGTGGCCCAACTGTCCCAGCGAGGTCTCCCACGCTCCAGAGTCTGAGTTCACCATGGGTTTACCTCTCCAGAACTCCCTGACGTTGCCTGCAGCCTCTGCACGGAAACCCACCCCCCCACCCCCAACCGCGAGTGGCCCGGTAAGGTGAATTCCAACCTCAAAAGTCACCCCTGCATCTAGCAGCCCTGGGCCCTGGAGAAGAGGACCCGAGGTGCACCTACATCCCTGCTTCCTCCAGCTTACCTGACCACCTGTTGGTTCCTCTCGGACGTCTTTCTGGAACGAGGCTGCAGCCAAAATCCAAAACCGGCAACTCCCACCAAAAACAACAGGGCAGCCGATGCCAAAACAGCATCCTGCATCCAGCCCCCCCAGCAGGTGCACCTTGTGTGCCAACTCGTATCCCCCTTTGCCCTGAGCCTAACACTAGGAGCTTTGCTCCCACAATCTTGTGGCCTGCTCGTGAGCAGCCACCAACCAGAGGCCCTCTATCCCCCGTTGGATAACACTGGGCCTCAGCACTCTGTACCCGGCCGCCCTAGTGCCACTAAGGGTGTTCTGGGAGTGCATCCTCGACCCTCGGGGAAGGCTGGTTCTATCCCTATAATACCAACTACCACAAATAAGTACTTACCTGCAAACCGTTAACTTCATTTCCTCCCATAGGATTGCATTGACTACATTTCTTGAAAATTGTTCTAAGTGTGGAGTTTATTTGTATGAAACATTGAAAACCTTCATATGTTCTAAAAGTGTATTTCTTACCTTTTGTCTAGGAAATATCTCAGTGTGATATCTAGGCATATCACACTGATTATCAAAAGTAATCTCTAAAGTAATCTAAAAAGTAACGTACACAGTAATCTGTAAAGTAACTAAAAAGTAATTTCGAACTGTTCAATTACCTGTAATTCAAACAACTGCATTTGAACCTGCATTCAACTGTAAAACACTGCATTAGATTTTGCAAATTATTATTATCACTTACCTGCATCAGGCTTGGCTTGGTTCTAGAAATAAAATAACTTAATAATATTTTTGATACAAACAAATTGGTCTGAGTTCAGTCTTTGTGTGTGTGTGACATCATTTCTTGCCTGAGTGTGTACAATAAATGCTTAACACTACCCCCTGGTAAAGCCTTACTGCTCGCCCACACTACCACTAATAGAGAGTAAGGTGCTATCTACTTTTACCTTTGCCTACCTTTGGGGTTCCACTGAACTCCGTGCACACTATACCTCATTTTGGTATAGTATATACAGAGCCAGCTTCCTACACAGACTTCAGACCAAAAAGCCACCTCCAGTCTCATACTTGACCTCCCACAATACACCACTCCTCAGAGAGCTCCACTGGCTCCCCATCCAGAAGCCCTGCCAGTTCAAACTTCTCACACAAGCATTCAAGTCACTACACAACACAAAACTTCCATATCTCACTCACCGACCTCAGTTCTGCCAACCTACCAGACAACTTCATTCAGTATCACTCATGCACACACCCTGCATCCACAGAAGCGGAACCTGAGGCAGATCATTCCCCTACTAAGCTCCACATCCTAAAACGACCTCCCCCAACACATCAGAGCCTCCTCCTCACTTCTTAAATTTCGCAAGAAGCTGAAAACCTGGCTTTTCAATTAGTCTTCTAGCTGGACCATCAAGCCTGGCTCTACTCAGGCCCAGCCTTGCCACACGCCTACACTCACCTATTCAGCACCAGTGTACCCTCAAGGTTAACAAGCAAGCACTCTACAAATCAACATTATATTATAACTTAAAAGAAGGATAGGTATTTAATGGTTGTCTTTAGAAATCTACAATGGTAGTCTGGCGCATTAGAAGATGTTCGGTTTTTTCTTGACCAAAAAAAGACACTCTACAAACATCTGTAGTGATCCCTTTCAGCTGGCAAAGCCACAATGATAGTGCCCAGGTTAGGTAAAGAATAACAGGTTACATCCTCACCTAACAAAGATGCTCCATTTACGGGTCACCTTACATCTGTTCCTACTGAACATTAAGAACTGATTGGGTGGGGGTTCCAAACTTTCTTTTATATTATTTAGTGTGACTTATACAAAATTCAAAATATATGTTAACAGGGGGAGTGACACGACAGTTTGAATCACCTAATATTAATCAGATGGTCGCAGGGAATACGGCCCGGGCAGCTTTGCTGAAATTTGTTGAGCCAAGTTATTTTAAACGTACTAGATTTAAAATTATGATCGCAGCTTATAAGGGATGGAAAATGATTCGTAAAATTTTGACCATAAAACGGATTAATTTTTGAAATATTCCCGGGGATATTCTGGGATGCAAAGATGAAAGTTTGAAGGAATAACGGGATATGTTGTTTGGGGGATTTGCATAAGGATGGTGTATTGATTGCCTTTTCGGATTTAATGGCAACATATACTGTAACCAAGATTATTTTTTTAAAATATCTACAGTTACGTGATTTTTTTGTATAAACGTGCTTGGCTACAAGATATTTTGCGTAATGAATTTATTGAAGCTATATATAAAGGGGCAGAGATAGGAACGTTATATGAAATGTTAATTTCTAAACAGCAAGACGATTTGGATCTTCAAGATTCTAAATGGCAGGTTCAATTAGACAACTCTGGTTTTATATTACAAACTTCGATCGATATGGCTAATGAAGTAATTCTGTCTGCAAATTTGCGTACACAACATTATAAAACCTTGTTCAATCTATACCATACACCAGTTAAAATGATGCAGTGGGGTGCTAGGTATGATGGTAGATGTTTTAGGTGCCAAATGGAGGAAGCAGACCTAGTTCACATATTTTTTGATTGCAATGCACTTATGTAGCTTTTCTTATGTATTGAACGATTTTTGTTAGAAACAACTAAAGTGCCTTGTGTAATAAATCGGGAAATGCTGCTCTTTAGGGTTTGCAGCAGGACAGAATCTATATAGAATAATTACTCTAATCGTTATTTTATCTTTATGGCTATGGCGGTGGCTAGACTGTGCATAGCTACTATGTGGCTGAAAGCAGAGGCACCTGCGTATGAAATGTGGCGAGACAAATTTTATAATGTATTTTATTTTGAATATAATCTGTATTGTCTTAAGTCATTCAAAAAGAAGCAATTAGGATTGAAAGTATGGCAGCCTATGTTGCAACATCTAGAAGTCTTGCTGCAATAATTATGTCGATATGATGTAATGATATATTTAGTATTTTCAGTTGAGTGTGTATGTAATATATATATATATATATATATATATATATATATATATATATATATATATATATATATATATATATATATATATATATATATATTTGCTTTTAGTCTTCTTTGCCCTTTGTCCTGGTTTGCTCTGTATGTTATGAACGGAACAAAAAAAATAATAAACAAAAAAAAAAGAACTGATTGGGCAGTAAGAACAAACAACAGTCTATTTGAAAGGGTGGACTACAAGCAGCGATGTACAGAAACACAATATTTAATAACAATAATAGGCAAATGTGCTTCTGGCCTCACATGAAAATCACTATACAAATACATTATAATGTGAACAGACCAGACAGCACATACACCAAAATATTTTCTACTGGGTTCACTTTAGAAAAAATTTAAATATTTTCAAGATACTATGTAGGTTATATGGACTGCACTTATAAAAATAAATGCAACACAACACTAATGTATGCTAAATGTGCCAAGGAGTGGATCTTACTTCATGAACTACAAAAATGATGCAATTATTTATTTTTGTTAGTCCCATTTGGCAATACTCACTAAAAGGCAATAGTATGCAGATTAAAAAATCAAGGCACTTTCCTAGTTTAAAATGTAATGCATTCATCTTGATCTCCTGAGACCATCAAAGAAAACAGACTGATTACTGAGCAAGATGAGAGAGCAACCAGGGATCGTGGAGCATTCGCGAGGGAGGTAGACAGTATTAAGCTATAAGAAAAACAGCACACCCAGGATTGGCTTTAATTCCCAATGTTGCTGCCAACTTCTCCTTTCTTCACAAATAGAAGCTGTGCATTCCAAGATATTCACCCACACACTGCAAATCTCCACCCTGTGGTACTGAAAATTCTGGACCCCGCTATTGTATGGTACCGAAGCTCTACACTCGTGTCAGAAAATATCATCATACCATGACGAATTTGGTATCGGCAGACCGGTAATGATTGGGACATTATACCTATGCATTTGCGTCATGATCGAGTGATGCAATCACCTTAAAATCGTACTTTCTGTCTTGAACCCTCGGGTTCCATTTTGTGAGCGGCATCCATCTTGTGATTGCCCTTACATAGTCAATTGACCAAGGCCGAATTCGAGCTGAAAGGACACGTAGATCTTTCCTGACTCCTCTGTGACCTGGGCAAGCTGACTCCACTGCCTCCAGCCAAACCTGTTCGGGCAGTCCCCAACCCAATGGCCGAGCGAGATTAGTATCAAGGCACAACATGTCATAAACCATTCACCGCATACAAACCACGCTTTATCATACACACACCTGTCCCTGTTTCTACTTTATGACTAGTTTTACAAGGAGGAGGTGCCCGATTTTAGTGGGGGTTCATCGATATCTGATGGAAGTTCTGGGCCTTGCTGGGTAATCTATCACGAACTGGACAAACGAAAATATGGGCTTGCCATCATGACTTTGCTTTTTCTTTGTTGTGAAAGTATGTATATGGTTGAACCGTAAAACAAAGAATTCTTGCCCGAAGCTTATATTTTTGTATAAAAAGAGAAGGCTGGTTCTGTAAAAACAAACAGTCTCCTGAGAATATACACACCGTGCTGTTGTACTTCTAGGACGCTTGTTACTTGGTTGCAGCCAATAAACTCGATCCTTGACATCACCTAGAAGACTCTGTGTTTCTGTGGTCCAAAACAGGAAGAACTCAAGAGGTCTCTGGGTGTTCCCCCTGGCACCGCCGGGTCCCTAAAAACCCGGTACATCAACCCCATGTGGAATATTTAAGATTTGTCTACTACTACAAGATTGGATGAGAAATGCATGTATCACCCGCCATGGAGGTGACTGCCTCAGACCTAGTGACTTTTCAGAGAACCAGCCTGACTTCAAATATCCTGATTTCCACGCAGCACACTCACTCCATCTTTCTGCACTTGGGAACTGGTTCTCAAGGAGTGGTGAATTATTTGGCAGTAAAGGTAAAAATTGTTTCTTTAATGTATCAAAGTACACGATAAACAAATCGCATTTCCTGACACAGACACCCCCTCCACGTGTTCTCTCCAACTGGTACCACTTCAAACCAGATGTTCTACACTTAACTTACCTTCAGCTCACAGCATTTCAAAAGTTATATTATGCCAACATCCTTTAATGTAGTCAGCCAACCAGAGTTAGATTCAGAAAGAAGATTTTTAATTTAGATGGAGATACACAACGTAAAACACAATCTGGTTAGGTCAAAACACAGTTCAACGAGAAACCCGGCTTAAGTGGTCATAGCTATGATACAAGCTAAATAAATGTAAACCTTTTTACCTCTTCGATATCTTCGCTATACTTCTCAATCCAAATAACTGACTAACATATCTACCACTCAAATTTCTCTCATATTTCACTATGCTAATTCACCACTAACACTTTATAGGTTCCAGAGTAGTGTGCTGCACACTGAAAAAACACTTCAACCCCCCTCAGGGGTAGCAAGCGTTATAAAAATGCAAACCTTTTTTCCCTTCTCTATCCAAATAATCTCACTAACATATCCACCACTCAAATTACTTTCCTATGTTCACTATACTAATTCACCACTAATCCTTTATGGGTTCCAGAGTAGCGTGCTACTCACTGAAAAAAAGCGCTTCAACACCCCATCAAGGGTAGCAAGCGCTATATAAATGCAAACCTTTTTCCCTCTTCTATCCCTCCACTATCCTTCTCAATCCAAATAACTAACATACCCACGACTCAAATTAGTTTTATATTTTCACTATACTAATTCACCACTTATACTTTATGGGTTACGGAATAGCGTGCTACTCGCCGAAAAAGCGCTTTGATGCCTCGTCAGGGTTAGCAAGCGCTATGTAAATGCAATTACGATACAATACAATACAATACAATACAAGCAACAGGCAATTCACCATAGAAATTAGTGTTAGGTTGAAGCTGTATCAAACATTATCCAAATGGCACAATAATGATTTAAAAGGGATCATGGGAACTGGGCAGATTTAACAACAAAGCTAAGAAAATGGTTACAAGGCAATGAGGGTGTAAACGTTGCTGTTAGTCTAAGTGCTTTACTAAAACAATGGACACCACAGGCTGCTTTTGCATCAGGAAAATAAAGTTACCAGCAACCTGTCTGCTGCACAGAGGTCAAGTAAAGTCAGTAATCTTCCCCATTGAAACACAGTAATGCTTTCAGTCTTCCTGGTGGTGTTCTACAGACTATAGTCACAGCTCAAGCAGTGAAGCAGTTTTGTCTGCTACTACTTCCTGCTGAAGTGAAGCATCACAGTAAATGCTGGGGAAGCCACCCCTGGTCTCTCCTAAGCACCAATGTCTTCAAGGAATGCTTTTAGGGCCTAGGTCCCTCCAAGCAGATTCAGTACAATTCACTTGGCAGCTGGTTTTCCACACATAATGTCTAGTGATTGAGTCAGGTACACATGATGAGTTTCAAGTAGCTATATTTCAAGATGGTACAATAGACCCCACCAGGAGCAGACCGCAAGCTGCTCAGCCCAGTCAACTGTGAAGATTTGACTCCAAACATTCTGTAGGATGACATCATAGCAAGGTTCCACAGAGAGAGCAAGAAAAACATTAGAGTCAAGATACAACATAATGGAACCCTTTCTCAGCCTTTTGTGTTCCTGAGGCAGTGAACAGAAGGCCAGTCAGCTGTCCTTTGAAGGGCAGTTACTTTTCCTGGATGAAAGTAGAGAGCAGGTGTCCTTCAAGCTTCTTTCCACAAGAGTTCAATCAACATTCTTCTTCCTTGTGTTTTCTTCCAGGTCAGAGAATGTCCTGAGAAGCTGTCACTGAGATGTCATTTTTATACTGAGCACTAGTTAGATAATACTAAATTCCCCCTGTCCAATCCAGGCAGAATTTCCAATATAACTCAACCTGTTTTTGCAACACGTTCTGTTTCCCTTAACTAATAACCTTCCCAGAGTACCTCTTTCAAATTGGCTACAGCCACTGTCCCCCCTAATGAGCCAAGTGCCTTCCTTCCTGAGCAGAGTTATACAACTGAGAGATTTCTCTGTGTGAAACATTTGTATCACTTTGCTCCCAATTTGGGATTTTCATGTGAAAGAAGGAGTGTGATTGAAGTCATTTATGATACCATCTTTTTCTTCTCCACCCAGATGACTCATCCTGGCTAAAGAGACTGTGGTTTGTATTAGCTACATTGTTTTCAAGCGGGGCAGAAAAGAAAAAGTCAATGGAAGAAAGGCAGACAGAAGAACTGGTTAGCTTTCAAATGGCTTTCAATTAATACTAAGTACACTTTACAAAAGTTACTTTTCCAGTACATCTATCAAAAATCTACTTTCACCTTTGAATTAACTTTTTGATAAATCAGAGGGATGCCTTCATACCATCCAAGACCTGCACGTTCTAAATCTCCATCCTGAAATAAGGAGAAATTCAAGATTCTCACACTTGTGCTAGTTATGTCTGCTCTGGACCTGGGAGACTGCATGGTGGCGTTGGGCGCATATTTCCACATCCTATCCTGCCTGCCCACCGAAGTTACCTTTGTTCATGGTGGTTCAAAACACTTTCAGTTTGCTGTACTGCCCTTTGACCCTACCATCGCCCCTTGGGTGTTCACTAAAGTGATGGCTGTGGTTGCAGCTTATCTGCGGGTGCCAGGGGTTCCAGCCTTTTCCCACCTCAAAGATTTGATGTTAAAGGCGAGCGCGCCCAGGCAGTCATCTCCAGACTACGGTGAACCTTTTACTCCCGATGGGGTTCACTATCAACATACGAAAGTCACACCTGACTCCCTCTCAGATGCTCCTCTTCATCAAAGCCATTCTCTGCACAGTGCAGTTTCGGGCCTATCCTCCCGAGTTGCGAGTCCAGGATATTAAGGCTATCACACTGATCCTTCATCTCTATCCTGGATTTCAGGGAGACTAACTCTGAGGTTGTTGGGCATCATTGCTTCCTGGTTGCTAATGCCCATTGGCATGTGCAGGACCTGCAGAGGGACCTGAAGTCCCAGTAGGCTTAGTATCAGGGGAATCTCTCTGACATGGTCCAGATCTCGGCGGGAACTTCAAAAGATCTGCAGAGGTGATAAATGAACCGTGATTGGGTCAGCGGCAGACAACTGTCCCTTCACCAACCAGAGCTGGCAGTGTTGACAAATGCATCACTTCTGGGACGAGACAGCAATCTGGGAGAGGTGGAGATCGGAGGACTGTGGCCTTCAGCAGAGTCCAAGGTCCACATCAACCAGCTGGAGCTGTGGGAAATTTGCTTGGAATGGAAAGCCTTTCTTCATTCGATCGGGGGAAAGAACGGTGCAGGTGTTCACAGAAAACACTGTCATGTGGTACTGCAACAAATAGGGCGCTGTGGGGTCTTGAACTCTTTGTCAAGAGACTCTGTATCTCCAGACATTGCTGGAATGCAGGGCATTTCCCTGGTGGTTAAATAACTGGCGGGCTCTCTGGGCTCCAGGGCGGACAAACTCAGCCAAAGACGCCCAGCAAATCAAGAATGGCATCTCAACCTGGATTTGGTGCAAGAACTCTTTCAGCAGTGGGGAGAGCCTTGGTTAGATCTGTTCACCACCGGCAAGAATGTGCAATATCAGCTGTTTTGTGTGCTAGAGTTTCCGTGGCAAGTCTCGCTCTGAGATCTTTTTCCGGCCTCCTACGCACCTTTCTGCCCACACCACTCCTGCCCTCAAGAAGATCAAGAAGAAACGAGCCCAAGTTATTCTTGTGGCTCTGGTTTGGGTACAGAGAGTCTGGTATCCAGAGCGGTTGAGCATGACCATCGATCCTCTGATCAGGCTTCCTCTTAGAGAGGATCTTCAGTCGCAGCAACAGGGGAGGGTTCTACACACAAACCTGCACACCCTTCACCTTCATGCGTGTTATTGAAGAGTCCCAGTTGACATCTATGATCTTTCCTCCAGAAGTCTGTGATGTTATTCTGGCAGCCAGGCATACATCCACCAAGTCATTGAGATAAGTTTGTGACATGGTGTGATTCCCATGGCACCGACCCCCTTTTTCCACCTCTTTCGAATGTTCTTCTCTTTGCTCTATCATTGGCCCAACAGTACTCTGGGCACAGTTAAAGGTTATCAATCAGTCATTTCGGTATTTTGGGGTTGCCGGACCACCCTTCTTGTGGCTAGGTTTAAAAAAGGCTTGCAGCACGTTTCCTCCAGGTCAGTGGGATCGAAATCTTGTTCTCACCTTTTTGATATGTGCACCCTGTGAGCATCTGCACAATTGGCTTCTTAGGCTATTGACCTCAAAACTGCCTTTTCAGTGGCCATAACATCGGCCAGAAGGGTAAGCAAATTGCAGGCTCTCTCAACGCACCCTCCCTACACCATCTTCTACCCAGATAAGCTGGTTCCCCGGACACATGCCTCCTTCCTTGTGAAGGTTGAGACTCCTTTTCATGTAGGCCAGAATATCACGTGCCTACCTTCTTTGCTCCGCCTCATCCCTCTAAAGAGTAGAGGAGATTCTACTGTCTGGACCCAAAAAGAGCATGGTCATTCTACCTTGATCGCACAAAACAGTTATGAGTGAACAATCAACTCTTCGTGGGGTATGTTGGAGTTAAGAAAGGGAAAGGGAAGGCAATGCAGAACGATGGATAGTGCCCTGCATCAAGATTGGCTACACCTTGGCCAAGAAGCAAACCCTCTGAGGGTTTGTGCTCTCATTCCACCAGAGCTAAAGATGCAACCATTGCATTAGCCTGTGGAGTCCCTGTCCTGCATATCTGTCAGTCAGCAACGTGGGCATCTTTACACAAGTTTACCAAACACTACTGTCTGGACAGCTAGGTTAGTCATGACGGGCACTTCGCCCGTTCAGTTCTGCAGGACGGTTTGATTTAAAATTGGTTTTACATTCCCACGTCTGGGGAGACACTGCTTAGGTGTCTTTACTAAGGTAAGGAATCTGCAGCTAGAATGCTCTATCAGTTGAACAAGTTACTATGGTAACGCTTCATCTGGTAGAGGCTTACCTAGCCGCAGATTCCTTGCCGACCCTCACATTCTACTCGCTCTGCGAACCGATTGCTGTGTAAGGGACACCCTTCTCAGGACTTTTTTTTACACCCATAGTCAATTCTCATTGTTCTCAATCCTGGTGTGTAAAGTCACAAAAGTAACTGATGTCACCCTGCGAGGGTGGCGCCTATATAGGTACCATGTACGTCACTTTTGGTGCAGACACCAACAAAGCCTGGGGATTATTTTAAGGTAAGGAATCTGTGGCTAGATCAAGTCTATACCACATAAGGCATTACCGAAGGTGAGTAACATGTTCTTCAAGGGCAAAGCCTATATCCCTTAAATCAATAGTTGTGCTAGCATACTTCTTTGACTCTAGTGCAATCTTTCTTCGACTTGCAAGAAAAACAGTTTGCGAGGTTTCAGAAATTCTACAAGTCCCAATTACAGCAATTAGATATGATTGCCTAGCAAAGATGATATGAATAAGGAGAAACGTGTACTTTAAGCATTAAAAATTTCCCCCCTATTTGCAAGTCGCGTGAGAGCCGTTTGATCCCATGGGACAACAAGTTCTGCTTGTCTTTACTCATGTGTTCAGCATGATATGTCCTTTAGGAATACATACCATTTCCCATGGTGGTGCACACACTATGGCCAGCCTGCCATTCTCGTCTGTTCCTGAAGATGTGTATGATCGAAAGGTTCAATGCAACACATCTCCATGTCTTGCCCATCATGGCAAACCCACATATTACATTTAATTTCTAAGCCACTGGTGCAGTTCTATTGCCATCTTACCACTGCCTTACTTGAAAGGTAAGTAGCCAGTTGGGAACAAATGTTCAGTACAAGGTGGTTTTAGAGTAAAAGTCCACATGGTCTGACACTGAATGGCAGTATACACAGAATGCTTATGTGATCAGAAATAAGACGATAAAAAAAAGGTGAAAAAGGTGAGGGGACAATCCAGAAAATGCTAATTTGCCTGTTCATGTTGAAGTCCCATTTTCCTGACCTGATTAAATTATTTCAGCACAAAAACCATCAGAAAATAACCCACTAAGTCATGGACTTAAATACAACATATGTAATTGGTTGACAAAAACAAAATGTAACTATTTACCAAGACTTTACATCTGCACCTGAGGTGCAAGGAATTTCTGAGACACAAGCATTTATGCAGTTCTGGTGCTCCCTTTTCCCAAGACAATGCGTGTTAAGGCTATTTTTTTGTAATTTGGCACCCTCTTGTGGGCATTTATGGTGGGGCCATTAGGCAGCTGCCTGCAGTGGCCTTAATGTTGCATGGGGCCTGTGAATGTCCATATTATTATGGTATAATACCCTTATGAGGCAATAGCATCACAAGTTACGAGTTTATTGGGCGGAAGCAGATCTTCACTATTATTGCCTTTCAGTTTGCCCATCACTTTGCAGAGGGTTGGAAGAGCTACTTGTGCCCTGCATTCTGACAAGTATACCACTGTCAGGGGGCAGTGTTCAGAGCACTCCAGAGACAACGCATCTTCTTGGAGCTGTGATGGAGCTCCCATCAATCGGGCCACATAGGGTGCTTGGTGGGTGGCAGAGAGGCTGTTCCTGGATATTTCCTGGCATGGGAGGCATTTCTGTTCCCCCTTTGTAACTGAAAAAGATAAGGGACAGGTGGCCACCATACAGCAAGCAAGTTGCTCTTCTGCTAGGCCATACAATGCTTCCAGATGGCATTGGCCTGATCCTCTGTGACAGCACCATGTGACAAACGGCAGCCATTAGCAGGGGCCACAATATTTTCAGTAAGGCAACATGCTTCCTGCGTGCAGGTCAGTCTGGTGAGGTCTCCTGCATCACCCCATCCCACTATTGGAAAGGCTGTGGCATTGAGACAGCAAAAGAGACTGTGCATCTCAGGATGGTTGTGACAGCCCAGGGAAGCCCAGGTATGACCAGCTAATTTAACCCAAACAGTGAGTGTTCTGAGAAGGTGCTGGTGACATGAAGATAAGAGTGCAATGAGATTTTTAAGATACATTTTAGGAAGACAGAGAGAAGGAGGTAAAAAAGGGACTTTTCAGCCCAGGGCCTGCACCCTAGTCTGTTGATTGAATACTAAAGTGTTAGCCTGTTGCATCCTTGTCTGGTGACAACCCCGCCACAAAATATTTACCGATTTAGGAATCTCCTTATGACCTGTAAAGCACCAGGTGTAGAATCATGAAGAAAGCAATATCTAATATCTGAGACCTTGTTGCCCATAGGAATGAGGTTTACAACTGCATAGTAATCCCTGCAGGGTGTGTCAAACAACGTCTTTAATCTAAAATCCTAAGTGATGGAGTTGGTGGCTCACAGTAAACTATTGAGTGAATTCAAAGACTGTCTGACCCCATCTACAGTGTGCCTGAATCAATCAATCGCCAATTGTAGAGCGCACAGCTACCTCAATACAGGTGCAACGGCGCTGGATGAGAGACTGACGAAAAGGCCGGCCAGTTAGACTAGGCCTGACTAAAGAGCCAAGTTTTTAAGTCCTTCCTGAAACCCCGTTCTGTCTCTGTCAAATGAAGATGGGAAGGCAGAGCGTTCCAGAGCTTAGCCGCACTAACAGAGAATGACCTGCCACCTTGTTGAGTTTTGACATATCTTGCAGAGCGGAGGAGTTGCAAATGATTAGATCTCAGGGTCTCAATGCTTTAGAAACCCTGCCATCTAATTCACAAAGGAGAAGGTGCCCCAGCTTCCCTGCTTGGAATCACATTAGGCAGCCTCGTTTGGAGTAAGAAGCAAACAGTTGTCTACAGAACGACTGCTTGGTCCATACAATGGGCTCCCAAATAGGATTTCTTTTTTTAAAGCAGCACATGTCCCTTTTATGGGCGCAGGATTAAAAAGTATTTTCCGTTTAGGGAATGTAAATGCAGATATGGAAAATTGCTGTCCCTTGCAGACCTCCCATAATCCTGCATTTGCAGCAAATCCCAATGAAGTGACAAGATGTCAATCACCTGCGAATGAGTTTTAGTAGAGAGGTCACATTGCAACTGCGTTCCTAAGTGAAAACAAGTCGGTATGCAATTTGATTATCCTGGTTTGCGAATGGGAACAGTACATTACACTCTTCAATTCTTGAATGCAGAAAGTATTTACCCACATGTTCTCTTATGCTATATCACTCACTTTTTATGTTGGGCAACATCTATGCTCTCCAGTCTGCTAGATCTCCTGTTTCCTTCTCATTAGTTCTAGTGAGTTCCATAAGTATTTTATCTTCTACAGTCCACTCCTCCATATCCTTAAGTGGTAATTTGTGTTGCTGCTCCAATAAATCAAACTCACCGTTCTAGGGAGGCGTGGCCTAGCAGTCTAACACAGCAGACGCGCCTTAGCCAGGCTCCCGCAGCCCTACAGTAATCCTTCATTAATCCTGCTCATCCGGCTATCCGGATTAATTCAGTGCCTCGGCGAGGCCCGAAACACCCTACAGCTGCAGATTAGGGGTTCCAGTGGTTGCAAATTCCCTGTGGTGCAGACGTGCGACGTGCGGCCCTGGTGTGGAGGCCTAGACGAGCTCTGGGAGGGGACACACTGCTGGCACACCGAGATATCTACCAGGTGTGGATCTCAGGGGCAGCTGCGCTTGAAAAGGTAAAGCCGATTTGGGCGCCGACTAGAGTCAGAAGGCCAGTGACACACAGCCTCTGTCTTGCCAGAGTCTCAGCGGCTGGACTGGGACACGGCACAGGAGAGGAAGTGAGCTGCCGATATCCCTTGGGGGATACAGCACACGATCAGCGCTCTGGCCCCCCCCCCTCCCCTGTGGAGGCTGCGGGCGTGCAGGTGGGCCATGGGACGAAGTGCAGACCGCCACGATATCCTGTGCCTGGCTAGGCAAGGGAGACGAAACACAGTGGGAACGCGGATGGACTGCGGCCTACCCTGGGCCGCTGAGGAGATCCTGGCGGTCATTTTGGCACCCGCCATAATAGGGGCCCTGCTGATTGGGGAATCGGGGCAGACCAGGAGACAGTGGCCGAACGAGACTCTCCTCCCCCCCTGCCCCCGTGACACCTCGCGTGGGCACGAAGCCCCGACATACCTTGGAACCCTGCTCTGCACGACTCGCTGGGACCTCGGCAGCCAGATCGGACTGTGGGCCCCTCCCTCCGGTTTGATTGTGGGGGTTGTGGAGACTGCTTGACTGAGGGATTCCTCAATGAAATACCTGCTGGCCGCGTCGGTGACACCACGCTGATATCAGTGACACCTCAACTACTTCTGATTGAAGGTGAGTGGCAGCTGTGGATTGGGCCCATTCTCCTCCTCTCCTTATGGATGCTCTGAGGTGATCGTGGGATGAAGTGAGACTCCGTGCCGTTGTCCTGCTCCTGTAAAGGTACCGAATCTCCCGGTGGGGAGTGGAACCTAGCTGCCTGGCCCTTCCCGGAGGCCTCCATCGATAATCAGCAGTTGTCCATCGAATCTACACAGGCCTGGGGCTGTGAATCGGCACCCGATAGGGGAGGTAGGGGCGTCCAGCTCACAGTAGTGGTTGGACTAGATTCAATGAGGCTTGTGGGCACAGTATCCTCCCCTAGCCGCCCCCCCTTGGTGACCGAATAGGGAGAGTGACCAGCGATATAGGCCAGTTCCAAGAGCAGAACTCTGAGGCATACTTGGCTTTGCTGCCAGGCCACCTCTCATTCCCCAACTACTCAATATGGCCAAAGAACAGCCACTTGGAATGGCAATCAAGCAAATCATGATAGATAAATATACTGGAGCCGTGGCCCAGGCGCCAAATCTGGGCGACCAGGAAGCAGCCATGCCGAATAATGCATCGTTGTTGGTAACGATTACGCAGTCCTGGGAAATGCTTGAGGCCAAGATTAGGGCCGTCTGCTCCAACGTTATGTTGCTCAGACAGGACCTCAGAAACACTGTACAAAGCATCACAGAATCGGAATCTGGGATCTCAACGGTGGGGGACACAGTGAACATAGTTCAGAAAAAAGTATCTACCCTAGAGACACTTACTGGGGCCTGGCGAAGCGGGTGGAAGATAAGGAGGGGCGTGCCCGCAGGAACAACCTCCGCTTTGTTGGATTCCCCGAGGGCTGCAAGGGCGGTTGCATAGAGGACTTCCTTGTTAGGTGGCTCACAGAATGGCTCCCGCCAGACACCGTTTCTCCCATGCTTTATAATCAAGCGCGCAAATCGGGCGCTGCTGCAGAAGCCACCGCCAGGCGCCCACCCTCAACCAATATTGAGGGGATTCTTAATTATAAAAACAGATGTTATACTGCAAGCTCGATTGAAAGAGACTCTTACGTTTGCCTCTCAAAACATTATGATCTTCCCAGACTCCACTAAGTTGGTACCACTGCGCAGACAGTCATTTGTTGAGGCCAAGGCATGTCTTTGTGGCCTTAAGATTCAATATTCCCTGCTGTTCCCGGCCTGCTTGCGAGTGCGCTACCAGTCATGGACACATTTTATGAAACACCAGAGGAGGTGTTCCGCTGGACGGAAGCCGTAAAACCCAACCCTCACACTCCACCCAGACTTGATTCAGACTCCTCATCCGGGCACATGGGCGAGGCTCCCCTAAGACTGCTGGCAAACAGCGCCGCCAATCGCGCTCTAAGAAACAACGCAAAACCCGCAGCAAGTCCCGTCGGAGACTGGCAGATGACAGGCCGGAACCTGCAGCATCCTAATTGATACCCCGCAGAGATCTACACAAAGATTGAACAATTCAGATGAAGATGATAAATGGGCTACAAATGTACATATGCTCCTCTGCCATTAGACTTTAACATTGGCAGGGGACTATTAGTGGGGATCTATTGGCTACATGTTGCTTCTATCCCCTGTTGGGGGTCGGAGCACATAATGCAGCAATAGATACTTCAATGTTTATGAGGTATTGGGATGGGGGTTGGTTGGGGGATTAATGGGAAGTTTTAGTTCTTTATTAGTGCCATATCCAGACATAACATACATTGTCCCAGGCCATTCAGGCTATCCCAATACAAACATTTCTTCACATGTTTCAATGCCAGACACGACATCTAGCTCAATAAGATCTGGAAGTCGTGAACTTCGGATCATTAGTTGGAACATTCGCGGGCTCCTCGATAAGATTAAGCGGGGTGCTGTGCTGCGACAGGCCAAACGCTATAGAGCCGAAATGCTACTCCTAAAGGAGACACATCTACTGGGCACTAAGACACCATGCCCTGCAAGATTTGGATTTGCGCAGACCTTTCACTCTGGGTTCACTTGGGGCTCCCGAGGTGTAGCGATGCTCCTCCACCGCAGCGTGCCTCTTGTCCATTGCAAGTCGTGGCCCACAGGGTAGATTTATAGTAATCTCTGGAATATTATATGAGGAGCTTCTTGTCCTCGGTAGTATATACGCTCACCCCCTGGCTTGGAACCTTGTGTAGCGATTTACAACTCTCTGGACCGAGATCCCACCTGGCCTGACGGTAGTGGGAGGAGATTGAAATGACATAAAATGCTCAATGAGGGACAGATGGCGCGGGGCAATCAACAGCAGTCCGGGAATACAAATTGATGCCCTTGATTCAAGGGATGGGGTGGACAGACTCTTGGAGGGCGTTGCACCCCACAGAACACAAATACATGTACTTCTCTTGCATAGATTACCTTTTAGGTCTCGCCTGTCGATGCGCATGCGCATCGAGCAAGCGAGACTATAGGGGCTCATCTACTCTTTATCTAACTTGCAAGGAACCGTGGCGATTCCTTGCAGTGCACGCGAAATTTAAGCTCAATGCGCATGCGCATTGAGCTTAAATGCGCGTGCACATGCCCCCAGCCGCCTACTCTCTCTCTCAGCCTTCCCACAACTCCGCCCCCTCACTACTTGATTGCACGGCCGCTAGGCCGTGCCTCCCCTACTCTCCTCCCCCCTCCTCCTCTCCTAGCACCCCCAGCCCGAGGCAGCTTCCCCTGCACAGACCGCTCCGCCCCTCCCCTCTCTTCCCTCCGTCTCGTTTGTTTTATTTAACCCGCTCCGCCCCCTCCCCTTCCCGCCGCCTCTCCCTACCCGTCTTTTTGTTTCTTTTCTTGGTCATCACTGGCAGCTTGAGTGCATTATGATTTGCACGATTTCAAGGCAGGGCTGCCATTTGAAACGTAAGTGCCCTGTATTTTAAATTGATTTCGCTGAGGTTTAAACCCTCTTTTCGGACTACTCAGTCCCGTGCCTCCCCTACTCTCCTCCCCCCTCCTCCTCTCCTCCCCTGCCTGCCTGCCGCATTTCTCCTCCCCCCTCCCCTCTCTTCCCTCCAGCTTGTTGTTTGTATAATTTAACCCGCTCCGCCCCCTCCCCTTCGTGTCGCATTTCTCCTCCCCCCTCCCCTCCGTCCGTCCGTCTTGTTTTCCTTAATTTCCACTAGCTTAAGATAGGTAGTGTGAATGAAAACAAATTGGGATGCTAGCTTTTCGGGTCTTGGCAGAAGCAGAGTGACATTGCGTCTCTTAAAGGTCTACCATAGTTCGCTATCTACATTTCGAATGAAGGATGTTCAGTTGTAAAACACGTGGCATTTTATGGTGATTTGAAGCAGAGTCCACGGACTCACCACAGCCAGCCGGGTTGCTTTGTTTGTTCCCTGCGCAGAGGAGGCGCCCTTGGTTTCAGTTTTCTGGCTGTGGTTGCATCATAGCAGGGGTCAGCCCTTAACGCTGGTAAAGCTAGAATGTGCGCAGATGTTACGGCGTTCGTTTTCAGAATTACTCTTTCTTTGATTTTCTGATGGGCCAGTACTTTGAACATAATCCTTATTTGAGCCCTTGCATTAGTGATTCCATGTCATATTAACTTCGAGCTGTCCGATGCTGGCCTCCCAGGAGCAGGATGAACACAGCACTTTTCCCCTGTAATTTGATAGGCTGGCGACAGGCGTTGCTGCGCACTGTGTTTATCCAGCATCATCGACTTCAGTTACCGAAGCAGGCTGTGGCATCTCCCTTGCCGAAGGGCCTCGATATCCATAGGCTCGACAATGCAGCTTGTTTTAGAGGCTGTTCTCACTCCGATGCCTCGTGTAGTTGTTTTCATGATATTATTAAATTGGTCATGCCTTTGAGTAGTGCGGGGTAAATATCCTCATAGATGGCCTTTCTCGCAAATTACTCTATAATGCTGCATTATTTTTTAATACACTGCCTTTTCATTAGCCTTCCACCAACAAAACATAATTTAAAAGGTAATGTTTTGCCGCATTCTACCCGATTATGTATTGTCCTTTTTATTGTTTAGCTTAGTTTCTAGTGATTTTGCACTGTCGGATGTACATATAGTTTCATTTGTTGAAACCCTCACCATAGCTCGATTTCATAGGCCTGAATATATACGTATATTACAGATTGCACATGGACTTAGCAAGAGCGCATGTTACTACTTGGCTGCGTTTAAGGTGTTATTGAGGTCAGTGTACTTTAAAAATTTGAACAGTTTCTTTAGTATTATGTCACGCATTCTTAAGCAAGTAAAGAGGTGCCTCAACTTCTGTTCCAGTGATAGTCAATGTCTTTCTGTAACAGTCTCAGCGAATGATTCTGTATTTTAATGTCCATCCTAGCATTTTAGCAGACAAAGGACATCTAATACTTTGTACTGAATTTTAAAGTCGCCGAGCTGTAATCTAAGCCACTCGTAACCCATGGTGGATATTGAATTGTAAATCCTCATTGTTGACCGACGAGAATGTACTTAATATTTGGACTTAAGATTCACGCTCTTCCAGTCAACATTCAACTGCTTTTTTGCAAAACAACCCATTGCCTCCTACCTCCAGACCAAGATCTCACTCACCCTCACCCTCACTCACCCTCACCATCACTCACCCTCACTCATCCTCACCCTCACTCATCCTCACCCTCACTCATCCTCACTCACCCTCACCCACACTCACCCTCACCCTCAACCCCTCACCCTCACTCACCCTCACTCACTCACCCACCCTCACTCACCCTCACTCACCCTCACTCACCCTCAACCCTTCACCTTCACTCACTCACCCTCACCCTCAACCCCTCACCCTCACTCACCCTCACTCACCCTCAACCCCTCACCCTCACTCACCCTCAACCCCTCACCCTCAACCCCTCACCCTCACTCACCCTCAACCCCTCATCCTCAACCCCTCACCCTCACTCATCCTCAATCACTCACCCTCAACCCCTCACCCTCACTCACCCTCAATCCCTCACCCTCACTCACCCTCAACCCCTCACTCACCCTCAACCCCTCAGCATCACCCTCACTCACCCTCAACCCCTCACCCTCACTCACCCTCACTCACCCTCGAACTCTCACCCTCACTCATCCTCACACTTACTCACAATAACTCAGCCTCACCCTCACTCACCCTCGACACATCACCCTCACTCACCCTCACCCTCACTCACCCTCACCCTCACTCACCCTCACTCACCCTCACCCTCACTCACCCTCACCCTCACTCACCCTCACTCACCCTCACTCACCCTCAACGCCTCGCCTTCAACTCCTCACCTTCAACACCTCACCCTCAACACCTCACTCACACTCACTATCAATCATCCGCACTCACCTTCAACGCCTCCCCTTCAAATGCACACCCTCACTCATCCTCACTCATCCTCAACACCTCACCCTCACCCTCATCCACCCTCAACACCTCACCCTAACTCACAATAACACTCTCACCCTCACTCACTCTCACTAACACTCACCCTCAACACCTCACTCACCCTCAACACCTCACTCACCCTCAACACCTCACTCACACTCAACTCCTCACTCACCCCCACCCTCACTCACCCTCAACACCTCACCCTCACACAGTGCAATAGGTCTCGCAGGATTTTTACTTAAAGATTTTACATTTGCTTATTGCTTTTTTGATTTGTAAATCTTTTGCATTGCCTACAAAAAATAAAATGCAAAAGATTTAAAACAAAAAAGATATAAACAATTCTAAAAGCACTAACTCTAATGCTGCGAGACCTATTGCATTTCTAATGCTTGTTATATATGCAACCCACACCCATAGATTAAAGTCTGCAGAGACTGTGCCCCGGGGCCTCTCAGACCATTCACCAGTATCCTTGCAACTGTTTCTGGACACTAGGCGCTCCCCATTCCGATAGCGGCTCTCAACTTGGCTGCTGCAAGATGAGCAATAGAGGCTACATATCCACACATCCATCACTGAATACCAGACTCACAACACAGACACGGTTACATCCCCTATAACACTACGGAAAGCTATAAACCCACGCTTAGGGGGGTGGATATTTGCTTCTGTGCTGGAAGGCGTAGACCAAGCCTGGGAAAAGCTGATACAGATCGAGGCCCGGTTGTTTGACCTGGAGCGCAGAAGTCGGGTGAAGGGTAGGGGCATTGGGCATAGACAGCTGCTTAGTACCCAGCAAACATATGCCAACAAGCTTCTGGATGAAGCTAGACTCTACCGGCTCACTACTCGTAGCTGGATCTATCAGTGGGGCGACAAATCTAGCGCTCTATTACACCGCTTGTGTCAACAGACGCTATGCCCACGGGTCCTCCCAGGTACACAGGGCCCGGATGGGGGGATTCTCACTGACCCATAGCAAATTCCGGCTAGGTTCGCCACTTACATGCCCCTCAGGAGACCCTAACTGCAGATACCATTCGTAAGTTCATTGAAGATCTTCCCCCGTGGACTCTCTCGGACACAATACAAGAGACCCTCGACTCTCCACTGTCGGTCGAGGAATTGCAAAAAGCATTAATAGATATGCGCTCAGGCAAAGCACCCGGCCCAAATGGCTTCCCATGTGAGTTCCTTAAACACAACCAGTCCCGGCTGATGGAGCAGTACCGTGCGGCTCTTAATTCCGTGGTGGAGAGCGGCTGCCTTCCACCGGACTGGAGACACGCGGAAATAGTTATTTTCCAAAAGCCAGGCGGGCCGCCGGAACACTATATGTCATATCGCCTGATCTCTCTCCTTAATGTGGAGGCTAAGCTTTTGGCTAGGGTAATTGCCAATCGCTTGGTTCCACATAATTAGGCTATCAGGTTAAGGTTTAAACCTATATTAACTGATAAAACCTGACCAAAAGGAAAATATCCATCACCGGTGTGAACATATAAAAACTGAAAAAACACCTTTGCAACCACCAAGTGCCATTCAAAGAAAGGAAAAGATGAGTAAAAGAGTAATTTTTATTTCTTACTGAAGGGGCCAATACAATATAACTTTGTTCTACAAGGCAGCAGCAAGAAAGACTGGGCTAACATTTTTCTGTTTGAGTTTTGTTGTTTAGGGATGTCACTAAAATATTGTCTCGTCTTCCTTCTGCTTTTTCAGTTTTGTGGTCTTTGGTCTAAAGATGCAGTGTTTATAAGCATGATTTAGGTCTTATTTAGTTATTTTATAAACTGTAGAGAATCAGGAAATATCAAAATCATATATGATATTTTGGCTACATTTGATTTCACTGATCGGTAAAATGGCTGGTTTCATAAGAATCTTTCCTAATATGTACCATTACATTTACCCACAGACAGAGAATTGGTGAAATCCTTTGATACATCAGCCCCCTTTTCTGGAGTGCAAGTATTGATTGTAGGTGAATTGCCAAACACCCCAGGCTTTAAACATTCAAAGCAAGGTGTAGTGACAGGTATATGTGAAAAGAATGTTGTCGCCAAGCATCTGAGATAGTGGTGAAAATATTGTTTGTATTTGCAGTAATTCAGCTACATCTAAGAAAAAGTTGTATGATGACCTGTCAAAGTCGATACGTGAGCTAAAGTGCTTCCCTGTAAGAGATCCTTGCCACTTGCTAGACGGTATGCTAAAAGTATCTTTACAATCTTCAGAGTTAATGAAGAATGCTATTGACTTTGTAGTCCATTTTGGTACACTGTTTTGTTATGCCCGGGAACTAAGATGCAAATATTTCTCATTTTGTGGCATCAAAGAAAGAGTCATCCTAACTGTGTCATTTACCCAGTGGTTCTCAGTCCTAGAGGCTGTGAATGCCATATTATCCATTTGGTGACCGTTTACAGAATTTTCGCTTAGTGATAATGCCAAAGGCAAGAAATGTGATGATCTTTTGTCACATATTGATAGTGATGTGTAAAAAGAACAGTCTATTGCATGCTTAGGTTTTTACAGGAAACCATGACTGCTGTAGTGGACATAATCAAAATACTTGAGTTTGAAAACACCTTTGTCAACCAAGTGTTCAGCGTAATTGGTGTAGATGTGAAACATTCCTTAAGAGTAGGCTGGGCGACACTTTTAGTGACTTTGGCACTGCAACATGCTCCATATTAGAATTCTTGCCACTTGGTAAGCAAAGAAATGTTGAGGAGCAATTCAGGAAATTTTATTTGACAGTCTATGGGAAATGGCTAGCAATGATGCATAGAAATGGCCCTTCATCAACCTTGGCATTTGAAGTTAATGAAGCCTCACTAAGGTACTCTGCACAAGTTCTAGATTCCTTCTTTTTTTTCCCCTCCAGACTTCGAAAAGTACTGCTTCATTTTTGACTGCTTCAATAACTGAGGGCATATGTGCCCAATTCAACGCATATGTTGCAGAACATGTCCTAGAGAATCACAATCTTCAGGTACACCAGTATTGACAAAGAAAGCTATGTCATTGGCCAGAGTTAGCAAATTGTGCACTGGCTGTTTTGGCGTGGCACATCTCAAGTGCCAATGTTCAGATGGCCTTTTCACAGATAAACGTTTACATAGGAAGGAAAGAGTGAGCATGCATGACCAAAGACTCACTAAAGAAGTATTGTATGGTATGGTATACTACAAAAAGTTTGATTTGTAAAAATGTCTTTGGACCTCATATAACCTGTACACACACTATCTATACACATGCTCTATCAGTGCAGAAAGCAAGCAAAAATTCATAGCAAATAATTTCATGAACTCAGAAAAAACACTGTTTCTGTTGTTTTTAATGGCGCCAAAAATGTGTAACCACTGACAACCACTGTTTTTTAAGGTATTGAAAAAGCTGAAAAAAAGGACCAACATTTACCAAAAATAGAAACTGAAATCAGGAAAGCCTACACATAATACAGACTTGATGCATCCCGAACAGGCCAGCTTTATGCCCAGTCGTGCTGCAGGACATACTATTAGTCGTCCACACAATGCCATTGCTGCTTGAGGAGCTAGCTGCACTCCTTGCAGATATCAATAAGGCTTTTGATTGGCACAGCTGGATTTACCTCTTTACTTTGCTCAGCCGCCTACATATTGGCCCTCGCCTACTAACGCTAAACGACTCATATACTGATATCACAGCATCAGTCCAGGTTGCTGACTCCACTTCTGGAAGCTTTACTATTAGGCGGGGAACTAGTCAAGGATGTCCCCTCTCCGCATATCTAGTTGCTCTGGCTATGGAGCCGTTGGCAGTGTGGGTGAGGATGAATGCTCAGTTTTGAGGCTTTGAGTGGTCACAGGAGGTATCGGACCGCATACCGCTTCATGTGGATGACGTACTGTTTTTCCTAACGTGGCCAGACAGAACTGGCCCGCGGCTGCTCAGAATCATGCAGATCCATGGTGAAAGCTCAGGCCTTCCTACATACGGTATGGCAGTGCACGACTATCGAGGTTCTGGAGAGGGGTGATCACATGTCTGTCAGAGGTTCTGGGATGGGATATCCCGCTCACGCCACGACTGCTCATGCTCCATATCACTGAGGGACTGGGCAGTAACAGATATAAGCGACACCTGCTATTTCTTGGCCTTGCGTTGGCAAAACGTGATATCACCAGGGCTTGGAAGGATGAGTCTCCGCCATCAGTTGCAATATGGAAGAAGTGCCTGGATGCCAGTCTTCATGGCGAGGGGGTGTCCCCAGAAACATTATAAAATATGTAAGAGGTGAGCGGAATACAGAGGTAAGTATTTGGAACCTATTGCTCCTGCTTTTGCTGTCAAGGAATAGCCAGGATGATTATATTGTGCTGTGACCTTTGAAGAAATCCCACTCCATCCATTCCACACTTAAACTAATCTGCTGGGCTTTCATGATATATCACTTAGATGTATTGGGGTTAGATGTGCTCTGTGGAGAAATTTAAATTCTACAGGCCTAAACTTTGTACTGGACATTTTTTTAATCGGCTTACTTCCACTCTCTGTCAACAGGGTGTAACAATCAGGATTCCAGTGGTCTCTGATTTTTATTGTCAAGTAACTAAAGCTGGCCATAATACAATATAAGGAGTTGTTTAATTAACTGAAACAAACACTCAGATTCAATATCTAATAATGTTTCAAATATATTTCTGACCCAAATGAGTAAAAAACTGTGATAGATTAACTGAAAAGTCTTGCTTTAAGCTTGGGGAACTTAACATTTACCCAGTCTCATTCGGGACTCCAATTTTGTCCCCATTTATAAATAATATTCTGGGGTTGTAGCCCTTCTTTGTAATTGTAGAACCTTGATTTTATTTTTATTTTTTTAAACTCTTTTTATTGACAAAAATACAAAATAAAAGAGCATCAGGAGAACCACAATTTTCTTATCGTGTAGGTCCACGTGTCACATGTACAGAATTACTTACAACTATTTGCATGCAATGGGATCATGGGGATTCTTGCGCCTCTGATCCTGCTCGTGGCTCCGTCTCCCATTTCTCCGGGCACCCCCTGGCCACATATACAGACTTTTCCCTGAACATACACCACTCTAAGTCTTCGGCCCATCTGGAAATTCGAGGCGGCTGACTCGCACCCCAAAGCTGAGCAATATTTAGTTTGGCCACCATGTATGCGAGCGTAGCCCATTGCCTCTGGCACACACTCATATCCGTGGGTTCCCACACATTCAGTAGACACCTCCGAGCTTCCGGACGCATGGCTTCCCCTAGTACCTCTTTCATCTCGTCATGAACTTTCATCCAGTAGGCCTGAATTACCCCACAATGCCAAAGAATATACATGAAAGTGCCAAGCTCTCCACATTCCCTTCTACACTCTCCACTTTCCGCTCGCCCATTCGCACCAACCGGGGTCCTGTGATATATGATTTGTGCAAGATCTTTAGCTGCACCAGTCGAAGCCTCATCTGAATCGCCACTACTTTTCGGGGAGGAAACTGCCTCCACCCAATCCTCGTTCTCTAATTCCAGCCCATCCGCATTCCACTGATCTCTAATACGTCCCAACGGGTCCTCCATATTATTAACTAATATTTTATATATTAGGGAGATAGTCTTCTCGGGAAGGTGCCCATCGAGTACTCTATCTTCAAGAGGGGAAGCCTCCGGGAGCGTGGCGCCCCTGGGTACATGGGCAAGGAGAGCGTGTCTCACCTGCCGATATCGATAATGTTCATTATCATGCATACTGTACTGTTGCTTAGGAAAATCAAATGTATGTAGCTTATCTCCTCCCCATACATCCTTTATCTGGGCAATCCCTATAAGATCCCACTTATCGAACCCCTTGGTTTTCCGCAAACTCCTGAGTCTCTCCGAGTTAAACAAGGGGTTGCCAATGTCAATCTTCCCTCCCACTCTAAATATCTATTAGCGGCGTGCCACACCTGTACTGCATGTGCAGTTGGGCCTGTCAACTCAAATCGCCCTGGCTTAGTGTACAAAGCTCTGTTTATATCTCCACAGGGTGCCAGCCCGCGATCCATGGAATATCCCGGGTCTCCAGGGGGACCATAGACCACATGGTTCACAGCTGCTAATTGCGACGCACAATAATACTTTCGTAAATCTGGGAGTCCAAGGCCCCCGTCATACCACAGGAGGGTTAGTTTAATGAACGCTATTCGGGGTCTGCCGTCCCAGAGAAGTTGTCTCTGGAGCGCATCGATCTCCTTGAAATAGGAGACTGGCACTGGGTCCATTGAGTTCTGTAGTGCATACAAAAATCGAGGTAGGGCCATCATCTTAAACAACGCCGCCCTTTCAAGCAATGAAAGAGGAAGGGCTCTCCAGCGCTCCACATCTTTCCTAAACCTGCCCAAGGGGGAGCCCAAATTATTGGCATATCTAAACTTCGGGTCCAGCGTTATATGAATACCCAGATATTTAAACCCTACCGGCTCTATCTGAATGGAGCACGACTGCGGAATTACCGGGAGCCCGCCCGCAAGAACAAAAAAGCACCAACTTCGACCAATTGATAGCAAACCCAGAGTACCTACCAAAAGTGGCAAGCACATCAAGGAAACAAATCAAAGACGCCCTGGGGTTTGTAAAATAGAGCAATATATCATCGGTGTACAGCGAGATTTTATCCTCCCAGCCTGATGTCCACCTCAAGCCCTGTATCAATCGACCCCACCTGACCCACGCCGCCAGCGCGAAAAGAAGCGGGGACAGCGGGTATGCCTGTCTCGTACCCCTCTCCACTGAAAAAATCGCTTGACCTGCAGTTATTAGCTACCACTCTGGCCAGGGGATTAGCGTATAACAGCCGCACCCACCCAATAAACTCTCACCAAAACCTAGCTTCGCCAGAACCGCAAACAGATAGTTCCGTTCAACCCGGTCAAATGCCATAGTGGCGACCAAAGACACTAGGACCGCCGGCTCCTGTATCTTCGAGGAACCCCCAAGAATCCCATGCAGCCTCCGCAGGTTCAGAGCCGTATTACGGCGCGGCATAAAGCCATACTGATCGGAGTGTATGAGGGTTGTGACCACTTTGACCACTCTAGTAGCCATCAGTTTTGCTAAAATTTTGGGCTCTGCATTGAGAAGCCAAATGAGCCTATAAGAAGAGCATTGCGTCCTGGGTTTACCTGTTTTATGAATAACCACTATATTTGCGACACGCTGGTCGTAAGGGAGCTGGTTCCTTCTCTTTACTCTCCAGGAACAAAGCACGGACATGCGGGGCAAGCTTCTGAGCATTCAACTTATATAACTCTATCGGTATGCCGCTAGTGCCAGTCGCCTTACTGGATTTTATTCCCCTGGTTGCCTGTGCCACTTCAGGGGGGGGGGGGGGGGGGGGGGGGGGAACGCGAGCGGGGGGAGGGGGCCAACGATTGTCGCTCACCCTTCACAAAAGCAGTGCATGCCCCGTGGATGAGGGCCCAGAAACATCAAACACGACCCCAATCTGCGGGGCCAGGCTCCAAACCCCAGCCCCAGACTCCGGGATTTCCAGCAACACACTGCACTCACCAGGGGCCGCGGGCCACTGAAGCGCCCCCCCCCCCCCCCCTAGGGCGCAGCACCTCCAATCTAGGACAGATCTGGCATGTCTATCTTCCACACTGTGTCTTCACAACACCGCGTCCCATCTGGCCCCTGCGGTTATCAGCGCCGCCGCTGGCGGGCGAAATCTGCTGCCTTCCAAGTGTGCGCCCCGGAACACAACTCCTTTAAAGTCCGGCCGGACTGCCCGATATTGCACCGCCATCCTCAGTCAGGGCCGGGCGCCTCCCGGGCCACGCCGACAGCCACAAGTCTAAATCGAGGGCGGGGAATGCTCCTCTGCACCGCCCCAACGCGTCCCCTCAATTTCACCGGAGTCACGGTCTTGTGATTCTCCAGACCCGGGCGCGGCGGGGAGTTTCCGGTCACCGCCCCGGGTGTTGTTGTATTTGCGTCCGGCCACCGCCACCACGCGAGCCCCCGGCTCCCGCCGCAGTGAAGGCCCGAACTTCAAGGACACACCGCCTCAGCCCACGACCCCGCAGCAGGCCCGGAGCGGCGTCGATGTGCACAGCTTCCCCTTCACCAGCCGGTGCACCCCACGGCGCCACAGGAGAATGTCAGGATTTTGAGGGCGAGGCGCGGATCCCACGAAGCTACAGGCCTACGCGGCCATCTTAGATGCTCACATAGCTCCTCAGAAGAACCTTGATTTTTAATAGACAGTGTAAGTCTATGTTCACCCAATTTTTTCAACATCTCAGAATGACACACTTAGTCTCTCACAACACTACTCTTTGGTAAGGTCTAGTTCTAAAAATATCACATCTATCTTTTAAAAAGTTTAGACTCCCCTATGGCCATAAAGGTTTGGTGTCTCGCTCCTCGCTCATGACAGGCAATTCTTTCTCTACCCTTCTTTAATAACAGCAAGGTCACCATCTCACGCTATGGCTGAGAACCCAGAACAGTATGACCACTTCCTGGCTCTTCTCCAGACTTTTAACCCCCACCCAGTGCTGAGCCCTTTTTTAAGCGGCGGGTGGGGGGTTAGTTCAGGATCAGTGCTCCATAACTCCACCCCCCCCCCCACATAAGGTATTCATACCAAATGAGTGTCCTTTTTATCCAACGTCCTGGGAGGTCTATAGGTAACCTGGATTTGTGGATTCTCTGGAGGGGGATGAGAAAATGGACAAATTATATAGCTACATTTTTAGTTGGTGTGGGGAGGGGGGGGGGGGGGGGGAATGCTCCGCAAAAAATGTATTTTTTTCCCTAAAAATGGCAACTACAGAAGATTTGTTGTCTAAAGGAATCATTTTTCCATCTTTCAGGAACATGCAGAGTTTAATAAAAAAATTTTTTTTAACAGTTTTGGCATTTTCAAAAGAGGTAGTCCATTTTTCCTATATAGGCCTAGTGCCTGTGACAAGGAAAAGGGCCAAAATGCTATCGGGACGCATCCCATTTTTCCACTGAAACTTGACCCTTTTACAGATTGTGTGCAGGCTGTGGATTTTGGGCCCTGGCTAAGGCGGCACCTAGGGAATCCTAGCAAACCTCTACATTTTTTTAAAACTAGACAACTAAGGAGATCCAGGATGGGGTGACTTACATGTCTCTCACCAGGTTTTGTTTACTCAGAATCCTTTACAAACCTCAAACTTTGACAACAAAAACACATTTTCCTCACATTTCTGTGATGGAAAGAGCTGGAATCTGTGGGGAACCACACACTTCCTTCATTACCCCAAGTCTCTCAATAAAAATGGTACTTCACTTGTGTGGGTAGGCCTAGTGTCCCCGACAGGAAAAGCCCCAAACCGCAACATTATACATCACATTTTTCCACTCAGAACTAACCCTTTTTTGCAACGTGGGTAGTTGTAGATTTTGGGCCCTAGATCAGTCAGCACTGAAGTAAACCGACCAAACCTGCACATTTTTGAAAACTAGACACCTGGAGGACTCAAGGGTGAGGTGGCCAGTGAGGCTCTTACTAGCTTTTTTTTTTTTAACCAGAATCCGTTGAAAACCTCACACAGAGAAAAAAATAGCATTTTTCTCATTTGCTTTGGAATCTGCAGAGCCACAACGTTCCTTCCATCCAGTATTCCCCCCACGTCTACGAATAAAAACGTACCTCACTTGTCTGGGTAGGCCTACTGCCCGCAACAGGAAAGGGCCAAAAACGCAACATGGATAAATCACATTTTTATATTCAAAACGGACCCTTTTTTTTTTTTGCAAACTGGCTAGCAGTGGGTTTTTGGCCCTTGCTCAGCCAAAACATAGGGAAACCTAGCAGACCTCCCCAGAGGGGAGAAGTGTGGCTCACTGGTTAGGTGGAGAAGTGTGGTTAGGTGGAGAAGTGTGGCTCACTGGTTAGAGGAGGCAGACCTGGAAGCAGAGGTCAGCCCGGGACCAGGGTTCAATTCCCGGCTCGGCGGGGTCTTGAGTCCTAAAATGTGCATGGACTCGACAATTCTCGCTCCGGCGCCTACTCGATTCACGGGTTCACACTCTGCGACTCTGGGCAATAGCTTGCTTAATCTCCACAACGGCCCCTCGCGGCGGGATGCCTGGCTTTCACCTTGCGGATACCCTGCCGGGGTTATCTCACAGGGGAATACCAGGACGGGTTCCCTAAGCAAGCACTTAGAAACCGGTTGGTGATTTGCGCTATATAAATTCCTGTACATTTATGAAGACTAGACGTCCAGGGGTGTGACTTGCATGCCTCTCAATATGTCATTTTACCCAAAAGAACTTGAAAACATTGGTAAAAAAAAATGTCCTCACATTTCTGTGATGAAAAGCTCTGGAATCTGCAGGGGGGTCATGAATTTCGTACCACCCGGAGTTTCCAAAACATCCCCCAATAAGAACGGTACCCCACTTGTGTGGGTGGGCCATGAGACCACTGCACAATCAAAAAATAAGCGATAGATGTAGCTGTGGGATTTGGGGGCCGTCTTCTGCCGCCACCCATGGAAACCTACTAATCACAGACATTTTTGAAAACTAGAACCAGGGGATTCCAGGGTGGTGTGCCATTTGTGGATACCATGAGGTTTTATTACCCCACAATGCCCTTCAAACTTCATACATAGGCTGAAATCACGGATTTGCCGGTCATAAAATCTCTCAGAATCTGCAAAAATGCACAAAATCTTTACCACCCAGCATCACCCCACTTGTGCCGATAAAAAGGTTGCTCCACTTGTGTGATTGGGACTAGTGCCTGCGACAGAAACGGATCAAAACAAGGTCAATGGCAGCACCCAGGAGAGAGCCATTGGCGGACTCCTGCATTTAAGAGGTTGAAAGGTTATCCTTACTTCCACCTAGCTCATTCAAGGTCAACTATTTCAACACGATCCTTCTCCCCTTCGTATCCATCTCAATGTCCCTTTCCTCCTGGTTATCTCTACCATTCTTGGGCAGGATGTGCCTGAGACAGTATATCTCACAGTACCTTAGACCCTCACTGCTTGATTTTTCCTCTTACTGCCAGGCAGACTGGACACTGGCACACTCTACCATGGTAAGAGGAAGACTCCCAATGTTCCATACCCACCATCATGACAAACTGCTTCCCAACCCTTAGGCAGATTGACTCTGGGAAACTATATGCCTCTAAGCAGCCACCTTCCCTCTCACACGGTTAGCCTTCCCAAAGTAATCAACTACACTTCACTTATCCAGCCAGCACTGAGATTCCTTTATCTCTGAAACCAAACCCTACCCTGTACTCTCCACCCCCAATCAATAACGTTTCCTTTACAACTTCTTTCAGACATTAAACCAAAGCATTTACTCCCATCACCTTCATTCACTACCCCCAGAGTTCTGCTGGCATCACTTTGTACAACCCATATTGTCTGACTGTTTCCAGGCAACAGTCACCGAACTTCCTGGTCCGACTTTGCCTTCTACCAGACGATAACTTACCCCTTAGAGAAATCAACACCCCTACTCTTACCTTCAGCCTTTCACATAAAAATTGCAAAAACCTATATGAATTACCTGATCACGTCACTGTCATTCTGAAGCAGAGTCCAACCCAACGTTTTACACAATGAGTTACACACCGCCTTTGCATCAAGGCTATCGCTGTTTTTTTTTCAGATTACTCACGGAGTGTCATTACTACGACCGAACAGGGAAAAAGCAGACTGATTGAGCTGACCACAGGGAACTAGACCGCTTTGCTGATATCTCTGAAGTTGGTTCCTATATAAGTGAGTAGTATGTGTGAAATTAACATGTGACACACACAAAGCTTTGTTTTCAGGATCCCTCAGCTATCTTGCACACAAACGGACCATCTCTGGAAAACCTTTTTAGGAAGTTATGATTAGTTTGTGGTGATTTTGTCAGGTGAGCAAATACTATCTGTTATGAAATATACCCTAAAATATTTAAGTGACGTGGCATTATGTTTACGAAGCAAAACCTAAAAAAGCAGTGAAACTCCCTACTCATGCTGAACTACCTTGAGAGACCTTGAAGACTTGCCTTTGCAGCCAAGTCTAGTTTCTTAGTAAACCCCTCTCAGTTGCTTGCCAGGAAAAGCGCCGGGAAACCTCTGCTCGAGGTAGTTGATGCGCTCTATAAATGCAGTTATTATTATTATTACGCAGCCATCACTTCCCCCAAGATACTGCTCATGACCTCACGCATGGTGCCAAAGATTATATCATCGTTAACACTCACTACGGATATCCCTTTAGCAGCTAGGGCATGGAGTGCAGGATTCATGAAAATCCAGTCTCTGTACCTAAAATATACAGGAAATTAAAAAAAGGATGAGCACAAAGTGATTCCTGTCTAAGAGAAATTGCATGCAGGGCCTTCGTGCAGGGCTTGCCCTGAAAAATTACATGGGAATGGTTAAAGGTCATGCTCAGTGGGTTCTTAGCTTAGGGAGCAACAATGCCAGTCCTTTGCGAGGGTCTGTTCCAGTACCAATAGCACACTAGGAGGCCATGCATAATGGGGTCTTGGTAGATGGCTGCCCAGTAGAGGCTCTGACCTCAGCACGCACTTGGCATGACTGAAGTCATACCAGTAAACTCTTAAGAGGTATTGATCTCAGGTTGAAAAGAGTCCATTGGCCATGGCCAAAATGGCAGTAGGCTGAGCTTCCCACACAACTAGCTGAAGGTTGCAGCTGAAGCTACAATATATTTCAGTGCTTACCATAACTACTTCCAGAGGTCTTGGCATGATGAATAGTCCTAGGTACGAGCTGATTCTGCACCACAATGCAAACACACACACACATTTAAAAGGAGTCCCACTTAAAGAGTGCTCCAGAGATGCTTAGCCCAACTTTAGTCCTGCACACAGTTCCACCATTCAAAGATGCCACTAGCAACCACACACTACCTTGGGTTAATCATAAAGACATGGCTGATTGCATTGTTAATCAACATGGCCAGTGGGCAACAAAGGTGATACGCAAGGGCACCTAGACAGACATGGTTTAGGAGGTCACAACAATTCATGTCCCTACATCAGAGCATAAGCAGGAGTTGAGCTGGACCACTGAAAGCTTCAGATGTGCACGGCTGCATCACGCCACACATCACTCATGAGGCCTTAGACACAACTTCACCTAGATAGGATGTAACAACTTTGGGGACAAATAAGGTGTCAACTGTCATACTGCTTGTCTCTTCCTGGATCTTTTTCTACACTCTATTAAGGTGTACGAGGGTAACTGAGACAGCATCAACGACTGAGACAAATACAGCACAAAACATGTTTGCATACCTTCAGGTCTTATTATTCGAGGCACTAACTCATCAGAGGAGGGAAGGTAGTGAGAAACATACAGGAAGGTTATGTATCCATCAGAAATATCATTACGAAAGTAGGTACTTTTTTCTTCTGAAGAATACATCTTACCACAGATTTCAGATCTTATGAATGAGTTCCAAAGCAATACACCCTATAGGTATTGCTCATTCCTCATTGCCAGGCCATCTCCACATCCTGGAGGTGGCAGTGTAAGAACTGTAAACCTTTGGTGATGGCACAGGTTCAAAAGTTGATACACTGCTCAATTGTTTTTAAGAAATCAGATTTTAAAAAAATCACAGAGGAAGGTCGACATCTCCGTCTGAAAGGCACAGTAAAAAAAGGTCAATGCAGGTGCCTTATATGGCAACATTTGGTCACAACCAATAGATGTGCAGAGCCCAAGGAGGCGCCATATAGCAGTACAGCAGAGCTACTGCTATGAATAAACATATCTCCAGTCCAGTGTTAATCTGGTGGATGGATGATTCTTAGAAATGATAAACCTCCAGGGAGGAGTAGCAAAGAGAAACTAAATGCCTGTTATTGTCTTGCTTTGAACAGGTTCAGCGTCACTGCAAGAACACCTTGGGTTCTAAAACAAGCAAGGGAATGCTGGGAGGTAAAAGACCACAAAAACTGGGCTGCAGTGCATCTATGCACCCCTGGACTTCGGTGTCACTGTACCTGCTTTTGATGTCAGATGGTAAATATGTTAAAGGGCTTGGCCAGTGATACCATTCGCAGCACCATTCTGTCAATCCCTGAATTACATACAGGTTGGGAGTACCACTCACACAGGTTTGCCACACTATTTTTCTGGAAACAAATATCTACCATATGCATCTTCCATAATTACCTGGAAATAAACAGTATCACTGAATCTTCTCCTGATATTTCTGCTGTATCCCTCAGTAACCAATGGTACTGAAATCACGCAAATGGAAAAATTGTCAATAGCCTGAATACCAGACATTTTTTCACTCCACATACTTATCGACAACATCTTTTTGAGCGGGTATGTGTCCTATAGTAGGGACAGAATTTCCATCACAAAATATAGTTATAATGGCTCTTCAAGTATCAAAAAAATGACAGTGGGTCAAAATCCGAGAATACTGTGTAGATAGCAAGTGATTACTTTCTCACTACATTCGGGACAAAGAGGGATCCTGGCAATAATAAGAATTATAAACAAAATCTACTCAAACATTACAAATACTCAGTCCAAAAACTAGGTTGCAAAACAATACGCTATTTTCAAGATACAGTTACGCAGTCAAAGCTTTAGGTTTTCTTTTAATGCATTTGAGAATTAACGGCCAGTGAGACAAGATGGCGTCAGTGTGAGCAGACTGGTCAGAGGACGCTCCGTGAGCCCGGACTTGGTGTGCTCAGAAAGAGGAAAAATCTCTGCATTTCATAAAGGGGGGAACGGTCGCCAGACTGTCATCCAAGTCGACTGCTCCCCGCTCTTGCTCGCATGATCACGGAAAGGAAAAGAAAAATCAAGGAGAATCATTCATGGAGTGACAGGAGCATCTTGCAGCCTGGAGGCTCTGAGGGTCGAGAGCCGGGGGCCTAAGGTAGCTCGGCACCATTCTGTTTGCCTGCCACTGCATAATATGGATTATTGCGGTTGCACGGAAAGCCGAGACAGACGGATATTAATACCTAAAGTCGCCTTAGCAGTAAAGCATTCTGTAGCAAAATCTGTATGCGGCTATAAGCGGTGAGGCGTTTGCTTACTTTTTTTTGCAGACACTATCAACTGTTAGTAACCTGGAAAATGTGGAAATCTGTTATCTGTATTAGGAGACCAACCTGAAATCGGCGTCCGTCGGTTGAGCTCAGTTAGTGCCGACGGTAGTGGTTACGCGCAGGACAGCGCGGTTTCATGACTTTCTGGTTCCAGCTTGGTTTCCCTGGCTCCCTGGCTCCCGGCCCCCGGTGATGACGGCACTCCTGGCAGCTGCCCAAACGATCTGCTAGCTGCCTTGCTGGTTGATTAGACGACTGACAGAAACGCCGGCAGAGGGGGGAAGAAGCCAGCCACCTGACAGGTACTAGGCGCTTGATTTTCACGGCCGCCTCACGGATAATGATGGTAACAAAACTATTCTAGCCCTATCCAACGCTGTTAACTGTTATTGACTGCCAAAGTACAAACTATCTTTAAAAAAAAAAAAAAAAAAGCAGGTGAAAGCAGGAGAGTTTAACTGCCAGAGCACTGATTGTTATTGACTGCCAGAGTACTGAAAAAAAGAGCAGGAGATAGTAGGAGATAGACGCGAGTTGTTGGGGAGGGGAAATAAATAAATAAATAAATAAAGATAAGGGGGGAGCCACGCTGGAGGAGGCTGGATATGCACCAATAATTGCTGAGCAAAGGGCTGCAATAACGGAGACGATCCCTCCAAATTTCGACAGCGTCTACCTAGAGAGAGTTAGCAGCAGAGGGGAGGAGAGTGGGGACTGGGGGCGAAGCAGTCTGGCTATCAACTCAACAATCACAAAGACTAGAGCAGCCTTCAATATCCTCAAAGCTCTCAAAAAACTCGACCCTTGCATAGCCTGCACAGCTGGTACAGCCTGCATTGACAGCACTGCCTGCACTACTAAATTAAAACCTAGTGCCAAAACTTTATTCTTCCCCGCAACTAAGAAGGCGAAACGGTGGAATCTGAAAATACATGTCAAAGTAGGCATATATCTACAGCTGGCTCATCCTCGGCCCCTAAAGAACGACCCAAATAAAATGGCAACAGTAATGGAAGTAGAGGGGCCACCTGAGGGGTCACCTGGTATGCCCGGTGTGACCAGCAAACTAGTTTACCACCTACGCAAATGCCCAGCAGATATGGAGCAGGATAAAGACCTAGATCAGGTCCAAGAGAAATATCAAGGCCATCCGGATACTCAAGATGGACAAGAAATTACAGGGGATGCTGTAGAGGAACGAACTACAAATAAACCCCCTAAGGCAACAAAGGAACCTAATCGAAGGCCAAATTTTGGAACAGAAGCCGGAAAAAGAATCCGACAAGGTAAAGGAGAAAGGGAAAAGTAAAAACCAGGAAAAAAACAAGGTGGATGATGATGAGCTGGATAAAAACAGCGAGAACCTGCAACATTGGCATGAGCCACAGAAAAGCAGCCCATTGCCAAAAGAAGAGGGTTGTGATATGCAAAATATGAGGGAGCCCTCTTTAAGCTAAGTTCTAAATTCAATCAAGCATTTTCACAGAGACGTTAAGAACGATAGTAACAGGAATCATGCTGCTATCCAGGAACTTTGAGGAGCCGTTGAAAAAGTAGACCAAACATGTTCAGAAATATCGAAAAGAATGGCCTCTGTAGAGTCTCGCACCTAAAACTTAGAGTCTGACTTCAGTAAACTCCAGAAGCAAGGGGCAGAACATGAAGGAGCTATCAAGGATTTGATGCAAAAAGTCGAAGACTTAGAGAACAGAGGCAGGAGGAACAATCTTCGTTTTCTAGGTATTCCCGAAGGAGTTGAGGGAGATGACCCGAGGGGGTTTATGATCAACCTGGTAAAGACAGCCTTTCCGGAGCATGAAAGCTGGGATATGAACACTGAACTTCAACGGGTACATCGCTTCCCCCTGGCACTCCCAAAACGTAGCCAGAAGCCAGCACAGTTTCCTAGAGCAATGCTGGTCAACATAGAAAACTTTAGGCTAAGAGAAGCCATTTATGACACTGCGAGGCCCTCAAGGAAGAAGGAATTCAACGACTTCTTCGTGCGCCCAGATTTTGCTCATGCGACTGTAGAACGCAGGTGGAGAATGAGACAGTTGATTACTCCATTCGAACAAAACGGTGCAAAGATATTTCTTCAAAACCCAGCAAGATTAAAAATAATCTATAAAGGCACCACTAAAACCTTTACCAGTGAAGTGCAAGCAGAATCCTATCTGAACGAAATCGGGGGGGGAACACTATTCAGAAAGCTGGAAAATAGCAAAAACCCTGAAAGCCTCTCAAATGAATAAACAAGCGACAACAACTTAAAACGCAGGACATAACTCTCACATGTCAGGAGTAGAACCTATATTGTAAGTCAGAGGTTTTATTTATGTACCAAAGAGATGTAGGGAATACATCTCTTTGATTCCGGGTCACGGGTACGTCTGACACGTACTGCCCTAACTGACAACCACACCTGGGAACTCTGTACCCAGGACGTCTCAATGGGGAGGGGGGAGGTGGGCGCACAGAGAGGGTAGGGCACGGGGTGTGAGGAAGGGGGGGACAGTAGGGGTGGGAGGGGGAGGGAGGGGAAAGGGCAGAAATGTTGCACAAGGATATGGTGTTTTGTTATTGGCATTACAAGTTTGGGTAGGGAAAGAAATACAAGATATACAGCAAAGTAAAGATAAAACAGACAACTATCAGCATTGGGTCGAAAGTACTAAAGAGATATGGCATGTAGAATAGCCTCGATAAATGTATGTGGGCTCAATGAGCAAAAAAAGAGGTTCAAGGTAGCAGCACTACTCAGAACATTGCACGTTGATCTGGTTTGTCTGCAAAAGACCCACATAGATGGTACCAATGCACACCTGCTGGGCCAATTAGGTTTCAAAGTTATGGCAAAATCAAATCAAGGAACCAAAACGAGAGGTGTGGCGGTGCTGGGCAGGAGCAGTGACACAATTATAAAGAGGAAAAAAGAAGATCAATGGGGGAGGTGGGTGCTGATCGAGATAGCCTTTAAGGGGCAGACGTTCACCTTAGCTACCCAGCTACCACAGAGGATGACCCAGACGTATTTCAGTACCTGGATGTGGAATTGGCACAATGGCCTGAGCCAATTGTATGTTGCGGTGATTTTAATCTGCATGACCCAATTAGTTCATTTTTGCAGCCAGGCTCACAATATCTAGGCAGGAAAAGGAAAATGTTTAGGGCACTGTCGGATATGGCGACTCATAATTCGTTGGAAGATCCTTGGGTAAAATGGCATCCGAACTTAGATGGTAGCACTTTCTTCTCCGCTCCTCACCAGGTGCTGGTCAGACTCTATTACTTCCTAATTTCAAATAGTCTAATTGCTGAATCAAAAATTGAAACACAACCCCAAATTATATCTGATCATAGCCCATTGGTTTTGACGATAAGACTAGGGCATTCCCATAAAAAAGAGGTGCAATGGAGTTTTGAAAGGGCGCTGCTGCAAGATAATGGATATCGGGTGTATATGACTAAATGGATCAAGGACTTCTGGGATATAAATAGAGGGACGGCACCCCCAGGGGTAGTGTGGGACGCCTTTAAGGCTGGTGTTAGAGGGGAGACGTTAAGCTTTGTATTGTCCGCACAAAAAAAAGAGAAACGGAAGACAGAAGAAATACGACTAAACCTATTGAAGCCCGAAGAAGAATTAGCAGTAGCTATTCAACAACAGGTCCCGATAGAACAAAACATCCTTAAACTAATATCGCTTAGAGCAGATGCCCTGGAAGGAGTTGCCCAAAGACGGCCGAGAAATACATGGCTAACAGGGAGAATGCATATGAACTCAGTGAAAGGGTGGGACATATTCTAGCTGTGCGGACTAGGCAGAGAGTAGCAGCAGCAGATATTAAAGAAATTGCTGATAATCAAGGAAATAGGGTAACAGAGCTGGGACAGGTAAGGGATGTCTTTAAACAGTTCTATACAGATCTCTACTCCTCAGACATATCAGCAAGCACGGAAGAGATAGAAAAATATCTGAGCGAGGCGTCTCCCTCGGTGCTCTCCGTAACTGAAAAGGAGGAGTTAGATGCTGGATTCCGGTTAGAGGAACTGGTCACTGCTCTTGGCAGTCTTCCCTCAGGGAAGGCAGCAGGGCCGGACCAGACCCAGGTGGAATTTTTTTAAATATTCCAAACAGTGATCATAGGGGACATGTTTAATATCATGGCAATGGCGCAAAAGGGTGAATCCGTCCCTGAGTCCTGGGGTGCAGCCAACATCATCGTAATACCAAACAAGCATTTGCAATGCAATAGGTCTCGCATTAGGAAAGTTTGAGCTATTGGTATTGTAAATGACAATTTTTTTATTTATGTGTTGGTTTTGAAAATAGCAAAATTAATAGCTTCGTCATTTACAATGCTAATATTTTTAACTTTCGCAAATGTGACACCTATAGCATTTGTAATGTAATATGTGTTGTATTTACGTGTCACAGCAGCAGAAGAGGGTGGCACAGCAGCAGAAGAGGGTGGCACAGCAGCAGAAGAGGGTGGCACAGCAGCAGAAGAGGGTGGCACAGCATCAGAAGGGGTGGCACTGTGGCTGAAGAGGGTGGCACAGCGGCTGAAGAGGGTGGCACAGCGGCTGAAGAGGGTGGCACAGCGGCAGAAGAGGGTGGCACAGCGGCAGAAGAGAGAGGCACAGCAGCAGAAGAGAGGTACAGCAACAGAAGAGAGGCACAGCAGCAGAAGAGAGGCACAGCAGCAGAAGAGAGAGGTACAGCAGCAGAAGAGAGAGGCACAGCAGCAGCAGAAGAGAGAGGCACAGCAGCAGCAGAAGAGAGAGGCACAGCAGCAGCAGAAGAGAGAGGCACAGCAGCAGAAGAGAGAGGTACAGCAGCAGAAGAGAGAGGCACAGCAGCAGAAGAGAGGTACAGCAACAGAAGAGAGAGGCACAGCAGCAGCAGAAGAGAGAGGCACAGCAGCAGCAGAAGAGAGAGGTACAGCAGCAGAAGAGAGAGGTACAGCAGCAGCAGAAGAGAGAGGCACAGCAGCAGCAGAAGAGAGAGGTACAGCAGCAGAAGAGAGAGGTACAGCAGCAGAAGAGAGAGGTACAGCAGCAGAAGAGAGAGGTACAGCAGCAGAAGAGAGAGGCACAGCAGCAGAAGAGAGGTACAGCAACAGAAGAGAGAGGCACAGCGGCAGAAGAGAGGCACAACACCAGAAGAGAGAGGCACAGTGGTGAAAGCAGAAGAGGAAGCAGAGTAACTCTATGTGGCAACGTAGAAAAAGATTGGTTAGGCCATAAGGCTCCGGACATCATGAGAGCTACCACCTAAAAGATAGGGTAAATACAAAAATGGGCTTACATCAGATGGTCCCACATAAAACATTGCCATGTACAATGAACCGTGCTATACATAAAGTGTCAGTACTACCCAGCCGGGTTAAAAACGAAATGATTACCATATAACAGAGGAAGTCACAAAAAGCTCACATTGTAAGAGTGTGAGTCAATGTCATTGTCGCTACCTTTAGCAATAAGTCGCATTGCGTAAACTTGAGTAAAGATATGTGCCATTAAGAAGTTATCAAAATATTGAAATGCCAAAAGCCACCAGAAACGGCATTCTCACTTGGTAAAATGTGTTGTCGGTTACCTCGTTTAAGAAAAACCAAAACATGCCACCTGACTTTCAATATCGAAGCTCACCCGAGCAAAAATCAGATACTAGCGGGATCCGAAACATTGTATAACACATGATCCCTGTATAACCAGTGTTAATACTACGGGGCCTCCCAAGCGACACAAGAAGGAAATATAATTATATTTTAATTAGAGGGTGCTTACCCCTCTTGCCCCCGAAAGAAATCACCGCCGCAGCCCTGCTCCGTGAAAACCGGAAGTCAGGCACTTTTGGCCGAGAAGGGGGCGGGGCCTGCAATCCAGGAGGAAGTCCCACCCGCCGACACCGAGGAAGAAGTGAAGATGGCCTCTCCGCAGCCCGGGGCTCCCATGAGTTGAGGAGAGTCCCGGGGCTGCCAACAGCCAGAGTGTTGCAGGGCTCCCAGGTGCTGGAGGGAGCCCCGGAAGTGAAGTCCTGTCCCCTGGTGCCGTGAGGAGACTGCCGCAGAGAGGAGCCCGATGCCCAGCAACAGCCCGGTGAGTGCCCGACCAGCCCGAAAGAGCCCGGGGAGGGGGGTGTACGCGCGTGTGTCTGTGTGTGTTCGAATGTGTCTGTGTGTGTGCGTGTGGGTCTGCGTGTGTGTATGCAGTGTGTGCCTGTGTATGGCTGTGTATGTGCGCATGCGTGAGTGTGGTGTGTGTCTCTGTGTATGCGCATGCGTGTGTGGTGCTGTGCGCGGCCCCGAGGAGGAATCTGAGACCGCGACGCTCGTGCTTGAGCTCCGTCTCAGATTCCTTCTAACACGCCAACAACAGTTGTCTTCCCAGACAAAGCAGGCTCCGCCTGCTTTTAGGTCTGCTCGCCCTAAGAAGGGTAAACCCATAACCGAACCAGGCTCGTACCGCCCAATTACGTTGATGAACGCTGACGTCAAGGTCTACTCAAAGATATTAGCTAAAAGACTAGCAGGGGTGGTTGAGGGTTTAGTTAGTCCCTCCCAGCATGGGTTTATCCCAGGAAAAGGAACAACACAGCACGTCAGGCAGGTCATTACCATGTTTGATGCAGCAGGTACCCTAAGAGACCCCATGGCAGCGCTGTTTCTAGATGCAGAAAAGGCATTTGATAGGGTCTCCTGGGGATACCTATGGTCAACCATGAGGTGGAGTGGAATTGGGGAGGGCTTCATCAAGGTCATACAGACCCTGTATATCAACCCAATGCCTAAGATTAGGGTTAATAGGGGATACTCGGCAGCAGTCAAGATCTGCAGAGGGACTAGGCAGGGCTGCCTGTCATCCCCCCTGCTGTTTGCATTATACTTGGATCCCTATCTGCGTAGGATGGAACAGAACCCACAGATTCCCTCAATGAATATAAACGGCTGCGCAATAAAAACTCTTGCGTATGCGGATGACGTTGCCATTTTGACACCTAACCCCTCCGCCGCCATTAGGGAGATTGAAGTAGAGGCTGAATGTTTCGGTCAAATCTCAGGATACAAATTGAACAAATCTAAGACACAGATTGTTGAAAATAGATATTCAGTGCGTAATGACGCTAGGGTAGTTGGTTCAGCCATGTACTTGGGGGTCGCAATATCAGCAAATCTTGATATGGTGGTAGAGACAAATATGGCTCCATTGATGGCAAGAGTAAAACGGATCTAATAAGGATGAACAACTTACACCTATTGCTGATGGGTTGCACCAACGTTATTAAGATGCTGATTCTCCCCAAATGTCTTTATTTTTTAGATCAATCCCTTTATTTTTTGAGAACAGCTGGTTTAATACACTAGAGGCAATATGTAACAGATTCATCTGGGCAAATGGGAAGACGCGTAGGGCATATAGATATATCACGCTCCCAAGAGAAAGGGGGCGTGGGGAGCGCCGGACTTCAGGATATACTACATGGCAGCTTCTCTACAATATATGCAAGGGCTAATAGGAGAAACAGATTTGGATCAAAGAGTTAATAACCTGTCTACGAAAGTATATGCTACGGTGTTAGGGACAGATGCGGGAAACTGCTTTTTAAATTGTATTGATTTTGGCTACTTTAAAAGAACCAGGTTCAAGACAGTTTCCGCTGCTGTTTGTTAAGATTTGGATTGCCTTCTTGAAAAGAAGTAAATTGGGGAAATACAACAGATATATTAGGCTTTATAAAAACAGGTAATTTCCTCAAGCAATCTTCGCAGATGAAGTAATGTCAGAATGGGTAAACAGTGGTATTATCCAGATTGGGGACTTATTTGATGCAGAGGGGATGGTACAGTTTGCAGATCTAAGAAATAAGCATGGTATCGATAATAGAGGCTTTTTCAAGTATCTCCAGGTCAGAAGTTTTTTGAATAATAAATCAGGGGGGTCAGGTGGAGTGAGTAGGAACGAGATACTGGAAAAAATTAGACTTTTGGGTGATCGCACCATTAGGTCCTTTTATGCCTGCTTGGTTAAAGGGAAAACTGATGACTTAGGAAAAGTGGGCAACAAATGGGCGCAAAAACTTAGCGTGGAAGTAGGGTGGTTTAAGAAATCACTGGACCTAGGCCGTACTATACTGTAATCATCCTCCATTCAGTAACAACATTATAAAACTCTGTATTCACTATATCATACCCACGCCAAGATAGCTAAATGGGGCGGGACCATGGGTACAAACTGTCCCCGATGCAACGCTAGTGAAGCTGATAGTATTCACATATTTGCTACCTGCCCTCAACTACATACGCTAGTCAGGGACATCGAGGGTTTTCTAAACAGATCATTGGGGATTCAAATTAAACTTAGCCCAGCTCGGATAATTTTAGGCCTGGGTATGGAAGGAACTGACACACAGCAGGAATTTCTGTTCGTGGCAATGTCAGTATACAGATTGACCGTAGCAAGGGCATGGCTTGACAAAAATCCACCGGTACTACAAACCTGGTTGGCTAACCTGTTGAATGCATATAACATAGAGAAGAATATTTATGCACGAAAAGGGAAAAGGGTAAGGACATTAGGCTTAAGAATATGGCAACCCATAAGTAGGTGGAAGGAAGGATTTGGGCCGCAGGTAGACCCAAGAAGGGCTTAATGTTTAATGGTGGTAAAATAAGATATATAAACAATGATGGTGGAAATGCGTAATGAAATGTTTGTTTATCTTATATTAGAGCTTATTTAGCTATGAAGCATGAAGTGTTAATGCTGAACAATGTATAATGTATAAAGTGTGTGCAACATGGAAAATAATAAATATAATAAAAAAATAAAAAAAGAGAATTAACGGCAATCAATAGTTAGAAAAAGGTTTAATAACTTTGATAAGAAAATAACATGTAAGTAACAAAATACATTTTCACCAGTTTATCAGTTACAGAAATAACTACCCTTATTGAGGGCATTTATATATTGCATGGTTTACATCACAAAAGTAAGAATTTGTTAAAGAAAGCATACATTTTCTGGCAGATGAAAGTACAAACAACCCATTTTTTTTTTTAAAGATGGCATACACGTAATGAAACTTCAAAAAGCGTTTCTTCACAATACGAACTTTATTTAACAACTTAGCGCATAAGTTTCCTATTCATGTTCTGGTACCATGAAAGCAAGTTAAAAGTGCATTTAATCAGATACTTTTTTAAGAAACTTCCATGTAAGCTGAAAATTAGGTTGCATATTACCATAGATAGCACATTTATGAGATAGCATGTAAACCCCTTAAACCCATGCCATCACTTAAAGGGAATATTTCATGACAGAACGTGTGTCCTTCAGAGAGTACTTTGCCTGTCCCAGCCCACTTAGATTACTAACATTTTTTTTTTTTTTAGTTAAAGTGCTCAGTTTGGAACTTGGTAAATGTTCTGTTGCCAATGCTGTCCCCTTTGTCTAAGGCTGCTTTCGTTCTCAAGTAATGACATTTCACGGGCAATGCCGTGAACAGGCATTTCATGAAGACTTATACAATCACATACCAGCACCCTGAATAGGCCAGTAAAGAGAACATAAGTGTAAGAGCCCAAGGTTTTTCTAGGAACCCGCCATCCGTACTACCAAATGCTGTGGTTACTGAATTTCTAGGCTGTCTAGTCTTGACTCAATCTCAGGTCTATTTCTTCCACTACCCAACACTTGCTGTCTCTTTATCTCACTATTCTCTGCTTTATCCATTTATACACTATTTTCCTATCTTTCTCTTCCTCCTTATTCCCTTTTCTGCCTTTCTCCCTCTTGCTCTGGATCTACGTCTGATGATATAAATATGTTCCAGGCCCTAAAAATGGAAGCCAGTGCTCACTAGTTGCATCCACCAGCACTATGTATGCACAGTTAGAGGGAAAGAAAGTCTCTCTTGAATGTGAGACTGCTTGCATAGTTGAACTACAGAAGGTGCATGGTCATCTAATGAGCAGTAAACAAGTTGGATACCTTTGTAACACTCCTTCAGGTACTCTATCTAAAAGCAGATACCTCACCCTGTGAATACCCCAGGACATAAAATGGATTTGGAAACTTAAAGCAGTGCTCCTTGTGTGGATAGGTGATGCCATGAGACTCCACATCAATGCAGGTCCATGCGGGAGGTGACAAACAAAGGCGAATATAAGTGCCATGTGTAAAGTTCACAAAGAGAAAATAGAAACTAAGCTCGACACGGACTCTCAGATCCCCGTTTCGCTCACTGGGAATAATCCACATGGTCACTTTAGTTCATGTACTGAGAAGGAAACATATTGCAATGCAGACATCCATATAAAGTCTTTATTTCAAAGTTTCTTCATTTCAAACAATCCAAAATTCTCCATTTACAGAACCGGACATCCACAGCCAAGACAACACGTGTTTCACGATTTTATCGCTTCTTCAGGGTTTCAAATGTTATGAGAGAGGTCACATGAATTGTGCAACTTTACGCATACAGTTAAAAAATAAGGAAGAAAAGAAAAAAGGGAGAAGAAAAGAAGCCTATAAATTCATACATTTAAAAAGTTTTTTTTTCAAATTTCCAAAGACATTATAGTTTATTACATATTTTGAAAGGTTAAAAGGAACAGTTACGATCAAGACAGAATGTTGGTATACAAGAAAACAAACATATAAAAAAAAACAAGTGGCTTAACAAAAAACATTACATGTGTAAAGGAACAACACAAACAAAAATAATGTGCCCTTCAAGAATTATGGCCACAAAAAGAGTCGACGTTGTTTCGACCGCTGTATTACTGTACGGTCATCATCAGGACTTGAATTTGCTTGAGCGTTACAAAGCTTTCTTAAAAGAAGACCAACCAAACGATAATGGATGGCTGTCAAGATAATTCCAGCTTGCAAAAGATAGAATTCGAAATGGACACACCGTGTCCAAAGATTGCAATTCAATCAATAAATGATGTCCACAGTCCACCAAATAATGCGCCCAATAAATCGGCGAGATGGTTTCTCAGCACACCACTAAAGTTCCGAAGAAGCCTCGATAGAATGCTTTTTTTCCTTATTTTCGATTTTAACTGTATGGGTGAAGTGGCACAAATCTTGTGACCTCTCTTCCTGAACCTTCTGTTAGGTGTATCGACTGTCTGTCCCTGGTTCAGGGTTGTTGGACAGCCCCTGTAGTCTCTGAATGATTCAAATGTTATGAAGCAGTTAAATCTCTCAAATTTTCAAATTCCAGTCGTTCTTGTAATCTCGATCTTTTCATCTGAAATATCATCAGTTATCTGTTGTGGGCTGTAGGTATCGTCAATTTGGACTCCCGTTCATCATAGGTGCCACACGTGCTGAAGTCAGTTTCTTTTATGAAGCTGCCTGTGCCTTCAGACGCACAGCCCATCGGCGAATACAAGGATACAGTGCAGATTCCTAAATTGGGATTTTTTAGATGGAAGAGACCATACCACAGAACAGAAAAGCGTAGGGCGATGAGGAAGCTCTGTTAGATCGAGTATCCACCAGAAACGTTACCAAAGTTAAGTAACTTGTTCTTCGGATGGATGCTTATAACCACAGATTCATCACCTTGTGAATAGATACCAAAGCCTCATCTCCCATGGCTCAGACTAAAACTCCCTGAGAGATCGAGCGGGCAAAATATCTATCTCGTCTGACCTGGTTGTTGAGACAGCAGTGCTTCTTAAACATGTGCACTGATGCCTATGTAGTTGCCTGATAGATATCCAGGACAGGAACTCCACATGCCAATGCAGTGGTAGCAACCTTGACCCTGCTGGAATGAACCATTAAACCTTCTGGAGGCTGCTTCTTGGTCAATGTGTAGCAGATTTTAATGCAGAGGACTATCCGAGAGATGGCCTGTTTCTGCACTGCCTTACCAGTCTTTTCTCGGAGAACCTCACAAAAAGCTGTTTGTCCATCCTATGTGCCTTGATGTGATCAGTGTAAAAGCTCAGTGCTCTATTGAGATTCAAACAATTGAGTCTCTTTCGAGGGTGAGCTGGAGCACAGAAGGTTGGGAGGTAGATGGCTTGTCCGATATGAAACTGCATCATCAGCTTTGGTAGGAACGCAGTTGAAGTTGTTAACACCAGTATGTTCAGAAAGAAAGGTGGCATTGGTAGGCTGGAACAAAAGAGCCTGAAGTACACCCACCTGGAGTGCAGATGTTATCGCAACCAGGAAGACCACTTTTGAGGTGAGTCGATGCAATGGACACGTGTTTATTGCTTTAAATGGAGGGCACATCAGAAAAGTGAGAACCGGATCTAAGTCCAACTGTGGCATCACAAAACTTAGCATGAAACTTAAGTTATAAACATTTGAAGAAATGCTTCACAACCAGTGATGTGACCAAGAACGGTTGGCCTGGCAAACATAAAACCTTTAACTGTGACCAGAGCAATACCTTGCTGGGCCAAAAACAAAGCAAACAAAAACACACCCAACATTTTGCCTACAAAGGGTCCAACTGACAGGCACCTCACCAAGGAAAAAACAAACCTTTCCCAGCGCCCTACACAGATTTCATGGAAGGACACTTGGCCACCAGGATGACATGAAATTATTTAATCTTTATCCCCAGGTCATTAGTACTGTTGCTGCTCAATATTCATGCATGAAGGTGCAGGTTGAGCAAGCTCGGGGACAATACCTGATGAAGTTGCAGTCTTATCGGAGTACAGATGCTCATGCCCAGAGGTTTCGCATTCCACATACTTTTGACTCAATGTGGCACCTCTAGGATACCTTGGTCCAAGTCATTCCTGATCTTCTTCAAAACACAGGGAGGAGCGATAGTGGTGGGACAGCATACAGGAGTTCTGTGTCCCACTCTAGGAAGAACACATCTCAGAGAGAGAGAGCTTTCTTGGAAATTCCAGCATGCAAAAGTGCTGCCATAGCACGTTCTCGACTGTGGCAGAGAGACAGAGCAAGGGCTCTCCTCACTGCTGGAAGATGCCCTGTGCCACCTCGGGTGTACCTACCATTTGTTATTCACTAGATACCGCTGGTTGGAGTTCTCCACTCTGACATTTAAAGGTCCCTCCAGGTGGTTCACCAAGAGGAAAATCCTCTGACGATTTAACCGCTCCAGAGGCTCAGAGTCTCTTGCCACAGGACCCAGGATCCCAGCCCGCCCTGCTTGTTGTAGTACCAAATGGCATTGGCCGTGAGGATCTGCACCTAGCTCCTCCTGATGGTGGGCAGGGAGGCCTTCAAAACCATGTGAAACACCCACAACATCAGCAAATTATTTTGCAGGCAGGTCTCTGCCGGAGACCAGTGGACTCTGATATCCATCTCTCCCAGATGACATCCCCAACCCAGTAGTGAAACATCCATCACCATCATCAACTATGGGTGGGATAGGAAGAGGGGTCTGCCACTCGTCTATTTGAGGTCATGCAGCCCCCTTTGCATATGTTTGTCAGTCCCCTCTGACACACAGATGAAACCCAACAGATTCCCTTGGTGCTGGGACCACTGATACTTCAGATCCCACCGCAAGGCTTGCATATGCCATCCGATATAGTCGGCCAGCAGGATGCAGGCGGTTAGTAGCCAAAGAAGTCTCAGAGTTATCCCTCACTGAGACCCCAGAAAGCAGCTGAAACATTGGGATAACAGCATAAATGTCCTGTACTTGTTCCAGAGGAAAGACTTGAAAGTGCATCATATCCAGGATGGCTCAGATGAACATGAGCCTCTGCGAATAGGTCAGGTGCAACTTCGGCAAACGGACTATTAACCCTGGGGACTTCAAGAGGTTCGATCTCGTCTGAAGGTGGTCTGCGATTGACAGTGGTGAGCCCTCCTTCAACAGCAAGTTGTCATGATACTGGAAAACCTCTGCAGATGGGCAGTGCCCACTGCTATCACCTTTGTGAGGGAGCACAGTAAACTGAAAGTGCTTGTAGCCTACCTTGAAACCAGGTTAGCAGTTGTCAGCTTTCAGGCTGGAGATCTAAAAATAAGAATTACGGATCTGAGATCCAGGGCAGATATAACCTGGGACAGAGTGAGCATTTTGAATTTGTCCTTGCACTAGAAGGCATTGAGAGGGAGAAGATCTAGGATAGGTAGTAGGCCTCAGTTCTTCCTTGGCACAAGGAAGCAGGAGAAATAGCACCCGCCCCCCATTTCCAAAGCCAGCACACTCTCTATAGCTCTTTTGGTTAAAAAGAGCCTGTACTTCCTGGCATGGAATGGACATATGGTCCCCCAAGGAGTGGTACGATAGAGGTAGCAGTTGTGGTGGGCTGAAAATGAATGGAAAGGCATAGCCCCGATGAGCAATTTGCAGTATCCATCTGTTGGTTGTAACATGCTGCTATCTTTTTAAAAAAGGTTGATCCTGCTTCCTATTGGATGGCTGTGTGATGCTATGGGCGTGTTAAAGGGGTTTTGAGGTTATGGCAGGAGGGGTGAAGGATTTGGCTGTGGGCAGCTCCTGATGACCAGGTCAATGCCTGTGGGGCCCACAGCCTGACCTCAAAAAGGCTGGGAAGTCCGTTGTGCGGGCAGTGTAGTCTGACACTGTTGATACGCTAAGCATCTGGCATATTTCTGAATTGTTTGGGGGATTTCCGGACTGGAGCTGAAAGGCACAAAGAGCATGCCAAGGGTCGGCTCTCATTAAAATACTCCATGGTCGAGTCTGCCTTTTCATCAAACAGCTGTCAAAAGGCATGTCCATTAAGGATGCGTGGACGTCCTTAAAGAAGCCAGTCAACCTCATTCATACGTGGCAGGGGAGCACGACACTCATTCCCATAGCCCTTCCCAGTTAATCGCTGGTGTCTAGGCCCAAACGGTTGACTAATTTGGCTACATCTTAAATGCTTTGGGCAAAAGAGGCAGAGCAAGTTGTCCGAGACTGCGGACAAGATATCACCGACCATGCCTTAAAGTGCATAGTTTTGGTGACAGTGTAACAGCTTGAATTAATTGACCTCAGAGCAAGTCTGGCAGAGGAGAACATTCTTTAACCAAAGATGTCTACACATTGTGACTTCCTCTCAGGAGGAGTGGTTGGAAAGTTCTTAGGGTTTACTCTGCTGGTGGACACCTGTAGCACTGAGCATTCATGGTTTGGATACTCAGTTAACAAATCCAGGTAGCCTGGAGAAGGTCTATAGCGATGGGCAATTTGTTGGCTGCCTGGGGGGCCAGAACAGGGTTTAGCCCAAGTGCCCAGCAGTTTGTCAGTGAGGGCCTCACTAAAGGAAAAGAGAGGTTCGGTCAGTGTCTGGTCAGGCTGCAGGACCTTTGTTAATCACATACGTGTTTACTTCCATAGTGGTAAGTTGGAAGTCAAAGATCTCAGGCAGTCCTACTAACTACAGTGGTTAAAGTTGTACTTTCTTCTTTTTCTGGACTGCGGGGTAAACAATCTAAGTGCCGGGTGAGGTGTCCAGTTCACTAGTTTCCTATAATTCCAAGTACCAGTTGTTGTCAGTACAGGGCGAGTCAAACTCTTCCCCTTCCAAATCACTGTTGCCTCCAGCAGAATGGCTTTGCTCTGAGTAAAAAAGCTGGTGCGTCTGTGTACGATTGCATGGGAGCAGAACTGTGTCAGAGTATGAATGGATTCAGTTTCAGCACATCAAGATCTGTACATAGTTTCTTCAAGTCGAAGCTGGCTCAGAGTTGGGTTCCATGATGGCTTGCGGCTCCTCCTCTGGCAGCGTTGGTGATGGCTTCGATGTTCGGAGAGACTGATGCATATTTTAGTGCTGGGTACACGAGGCATAAACGGCATTGAGGGTGTACCTTTTGGTGGTATACCAACTGGAAACCACTGTGGATCCTTGGTGCCATGGAGCTGGAAGCATACTAAATAGAAGCATCATGCGCCCTCGAAAGGCTTCTACCTGCTTCAACGTTGCCGATGGACCCCGGAACGTGGGGTGCATCGGAACCAGAGAGCGAGAATTGGAGGCACTGTGACACGCTTTCTCCTTCTCTGAAGATCGAGTGGGGGGAAGGGACAGAGTCACGCTTGAACTTCTTATGCTTTTTTTTGTTTACCAGAATACTTCATCTGTAAAGATGATCTGCTGCAAGAACAACTTCAGGAGTAGGAGTGAGAGTGGATCTCCACTCTCAACTTCGAATTGGAACAGGACCACCATAGATTCCTCTGATGCTTCACCACACAGAGCTTTCACTTTGTTTTCTTAAATGGCTTTTTGATTTATCTGGATTCAGTCCACACAGGCCTAGGAGTTGGATGTCATACCCAGTCATGCATGAGCATTGCTAGTTAGTTTCCGGTCCCAGTCGAGCACCTGGGGATATTCGCATGGTGAGGAATTTGTGGCTACAAATGCCCAAAAGAAACACAATCATCATAGCCCTTTATAGAGTAGCATGCTACCCGTCTGCAAATGTGCTTAGAGACTGGATGGACTGTATAAATGCAAAAAATAATAAGATAGCCGTCAAACCTAGGGGACAGGGTTCAACAAACCAAAAATGTTCTATCAAGTATGTAAAATGCAGTATATGCAATAAGTATCCAGGTGACGCCACCTCGCCGAGACTATATGATCGAGCCACGCTGTGTACTCTGGAGCACCTATGAATAGGAGAGAATACTTGGAGAGATTGTATATTCCTGTACTCGTATTGGGAATTCGACATAATTTGAATACTTATTGCATATACTGCATTTTACATACTTGATATTGCTGGTCAATTGTGAATACTTCTGATAAATTAGCCCTGAGGAAGTCTTTGGCTAATGCCTTATAAGACGAAACATGTGTTGGCGACTAGATCTTTGCATTGAAGTGTTGGAAAAATAAAAAAAGAAGACTGAGAAGGTCATCCTGTGTCTGAGGACTCTGGTTTTGAATGATTAGCTCAGAATATTGTGCTTGTTGCAGTTATGGTGTAAGTCGAAATAAGTCCATTAAATTTAAGATTTGTAAATATGTCTCTCTTCCACTGTAGAAAAACACAAAAGCACTTCATCAAAAGCGGTTAAAAGAATGTAAAACCCTACTGCATATTCAACTCAGTTTTTCTTAGCCTTTAAGCGTCTAAGGTCTCTTGTAAACATATTGAAAACAAAATCCCAGTTCTAGATAGTAGGCAAACCGACATTTTACTGCGTAGTCTCCTGATTTCTCGTCCACTAGCATACATGGAGAATATCTAGTCACGTGGCTAAACATTAGCTGAGGAACTAGTTAGTAGCAACCGGAGTACTATCCAGGGCAATTCACTTTGTGCTTCAAATCAAAAAGCAATCATTGGGAGTGCTTAGGAAAAGGAGAACCAATATAATGCCCTATATAAAAAGTCAACATTTGCATTCTACACTGGGCTTCTGCTTAGGCCATGGCATCAACTTAGGTAGGAAGGAGCATGCTAACAGGTGATTAAGGCAAAACAATGTCTTCTAAACTTAAGGGCTAGAAGGGTTGGCTCTACCCAAAATGTATAAATGAAATTGAACTCCTGCTTAAAGTGGTCCCCAAATGCTCTTGGTGATTTTGCTGGGCATCTCTCTACTCCACAAAAATTCAGTTGCTCAAACAATCCCATATAATGACCTAGAATGCAGAGTAGTTACAAACGGGCTTTATTGGTTAAAGCATTAGGTTATTTACAGCCGACATGTTTCCGAGCCGCTCTGCTTCAGTGGTTTATCAAGGCCATTCCTACTGCAACTCAAGTTGTAGTACATGCTGTCACATCCTAAACTGTGAAAAAAAGTTACAATGTGGAATCAAATTACCCTTGTAAATAATGTATTCTTGTACGTCATTTTTGGAACAGTCTCCGACGTCGTCACTCTCGCTCTGGGAGTTCTGCCAGTTTCCCTGTTCTCAGAAGATAGGACAGACAGTTAGATACTCTACTGGTTAGAATGTACTCCTTTTACCAGCACAGAAGGCCATAAAGAGCAAATGCAATCGGTTATTCCCACAGAAAGTAGAGTTGCTTAAGCATACTCCTGATTTCAAGACACAAGAGGTGATTAAATGGGTTGTCGGACTGGCAGAATATTAGGTTTACCCTGACGTGGACTTCATAAATACACTTTGCAACCATGATTGGACTTGTAAACAGTGCATGAACTGGAACCATCCACTCCCTAGTCAATGCATTTTCTTTTCATCCAGAGTCTATATTATAAAAATCTCACAGGTGAAGCAAGTGAAAGACAGGCATGCCAAATAGTGTCCCTGTTTGAAAGCGTCTTTAAGTTATCCAGAATGCTGCTATCATTCTCCTGAACTTGCCACAGTCTCATATCTGTTGAGCTTTGCTCTCTTGTCATTTGCTGCCATAGGGGGATTAAGTACAGTTTTAGGCCCCCTGCATAAGGCAGTGTATACACCAAAATCGAAATTCATGTTGTCACTACTACACCACTTCTGTCCATGGATTACTTTTAGTGCCTTCAGTCCGAGTAAACTGTTAATTACGAGAGCTGGATGGACCAGACTTGGCAAAATGTCCAATTCAATGAAGGCAGCGAAGCAGACCCACCCACATCTAGATGGTGTCCATCATTACTAAATTTGGCAAGTTATTAAAAATATGATTTTTTCCCCAGTTCAACCTAGCCATGTTATATTCTAATATCGCCATTCTCTTCTAATGGGCCAAGAAGCATCAGGGTGGAGTGTTCTTGAAAATACGCCAGAAAAGATATTAATGGCATACGCCAGAAATATGAAGAGTAAGGTCCAAAAGAGCTAGGAGGCTTGCACACTATGAATACCACCTGAATGATACAGAAGCAGAGAGAGGACTACGATGGGATTAGACCGCGTGCTTCCAATGTAGAGAAATATTCAGCCTCTTTCATTGTGAATCCCTTCTGAAGTTTTTCTTTCAAAGGCATATTTCTCAACTTTGTTCGGTTATTACATATTAACCGAGCCATTTTAACAAGTCTTCTGAATCAAATATGCACAAAATATGCATAATATAAGACCTCAATACAATTTGCATACCAGTGACTAGCTTGTTAGGAAGTGAATATACCATCAACTCTTGCTTAGTCGGTTTCTCATATAGTGAAATGAGCAAATGCTTTTCCGTTGCAAAAGGAAAGGGGGATGAACACCATATTGCTTAAATCTTTGAAAGACAAATTGCCATTAGGTAACATTTTTTAATATACTTTTACCAGGGCACGTCCTAGTTGAAGAATCCAATAGAGTTACTAGGTCAAGTTGCATAATTTTCATCTTCCTTTGTGCAACTCTTTCACCCTCTCACCTTGAGGGGAACAGGTTATCAAATTGAAGAGCGTATGCACGTGTGCTTCAAGGTTTGGATTGTGAACAGACAAAAGCAGCCAGGGCAAGTTCAGCATCAGTTCCGACACAGCTCAATAGATCACCTCTAAAGAAAACAATATTGGAAAGGTTCCACACTGCACCGGCCCTCATAGCATCCTACAAGACACAGCATACCTCTCCAGAGTTTGAAGATATATGATCATATCAATTTTACCATGATGGACCTCCACTGTTGTTCATTGAAAGCCTGCACCAACTTCATAACTAGCTGTATCAACTATTAAGCCATCACAACCAGCCCCTCCATTTATCTAAATGACAAGTTCACCATCTCTGGTGGCTCTCTGTACACTCACAGCTTGGAGATCGCCAAACTGGAGGCAAAGAAAAAATAAAGGCAAGCTATGCACACAGGATCTGGAGCAACATCTCCGTATCCATGAAGACCACTCCAACACTACTCTAAGTTAGGAAAGACTTGAAGACACACATCCTTAAAGAACACTACAGATGATGCAGTAACAGTTAAGTTACACTAGCAGAACATAGTTATACCTTCGATCACCTGTTGACTTTCTATGTCCTTGATCCTCATAATGCTCCACTACCTTTCAGCTTTGTACTAGAGAAATTCATACATACAAATGCTCAGTCAGTGCTTTGGCACTGAAGTGGCTGATTAGGCCACAAATCTGGTGTCACAGTGAGTCCTCCCTAAAAGAGAGGCGTAAGCACCTTGAGCTGGCTCTACCTACAGACAAACTGCACCAATGTAACTAAAATGTACAGTGTTCATTGTGTTCACATGCAGAGGAGACGTAGCCTAGGAATATGGGACCGACTAACTGCAGCTGATTTTCATATGAACTGTCCCGCCCTTCTTGCGACTACACATATTGCAAAACCGATGCAATGGAATGCTGCCCAGGTCCGATTCGAGTGCCTAAGAAATGTTGGCTCAAATATTTCAATATATTTCTTTTTTATTGCCTTAGTGAGTGTGAGAAGGAAGGATACGCTCAGACATGGTTATGGCTCCTTACGTCACCGGTGATCAGCTGTGCCACACCAATGAGGACCACCAGCACAGCTAAAATTCATCTAGCACAGACAATATACCCTTGGAATGCAATGCTTCTCAGAGTAATTCCTAATGTTAGTAAGCATTCACTCAAGCATTTACATATCACAGCTTTCGTGCAAGTAGCTATCATGTACATGAGCAAAATGTGGAATCTTTGCTGAGAAAGATGAAAGGCATTTTTCTGTGATTTAGAAAAAAAGAGGCAATAGAGTCCTCAAGTTGCTTTACTAGTGGAAGTGAGCGACGTTTTATCAGGGCCTACTGTACATTTACATTAGATTTACTGATTGAGTTTCTAATGCTTATCTGCCCTATGGGAAATTGTTTTACTTGGTTTCAGTCTTTGAATGAGGAAATCAACAACTCTCTAATTAGTGCGTTTATTAGAGAGTAGACCCAAAAGCAAAATGTGCGGTGGTAAATCTTGCAATTGATGATGAATTGGGGAAATGTCCTTATACCCAATTTCCATCGGACATCTGATAAATGTGATAAAGCGCTGTTTCAGTCTTTGAAAAAGGAAGTTTAAGAGTGCTTAATGGGCGAATATGGGTTAATTGTTTCATTGGGAACTCTTGTCATTCAGGTTAATTACTTTCTTGGATGTATTGATACTTGAGTTTCTGGATACACTTAAAAAGGGATCATTTAACCTCAAAGCATACAATAAATATCAATGTTGATCCTTTCACTTGGTAAAACACATCCTTTTCATTGAATCGGTCAGCTGACCAGGTTTTAGTTCAAATGATCAGAAAGGACCCTGCAATGCGAGCAGTTATATTTAAGCTTTTTCATAGGAAAGGCTTAGGGACAAAGCAATGGGAATGTTTCAAGTAGGGTAACTTAACTGCTGTTATGTCACTTTAAAAAAAAAATCAAATTTTTCTTTCCGGAACAAATGGCTTTCAAGGATTTTATTGTTCAGTGATGAAGAATATGGATTGAAGTGCAAGCTACTGGTCTAGTTGGGCAACACGGACTTATAACAATCATTTTTTTTATTAATCAGATTCTATTTGAATGTGAAATGATTGCAAGCCCACTTGGGCAAGATGATAAATTATTCAAATTTCATACAATACATTTTCTTCTTAAAACTTTTTTGTTAATAGAGTATGCTGTTCTTTGGCATTACAAATAATTTGGAACCATGTGTTTTTCTTTTAACAAACATTCAATTTATGTTATTGTTATGGTATTCCCTGCAAGTGTTTAGTCTAGGTTTGTTTTCACAGTTTGGACACAAGGGCTTCACTAATGTCTATTGTACCTCTATGGTTGAAAGAGTACATTGATTACTACTTAGTACCATGATGAAAATCCCGTTGAGTTGAAACATGTTGATCTAGCTAAAATAAAAGCTGGAGATTTAATGAGTGCGGGCCAAGAGTATGATTCCTTTTGAAGATGGATGGATAGATGGAGATATATATATATATATATATATATATATATATATATATATATATATATATATATATATATATATATATATATATTTATATAGCATTTGGGTCACTTGATTGCACTAAATGCAGAGGTATAAACATATTTTGAAGGGACCATCAAAAATAGAAATATGGGAACTATTTCACTGTTCCCTCTGAAATACGGAATGCAACATCATAATGATAGCCTTCAAACCATTCTGCAGCTATTACGATTATGAGGAATTGAGGGCAACATTTTAGGGCAAGATTATCTACAAGATACAGCAATAAATGCAAGCTGTGAGGTATATTCGTGACACTATCATTCTCACCCAATTGAACAAGAAACAACATTTTTTGTGAAATCAGCAAATTATGGCCAAACTATGGAGCAAATGCAATAAATCTCGAATTATCTGCTAAACACTACAATCCTAGAATTGCATAAATTGACTGGCCATCACCATTATCAACTGTTTCATAGGCTCATAGCGAGAGAACACTTCTTGTACCCTACCTCTACTCTTTCTCTTCTTTTTTCACTCTTCTTGCTATCTTGTCTCTAATCTTTCCAGCTAGTCAACGCAGAGGGCACCAGCTGGACGTGTACAAAACAGTATCATGTAATTTCTGTAATCCCAACTACGTTTATCTGGAAACCCTCAACGAAAATGCGAATGTACCTGTTTTGTAAAAACGAATAAAAATACTTTGAAATAAAAAAATTAAAAAACAATAGGATGTAAACAAAACCTTAACATTATTTTTGCAGTCAGCCCCCATTACTCACTTCATTTTGAAGAAAACAGCCTTTTCATGCTTACTACCTCCAAATAAACATATAATATATAACAAGTAACGTGTAATATGGTCCTATATTGTCATGTCAGTGTTCTGGTGTTATTTACAAATCATCTGGCCATGTGTAATATGGTATTAGTCAAAGGGATTTGGAGCACCCTGCTGACACGTCACAGCTGAATTACCTCATGCATCACGTCGATGTGGTTTAATGTTGCTTGCTTCACACACAGTTCTCACAGTTTGTTGGCCAGTGCCAATACCAGTATTCTTTTCAAGTGTATCCCCAGACACGTGTTTCTAGATTCCTCTTTCATCAGTGGGGAAAAATGTTCGTAGGTCGCTGGACGTGCTGCCGCAGTTTCCTAAGGGTTAGTGCCACTCTCAGCGCGCAGGTGCTCACAGAGCTCGTCAGCTCACGGCCCACGGGAGCCATCTTAAACAGTCAAAGGGATTTGGACGAAAGAGGAATCTAGAAACACGTGTCTGGGGATACACTTGAACACAATACTGGTACTGGCACTGGCCAACAAACTGTGAGAACTGTGTGTGAAGCGAGCAACATTGAACCACATCGACCATGATGCATGAGGTAATTCAGCTGTGACGTGTCAGCAGGGTGCTCCAAATCCCTTTGACTGTTTAAGATGGCTCCCGTGGGCTGACGAGCTCTGTGAGCACCTGCGTGCTGAGAGTGGCACTAACCCAGAGGAAACTGCGGCAGCACGTCCAGCGACCTACGAACATTTTTCCCCACTGATGAAAGAGGAATCTAGAAACACGTGTCTGGGGATACACTTGAAAAGAATACTGGTACTGGCACTGGCCAACAAACTGTGAGAACTGTGTGTGAAGCGAGCAACATTAAACCACATCAACGTGATGCATGAGGTAATTCAGCTGTGACGTGTCAGCAGGGTGCTCCAAATCCCTTTGACTGTAATATGGTATTACTTTGCCATCTCAGGGTTCTGGTGACATTCAGAAATCACTTGACCTTCAGCCTTGAGGTTTATGATTTTACCAGAAACCCTGTTACCTGTTATTCATCCTATAACACAGCCCCCTTCATGTCTGTGAAAATAAATGTAGCCAAGTAAGTAATTATTCGGAAAATGTGTACTGATCAACATACTAAACAAAGGTCAAATTGCATGTCAACAGCATTGTACAATTCCATGTTACTTCCACAGTACTGCTTAACCAAATCGAGACTGATATGCTTATGGTCTCACATATTCCATTCTAGGATCAATAGGACAAAGAAAACACAAATGGTGCCATATTCACAATGCCTCATTCTTGTGAATCTTTCTGCTCAAATCTAGAGCACTTTGTGTTCTCGATCTAGTGAATTATCTATGGTTATAACTAATACACAGGAAACAACAGCAAGGCATAAATCATACATGCAGGTCCGCAGTGTGTAATATGATGTTTATTACCAGTGTTGCGAGCTCCTGTACCATGCTTACACTCCACATTCAACAATGGTAATAAATAGCATATTACAAGCTGCACATCCGCATATTTACTATATATGACAAATTAATAATAGGTATTCAAATGTCCAAGTTAATTAAGTGAAACAACTATACAGAGGTGGTGAGCATCTGGGAACCCTAACTGGTTTGATAAGGACACTTTTACATATCATAAAAAGTGGGGTGAGAACTCAATTGATTGAGAAAGGCTAACAGAGTGGGGAATAATGATACAAACAACCAGGTTAATATCCCTTAAGATCTATGTAAAGGACAAAAACAGCAATATTGGATAACGCTAGTATGACATCCTGATTTCTTTCACATGTTTACAAAAGTGGATGTGCCTAGATTCACAATACTTGGATATTAAGTCATCTTGCTGTGGTGGTGTGTGGGTTTCTTGCTCACCCGGTTTATAAATTGCTATACTAGCCTTTCAACTTCGGACCATTAATTTTACTTTATTAATCCCAGAGTCTTGAAAGTAGGCAATCTTGTTAGATGCTGCTTACAAGATCCACATTAGAGGCCTCCTGGCTTACTTAGAACAATGGATGGCTGTGAATAACATTATCTCAATATGCCAAACCAGCTTTTAGCTAAAGAAGGAGCATAATGTTTGGGCACTGATAGCTGTCAACAATGCCCTGGCAAAAAAAGCACGTCTCTTGAGTGCTCATTTGCCGGTTTGTACACTATATGATTGTACGGGGAGTGGAAGATTGTGGGAGAAATTGGCCAGTATGGTCATTCTTTCTGGCCTCGCATGTAGATCCACTTCCTCCATTTAAATATCTAGCTGAGTGGGAATCCAAACTGGCAATGTCCCCTTTCTAGAAGGCCTATTTTGGTGGTTATGGAATGCTTTGCTAAAGTGGGCTAGAGATACCAAACAGACCCCAACTGAAAAATAACTAACATTAAAAAAATTACTAACGCATGCGAGTAATATAAAGCAAAAGAAAAATGCAAAAAGCTTAAGCTGAGAGAAATAGTCCATTAAACCATGCAGTGCAAACCGTGGGACACTGGATTGAAAGCTGGTTTTAAAATAGAGAGAAACTTTACTGACAACCCAGTGAAGCCATGAACAAGTTACCATTTTACCAAGGACAGACAATAAAAAAGGAATGAGTGGTATTTCATAAGCACAGATGCAATTATATCCATTTTGAAACACAGTCTATAGTACCTCAATGGCTAATACTGAAGAAGAGAAGAGTTACTCTTGCAATTTCAAACGGGCCGCTGGCTTCTAAAGCACATTTACACAGATTGTCTTCTGCTTAAACCTTGCCTCCTTGATATAAGGTACAAGAGTTTAATATTCTATAGTCAGTGTGCCAGTATAAACTTACTTTGGTTTTACTAGCAACAAACATATATCAACAAAATAATCTTTCACTAAAGCATTTTTCATAACATAACATTAAAAACGATCATTAAACTGATCATAAAGAAGAGAAAAACTAGATACGAAGTATCTAAAAATATAACCCAGGTCCGCCCAGATTACTAAAGTGCTCCAAGTGGTTATTTTGGGCATCTTCATGAATCATAATTCAAAGAGCTGCAAGGTTGGCTTGGTCATTGTCCAATAATGCATATGTTAAAAATATAACGCATTGGAAAAACATGGATGTTGGCAAACATTTCATGCATATTCTCTCATTGTTTAGATAATGGGCAATTGTTATTATTAACATAAAACAACTACCAACCTGCTTGCTCTAATAGTACTGGCAAAGAAATGTGTACCTGACATTTAAAAAGGAGGCGCAACCACCCTTCATTGCTATATACATTCTTACCACAAATGTAAACTCAATGCACAACGCAGAACACAAAAATCCCTGATGTGCTCCATTTCAGTCAATGTTCAATAGTTCCAACAAGTAAACTAATTTTGCTTTACACTGACCAGGCGCAAACGTTCCAACGCGGAGATGTTGCTAAGGAATTTTCTCCGACTCATTTGAGTGAGTGAAGTTCACAGTCTTGAAAATGGAACAGCCATGTAAATGTTTGGAACACAAATGACCAAATCCAAGGAGAAGAGAGCCAGGATGACTTGTGCCAAGGTATGTACAACGGATTGCAGATCAAAAGATAATATATCAAAATGAAGAATAGTCAAATTCCATTTCCTTTTGTTGCTCTGATGTAGCAAGAAGATTTAAGTCTTTCTTCCAAAATAGTCTCTTTGAAAATTGTCATTTTAATTACAATCAGATAAAGAAAATGAAAATGCACAGCTTTCTTTGACAAGCACTAAACGAAGGTCTTCAGTACCACTTGAATGTGGGGACAAGCATGGGTGAGATTCCTTTTTAAAATGTTCTTCCTTCCATTTTAGAATATTTAATCGATTTGGTCTATAATTATTTTTCACACAAAATGCATCTCACTTTTCAAAGTGTTGCAGAGTATTTTTTATGCGGAGAAGCAAGCCAGTCTTGTATGATCTTTTCTGTATTCCTGTTAAGACACCTTCCCAGCGATTGGGTTGGCTCTAAAAATGAGAAGAGTCACAGAAAGCATATGTTAATAATGGGGGGATTACATGCATTTTGTCATGAACACAATATATTGTGTAAAATAAATTACTATATATTATTTATTATTACAACTGCTGGTTCAAAAAGTTGTGAAGTGGAATAAATTAGGCGAAATGAGATGCAACTGCTATACTGAAATTTGCAATAGATAATCTCTCTGGACTGATTGACAAACAATTTAAGTACATTCTGTTCAGTATGTATACTTACAACACACATTGAAATTATCAATACTTCAAATTCACCTAAAAAGAGTGAAGCATGAGCATAATGTTGTAGTATTCCCACACTATGCTTATCTTCTTAACCTTAAGCTTGTACAATACGTGCAATGAGTATAATAAACAATGTTTGGGGGTGTAAAACTAAAGAATTTTATTTTAGTGTACAAATATTCATTTTACATTAATTACACACTTTTATTTTCCTTCCTACGTGCAACATGAAAATGCTGTTTGTATAACTTAATGGCATCTCAATTTGTGTGCAACAGAGACAGGGATATAGCTATAGCAAGTGCATGCCCAAACCTTTGTGAATACCTTAAGAGGTACTACACTGCGGGTATGCATACAGTTTCTCTTTTACACACGCAGCTTCACTTTTGTCTTGACACCATAACCTTAGAGGAAACAAGATATCCCAACGCACAATTGATGTCTTTGATGATTGCGCACCAGGGTTTGTGCCAGCACAGACAGTTAATAGTGTGTCTGAAACTCAGAGCTCTCATAATGTCCAGACAAAAAGTAACGTACTTCCATTAATATACAGCCATATTGTGAAAGAATATTTCTGCAGAGAGTTACATTCCCTGTTGCGTGTGAAAATCTGACTAAACCTATGGCAAAAGAACAATGGAGAGTATTAAAACTAACTCCCTGGCAACTACACTGCAGGGTTTACAAGAGGCCAAAAGCAGCATATAACCTACTCTTCTGGTAAAACTGATTTAAAAAATGTGGCTTTCTAAGGCACCAGCGTGAAGGCACTGGCAGAATTTAGCTCAAGTGACTTCTAAGCATTTAAAGAGAAGACCGTATTTAAATCAGAAATGTGACAGTATCTCTGAACTAGGAAAACAAATATAAATGCCATCAAAATAATGTTTTGACAATAGAACTTGCACCTGCTTTATTGATGAAAGCTGGCTCCGCACCTACAAAAAACATTATTTTCCCTTTGGTGCTGTGGCACTTTAAAAATCATGCATTTTCAGTCTGGAACTTTCAAAAGTAAATCTGGTGCTTCTTTAAACAATGGCAGCTGTCGATAATTTAATCTGTGCCACATGAACGTCAACATATATAGCATTAAAGTACTAGATTTCAGCATGTGTTGCCCTTATCCTTTTAATCTGTTCTGAAGGTTGACATACTGGTTTGCTTTGAACTTTCTGACCGTTTCAGAGCCAGTGGACTTGAAGAACAGTTTGCTGTTAGACCCTGAACATGTGAATGTTTTTGTTTGTATTTGTGCTCTCAAGGATGATGGAAGGTGAAATTTGTCACCAAAGCTTTATTACCATTACCATTTTCTGAGGCATTTGAGGTTGTGTTCAATTCAGGTGAAGTTAGATTTATTGTAAGGTGCCTATGGTGACACAACTACTGACAAACAACGCAGTTCTATATATTGACAGCCTTCACTGTTGCTCCGGTAAAATTTGTAGCCTCAAATTTAGGGAATAGTCCCATAGTTTTAATGAGTTATTGTGAGGATTTGAGTGTATTATATGGCATGCCTGTGCAGCCTCACCATTTAAATTCTTTAATTTAAAGAGTTTTGTATAGCGCGAACGTGACCCTTGGGTATCAGAGCGCTTCACATTACATGAGGTAGGTTATCAATACATCTTGTATAATAGAACGTTTCACAATGATATGAGGTAGGCAAGTATACATCCATAAATGTTAACATAAATATATACAGACATATGAGGTAAGTTTAGGATACAGCTTGGTATCAAGGAATACTGGGATTTCCAGTACCAAATAGTTCTGGAGTGTATTTTGCCTAGGCAATCTCCCTTCCTAAATCAGACGTGGTATCGTACGTATGTACGTCAGTGGTTCTCTCCGGTATCGCTGCTGACTTTTCTTTACTTACATTGCTGTTCTGTTTGGTAACATCTATGTCACGGTGCTTAGTGATGAACTGTCATGTCTATAGAAGGGACTTACTCATTAGGAATATCTTAGCTTCCCTCTTAAATGATGCCATGTTTGGAATTTTCCTAATGTTTGGAGGGAGTGAGTTTCAGATTCTGGGGGCTGCTCCTGAGAAAGCTCTATCATATGTTTTCTTCTTCCGGAAGATGGGTGGTCTCAGCAACAGCTCCTTGGCACTCCTGCTTCCTCCTGTTTACTCAATTGTCTGTGCCAGATATCTCGGTGCATTGTAGTGGAGCGCTTTGTGGGTAATACATGCCATTTTTAGTTGGATCCTGGCTTCATAAGCTAGCCATTTTAAAGCTTTCAGGTGTGGAGATATATGGTCGAATTTTCTCGATATGGAGATGAGTCTTGCAGCTGCACTGAGGCATGCTTTTAGTGGTGCTGTGGGAATTTTTGGTAGCCCTGCTAAGGTTGTACATCCATATTCAATCCTCGAGATAACCAAGGATTGGACTGGCAGTTTGAGATCCGCCGTAGAAATTAATGGTTTCAATTTTGTAATCTAGTTCAAATGAAAACGGGCACTTTTTGTCATTGTTTTGATGTGGTCTAGGTTCTCATCCAGCGAGAATCCTAGTGATTTCGCTGAGTCCACTAGAGTTGGGGTGACATTTAATCCTATGATCAGTTTGGTCCATTCCTTCACTTCTGTGTGGTTCTTTGGTGGTGAGATTAATAGGAATTCTGTTTTTTGTGCATTTAGCTTCAGCGGATTGCGAGTTAACCATTGTAATGACACTTTTTAATGCCTCATTCATTAACTTGATGTCTTCCAGAGACGTGATCCTGATGTATATCTGCGTGTCGTCTGCGTACATGTGATAGGAAATCTTCGAGTTTCAGTGAATTTCTGTAAAAGGTTCAACATACAAGTTGAATAGTGATGGAAATAGCGTAGATCCTTGGGGGACTCCAATTGAGCGAGGGCGTGATGGTGATAGTGTCTGGTTGACCAGGAATCTTTGCGTTCTATTTTGAAGGAAGGATTCAAACCATTTCAGTACGTTTCCAGACATTCCCATCCTGTCATGAAGCCTGGTTAGTAGTTTTTCATGATTTACCATGTCAAATACAGAAGACAGGTCAAGAAGGACTAGTAGACATGTTCGATTATGGTCTAGGGCCTGTAATGAGTCATCGATAATATGTAGTATCGCTGTTTCCGTGCTGTGTCCTGTTCTGAATCCCTGGCAATCGTCCAGTAGCGTGATATTGGCAATGTGATGGCTCAGTTGATTTTGCACGTATTTCTCAATTAATTTGGCAAGTAATGAAATATTGGTCACTGGGTGAAAGTTATTAGGATCTGTAGGTTTTTTGATGATGGGGACAACTAGCCCTGTTTTTAGGCAATCTGGAAGGATCCCTTGGGATAGAGAGGCATTTATTATTTTTGTCCATATTGGAATGACAATATGGCTGATTTCTTTCATATATTTTGAGGGGAGTGGGTTGTTATAGTGGTTATTAGGTTTGATATCCAAGCGCGTTTTGGCGATGGTATTTTGGTCATATAGTTTGAAGGTATCCCATTGAGCCTTGTTTTTTGTCTTATTATGGCCGATATTCTAGGTGATATTTATCAGTGAGAGTGGTTGGATGGGAAGGTTGTCTGCTGCTCTCCTGAGCTCAATTTCTAGCGTGTTGGCCTGGTCGGTTAAGAATGTTGAGAATTCCTCAAAACACAGCCGCGTTTTTTGTAGTTTCATGGGCAGATTTGGCCAGCTTATTGGATTGTTGTTTTAAGATCTTGAATAGTTTCCGTGGTCTGTTTTTGGTGTTATCCAGTTCTGATCTAATAAATTCCTTTTTGGAATTGAGGATCTTTTTGTTGTATTCGTTTCTGATTTTGAGGGATTTCAGTTTGGGGGATGATGGGTGTTGTCTCCATTTTCTTTCAGCAACTCTTAGTTTCCGCCTATCTTCATTCATTCAGTGTCCCATTAAACCATGGATTTTTCATCTTTTCTGTGACTCTTTTCAGTTTTAGTGGCATGGTTGCATTGACTATATTCGTTACTGATGTAGTTTAGTGATCAGTTAGATCATTCACATTCTGTAGGTTGTTAGGTGGATTTAGGTCCTTCTCACATCTTTCTACTAAAAGTTCAATGTTCGAGTATTTAGTATCCAGAGTCCACTTTTTGAGTTTGATAGGTTGTGAGGTCTTGTTCTTTTTCACGTTGGATATCAGAAAGGTTATGGCATGGTGATCCGACCAGTCGCACGGAACAATTGAGTGGATTGAAATATCTTAATTTCTCGATATTATCCAGTCTAACGTAGCTCCTTTTGAGTGTGTTGGCTGTGTGCAGGCTTGGGTGAGGTTTAGTTCAGATAAAAAGTCTTTGAGAGTGTTGACCTGTTTGTCATTATTGACGTCCCAGTGTAAATTAAAATCACCTAGGAATATGTTATTAGAGTGAGTGTTATAGTTAGCTGTTATGATCTCCATTAATTGGTCTATGAAAGTAGCATTGTTTCCTGGTTGGTGGTAGAGAGCATGAAGGTTGCACCTTTGATTGTCTGCTGATCTTATATTAGGACCTAGATATTCACAGAATTCGAGTGGATCGGATTGTATTTGGCTGACCTCTATGTCCAATCATGGATGCAGGCTATACCACCTCCTGTCTTTTTTGGTCTATCCAATCTCACAATGTTGTAATGAGGGGGCACTAGAAGATCCATAAATGGGGACGAGGATTCCAAAGGCCATGTTTCAGTTAGGATTGTCAGGTCAATTTCCTGGCTAATGATTAGGGCAGCGGTGTATGATGTATGTTTTGCTGCGGACCGACAGTTAATCAGTAGGCATTTCACAGGTTTCCCTGAGCTACTAGGGTTCGGCTTTTGCGAGTTCGTGGTTAGCTGGACCTGATGTAAGTTGTTAAGGTTGGGTTTCCTTTCATTATGTCTGGATGTTCTATTAGCGTTGATTGGTACTGTTCTTATTTCCTCCCCTCTACTACAATCCGTAGGCTCATATGCCCTGAGTAAGGCTAGGGTTTCATCTTCCGACAAGTAATTACGATTCCTGTCAGGTCTCTTATGCCTATTTGATAATGGCATGGCCATCTCACTGCTCTTTCTTTGTGAGTTATGTACTAGTTCTTGGATGTGCTTGATTTTGGAGTGAGTGTTTACGGTGTTTTCAAGTATCTTTTTCATCGCTTGTAGTGCGCTTCCTATGTCCTGTGACATATGGCCTATTTGTGTTTGTAGCTCTTTGATTTCTCTCTGCACCTGGGATGGCGTATTATGAGTGTATATCCGATCCTTTCGTAATTTACGGTTTGTGTTCTAGTGTTTTAGATCTGTTTTACTTCCATCATTCCTTTTCTTCTTGTCACTGGTTTGTTGACTGCTCCACCTCAATTTGTGATGTGGGCTGCGTTATCTAGGTCTTGTGATCTTAAATCCACGTTTGGGGGAACTACATTTCGTACAACTCTAGGTGCCATTGGTGCTGTATAGGGTATGGAAGGGGTGATATCTTCCACAACAGATATTTCCAGGTTCTCATTGAGTGGCCTACTCGTAGGAGATGTCCCCTCATGGGGGAGAGGCGTTGATTCTTCCCTCTGAAACAGCTCCGGGTCGGTATTCGCATATCGTGTAGACATTTCTGTTCTCTCTGTATCCTTCCCATTCAATGTGCCTTCTGCACCAGTTGTGTCTCCTTGTCGCGTTGAATGTTGTGATTCCTGAGGGACTCTAGTTGGTGTGATGCCTGTGGAGGTATTGTTAGTGCTGTATAGGGTGTCTACTTGTGGAGTCCGGTGATGTTGAGATCTTGATTTCTCTACACATTCTTTTAAGGTTAAGAACATGTCGAATTTTTCTAATTCGTTGTTGGCTGCTTGTATAAGCACTATTCCGTGCTTGTAAAGCACAAATTACTTAACTTCGGTAACAATATATCTGTAAGAAACATTAGTTCATGTTCGATTCCTTACCTTAAAATATCCCCAGGCGTCAGGCTGGATCCGGAAAGTTTTCGTCAGCAGTACCCTTGCGTGTCGGTAGGCGTTGTCTGCGGCTCCGCGTCAGTCGTGATCGCCAGGATGACGTCGGAGTACTTAGACGCCGCCCTCGCGCGCTGACGTCCGTTCTGTACATAGCTTTCCGCGCCAGGAACGGAGAGCCATGATAGAAACCGACACTGATGCCATAAAACTAGGGCCCTGAAAGGGATGTCCTTAACCCTAGATATCGGTCCACAGAACGGGGAGGATTGGTGGGGCGGTAAGGAATCTAACACTAACTACTGTTTCTTACAGATATATCGTTGCCGAAGGTAAGTAATTCGTGCATCTAAAAGAAACAGGTTAGTGTTAGATTCCTTACCTTAGAATAGATACCCTAGCAATACCAACCCTGGTGGTGGGTCTGCGGACCAAGATCTCACCAGAAAGTCCTGGAGAACGGAACGGCCGAAAAAGCCATCTCTCTGGACTTGGCTGTCCAGGCAGTACTGCCTAGCAAACGTGTGCAGCGAGGCCCACGTAGCTGCCTGAGAGAAGTCCTGCAAGGGGACTCCCTGCCCCAGGGCAGTAGTAGCCGTCGTGGCTCGAGTGGAATGGGAGCGCAGCCCCACAGGAGGATTCTTTTTCACCAACGAATAGCAAACCTTGATGCACAAGACGACCCACCGAGAGATGGTCCGCCTGTGCACCGCCCGTCCCTTCTTAGCGCCCACGTAACCAACAAAGAGCTGGTCGTCCACCCGGAACTGGCGTGAGCCGTCTAGATAGAAGGAGAGCGCACGTTTTGGGTCCAGACGGTGGAGCCTCTCTTCCTCCTTCGAGGGATGCGGAGGCGGAAAGAAGGTGGGCAAGGTGATGGACTGCCCGATATGAAAGGCTGTAACCACCTTGGGTAGGAAAGAAGGACGAGTCCTCAGAATAACCTTGTCCGGATGGACAGAGAGGAAAGGAGGTTTCGAAGATAGAGCCTGGAGCTCACTCACTCTCCTGGCAGATGAAATGGCAACCAGGAATGCAGTTTTAAGAGTCGGAAGAGGACAGTTATGAAGTGGATCAAAGGGAGCGCACATCAGATAAGTGAGTATAAGGTTCAAGTCCCACTGAGGCATCACGAAGGGTAAAGGAGGAAACGTGTGTGATGCCTTTCAAGAATCTTTTTACAACAGGGGACTTGAAAAGAGAAGGCTGATCAGGAAGCCTTAAGAAGGCTGAAATGGCCGGGAGGTAGCCTTTGATAGTGCCCAGAGCAGAGCCCTGCTGGGCAAGAGAAAGAAGGAAGAAGAGAACCTCTGAAAGGGGGGCGGAGAGTGGATCCACAGCCTTTGCTGTGAACCAAGCTACAAACTTGTTCCAACTGCAGGCGTATACCGATTTTGTGGAGAGACGCCTGGCTGCCAGAATCACATCATAGACTTCGGGAGTAAAAACAAATAGCCTCAACTGCCTCTGGTCAATCTCCACGAATGTAGGTGGAGACTGGACAGGTTCGGGTGGAGGACTGTCCCTTGCTGCTGCGACAGAAGGTCCTCCTGAAGAGGCAGATGAATCGGGGGATCGACTGACATGCTGAGTAGCTCGGGATACCAGTATCTTCGTGCCCAATCCGGAGCCATCAGGATGACTTGGGCCCAGTCATGCCTGATCTTCTTCAGCACTCTGGGCAGGAGTGGTATTGGCGGAAAGGCGTACTACAGACCGCAGCTCCACTCGCGACTAAAAGCGCCTCCGGGCGAGTGCCGTCTTGGAAATTCCAACGTGCAGAACTGAGGACATTGCGCGTTCACTTCTGTGGCGAATAGATCTAACCCACTGCAGAAAGAGGCCTTGCCCAACTTCCGAGTTCAGACTTCATTCGTGATCCATCATGCACCGACGGCTCAGTCTGCCCTGGCGTTCAGGCAACCTGCCAGGTTTTGCACCACCAGGGAGATGCCCTGGCGTTCCAGTCATGTCCAGAGGCGCAGAGCCTCCTGACAAAGGGTCCGCGACCCCACCCCGCCCTGTTTGTTGCAGTAACACATGGCGGTGGTGTTGTCCGTGAACACCTGCACTACACTTCCCCGGATAGAGGGAAGGAATGCCTTCAATGCAAGCCGGATCGCCCGCAGCTCCAGAAAGTTGATATGTAGCCGGTACTCCGCCGGAGACCAGAGGCCTCTGATCTCCGCTTCTCCCATGTGGCCCCCCATCCCAGGAGGCACGCATCCGTCACTACTACATGCTCCGGTTGGGGTAGGGAGAGGGATCTGCGGTCGACCCAATCACGGTCCGTGAGCCACCACTGCAGCTGTCTCGCAGTGCCCTCCGAGATCAGGACGTGATCGGACAGGTTGACCTGATGCTGTGTCCACTGAAACTCTAGGTTCCACTGCAGAGCCCGAATCCGCCACCTGGCGTGATGCACCAGTAGGATGAAGGAGGCCATCAGCCCCAGGAGCCGCAGCGTCAACCTGACCGAGACCCTGGATAAAGGCTGAAAGATCAGAATCAGAGCCTGAATATCCCGAACTCGCTGCTCGGGGGATAAACCCGAAACTGCGCCGAGTCCAGAACCGCTCCGATGAAGAGGAGCTTCTGAGAGGGGCACCGGTGTGACTTCGGCACGTTGATGGAGAACCCCAGCAGGTGCAGGAGGTTGGCCGTAGTCTGGAGGTGGGAGACTACTGTATGGGGTGAGCTCGCCTTCAACAACCAGTCGTCGAGATAGGGGGAAAACTGAAACCCCTGATCTGTGCAGATGAGCTGCGACCACCACCATCACTTTCGTGAACACCCGAGGGGCACTGGTGAGGCTGAAGGGGAGCACAGTAAACTGAAAGTGCTTGTGGCCTACCGTGAACCGCAGGTAGCGCCGGTGGGCCGGCAGGACGGGGATGTGGAAATAAGCGTTCTGCAAGTCCAACACTACCATCCAGTCTCCAGGGTCTAGGGCAGCTAAGACCTGAGCTAGTGTCAGCATCTTGAATTCTCCTTCCGGAGGAAGCCGTTGACATTCCAGAGGTCCAAGATAGGGAGTAGGCCTCCTTCGCCCTTCTTGGGAACCAGAAAGTAGTGGGAATAACAACCACACCCTACTTCTGGCTCAGGAACGCGCTAGACGACCCCCTTGGTCAAAACTTCCTCTTGCAGAAGTTGCACGTGATCCCCCGACATGCAGTGGTATTGCGGTGGTATTGCGGTGGCATGGCTGGAGGTGTCGCCTTGAAGGGGAGGGAGTAGCCCCTTCGGACGATTTGCAGCACCCACCTGTCCGACGTGATGGTACGCCAGTGGAGGAGGTGATGGCGAACCTTGCCCCCCACTGGTGTCGAATGGGCCTGAAATGCCGGACTAGGAAGGCTTAGAGGCAGATGCTGTGAGGGCGGATGTGGACTGACCCTGCCGTTGCCCCCTGGTGTAACCACGTCCGTGACGCGTTGAGACTGGTTCTGCGGATTGTGGCTGGCTGGAAGTGTGGGGGCGCCCCTTCCTTGGCCACGAAAGGGGCGAAAAGCGGAAGTTTGCTGGCGCTGGCCGAGGCCCAAGGACTTGGCCGTACCCCTGGAGTCCTTAACACCTTGGCTGCTATGGGTTTTCCCGCTGGGTGCTACGATATCCAGATCCCCATTATTCATGACAAAGCCAGCTCGTCATAAGCACAGGGCAGGTAACACCCATGACGAGCTGGCTTTGTCATCAGCACTGAAGGGGTTAAAAGGCTCTAGCGCACTATCCACTTTGTCGCCAAAGAGGCGACGGCCATCGAAGGGCATATCCACGAGCGTGGTCTGGACATCCCCCAAGAAGTTGGCAGACGGCAGCCAGGCGTGGCGACGAACCGCCACCATCGTGGAAATAGCTCTGCCCAGCGAGTTTGTGGTGTCTAGTCCACATCTAATCAAGTACCTTGCTGCATCAAGCCGCTCCGCCAGGCCATCGGAGAGCTGTGTCCGGGCCTCCTCCGGACACTGTGGAGGCACCTCCGCAACCCTATCCCACAGAGTGGGTGTAACGGCCCAAAAGCAGGTGGGGTTGACAAACCGCAGCCCCAAACTCAGAGAGGAGAATAGTTTCTTCCCAAACTGACCATACCTTTTGGATTCCCGATCCGGAGAAGCGGTCGGGAATGCGGTCTGGGAAGTAGAGGCCTGAGTCACCAGGCTCTGGGGGGTGGGGTGAACGGACAGAAAGCAGGGGTCGCACGGAGCCGGGTGGTGGCGACAGGGCCACTTCTGATCCACAGGGAGGCCTGTAGAGGGCTTGGACCAGGTGCCCATCAGAACGTCGGTGAGGGCTTCTTTAAACGGCAGTAGAGGCTCCGAGGAGCTTGCCTGTGGTTTGAGCCTCTCAGTGAGGAGGTTAGTCCTCACGGCCGCGACAGGGAGCTCAATAGCCAAGGCCTTGGCTGCCCTGTTCAACACCACGCTATAAGTAGCCCCCTCCTCCGAAGCCACTGAGAGAGGAGAGATGAATCCAGTGTCCGGCAAAGTGTCCAGACCTCAGGCCTCCCCCAGCTCATCTGCCCAGTCCTGGCTCAACTGAGACTGCTGTGCCAGAAGGTCCTCCGACCCCTCCTAGTCCTCCTCGTCATCCATCTCCTGGTAACCAGGCAAAAGTGATGGAGCCGGGTCGTAGGTGAATTGTTCACCCATCGGTGTCTGAGACGGCGCGAGCGGCGCCGATCCGGCGTTGCACCCGGACCGGGGCTGAAACCGGGGAAGGTGTCGTCCGAAGATGGCACTGGGAGCAACACCCTTGGGGTCGGCGCCAGCGGAGGAGTCGTGAGGTTGACTGGCAACGACCCAGATCCAGGCCTGGATCCTGTAGGGCCCTGCGGCATCCGGGTCCGCTAGGGTTCCCAGTCGGACCCGCGGGGCCTGAAGGCCCCTTGGCAGGTTCCAACCACGAGGAAAGCACTTATCTCCTCCGGCCTCTGGAGCTGGACGCGGTGCCTGCGGCTCCGGAAGAGCCGCCCGGGCGGTGTTACCCAAACCCCCGGCCGCGTCGGCGAGCGTCGCAGGGAGTCGGAAGAATGATGACGCCTCTTCGACTTCTTTTTCGAATGCCTCGACTTACCGGAGGACTTGGAGCTCGACGAGTGGTGGTGACTCGACGAGCGGCGATGACTGCGGCCCCGCGACCGGTCCCTCGACTTCCTCTTCGACCGGGACTTCGAGCGGTGCGGGGCCGAATGCCGGAGCAGCTTACGGGACCGCACCTGTCTAGCCTTCGAGGTCAAGGCCCGGCAGTCGGGGCACGACTTGGCATCGTGGTCGGCCCGAGGCAGTAAAGGCACCGATGATGGGGGTCGGTCACTGACATCAGGCGGTGATAGGCGTCGCAAGGTTTAAAACCATGCATCCCTAACGGCACCGCGAGTCGAAATCGACTCGAAAAGTGATCAAAAGAGATCAAAAAAATTTGTCAAAAAATGACTAGAGTACTGCTCTTCCGGGATCTGCGATTGCGGGCGTGAAAAAAGAATTGAAGTCAGCGCGCGAGGGCGGCGGCAAAGTACTCAGACGACGTCATCCCGGCGATCACGACGCCAAGGACGGACGAAGAGCCACAGACGACGCCTACCAATGCGCAAGGGTACTGCCGACGAAAACTTTCCGGATCCAGACGGACGCCTGGGGATATTCTAAGGTAAGGAATCTAACACTAACCGGTTTCTTTTAGATTAGTTATGCATAGGTCCGCTCTGAATCTTGGGGATGATATGATTGTAAGTTTGGTGCCATGTGGGATATTGCTTATAGTTTTTATGTTGAACATTTTTTAAATGGCCGTTCTCCTAGTGAAGAATATCAGGTCATTCACGATAATGCCTTTGTCTAGGTTATAGGAGGGGTCAGAGATCAGCGTGTCCCAGTTTTTCTCATTATATTGTGCTTGAATTTTTTGGCTGCATTCTTTGATAGTTTGGTTGGGTAATTTATGGCATGTGCGTTTATGCCAACTGACTCCAAATAGTTGTCGGCCATATTACTGATTGACGTAACTTACTATGGTGGTGCCCTCTCTTATATTACTATCTGTCTCCGGCTGTTAACAGGGCTAATGATATTCTTATGGTGTCTCTCCTCTCCTTTGTTGCCACTTGTCTAGTTTAATGATTGAAGTGTTCCCTTATATTTGTTTAATTCTGTAATATTTAGATTAAGGCGTATTGTCAGCATAACGTTCAGATTACTTTCCCAATCTTTCCTGTTTAAAAAGTCATTTCAACATACAATTCAGCATATTTTCTCATATCTTTCCTGTTAAAAAAGTCATTCCTGGAGTCATTTCAAGATGGCAGACGTCTTGGTTGCCAAGTATTGACTAGTCCTCTTTTACTTGCCTTTTCTTGAACTACCATTTTGTGTATAAAGTCTTAGAGATGAGCCATCTTCCACTCAAGATGGCCGGGGCCCCAATGTAGTAGAGCTCCCAGACCACATGTGCAGCCAGAAAACAGAAAGTGAAGAGGTAACTGGCGTGGTCAATCAAGGTCTGCCTATGCTTGTGATCTACTTATTTTGTTTCTGGAGGTCTGCTGCGGCCGCCATTTTAAGGTCAGGCAGGCCGGGCCCCGACTCCCCAGTTTTATCTGTCCGGTAAAGATTATGACTCTACACCACTTCTCTAGCTTCATTGGAGGCATGAAAAGCCCCTTTCAGCAGCAGGAGGTCGATGTGGCCCGTGCGGGGAGGTAGCGTTTACTGTGAGTTAATATTGTACTGACCCATGATGCTCCGCGCCCCCGGCAAATCATCAGTGCATCACGCTCCCGATCCCAGGGGGGCCCAGGGATCTCACGCAGCTGTTCGGTGACAGACCGCCCCGCCTGCGGCTCCGACCATCTGTGCTCCACACCTCCCCCGATGATCCTGGGCGTCTGGAGCAGCGCAGCTCATGGGGGCCAAAACAGCATTCACGCGACGGTCCGGTGATGCCAATCCGCCTAGCCTCTGCACCTCGCTCACGCACAGTCCGACCATGCGATACACTCCGCCCAGCCTCCGCACCCCACTCAACGATCAGCAATCAGCCCAGACTATGGGTGCAGGCACAGCGCAGTCCATGTGGGTGCCGACAGCCCGGGGGCAATGCGGGCAGAGGGTCAGGAACCTCACCTCTGTCCAGCGTCCCCTGATGAAACTCGATGCGACGATGACATGCGGCCAGAGAAATACACTTGCAAAAACTGTCTTGGGTACAGTCAGGCTCGTTTGTACAACCATAAGCTGGGGGGAGGGGGACGTGGGGTGGGCAATGGGGTCGATTTAGACAGTTACCTGGCCACCAAAGCGTTTTCCAGTCCAATTCAAAACTTTACAGCACAAGCGCCATAGACATCAATGGAGTTGTCTCGAAGCTGCAGATGCAGGAAATGAAGATGCTTAAGAATGCTTTGGGTGCTGTGCTGTCATCGGGGTGCCTGTGCACATATTCCTTGGCCCACGGGTCAAGTCGGGTGGTTTTGCCCACAGTGGTAGGGGTGTCTTGAAGTCTTTTTTTAGAACGTAGAAGGCCAGCTGTGGCTGGGCTACTGGTCTCCTTGTACAGAGGTCCCAGCTATGTCCTTTGGTGGGGCTGGTGTCCCTCTTGGGCGACTAATCTGGACTCAGACGGCACTGCCAGGTCCAACTGACTCGGTGCAACTTTGGGGCATCGAGGATTGGTCTCTAGGAATGCCCAGCTGCAACCAGTAGGGAATTTTCTGTGGTGGCTACCAACTTGCTGATGTGGGCTACTTCAGCTGTGCTTACCCTGGTGTCGGTTTCCAGGGGGTCAGTCCCCTGTAACTTCGAGTCAATCCACTGGTCTGGGGCAAAACGTTTCCCAGAGCCCGGAGCCACAGGCGGAGTCCTAAATTTGCTAGCCCCAGGTGCAGGCCAGCAGACGGTCATATCTTTCTTTGTGCAGTCGAGGGGGCAACCCTTCTTCGATCCTGGTTCCAGTTTTAACATGATCTGAGGTGCAGGGTGCTAGGGGCACCGTAGGGCACCATATCTATTTCCAGAAAGTGCCCCGAAAAGATGATGCTGTCACATGCCAATGGGCTATCAGGTCACCTCCGACTAGGTGAAAACTTTCCAGCAATGTGTAGCACCTATCAATCCCAGAGTACACTATTCTGTCCCTCTCAGGATGCTAGGATTATTCTTTGAATGCCAGGAGCTTGGAAGCCCACCCTAGAGGAATGGCTACCCGTGGGCTACAGGTCCATGGGAAAACCGGTTTGGCTCTGGTCATCCCTCTCTGTCTCCAGCCTGTCTACCTTAACAAAGGCAGCCCCTCAGGAGTCTGAATGACATTTACCGACCAAAGACAATTTTGCCTTAGTAGCTTGCCTTTTGGGACTAACACCCTGAGTGGCTTCTGCGAAAGGGGAGGTAACAACTCACCCTGTATACCAGCTGCTATTGTTCCTAAGCCTGAGAGTCATTAAACCACTCCCTGGCGGGCATAATGCTGTCTGCTGGCCAGTGCCCTTGTGAGGCTAAGGATAACGGAGTGGCAACTTTTTAAAAGTTGCATTTTCTTTAATAGTGACATTAAATTTGACCTGGGCATCAAGTCGGGTTTAAGGTGACAATTAATGTTATACCTTACAGTACCCAGTTAGGAAGTCCCATTCAGAAGTATGCTGGGCTGAGGGGTCATCCGGTAACCCTGTGTTAGCAAATGGGGGTACTAGATGTTCCACAGCAAAACGACAATTTGGAAGTGTTGCTGTTGAGACATACATAAAATTCCATGTCCTACTCAATAATATACAGCTCCCTGCCTTAGTGCTCTATAGGCGTTCCTAACTTACGTTTATTGCAAAGGAAGGTGGGGGGGTTGCCGTTAGTTTAAATGGAAAAGTGTTACCACTGCTTTTCCAGTCTGCAGCGGCAGGCTAGGAGCCATTTTGTAACTTGTCACACACAGGATGGCACAAACAGTGCTGCAGCCCTGGGTGGGGACACTGCCTTACATGCCCTAGGTACCATATGCTACGGACTTATAAGTAAATCAGTTTTGCCAATTGGGGAGAGACAATTCGACATATACTTTGTAATTGGGTTAGAACACTGGTACTAAAGTCTGATTAGTAGGCCACAGTGTACTCTGAGAATTGATAAACCAGCAGCATCAGTCCAAAAATGTGGGGGCAAACTCGCAAAAAGAGGAATTTCCTTCCAGTTATTTAACTGAACCTTGCAATATTCCTCAGTGCCATACTCCGCATGGTTAAAGGCTCTGTCCAGCTATCTCTGAGAAAACGTCTGCTGAGCCAGACCTTGTCCACAACCAGGACAAGCACAGTCTGTAGGACTAAGTTGAAGGTTAATCTTCCTGGCACAAGGTACTGTGACATCATCTGCGACGCCATGAAGAGTGTATTGGGAGGTTATGATTATGTTCCTTATCATAATATGCACATTATCTAGGTGTCAGGTTTTAGTCTGGGATTGTAACCTTAATGTCTCTTCCGGTTAAACTTGGAGTAGAATATTGTGAAGGAGCAATAACCACTTTTTTGATTTGTAAACATTTAAACTGTTTAACTAATGTGCTCCAAATTATGAAGAAGTCCTTTTTAGTTTGATTAGTTTGTTCCAAATTCAGTTCATATAGGTCAATGGATTCAAAAGGAATACAGTAAAATCCCCAAATAAATTTTTGTTCTCCATAAAAACAAAAATTACTGGATACATTTATATATTGCTTAAAATGAAGACAGAGCATGGGTCCCAATAGGTCGTCTTGTGATTAGGAATTAATATCTCTAGTTAATTTTGCAATATTTCTGTTTTAAAAATCAACAATCTGGGATGTAAAGATGTATTCTTTTGTATATATGTACAATTAGGATAGGAATATTGTTCTGAAATCACACTTTTAGTTCCTTCTCCGGATAAGTTATTATAAGCTGTGGTACATGCAAGCATATTCCATGTCTGCGGCCACAGGGCAATCCGATGGAACCGCCGATATTTTATTCTGACTATGCTTTTATTTTTTTCTCTCTGACACACATACATAAACCCATACACACATTTTACAGCTAAACATTGACGGATTAAAGTCACTAGATTAGATAATTAACACTATTTCTGTTTCAATGACTAATTGTTTTCTGATCCCACCTGAAATGCAGGCAAATATATTTAAAAAGGAAAGAAGAGCGGCTGCTCCTTACATTGGAATGAAAACTATATGGTTGTCTAGGCTAGGTAAATTCAATAGTTTCACAAGTCTTTAATCTACTAACAGCAGGAAAATCAAAAGTTCATCAATTAAGTGCAGGAATGTCAGCGGCGCTAGGAGGCAAGATAGCGTCAGAGTGAGGAGGCACATCGATCCTGCTTCTGAGGACCTGAGAGATAGCCCAGATGGCTGAGTGCCTTTGACTGTTGAACCATATCCCCAAGAGAAAGATAACTATGGTCAGATGTGCATTCGGCGTTCAGCGAGAGTAGGAAAAAAAAAAACTCCTACCAAAGACTTGGATGCTTGGTGATCGAGCGGTGGAGGCCGGTGCACTGGGTCGCGGCGACTGGGAGCTGATGGGTGTGATATGCCGCGGGATGGAGAGGTGAGCACGCCGATTACATCACGAGCGCAGTGAGCGGCAGTGTGCGGTTGCGTACAGCGAGGCTGCTTGGGAGCGTGGATGACTCCTCCGCTTACTCCTTGGTGTCCTGGTCGCCCGGCCCTCTGGTTCTACATTCTGCGCTGTGAGGCTGTGCGAGGCTGTGCTGCCTACTGTCTGCCGTCGCTGGTTGTTGCTCTGCTCTGCGTGTTGCACGAGTGAAACTGAAGACGTCATCAGAGCACTGCCAGCTGATTACTATTAAAGAGAAAGTCACTCTCCCAGCTCTCAGCACTTAGGGAGCGTCAATAAATTATCAGGAATTATCAGAAAAAAAAAGAAGAAGAGGAGCTCTATCGCATAGGGGGTTGTGGAGAGATGCACTTTCGTCTTCTTTTGAGTGAGAAAGAGAACCTGACTGGTTGTATCTGCACACTCCAAATTATACAAATAGACATTTTAAGAAGGTCTGGGAGGGGGTATAAGCACAAGGAGAAACCTTTCATTAAAATATCTAAGAGTAAACAAAATAAGCAAAACAATCAAAACAAGCATAGACTGCTACAAAAGGCATTACAAAAGGTACTACAATCTAACCTTAAACTCAAGGGTCTTCTGGGAGTTTCTATGGCGGCAGCTGCACCACATGCTGAAAACTCAATACAAATAGTGCAGACAGCACAGAAAATGCCTGAAACAATTTTGAGTAAATCTATAAGCAAGGCGCTTTCAGAGGATGAGGTAAATGAACCAAGTGAGCCAAAAGAGTCGACCAAAACAACCGCAAAACCAACAAAAAACATGCCGACAGTGGATCATGAAGATAGCATGAAACAACCGATTAGCCAACAATTAAAAAACAATGGCTCCACTAGAAGACCAGAAACCAGAGGGTTGAAAGCACAGGCACAAGAAGTCAAAGAGGCCAAAAGTGGAGAGGAAGGTATAGAGGGCACGATCGCTGACAAGGCAAAATATAAAAACATGGAGAAAAGCAAAAGTCAAAGTCAAAGCAAAAATGCCCCGAAAAGTGATGAGAAGGAGAAGGAGAAGGAGAAGGGGAAGGAGAAGGGGAAGGAGAGAGATGGTGAAAGGGGAAAACAGAAGAAACAACTGCAACTAAATGAACGCAACCAAGGAGAGAAATCCGATGAACAAGCTGACGAGAGTATTGAACTTTTGCTTAAAAAAGCTAAAAGAGTGCAAACTATTAAAAATTTGAAGGCTGCAGCAAAACTAACAGGTTTGTGCGATGAATCTCAACCAAGGATATCTAACATATTTACGCCACTCTCAAATGAAAAGGAAACCCAGAAGGAAGGAGACAAGGGAGACGACAGTAGCAGCACTCTCAATGATAATGGAAAGCTAATGGACGTATTGATCAATAGGAGTTCTAGTGATGGAATAAATCCAACTAGCACTAGTGAAGAAAAGGAAGAAAATGGCCACAGATCTGATCGATCAAGAACGGGACTATGTGGATGCTAATGGACAAATTAAAGCTGGGGATAAAGAAACGGAAGCTGTGGGCGAAGATTCGTCAGAGGAATCTAACTCTGAAATCTATGAAACTGGGGTCTCGATCACTAGCGAAATTGAAAATGATATTGGAGGCACAAGTGCGGCTAGCGAGGATGAAAACTCACCAACCGCTAATCTGGAAGTAACCGAGTTAAAGATCAATTATAATAACAAACCGGGTCAAGACTTAGCTTCTAAAAAAAAATGGAGAAGAAGAAATCCAAATTTATAAAACCACACAAACCACTAGATGATGAAACAACAGATCAGGGGAGCAACCAGGACCCAGCAAAGAAAAAACATAGACCCCTCCGGAAAAGTCCGACTCCTACATTGAAAGGAGACACAGAACTTAAAAATCCCAAAATTGGGGCAGCTGAATCGAGCTAAAGTAAGGGAAAGCAACAACACCATGATACCGATAAATTAGGAGGCTCTCCAGAACCATCATTAAGTGAGGTCCTGAAGACCATAAAGGATTTTCATTTGGACGTTAAAACAGATAGTCAAAGGAATTATGACGCGATTCAACAACTCCAAGGTGCTATCCAGAAGGTAGATAATACCTGTATGGAGATAGTGGATAGGATGGCCTCGGTGGAGAGCCGCACCGAAAATCTAGAAGCAGATGTCATCAAACTCCAGGTTAAAGAAAAATCTCAATCTGCTATTATCGAAGACTTAATGATAAAGGTGGAGGACTTTGAAAATCGGGGAGAAGAAACAATCTTCGCTTCTTGGGAATCGCAGAAGGGGCAGAAGGAAGTGATGTCAAGGGCTATATTGTAAACCTTTTGAAGTCCTCCATGCCCGAACTATCAAAGTGGGAATTGGAATGAGAAGTACAACGTGCTCATCGCTTCCCTCTGACACTCCCCAAAAGTCCTATTAAAGAAAAACAGTACCCAAGAGCCATTCTGGTTTGCTTCGGAAACTTTCTTTTAAGAGAAACAATTTACGACCTGGCTAGACCAACGAGCAGGAAAGAATTTCAAGGAAATAACTTCTTTGTCCGTCCAGATTTTGCACACGCAACGGTTGAACGCCGATGGAGGCTGAGACAACTTTTTGCCCCATTTGAAAAAATTGGAGCAACCGTTTTTTTGCTGAATCCAGCGAGCCTGAGAGTACTCTACAAAGGAAAGACAAAGAACTTCACACGCGAGATCCTAGCTGAAGCTTATTTGCATGAACTCTCTGAACTAAGAAAATAGGAGGGATAATACTAAAGCTAACCATCTGAAACGCTATATGGCTAAAAAATAAGGGAAAATAAAAATTCTAAGGCGATCAAGCAGGCGGTGATACTCGGATCACTCGATCGTCCATACCTGGGGCCCCTTGGTCCCAGGATGCCTCGGGGACTGGTTGGGGGGAGGAGGTGTGAGTGCGGAGGGGGGAAGGGGGAGAGGGAAGGGAGGGGGAAGGGTGGGTGAGAAGAAAACAAAAAAAAATGGAAAAAGGAAGGAACGGTGCAGAATAGGTAAAGGTCAACGGAGGGAAGCAAGGAAAATGATTTTTGATACAGGTTGTAACACTCTAAGTGATGACACGCATTAATATATGTACAATGAATGTGGGGGGATTAAATGATTGGAGGAAAAGGCAGAAATTAGCATATTTAGTAAAACATAACAGAATAGATGTCCTCTGCTTACAAGAGTCCCACCTCCCTTGGTCTAAGAGAAATTTGCTTTGTATAATTTGGATTTGAACTATTAGCCTGTACAACTCAAACATCAACAATCAGAGGGGTTGCCATTCTAGGAAGAAAAAGTTTAGGGAAAGCGAAAAAGGTGAAAGTAGATAGTAATGGAAGATGGGTGATTATTGAGATGGAGTTGGGTCTAACTATCTGTACGATGTATGGTTCTAATGAGGACGATCCCGAAATTTACGACTTCCTAGAAATAGAGCTTGCAAATTGGCCCTCTCCTCTAGTGTTTACGGGAGATTTAAATATCTCATCTGAATGGGGGATGGGCACATTGTATCAGGGAAGAAAACCTAGAGTCTTTAAGGCGGTTCAATCTATGTTAGCTTCTCATGGGCTTCAGGATCTATGGAGAGTTAAAGAACCTTCAAATCTAGGTTATACTTACTTTTCAAATCCAGCCCAGAGATATTCAAGATTGGACTAATTTTTTGTCTCTGCTTTGGAATCTGAAAAAGTTAAGATAAGTAGACTCCCAAGGGTCATTTCAGATCACAACCCTTTGCTGCTAAACTACGATATGGGAGGGCTAGAACGGTCTAAAACAAACTGGACCTTTGAAAGAAGGCTGTTAGCAGATAGCAGATTCGTGGATCATTTGAATAAATGGGCTGGCGATTTCTTTGCAGCAAATAGATATAGCACATCGCGAAATGGGGTCTGGGAGGCTTTCAAAGCCGCTCTAAGAGGAGAAACAATCAGTTGTGCTGCCAGGCTTAGAAAAGAAGATAGAAGCGAAGTAGAGAGACTAATGGTCAAATTAGTTGAGGTGGAAGAACAACATATAAAGGATATTGCTACTGGCAGTAATACCGAGGCTAGTCAGGGAGTTCTGTTGGCAGTAAAAGTGGCACTGCAGAAGGAGGTTACACAGAAAGCAATAGGGGAGTACCAATCATCAAGGGCAAAGAGGTATGAAACGGGTGAGCAAGCTGGTAGAGCACTTGCACTCCGGATCAGACAGGAAAAAACAAAGAATGCGATTCCATGTATAGAAGAGGAAGGGATAACATATACAAAGATAGAAAGATATCCTAGTGGTATTTAAAAAAATACTATCAGAAATTATATGAGAAGGATCCTTTTAATAATGATCAGGAGGAGAGATGTATTGACAGAGGACCGTGTTTGGATGATACAACAAGAAAAGCACTTGATAAGGATATTACGTCTGAGGAAGTCTTATCTGCCCTGCGAGAATTAGCGCCAGGGAAAGCATCTGGTCCTGATGGTCTCCCCTCGGAGGTTTACAAAACTATTGAAAAAGAGATCGCTCCTCTTTTAGTAGATCTTTTTAATGGGATACTGTACTCTGGGGTGGTCCCCGATTCATGGAAGGAAACTAACATTATAGTCTTTCATAAGAAAGGCAAACCAGCAGAGAATCCGGGGTCATATCGACCTATATCCTTAATAAATGCCGATACCAAGTTATATTCAAGGATCTGGGTGAAGAGGTTGGGCAGGATCATAGGCGGTCTTGTCTCTCCATGGCAACAGGGTTTTGTTCCTGGGCGTGGTACGACAGATCACACATCTAGAGCAATAACTTTGTTTGATGCCCAGAAAGCCGTGGGGGGAGGGATGGCCATGATCCTGCTCGACGCAGAAAATGCTTTTGATCGGGTGGAGTGGAGCTTCCTCTGGAGCATTCGGCCGGGAGGGGTTTTGGTCCAAATATTGTTAGGGCTATCAAAGCTATGTATATAGACCCAGAAGCGACAATTACGGCAATGGGAGAGAAATCAGATAAGTTTAAGATAAGTAGAGGGATCCGGCAGGGCTGTCCCTGCTTGCCCATACTATTCGCTCTATACATTGATCCGCTCATTCAGAAGATTTTAGAGTGCCCTAGAATATCTCCAGTGATTTATAGTAGCTAAAAAACAAGATCTTAGCTTACTCTGATGACCTGGCGGTTATTACAACAGACCCGAGGCTGGCACTCCCAGAACTGGTACAGATGGCTAAACTTTTTGGTCAAGGTTCTGGATATCTTCTGAATGAATCCAAAACCCAGATAATCTGCTCTAGGAACATACCAAGACCCGACCCAAGGTATGTTGATTCTGCTTTATATTTAGGGGTTAAGATAAATGCTACAGTGGGTAAGATAGTGGAAGAGATTTACCCCCCCCCCCCATTAAATCCATAGAGTTAGAACTGAAAAGGATGGATGCCCTTCATCTTTCGCTGGTCGGGAGAGTAAATGTTGTAAAAATGGCGATGTTTCCAAGAGTGCTATATCTATTTAGAGCCATTCCCCTATATATTGAGGAGAAAATTCTGAAGCAATTAGAGTCTGTCTTTATCAGGTTCATATGGCAGTACGGTAAGGTTAGACGTTCAACGACCCTTATGTCCCTTCCGTGGGAAAGGGGTGGGATGGCACTTCCGAACCTGAGATTGTATCACTGGACCTGTCTCCTAATCCAGATGTCAATCCTGTTTCAATGCGACACTGATGCGACTATTACAGACAACCAGGCTCCCCCTCCCATCTTCAAACTACTGATGGGGAGAAAGCTACTGGACTACTGCTGACGGAACTGGAATATAGGTGCTATAGAAAGGCACGATTTAAGAGCCTGCTAGGTGCATGGCAAGTATGGAAATCAATCCTAAAAATTTTTTCATATCCCTAAAGTCAACCCTTCTCTCCTCTTGGTAAATTCTAGCCTTTTTCCTCACTTAAGCAATGACGGGATCCTACAAGTCTGGAAGGGCTTAGGGGTTAAGACTATTGGAGACCTAATGGTAGGAGATAGGATAAGCGGGTTTGAGGACATGCAAAGGAGATACGGCCTCCCTTCAAATCAATGGCTTATATATGGTTAAATCTCCGGTATCTTACAGTCTTGTAGGCCAAAGCTCAAACCCCCGTAGACCTTCCTGTGGTTGAGGGTATAAGAAGAAGGTGTAGGAAGATAAAAGATGTTTACAACATGCTGGTGTCCAGATTACAGGACGATGTAGGAAAAGTAGAAAGTGACCGGGCAACTAAATTGGGAAACCCAGATGTAGATTTGGACCTAGCATTAAGCTTGAATAAAAAGATTTTTCGGGCGTCCAACTTACGAGAACAACATTTTAAAACAGTTTTTAATCTGTACCATACACCGGCTAAATTATTTGCTTGGGGTGTTAGGAATGATGATTGCTGCCCGAGATGTAATAAGGGGCAAGCCGACCTACTACATATGTTTTTTACCTGTGAACGACTGACCCCCGCCCTGGATGGAATAACAAAATTCTGGGAGGGGCTGCTAGGTCATAAGATCGATCTATCCCCAACACTGATGTTATTTGGCTCAGATTCTAAATTGGTTTTAACAGATGACAAGGCTGCTTTGGTTTTTATGTCGGTGGCCATGCTCAGAATCATAATCTCGGCCGGATGGAAGGATGTTACAGCCCAGTCTTTTCAGATGTGGGTCTCCAGATTCTTGGTAATTTACAATATTGAGTCTGGCCTCTATGAATTTAAAGGTGTTAAAAAACGAGAAATGGGAAGACGATTATGGGCCCCGGTTAAGAAATGGCTGGACGATAGAATAAGAATTTGAAATGTACTTTATTGCTATATTTATTGACAGATCTTCTATATAATTTTTATCCCCACATAAAATATTGTGTTCTTTAACTGCTCATATATGTATCAGATGTACTTATACCTTGCTTATGGCTATTTATTTATGTATTTCATTATTGCACCATGAACTCCAATAAAAAAAAAAATAAGTGCAGGAATGTCAAAAGAGAAAATAATTCAGACCACTTGTGAAAACACATTATGAAAAATGTTTGCTATTGAACTTACCAATAAAGGAACATACACAATGTTGTACACTACAATTTAGAGATAGGTCACACTCAAGAAAACATGGACGTACATATCTTGTACACAGCCAAATAATGACACATTAAGTACCTCTTAATGAAAGATTCACCTGTACCACCAAAACAAAAGTTTCTTACAGTGCTCAAAGCGAACTGTTAAAAACACACCCTGCGTGTAGGTTTTATCCAAAAGCATCAACTCAAATGTATTCTTTTAAGTAAGGGAGATATGTTAAGGAATAAAATGGACCTTCCAATGTTAAACGTGAAATAAATAAAGGTGTCCATAGTGGGACAATTCTGGAAGCAATTTGGGATAACCGTAGGGGCTGAACTGGTTGATATGAAAGGAGACAAACGCAAAACATAATGACAAGTCTCAGATAATAATGTAAAAAATCCAACTCACTCGCTGCCATATTTTGCACTCGTTGTCCTCTTCTTTTTAAAACTTTCATGAGGCTCAGCAAGCTCTTCTACAATGCTTTTTATTTGCTGAATTGTCTTAAATGATTGTACTGAATCTTCAATTGTGAAATGTGAATAGTCATCTGCTTTCTGTGGTCCTTGATAAACTGCTATTCTCTCACATGCTTCTGTAATTGTTGAAAGAAACAACAGGTTATACAAAGGCAAGCCATCCTATTTAATGTTCACACTTCACAAAATGTAAGTCTCTTTTTTGTGGATTTTGTATTGTTTTATTCAGACATATAAAGGTTACAGACATTTAGGCATAATCAAACTATACAGTTCCACTACAGGTTTACAACTTTATATAAAACAGAAGTAGGCCAGTGCAAAACAAGGTTAAGTTACATCGCTTAAAGTAATTGCACTTCCAGTGTCATATGCGTTAAAGTTCGTCTGAAACATATACATAATTACAGTACTTTGAGATTATCCCTTAGACCTTATAATTCTTGTTAGGCATTTTATTTATCACATTCAAACAAACATCGAGATCTTTTGACACAAGAGTGTGACAAATTTATATGTACAGCACCTGCGTGATTGTGTGCAGATGGAGGTGTGTAACAGGCTGACGAGTTGGATTGTGCTAGCGATTATGTGTCTGTGGCGAACGCAGAAGTGTCTGATGTTACCATGTCTTTCTCCCTGAGTCAGGTCACAAATGGCTTCCAGGTATCTTTTGGGCGGGATGCCATGGGCATGAGGTCCCAGAACGCAGCCAGTTGCTCCTGACAGCGACGTCCTGCACCCAGGTGTTTATTTTGGGGTTCTAGGGGCGCCCCAGTGTATGGCCAGTCTTTGTTTAGCAAGTAGCAGCATCATAGCCGCAAGTCGGCGTTTCTCAGGTGGGATCTCATCTGTGCATTTCAATGAGACACACGTGACTGCGTGAATAATTGCATATACCCCCTCCCAGAATTTGGCTATGGATGGGCAGGTTCACGCGACATGCAGGAAAGTTGCACCCTGTAGCTTACGTTTCCAGCTGTTCACGTCTGAGCATATTCCTGTATTGTCTAGTTGCAGGGGAGTGCGATACACCCTGTGTATACATTTAAAGTGAATAAGTCTCAACTTTTAGTTTGGGGATCGGTATCTAAGCTGGGAGCAGCAGAATGACCATTGTTCGTCTGTAGGTGATTCATTTAGGTTCACCCTCAACTCAAAATGTGCATCTTCGAACGCATGTAGTTACTCACCTGAATAGAAAGATTTCAGATAGAAAGTGGACTAACCCGGTTGACTATTACTCCTTTAAATAGCCACATCAACTAAACTGACACGTCCAAGACTTTTGAATGTACTCTATAACCAATAAAACATTTATGCTTCATTAACATTAAAGTGGGCACAGCTTCTCCTGCATCACCAACACTGGCTCAATCATCATATTGGATGCCAGCTTCAGGGCTTGTGCAGTTTTTATCTAGACTGACAAACCGGTGGAGTGGCAAGAAACATCCAGGGTTAACTCCTAAGGGGAAGTACTGTAAATATAGTATACTCAAAGAGGATATAAAGAATACAATGATATTTACGGAGGTGATGGATCCTTTTGCAGTTTATGTTTCTACTCAGAACACTGTTCAGCTTTGAAAGATTGCCCTAAATGGTCTTACATACGTGGGCGTGGGCGGTAAAAATGTAAAGAGAGATGCAGTCAAGATCACATAGCCGTTCTGCAGAACTCCTGCAACAGATTACATACCTTTCAGCTAATAGTAAATTCATATCATCTGGAGCAATGGGCAGTCTTTAACAAACAGGTTTATGAACCTCCTGCAGCACAAGATAATGCAAGTAATAATTCAAACTCATCATATGCCAAATGATGTGTGCTGATTAAAGTGTACTGGTATGACGCAACGAGCTGGGAGATGAAGACAATGTCAGTTAAGATTGATCAGAGATGAAGATAAGAGTGGAGATCTGTCATTGAGATGGAGCTGAGAGCTAGAAAACATCGAGGCCAGACAATTGCCAGTTTTTCATCTGAAGCGGATAAATATTTTCTGGATTCTTTTTTTATAGACAGCAACGGTGCATATCTCATAAGTGAAGAGGAAGAATTTGAAAAACCCCATTAAGCTGCCAAGGACAACTAAGGAGATAGAAAGATTGATTACAGAAAGGAAAACAAGATGCACACAGAGTAACAGTTAAGCTTTCTTAATGCACGTGTTACTAATAAACTACTGAAATATAGTGTCAGAGAGAAACACATTGTAAGCATGCACTGTCAAAAGAAACAGTGCTCACACTTTATATGAGCAGAACAGGTTGTGTGCAAGCGACTGGACAATTTGTATTAAGCAGAATCCTCTGTGCAGTACATTTTACAGTCAAAAAAATGATTGCATTGTATAGGAGCATAATCTAATGTATAGTCCTTTTGAGGTGCATAGATTTACATACTCAGAGTAAATTTAGACTGTTAGTACTAACAATCCATTACATCCACCCAGAAGTAAAACTTTTAAGGACCTGAAAAAGAGACACGGACTGATATATGATGGCCGGAAAAAAACGTTTTATCATGGCATGGGTTGCCCAAAGAAGTAGGAAAAGATCAGAAAGAACTGGAACTCCTATCGGGGGCTGCTGCAATTCAATCACAAACTACAAATACCAACTAATCCTGAAGATACGCCCAGCTCAGTGGAGGACAGGGGTGAGGAGGCAGTATAACTTGAAGGAAGGTGGCCCATGGGAGGGGAAGAGGGCAGTGTCAGTAGCAGTACATTAAACAAATATTATACATGCAACGGTGATCATTACAAACGTTATTACACTGTGGTTGAAACTTTAAAATTTCTAATAAATAGATAATTTTAAAAAATCCATTGAAGATAGGATGTTTTTAACTCGAGTTGGGGAATTGAGATCTATCAATTTCTAGCAGAAAAATAGCCCTTCAAGCATACATCCTGCAGACCGGCTAAAGTTAGAGATGAGAATATTTGCAAGGAGACTCATTGGGAAGGTTTACTGCAGATTAGGTCTGGCCTGGTTTGTAAAGAAGATGCCTGAATTATGACAAGTAGGCAATTTGATCATCACATTAAAGCTCCAATGGTTTTCATTGACACCAGTAAGAAAAAAACTTACCTGAAGTGATGAATGCCATTGCTTTAAAATGGAATTTGAAACTAGCTTTTTTACTATTGTGTTGAACTTTCACAAAAGCAAACATAAGCACAGCTCAGCGCGTACCGTACATCAGTTACTAACAGAGTTTCTAGGTCATCATTATTGTAGCAAACAAGCTAGTAAGAAGGAAAACCAAAACACAGTACCACATATAATAATTGTCAGCACATATTACCCCCAACCTCTCACCCCTCGGCTCTACTCTCGTTATTTACTGGTCTTCTTCCTAACAGCAAGATTTGTAAAGCAATTATACTTTTATATAAGGAGAATTATGCAGCAGTATTTATTAAAGCACAAACTACTCTGCCATTTCTTATATTTCATGGTATAAGTCAGCTGTGATACATATCACCCATATTTTTATCTTTATGTTGAACTCTTGGCAGATGTGATAAGCAAAAAACAATAAAAAGTGCCATTTGCATCAGGTATCTTGTACAGAAATGTTGCTTTGCAAGCTGAGGACAGCTGTATGCCGAAAAGCTGACTGCCCTAAAGGAGCTTTCTGTGATAGCAATAAAACGGGGTCAGTTTTCTGGGTACAACGTTAATCAGAATGAAATGACATTGCAATCTGTAATTTTATTACAAAAACTGCAACGCAGAGGCATATTGGATATCCTGTGGTACAAGTTACAAATTGGTTGGGATGACTAGGGTTACTGCGCTGTAATACAAGATGTTAGACTGCTGCTCCAAAGTCATATCCATTACACCGGACAATAACCGACGGAAGAAATCTTGTTAAAATGTTTATCACCCTTACGATGTTTTTGTTTTAATTGAGTGAGCTGAATATTCACCAAAATATTTTAGATATAAAGGAGCTAGTGACAGTTACTCCGTTTATTCAAAGCTAGAAGATTGAAATGAACAAAAATACGAAGATCTGCACTTCAATGTGTACGGGCACTTTTCATGATTCCTGAGCACAATTGAAATGAATACAGATCGGAGTACAACATTTACTTTGTCACGCAGAAGGAGTAAATACTCTTTCACTCTGATGGAACACCCTTAATCCTGTATTTAGTGCTGTTTGTCGACCCTGCGGACACTCTAATGACAGGGACAGCCACACATTTGAACCGGAACGAGTCGGATTTCCTTCTGTGCTGACTCTGCACACGCTGATGCCGAATACGTCATTGACTTATGTAAGGGAGTGCCCTGTGACTTTACTTGGCTATTTGGGAGAGTATTTCCACACATGCGTTATTGATTGCTTGAGCTGTGTTTGCTCGTACCATGGAATTTATAAAGTTAACCCTACAATATCAGTTTTACATTACAAAAACCTGTGGACTAGAGGGAGTGTGCTGTGGTAGCGCATACCTTGGAAATCGTAAAGATAATTCTTCTATGTTAGAAGTGCATATACAGCAATTTGTGGACTAGAGGTGTGATTTCTTCTACTAAATATGTTTGTGGGCCAACATTACTTAACACTGTTGTGCCCGACAATTAGTTCGCTATTCCTACCCAGTGGACAGCACATTCATATATTTTACTCGAAGTATGTTCTGAGGAAACTTGTTAGGAAATCTCTTCATTGGATTGAGCAGTTATTCTTGTACTTTGCCTTGGCAAACTGTGTATCCGGACTTCTGATTTAACTGCGCTATGTTTGGTGCATTGATGGTGAAAGATGACAATGAACTATTGAAGAGTGGATACTGGGCAATTCCATTTAATGTACAAAAATGAGCACACAGAATTTCACAAGCAGCCCACCTCAGGATTACTGGCCATCAGCTGCAGAACCTTCCCTACACCGGGGAGAAGGGAAAGAATATGTTTTAAACTGTTTGGCTGCAACTAATGAACAGTGCTTTATGTCCGTTGCTACGTTGTGGATTGAAGATGCATAGTACGGCCAACTTGAATGAGTATTTATTCCAGCACCTGATGAGCATATGCTACAGTCTAATACCAAATTCTGTTTCTTATGAGTGAGAACAAATCCTCCAAGTACATCCACATTCAGAATTCAAAGTTTATTTTCTTTTTATATGCAGATTGCTTGCTCCCAGTTATAAAAGTTTGTTCTATAGTTAATTTCTGTGATCTTTTTCAAACCTTCCCTTGATTTTATAAAAAAAAAAGCCAACCAGTGTTTAGACATGCACAACCCTCCCTATAAAGGAAAATGCTACTTACAAGTATGCATCTGTTCTTGGCATGTAGGGCTGCAGAACCACACACTACTGCATTAGATCACCATCTGGTGGTGGGCCCAGATGATTACACTTTGTTGTTGTCTTGGAAGAGTCTTTTGTCTGTTGGATGACTCCTCCCTTAGATCATAGTGCGCATGGGCATCGACTCCATCTTCAGATTGTTTTCGCTATTGGGCAAATGATGGAGTTGTGGGATTACAGATAAAGATGACCATGTGTTGTGTATCTAAATAAGATAATACTGGAACAGATACAGGTAGCCGGGGAGGCGGAAGAGCATGTGTGGTTCTGCAGCCCTACATGCCAAGAACAGATGCATACTGGTAAGTAGCATTTTCCGTTCAAGGCATATGGGCTGCAGACCACACACTATTGCATAGATTGAACAGCAGTTTCTCCATTAGCGGCGACCACCCGCATCTGTTTCAGTAGTTTGAAATAATGTTTTGAGTATAGCCTGGCCCACACTTGCTTGTTGTTTTGCCTGCACATCTACACAGTAGTGTTTTGTAAATGTGTGCAGAGTAGACCATGTAGCTGCTTTACAGATGTCATCTAATGGTATATTTCATAGGAATGCCATAGATGCCCCTAACCTATGGGTAGAATGAGCCCTTGGGGGAACGGATAGAGTGTGTTTTGCTTTTTGGTAACACATTTGAATGCACTTAACAATCCATCTTGCAATGCCTGATGTTGAAATAAGATTGCCCTTATGTGAATGAGAAAAGGACACAAACAGTGGTTTAGTTTTACAAAATGGTTTTGTCCTATCAATGTAGTAGAGAAGCGCTTTTTACATCTAATGTATGTAGAGCTCTTTCCGCAACTGTTTGCGGTTGGGGAAAAAATACTGGCAACTCAATAGATTGGTTGAGATGGAATGGTGAAATGACCTTTGGCAGAAACTTTGGATTTGTCTTAAGAACCACTTTATTGTGATGAAGTTGTATAAATGGTTCTTGAATTGTTAATGCCTGGATCTCACTTGCTCTTCTGAGTGAGGTAACAGCTACTAAAAAAGCAACTTTCCATGTAAGAAACTGTAATTCACACTTATGTAATGGTTCAAAAGGAGGAACCATAAGTCTGGTGAGAACAATATTTAAATTCCATACTGGAGAGGGTGGTATTCTGGGAGGAATTATTCTTTTGAGTCCTTCCATGACGCTTTCATTGCAGGTACTCTAAACAATGACAAATGTTGTCCGTTTTGAAGATAGGCTGCTATAGCAGCAAGATGTAACCTGATTGAGGAGTATGTGAAATTAGATCTTTGCAGATGTAACAGGTAGCATATGATGTTTTCTATGGAAACATCTAATGAGTTTATGTTGTTATTTGTGCAATACACAACAAACCTTTTCCACTTTGCTGCTTAACATGCTCTAGTGGTAGGTCGTCTTGCTTATTTTATGACATTCATGCAATAGGTGGTAAATTTAGATATCCAAATTGTAAGACCTCAGGAGCCAAATCGCTAGATTGAGCTGCATTGGGTCTGGATGCATAATCTCTCTATGGTTCTGTGTCATTTGATGTGGGGAGTGCTTTAATTTGTGATGTGGTACTACTGAGAGCTCTAGTAGCGTGGTGTGGTGTACCAGGGTTGTCTTGCCAACGTTGGTGCTATGAGAATCAAGGTGAGAATGTTCCTGTAGCTTGCGTACCACTAATGGAATTAGTGGGAGAGGTGAAAAAGCGTACGCAAATTTGTTTGACCAGTTCATCCATACCGCATCGCCCTTGGATAATGGGTGTGGGTATCTGGCGGCGAAGCCTGGGCATTTGGAGTTGTCGTGTGTAGCAAACAGATCTATCTCTGGTTGACCCCACTTTTTAAAAAACGGCTGAAGGACTTGATGACGAAGTTCCCATTTGTGTATCTGTTGTCTCCGACGAATTAACAGATCTGCAACTTGATTGTGAACTCCTGGTAGATGTTCTGCTAACAGAAAATGTTTCTGAGGAATGGCCCACCTCCATATGCTCTGCGCCAGCCGGGAGAGCTGTAGGGAGTGTGTTCCTCCTTGTTTTTGAATGTAGTACATTGCTGTCATATTGTTCGTCCGGACTAGTACAGCTTTGTTTGATAGGTACTGCTGAGACTATTTTAGAACTAGAAAAATCGCTAGTAACTCCAGATGATTTATGTGGAGTAGTTTTTGTTGCATTGTCCATGTACCCTGTACTGTGAGTCTTTGTAAATGCGCTCCCCATCCTGTGAGAGATGCGTCTGTGGTTAGTATCATTTGTGGAACAGGCCGACCCTTGGAAAGGTATTTGGTGTTCCACCATTGCAGAGAGCGATATGTCCGGTCGTCTACCACCACCAGATCTGTTATTTGTTGCTGAGCCCGATTCCATGGACTTGCCAAGCACTCTTGTATTGGGCGCATTTGTAGTCTTGCGTATGGTGTTATGAAAATGCAAGATGCCATCATTCCTATTAGTTGCATGAACACTTGAGCTGGTAGTGAGTGTTGTGGCTGGAATCTTTTGATAATAATAATAATAAAGAGCTTATAAAGCGCACAGTAACGCCATCACGGCGTGTCCCCGCGCTGAATGGAGCTACTCACAACCACCCACTACAGAACCCCTAGCCCTACAAGGTATAGAGTAGAGTTTTGAGCCTAGCCCGAAACACCGTCTCACTGCTCTCCAGTCTCAGGGCAGGGGGGAGTTTGTTCCAGTGCTGAGCAGCTTGGAGCGAAAAAGATCGTCCGCCCATTCTGGCCTTCCTTACCATTGGGACTATCAACAGCCCAATGCCCTCCGAGCGGAGGGCCCTTGGTGGTTCGTAGCGGCTGACTAAGTCTCTAAGATAGGCGGGCGACCTGCCCCAGACAATACGGTGACAGAAGAGGAGGCATTTGAACAGCACGCGTTTCTTCACTGGCAACCAGTTAAGCGCATCCAGTGCCTGCTGAGAATTTGCTCTCCTAGGTCTCCTTAGCACCAGTCTGGCGGCGGCATTCTGGATGACTTGCAGGCGACCAAGGCTACCCTCGGTGGACCCAAGGAACAGAATGTTTCCATAGTCCAACCGAGAGGTCACCAGCGCCTGCGTCAACGTCCTTCTGGCCTCTAGGGGTAGCAGGTCTAAAGTTTTGTTTAGGGTCTTCAGTACCCCGAAACACTTGCCCACAAGACGCCTTATATGGCCCTCACAGGAAAGAGTGGGGTTAACCCATACTCCCAGGTTCTTAGCCTCCTCACAAGGTGTGGGAGTAGGACCAAGGCATGGAGGCCACCACTCAGCCGACCAGCTGTCACTCTTTCCCCCCACTACCAGAACCTCTGTCTTAGAGCCGTTAAGCTTTAGGCAGTGGGAGTCCATCCACTCAGCTAACGCCTGCATACAGGCCTTAAAGTTGGTGGAGGCATTGGCGGTGTTCTGCGATAGAGAGATCAGCAGCTGGGTGTCGTCGGCATAAGATACCAATTCCACCCCGTATGCCTGTACCACCTTCGCCAGGGAGGCCATGTACAGATTAAAAAGAGTGGGGCTCAAAGCTGAGCCCTGAGGCACTCCCTGGTCTAGTGGATAAGGTCCTGCATACTTTGTATCCTTGTTGGGTTGAGATACGCTATTGCCTTGAAGGTACCTATTGTGGCACCTAGATACTGCTGAGACAGGGATAGTTGGAGATGTGACTTCTTTTGATTTACTGTGAATCCCAGTTTGTGTAGCAGGCATATCGTTTGATGCGTGGGCTGTACACATTGGTTGTATGACTTGGATTTTATTAACCAGTCGTTCAGATATGGGAAGACATGAATGCTGTCCCTTCTTAAGTGTGCTGCCACTACTGCTAGACACTTTGTGAACACTCGAGGTGCTGTAGTTACTCAGAAAGGAAGTACCTTGAATTGGTAGTGCTGACCTAGTATGAACCGCAGGCACTTTCTGTGCGATTGATGGATGGGAATGTGGAAGTAGGCGTCCGTGAGATCTAATGTAGCAAGGAAGTCTCCTTTATTTAGCAACGGTAGAACCTGTTGTAGTGTGACCATATGAAAGTGGTCTGATTGTATGTACAGGTTTAGGGGCCTTAGATCTAAAATAGGTCTGAGGGACCCGTCCTTTTTGGGTATGAGAAAGTATAGAGAATAAACTCCTGTGTTTTGATGTTGTTTTGGGACTGGTTCTATTGCATTCTTTTGCAGTAGAGATGCCAACTCTTGTCTTAGTAGTATGAGGTGTTCTTGTGACATGGGACGCTGCCTGGGTGGTATTGTGGAGGAGTGGAAGTGAGCTCCAGGCAATAACCTGACTGAATTATTTGTCTTACCCACCTGTCTGTGGTGATGGAGTTCCAGACAGGTAGGAACTGTTGTAACCTCCCCCCCAACAGGAGTGGAATGGTCTGGGGGGATGGAAGGGAAGTCACTGTTTGGGAGTAGAGGCGTTGCGATTGTTGTTTACTCTACCACTGCCCTTATTGTTCTTTCCTCAATACCCTCCTCTATAATTTTCCTTACTAGGCGAGGTTTGGCTGGGCGCTTTGTAGGAAGAGGAGGTAGTGTCAGTTTGGAAACCCCTTGAGGCGCCCCTATATGAGGAGCGACGAAAGGAAGCTCTATGGGCTTGCGTTTGTAAAGCTGCGATGGATTTTGCAGTATCTGTATCTTTCTTCATCTTTTCTAGTGCACTATCGACTGTTGGCCCGTAAAGGAGTTGCTGGTGAAATGGTTGGTTTAAAATACTGGCTTGTACTTCTGGTTTGAACCCAGAGATGCATAGCCATGCAAGTCTATGCAACAGTACCCCTGTATTTATTGCTCTAGAGACTGTATCTGCAGTGCCTAGTGCACAGCGTATGGAGGTATTTGTAATAATCTTGCTTTCCTGTATTAGGTCAGAAGCCCTGGTTTTATATTGTTCTGGCAAGTGTTGCATGAGTGACTAACTCATTATAATGAGCTCTATCATATCTTGCTAACAAAGCTTGAGTGTTAGCAATCCTCCAGACATTGGCTGCTTGTGTTTTCCTGAAGCATCTAAAAGCTTAGACTCTTTGTCAGGGGGTGGAGCATCCCCTGTTTGCGAGTTAGCCCTTTTTCTCGCATTTGACACTGAGAAGTTGGCCTGATGTATGATGTCCACAATTCTGTGGACACCTTGTATCAGTCCAAACAATCCCTTATGGTGGTGGTTGTTTAGTCAACCTTATAGACAAGCTATCCCAGGGGTAGCATGGACTAAGCAGTCTTGGGCTAAACTCAAGAGGGCATTTGAAGCCAGCTGTTTTACCATATGCAATCCTGTAATATCAAATGAAAGGACACCACACAAGTTATATATTATAAAAATATATGTATTTATTACTAGAATAATACTCTGAACTCTTTATGAGTGCAGAGGCACAAGCGTTTAAACAAAAGCACAGTTAAACATTCAAAAGTTGCACAATTTTGGATAGGCCCGGTGGCCACTCAAACCATATACTAAAATAGTGGTATAAGTACCACTTCTCGAACAATGGTAAGGCCTAGGGCGTTGTGAATCGCTGGGACTATTCGGGACTAGCAGTGATGTAGTCGGGAGAGGCCCGCGGGACACGGGTGCAGTGCCTAAAGCACAAGCATATGCCAATGAAAAGTCAATGGCGCGTAAAAGTTAAAGAGTTACTGTTTTGGAAGTCTTCCGACTAGAATAGAATTACCACACTTTAAACTAGGACACTAGAGGTGTAAACCACTACAGGAGCACCGGTGTTAGATCGTTACCTCACCCACAGGAAGCGGGTGCATAGGTGCCAAAGTGTGTCGGGTTTCGTCGTGTAGATCTACGGAGCCTGGAGATGAAGATGCTGCAGGCGGCCAGGAGAGAAGATTCCGGTTGGATCCAAGGGTGGATCGAAGATGTAGAGTACCTGAAAGCAGAGGGGACAGAGTCGGGGTCACTAGCCAGTGACCAGGATGGAACCAGGAAGGAACCAGGCGATGTCGGGCGCAATCAGGTGGTTGTCGGGAAGCTTGTCTCCGCTGCTACGTGGACTCTGGGCCATCGACGATGACCAGGAGTGGAGCACGAGCTGTCCCACGAAGGCTCTCGCTGTCGGCGGTGTCTGCTTCCGGATCGGAGGTAACCAGCCTTGGCAAGACCAACCCACGCAGGATTTGAAGATCGCTTCTTACTCGGACCAGCAAGGTCAGAGCGGTGGCTCCTTTTCAGGGGAGCGAGGGCAAGTATGGAGCAACCAGACTAGCAGTTTAAATTTCAAGGTTCGTCGGTTCTGGGGCCACTAGCCAACGGGCAAGCGACCGGACCAACGCATCGAGCAGGAAAATGCAAAAGGGCCCCACGCAGCACCCGATGAGTGTGAAGGGGAGATCTTCGGTGCACAAGCTGCTCGGGCTGGGGCTTCTCAAACCCCAATACACAGCTTCGAGGGTGCCTCAGAAGCTGCACGGTCAGCACTTCGCAGTCTTTCCAAGATGGCCGGCTCCACCTCGCCTCCACGGGTCTCAGATTCGCTGGGACTGTGGATCGGGCTGTTAAATCAGGGAAGCTGGGTCATGTCTATCTCTGTCGCTCGAGTTCCGGCGGTAACTGCAACAAAGCAAACCGTTGGGCGCGGGATGGTGCCTGTTTGCACAGGGTGGTCACTCCTTGACCACAAGGGAGATTCTTTAGTCTTCCACGTCGAGTGGGATGTCGAAGGGTCCAGAGTTCTGTATCAAAGTTTCGTTCAGGATAATCTAATGCTCCTGGGCACAGCTCCTACCTTTATTCCAATTCAAGGGGCTGGATTACCTCCTAGGTCCCTCCTATGGGTGGAACCCAGGAAGGAGGTGGTTACACCCCTTTCCCTTTGTCCAGTTTCGCGCCAGAGTTGGGACTGGAGTGTCCCAGCACCGGTTTGAACTTGACTATGCATGGGAAGCCTTGTGCTCCCCAGGCAGTGTCTAGTTTCATTCAACCCTCCCTGCTACAATCCACTATCTCCTGTCTGGGGTGGTGTAACACCTCCCTGTGACAGGATATCTATTGTCCAGGCCTCGTCTGCCGGAGTTTCGGTCAGCAGCAGGAGGCCAGACTCATGTCTGTGGCAGCAGCGTCCATTTTGTGATGCTGGGGCTTTGGTTAGATTTAACCGCGTTTAGTTAAAGTAACATGTCTTCTCCCGCTAGAAGGGTGGAATGCTACCCCAGTCGCCAGGACTGGCGAGGGGGTAGTATTCAAAAGCGTATGACACCTTACACAACATCTTTTGATAAAGCCAAACCAGAGTTAGCAAATAACCGCGAGGATTATAATGCACTTAAAGAGTATATGGTATGGCAATATCCTGGAACAGCTAAGGGAATTGGTCCCGACAGCTGCAGACAGGCTCAGCTCATGCTAGAGCACCATCTCACATAAAACCAAGCACTCTGCCTCTAGGATTGTTAAGGCCTGCCATAGGAGTGACTTATAGGTATATATGCGTCCAGATATAGGTATACTATAGCTAAGCAAGGGGTGATTACACAACCTTGCCCCAGCTGAGCGATCAGCCAGTTGTGTCAGTTTGGATAGCCAGCCAGGGGTGGCAAAAGATATGCTGCAGCCCCTGGTAGGCCTTGGATACACCTATGCCCTGGGCACCTATAGTGCACTGTACAGGGGCTGATAAGGTGAACCAATGTCCAATTGGGTATGTACCTAAAGTACATGGATGTGAATTTAGAGAGAGAACAGCAGGCTGTGGGTCTGATTAGCAGGCCCACAGCCACATTATGTCGAAAACCAGTGAAGCAAAAGCAAAAATCTGGGGTGACCATAGGAAAGCAGACCCTACTCTCCTACAGACACTACTAGTGAGTCCAATGTCAACCGTCCTTTAATGTATGCTGGATCAGTTGGAGCCGCTTTGTACTTTTTTTCTAGTCTGGGGTTAATTACCCTGGCTCTGACTGGGTCTTTAAATATTTCGGGTGCATGTCTTACCACTTCACTAAGTATTGGAAGTGTGGTTGTGGTCTTATGTGACGAGAGTAGTGTGTCCATTAGCAATTTTTCTTCCACTGGATCTGTGTGCAAATCTACTCCATGTAAAGTGGCTGCTCAATGAATGAGCTGCGTAAACCCAATAGTGTCATCTGGGGGAGATGGTCTAGACGGGTATGCATCATCTTGTGGCAGATCTCGTGCATCTGGTGCATTATAATCTTCCCATGGGTCACCTGATGGCCCAGGAATACCATCTGGGTCATTAATGTCGTCTATGTAATATTCACTCTCTACCTCCTGTAGGTATCCATCCTCATTATCCTCATCTTGTGGTATAAGACTATGTGTACTAGATGGTGAATGTACAGGAGAAATATCTATTGGTATTTCTACTTCTGGTGAACGAATCCTTATGGGGGAAGTTTGAGCATGCTTTTTTAGAGGAACTGGCAGTGGTTTAGGATAGTCCATTTTCCTCTTTTCAGGCACTGTAGTGATAGGTCCAGTCTTTAGATTAATATGAAGTCTTTTGCTTTGGGTCAGGTTTGAAAAGCTCTTCTACTGAAAAAACCTTTTTCGGCGTCGATTTATCTGATTTGGGCCCGAAATGCTTAGCTTTTACAGTGTCTATTGTCTTTGGAGCAGGTTTTGGTTTCGGTTCCGAAGACTTATCTTGTTTTTTATTAGGATCCGTGCTCTTTGGATCCGAAATTTTTGTTCCTGGGGTACGTTTGGACTCATCTACCCTCAGAGCCGAAGTATGTTTTGGTACCGGAACTGTCTTCGGGTCCACTTTTTTCGGAACCGGAGTGGTCTTAGGTTCGGTAGCTTTGGGAACCTCTTTCGGTGCCGAACTTGCTTTAGGCTCGACCGCTTTTGGTACAGATGGATGTTTGGTGCCGGTGTTAATTTTGGGTTAAGGACCTTCTGCTTTTCGGAACCGACAGACTGACTCGAGCCCGAGTCGACTGGAGTTTTTTTTTATATTCTTCGCTGCCGAGCCAGAAGGCGGGGCATCGGAAGATTTTGGTCGGTGTGCACCAGGACCCCCAGGTGGAGGTGGAACCGAAGCCTGTCCCGGTATGGTGGGGTGAACAGGGTGGACGTTTGTATTCACGACCTGTTTACCAGCTGGAAGATTGTCGTCTTCCGATTGATCCTCGGCTCCAGAAGCTGAATCCTCTGCTTCGGAAGAGACGTCTTCTTGCTGCTGTTCCTCGGCTTCTACTTCGATTGGAGCCTCGTCTATGACGAGGTCTGGTGTCGATGAAGATGACTGCGCCATTACTCTTCGAGCTCAACTGTCCCCGATGGCTTTTTTGGACCCGAACGAAGCGCAGGCCTCACAGTCTCGACTCTTGTGCTCTGGAGATAAGCACAGATTGCAAACCTCATGAAGATCGGTGTGAAGGAATTGGTGCCCACACGTGGGTACTTCTTGAAGGGTGTTCTTTGCATGAGCCAAAGGCCCAATGGAGCAGTTGGGCCCGACGGCCCCGACGAACGCTGGAATCGAGGAGTGAAGCCTTTCTTCGACGCGGGTAACCGGAATCACTGTCGAAGACGATGCCGATGGTATGATTGATTTATGAATTCGAAAAGAGATCGGTAACGGGACCGAACGATGAACACATTCGAGCCTGATGGCGGAAAAAACAATCTGAAGATGGAGTCGATGCCTAGTCATCAAACAGACAAAAGACTTTTCCAAGACAACAACAAAGTGTAATCATCCAGGCCCACCACCAGATGGTGATCTAATGCAATAGTGTGTGGTCTGCAGCCCATATGCCTCGAACATAAGGTAATAATGCTTTGCCCCTGAAATATTACAGAGTCAACAACACTTTTTATATTTTTAAAATACTAATGACAAAAGGGATTCATCTCTGGCAGTTCTGATAAGACTACTACACAGCTTCCCCTGCTTGGAGGAAGACTCCCCGGTGCACAGCGCAAAATTGACTAAGAAGTCTACAATATCATATAAAGTTCATCCAAAGGTTAAATCCACAAGTTTGAGAGGTTCCTCATATTTTTAATCCGTATTCATTGATATCATGAACAGTTCATCAATACTTAAAGAAGCACAAACATCATCCAAAATGAAATGTCATCCAATCATAAATTCTCCCAATGCATTTCGGGCAAATGACAAGCCCTTCCTCAGGGGGCAGATCTACAAACATAAAAGAAAACACCATAATGTCACAAAAATGTACATGTACCTAGCTGTGGTTACACAAAAACTGACTAAATGCTGTGCTGTTGACCACACATGGAGTATGTGGAAACCAGATGATCATGCTCAACATATAACCCAGTGTGAAGAAATCTAAAGGTGGTGCACTGCTCCGAACGGTGTAGGTGAGTTAATAGAGCTGAAAAGGTAGTGTGTGCAAAAAAGCACAAGTGCGCTAAATATAAAAAACAATAAGTCTTAGCTCGACTGCACCCAAGTGCTAAAAGAATTCGAAAAGTGCTACAGAGTCTCAAACAACCCAAGGGTGCATGGCCGATTAGCCCGAATCGGCCATGCACCCTTGGGTTGTAGTACCCCGGGGCAGTAGTAGCCGCCGTGGCCAGAGTGGAATGGGCCCTCAGCCCAACAGGAGGCTCCTTTTTCGCCAAGGAGTAACAGACCTTGATGCACAACACGACCCACCGAGAGATGGTCTGCTTGGGCACCGCCCGTCCCTTCTTAGCACTCACGTAACCAACAAAGAGCTGGTTGTCTACCCGGAACTGGCGTGTGTGGTCTAGATAAAAGGAGAGCACACGTTTTGGGTCCAGACAGTGGAGCCTCTCTTCCTCTTTTGAGGGATGAGGAGGCGGAAAGAAGGTGGGCAAGGTGATGGACTGCCCAATAAGAAAGGCTGTAACCACCTTGGGCAGGAAAGAAGGAAGAGTTGTCAAGACAACTTTGTCCGGATGGACAGAGAGGAAAGGAGGTTTAGAAGATAGTGCCTGGAGCTCACTCACTCTCCTGGCAGAGGTGATGGCAACCAGGAATGCAGTCTTAAGAGCCAGAAGACGAAGAGGGCAATTGTGAAGTGGCTCGAAAGGAGCGCACATCAAATAGGTTAGAACAAAGTTCAAGTCCCACTGAGGCATCACGAAAGGAACAGGATCCCAAATTTTTAATCCCTTTGTTTTCTTCTTGATACCTTTCCGGCTATAAATGGCAATTTCAAGATTATATGTAGCTAAGAAGCGCATCCGCCACTGTTGAAATATGGGTGGATATTGATCCAGCCATGCGGAAGTCAAACAGATTCTTAAGACTGCCATAGTAATATATATAAGTCCCTGCATGGCGATAGGTCTGGTAACTATCTACCCCTAACATAATTTCTGCTGTGCTGATCTCTATATTGGCTTCGAATATTTCAGTTGGAGATTTCTCGTTTAATATTATCTAATGTATGACATGTAGCCAGCATATGTATCAGATCGGCTTTAGGCCTATTGCATCTGGGGCAGAGAGTCCCCTTCCCCTCCCCCATTTTGAATTTTTTTCGGGTGTGGACCCAGTTAGATTATGGCTAGCGAGCCCAGCATAGATCAATAATGTAACCGAGATGTATCGAGTTCGTTAGGAATGTAATGATGTGTTTTTTTTATATTCCTCTTATTCTTCGAAGCCTGTATTTTTTTATTTTTCTTTATAATCTTTCATTCTTTAACTGCTATTTTTCAAATGTCAAATTGTTACCTGCACCAGGAGGAGGGGTCTCGGGGGTGGGGTAACTGTGATGTAAATTTTTTTTTTAAAACCTCAATAAAGACTTGTTAAAAAAAAAACTAAAGGAACAGGAGGAAACGTGTGTGATGCCTTTCAAGAACCTATTTACAACAGCGGATTTGAAAAGAAGGCTGATCAGGAAGCCTCAAAAAGGTTGAAATGGCAGACAGGTAGCCTTTGATGGTGCCCAGAGCAGAGCCCTGCTGGGCAAGAGAAAGTAGAAAGAGGAGAACCTCTGAAAGGGGGGCAGAAAGTGGATCCACAGCCTTTGCTGTGCACCATGCCACAAATGTGTTCCACCTGCAGGCGTATACCGATTTTGTGGAGGGACGCCTGGCTGCCAGAATCACATCACAGACTTCAGGAGGCAAGCCAAATGGCCTCAAATGTCGCCGCTCAATTTCCACACATGTAGGTGGAGACTGGACAGGTTCGGTTGGAGGACCGTCCCCTGCTGCTGCGACAGAAGGTCCTCATGAAGAGGCAAACTAATCGGGGGATCGACTGACACGCTGAGTAGCTCGGGATACCAGTATCTTCGTGCCCAGTCCGGAGCCACAAGGATGACTTGGGCCCGGTCGCGCCAGATCTTCTTCAGCACTCTGGGCTGAAGTGGTATAGGCGGAAAGGCGTACAAAAAAACGCAGCTCCACTCATGACGAAAAGCGTCTCCGCGCGAGTGCCGCCTTGGAAATTCCAATGCCCAGAACTTACGACATTGCGCGTTCTCTTCTGTGGTGAATAGATCTAACCAAGGCTCTCCCCACTGCTGAAAGAGGCCTTGCGCCACGTCAGAGTTCAGACACCATTCGTAATCCTTTATGCACCGGCGGCTGAGTTTGTCCGCCCTGGCGTTCAGGGAACCTGCCAGATGTTGAACCATCAGGGTGACGCCCTAGTGTTACAGCCATTGCCAGAGGCGCAGAGCCTCCTGACAAAGGGTCCACGACCCCACCTGCCCTGTTTGTTGCAGTACCACATGGCGGTGGTGTTGTTCGTGAACACCTGCACTACACTTCCCCGGACAGAGGGAAGGAATGCCTTCAATGCAAGCCAGATCGCCCGCAGCTCCAGAAGGTTGATATGGAGCAGGGACTCCACCGGAGACCAGAGGCCTCTGATCTCCGCTTCTCCCATGTGGCCCCCCCCATCCCAGGAGGCACTCATCTGTCACTACTACATGCTCCGGTTGGGGTAGGGAGAGGGATCTGCGGTCAACCCAATCATGGTCCGTGAGCCACCACTGCAACTGTCTCGCAGTGCCCTCCGAGATCATGACGTGGTCGGACAGGTTGCCCTGATGCTGTGCCCACTGAAACTTCAGGTCCTACTGCAGAGCCCGCATCCGCCACCTCGAGTGATGCACCAGAAGGATGCAGGAGTCCATCAGCCCCAGAAGCTGCCACGTCAACCTTACAGACTCGGGATAAAGGCTGAAAGATCTGAATCAGAGCCTGAATATTCCGAACCCGCTGTTCGTGAGGATAAACCCGAAACTGGGCAGAGTCCAGTACCGCTCCGATGAAGAGGAGCTTCTGAGAGGGGCACAGGTGTGACTTCGGCATATTGATGGAGAACCCCAGCAAGTGCAGGAGGTCGGCCGTAGTCTGGAGGTGGGTGGCGACTGTCTGGGGCGAGCCCCCGTTCAACAACCAGTCGTCGACATAGGGGAAGACTGAGACCACTGATCTGCGCAGATGAGCTGCGACCACCGCCATCACTTTCGTAAACACCCGAGGGGCACTGATAAGGCCAAAGGGGAGCACGGTAAACTGAAAGTGCTTGTGGCCTACCGTGAACCTCAGGTAACGACGGTGAGCCGGCAGGACAGGGATATGGAAATATGCGTCCTGCAAGTCCAACGCTACCATCCAGTCTCCAGGGTCCAGGGCAGCTAGGACCTGAGCTAAAGTCAGCATCTTGAACTTCTCCTTCCAGAGGAAGCCGTTGACGCTCCGGAGGTCCAAGATAGTAGGGTACCAGAAAGTAGTGGGAGTAGCAACCACGTCCTACTTCTGGCCCAGGAACGCGCTCGACGGCCCCCTTGGCCAAGAGGGCCATAACTTCCTCCTGCAGAAGTTGCAAGTGATCCCCCGACATGCGGTGGTACTGCGGTGTCATGGCTGGAGGGGTCGCCTCGAAGGGGAGGGAGTAGCCCCTTTGGACGATTTGCAGCACCCACCTGTCTGATGTGATGGTACGCCAGTGGAGGAAGTGATGGCGAACCCTGCCCCCACTGGTGTTGAATGGCCCTGAAAGCTCAGACTAGGAGGACTTTGAGGCAGATCGGCGGGGCAGATGTGGACTGACCTTGCCGTTGACCCCTGGCACCGCCACGACGGTTACCACGTCCGCAACTGCGTTCAGGTTGGTTCTGTGGCCTGTGGCTAGCTGGACGTGTAGGGGCGCCCCTTCCTTGGCCACGAAAGGGGAGAAAAACGGAAGTTTGCTGGCGTTGGCTGAGGCCCAAGGACTTGGCCGTAGCCCTGGTGTCCTAGAAACGTTCCAGCATACTGTCCGCCTTGTCGCCAAAGAGGCGACTGCCATCAAAAGGCATGTCCGAAAGGGTGGCTTGGACATCCCCGAAAAATTAGCGGACCTCAGCCAGGCGTGGCGGCGAACCGCCACTTTCGTTGCAATCGCCCTACCCAGCAAGTCCGTGGTATCAAGGCCACACCGTATCGAATAGCGTGCTGCATCTCGTCCCTCCGCTAGGGCTTGGGTAAGCTTTGCCTGGTCCTCCACAGGGCACTGCGGCAGCACTTCCGCAACCGTATCCCACAGATAGTGGGTGTAACAGCCCAAAAGGCAGGCGGTGTTGACTGACAGCAACCCTAGACTCAGAGGAGAACAGTTTCTTCCCAAACTGATCGTACCTTTTGGATTCCCGATCCGGAGGAGCAGTCGGGAATGAGGTCTGGGATGTAGAGGCCTGGATCACCAGACTCTCGGGGGTGGGTGAACGAACAGGAAGCTGGGGTCGCCCGGAGCCGGGAGGTGGCGTCGGGCCACATTCGGATCTACAGGGAGGCCTGTAGAGGGCTTGGACCAAGTTCCCAACAGGGCTTCTTTAAACGGCAGGAGAGGCTCAGAGGAGCTTGCCTGCGATTTGAGCACCTCAGTGAGGAGGTTAGTCCTCATGTTCACGACAAGGAACTCAAGAGACAAGGCCTTGGCTGCCCTAGTCAACACCACGCTGTAAGCAGCCCCCTCCTCCGTAGCCACGGTAGGAGGGTAGACAAATTCAGTTTTCGGGGGAAGTGTCCAGACCACTGGCCTCCCCCAGCTCGTCTGCCCAGTCCTGGCTCAACTGGCACTGCAGTGCCAGAGGGTCCTCAGACCGCTCCCAGTTCTCCTAGTCGTCCATCTCCTGATAGTCATGGAAAAATGATGGAGCTGGGTTGTCAGTGAATGGCTCACCGATCGGCGTTGAAGATGGCGCAGGGCGGTGCCGGTCCGACGCCGGACCCGGACCGGGGCTGGAACTGGGGACGACGTCGTCCGGGGACGACCTCGTCGGCGACACCCTTGGGGACGGCGCCAGCGGAGGGGTCGTAAGGTCGACTGGCGACATCCCAGATCCAGGCCTGGATCCTGTGGAGCCCTGCGCTGTCGGGACCGGAATCGTCAATGGCGCCGGGGCCAAAGCACCCGACGGCGTGGGGCCGGTGCCGCCGGCCCGCTAGGGCTCCCAGACAGACCCGCGGGCCCGAAGACGCCTCGGCAGGTTCCGACGGAGGGAAGTGCGACCTCATGGCCGGGAGGAAAGCACTAATCTCCTCCGGCGTCGCGTGCAGCTCAGGGACCAGCGGGTATGGAGCGGGAAGCTGCTCTTGCGGCTCCGGCAGAGCCGCGTTGGCAGTGTCGCCCGAACCCCCGTCCGCGTCGAGCGAGCGTCAGGGGGAGTCGGAAGAGCGATGACGCTTCTTCGACTTCTTTTTGAGTGCCTCGACTAACTTGAGGACTTGGAGCCTGACGAGTGGTGGTGGTTCGTCGAGCGGCGATGACTGCAGTCCCGCGACCGGTCCCTCGACCTCCTCCTGGACCGGGACCTCGTGCGTCGCGGGCCGGCTGCTGGAGCTCGAGTCGCTTACGGGACCGCTCCCGCCTAGCCTTCGAGGTCAAGGCCCGGCAGTCGGGGCACGACTTGTCATCGTGGTTGGCCCCAAGACAGTAAAGGCACCGACAGTGGGGGTCGGTCACCGACATCAAGCGGTGACAATCCTTGCAAGGTTTAAACCCAGGCATCCCTACCGGCACCGCGAGCCGAAGATCGACTCGAGAAATCCAAAAAAGATCCCAAAATTAGTCAAAAAATTACTAAGAGTACTGCTCTTCCCGGATCTGCGCTTGCTGGCGCGGAAAAAAGAAGAACTGACGTCAGCGCTCGAGGGCGGCATCTAAGTGCTCCGACGACGTCATCCCGGCGATCACGACGCCCCACGCGGAGCCGCAGACGACGCCTACCGACGCGCAGGGGTACTGCTATGCAAAACTTTCCGGATCCAGTCTGACGCCTGGAGATATTCTAAGGTAAGGAATCTAACACTAACCGGTTTCTTTCAGATAATGGATTACTTCACCCAGAGAAACCACCAAAGCGCCAAGAGAGCTATAGAGAACAGCTCACACAGGACTGGTTAAACATACATCAAACAAGGATAAAAATGTACACCTTTTAGAGATGAGATATTTCAAGGCTCGGCGTGAAGACAGGGTAGTCCCTTCAATCCCGTAGCACCACGCCACCTGTACAGGCTGTTGATTGTGAGGAGAACCCACAAAGGAGGTAAAAGGGAGTCACAATCCCGAATGGCAGAGTAACCTAGAAGCATCCTTCCAGATAGGTCACTGCCCATATCGCACATCCTTCCTAACTGTAGCATGGGGTAAAAGCTGGATGGGGGAGGGCTGGAAAGTATACAAAAAGCACCATAAAAGAGAACAAGCGAAAGGCAGAGACTCCTGGCTGATATAATGGTGGGTATCATGCTCACCTCATGTAGGAGGGGAGAGAAACATCATCAGCAGCCCGAGAGGAAACAGAAAAGTAACAACATGGCTTTCACTTGGACTTGCCTCAACGATAATCACTCTTTGTGAGACTCCAAACTGTGCATCCGTTTGGACACACAAAGATGCTCCTCTAATGCCCTGCTCTTGATTGGCATTCAAAGTGGGCATCAGGCAGTTTGTTTAGCCTTAAATAAAAATGTTCAAGTAAAAAATGTAATGCAAATTTACTGAAGCTGCTTCAAGTGGAAATGTCAGTTCATAAAAATTAGGTCACTGGATTTGGAGAATAACGGGGTTGTACGTAAGGCAGTTTACAATGGGCACAGTGGAATATGAATGATTTTTCAAATGGAGTATAATTAGGCTAGTTTCTTATCTTTATAACATGCATTTATTCAGTGCAGAGAAAAAAAAACATATTAGCCTCCATTCTCGAGCATAATAGTCTCCCTGCTGGATGATGGAAAATACCCCAGGGAAAACAAAACCACCTGCCCTGGAGGCTGGAGCTCCAGAACCTGCCTGCCTGCCAAGACCAGTGTGCCCTGTGAAGAAGAGAAGAGCGTTGAAGGGAGTGTGGTCCAGTGTGTATCCCGTCCCAAGAGGGATTCCGGTGCAAGGTGTGAGGAGATGGCTGTGCACTGATCGTTGCCCAAGTGTAGGAGGGATTCGGCAACTCCGTATGCCAGGAGAGGGCTGCCATGGACTAAGCTGTGCATCAAGTGCCTTTCGCGGGGCACCAAGCCCATACCGCCTTGTAGCGGCGACCCCGTATCCCAGAGGTGGCCACCGTAGAACTCACTGTGCCAACATAGCCCCAAGACTTGTGTGAGCCTTAATGGTGACCCCATATGCCAAAGGAGTCACCATGGGATCGGTCAATGCACAGAAGTCTATGACTTGGCAGCAGGTACCACGGCAACATGGGATGCCCGGAGGGGCTGCCAGTACTGAGTATTGCCAAGTGTAAGCCATTGCTAAAGGTGCTGCTGCACCACAGATATGTCTGACTATTTCGTAAGAGTCAAAGGGAACTCTTGAGTAAGGCCTACTAGTGAGCATTCCCTGGATGAGGCCACTAGTGAATGGAAAATAACCTCGACCACAATGAAGGGAAGAAAAAGGGACAGGGATTTGCCAGATAAACACTAGAGCCCTGGCTTCAAGGGAACTGTGTTGTTGCTTACGAGTGTTATTTTTTTTGACTGTGTAGAGTTAGAAATCAAATACTTTTTTTTTATATAAAAGCAAGTATTTGACTGGAGATTGATTTATTGACATTACTGATTGCACTTTGAGTTATGAGTCGAACTCACTAACTTGCATTTACACTTCACCCTCAAGGGAGCCTTTGACTGCTTGTCTACAGCTTCCACTGAGAGTAAAGTGCAAGAGAGGTACTTGGCCCAGTTGCTCAGGATGTATAGAAGGTCAAGTCCCAGGACATAAGGACTACAAGGCATCAACCACCACAGTTGGGCCCAGAAGCCCCTGCATGCCCCAGGGCCCTCTGAAAGGGGTTCATACAATTGGTGGCAAGTAATGGGGCACCTTGAATTTATGAGCCTGGATACAGAGGAGGCACTGGCAATTTCCAATCTGCACTAGTACAGCACTGAGTCCAGTTTCTTTTTCTTCTATGCACAAGGGTGACATGCATACGCAATGGAGAACACAGGATTGGCAACTGACCTCAGCACCATGACCATACATTAGATGAAGGACTTAAGTAGGGATGGAAGATTCCCAGGAGCAAGAAAGGTCATTGCTAATTTCATTAGGGACCGGTTTGAGATAATGGGTGAAAAGGATGAAGATATAGTTGACTCTGGGAGGGAACCAATGTAGGAACCCAGGAAGAGAACACTGAATTCAGGCTCTAGGATCGCCTTAGCACACACCTGTCCCAGGCACATGCAGAGTGAGTCCCCAAATGCATTTTCCATAGTTTCACCAAGACACTCACCACCTTTAGTTTCTAGAATATTTCACGTGTACACAACCTCGAATTTTTAGGGTAACACTGTCCCCAATACAAGTAGTAAATCCCCTTAGTGGGTTGACTAGCAGATACCCTGAGTTTGCAGGCGGCACTTGAGAAAGCTAAAGCTGAAAAAGATGAGAAAGCCATAGAGTTAGAGAGGAAGAAGCTTAGACTAGCTCACTGGAAATAGGAGGAGAGACAGGAGGATTGGGCGAAGGAAGAGGAATGGGCGAGGAAAGAGAAATTGTGACAGAGAGAGGAGTAACACACAGCGTGGGAGGGGAAACAGAAGAGGTAAAAGATAGCCCTTGAGAGAGAAATTTAGGATGGCAGCAATGACAACTCCATCTGGGATACGTGACTCTACATCCAGTTCGGGCCAAGTTGTGGCCAAGGTTCTAAAAGATCTTGTGCATGTGTTATGTGGAAGGTCAGAATATTTTGGAAAGATTTGTGAGCTTTGTGGTCGCTTGTAAGGCTCAGGCCTTACATGAGGTGTCTAAGGCAGCTGCCTTAATGGGGCGCATGCCATCGGAAGGGACAGCCATTATAGGGAGAAAGCCTTTGGAAGACCAGATGGTCTATGAGCGAATGAAGGAAGCTCTCAGGTGGTTTAGGCTGAAGCTAGCTCAATACCTGCAGCAATTCTGTGACTGAGCGAGATTGGATGGGGTTCTGTTTGAGACTTGAATTTTTGGTGTACTATGTGAATTGAACGAGTTGGTAAGAGAGGCTAAGGATTGTCAGTTCCATAACCAGTTGATGGTGACAGAGACTCAAGCAGAACTTCTCTACCCCACTTAAGCAATATTTGTCTCATCTCCCAGAGAGGAATCCAACTAAACTTGAAGTGTTAGCCGATAAGTGCTTGGCTAACAGGATTCACGAAGGGCTAGAGCTGCACAGTTTAAAACAAAATGTGTAGATGAACTCTCCACAGGCTGATTCCAACCCGGAGGGTAAGGGCCAGGGTAATTCTCATGGGACTTGAGGATGGCCCAGGAAACATGGGAATGGAAATGGGGTATTCGGGAATGAGCATCATGAAAAGGGAAAGCAAGGAAGCCCATCCAAGGTGGTGAATTGTTTTAAGTTCCACCAGGTGGGATACTTTAAAAACAAATTGTCAAGAGAAGGAACTTGACCCAGCAACACCCATGATAGCAAGCATGTTACACTGGGTGAAGGTACTCAAAAACTGACCGGCTGAGCTCAACCTAGTAGCTATGGACATTTGGGAAAGGGACTCTGATTCTCTGAAGCACATTAATCCCAACACAAAGAGATTTGTGTAGGAAGTTACCTTAAGCCTGAAGCGATGCCCCCTGGAACTAAGGCCACATGATTGGTAGCCAACAGAGAGGGCATGGAGTATCCGCCATCGAGGGTTGAGATAGAGCTCAATGGCATGGCAGCCATGATTTTTGTCAGGGTAAGAGAAAAGCAAGGAGCTGGATATCTCTTGGTCAATGATTTGATTACCCCCTGCTTGGTGCCAGGGCCTAAAGCCTTAATGGCTTGGATAATATAAGCTGAGTTAACCAGGGCACAGGCTGCACATCTCTGATTTGCAGGGACCAGGCCAAGATAGTTTGCAGGAAAGCGAAGACTACAGAAAGGCAATGGCCGTGGCGGTCATAACGTCTGCAACAGACGGAAGGAAAGATGATGCTCTTGAAGCGGACCAGTTGCTGGAGTCTGGGTCACTTCCTGAGAGGGAGGCTTTATTAGCTGCTGTGGAGCCTATCCAGGAAGATTACTGCAAGGCACAGGAGGAGTGCCCTATGCTTGTGAGGCTTCGGAAGGAAGCCCAGTAACAGGCCAGCAAAGGAGAAGTCCTGAAACAATATGTTGGCTGAGAGGATGGTCTACTACTTAGTGAACCAGTAAATCCTGAGCCAGGAACTAGCAAAAGCCTAATGGTTTTACTAGTGCACAGAAATTATTTTGCTACTGGCCCTTAAAGTGCCCTTAGCAGGGCACCTGGTGATTAGAAAATCCCAGGATAGGTTTGAACCTCTGTTTTACTGGGCAGGAATGTGCAGAGACACAGGTTCTGTGGTATTGTCTGTCTTGCCAGATGAGTGGTAAGACAGGAGGGAAGACTAAGGCACGGTTAGTGCCTCTACCAGGTGTAGGTTCCTCAATGAAGAGGGGGGGGATAGAATAGACATAGTTGGTCCATTTGACCCCCTCTCACAGTCAGGAAGCAAGTATATCTTGATTGTGGTGGATCACACCACCAGGTACCCTGAAGCTGTATCTCTGAAAAGCATGACTGCAAAAGGATTGTGGAGGATCACACCACCAGGTACCCTGAAGCTGTATCTCTGAAAAGCATGACTGCAAAAGTGGTAGTAAGAGCTCTTGCATTTTTTCTAGGGTCGGATTTTCCAAGGACGGTAATTTCTGACCAGGGAACACACTTCCTCACTTCTTGCATGAGAGAGATGTGGGAGCAAGCTGGTGGGACATACAACTTCTCCACAGCATACTACTCACAAACCAATGGTTTGGTGGAGCGGTTTAACAAAACACTGAAGAACATTATGGAAACTTTGCCAGAGAACCTCAGGAGGAAGTGGGATCCTTCTTCTGATATACCTCTTATTTGCCTACTGAGAGATTTCGCAGAAGAAAATAGGCTTCAGTCCCTTTAAACTTCAGTATGGACAACCAGTGTGGGTGGGAAGGAACCTCAGTCTCCATAGAAGGATGTGGAGGACTAGGTTATTGGCCTCCGGAAACTTATGGTGGAATACAAGGGTCAGGCAAAGGAAAACCTTAAGGCTAGCCAAGCACTGAAGGACCAGAAAATTATGCTAATTCTGTGTGAAGAGGCCAGGAGGTGTTGGTGCTAAAGCCCATTTGTCCAAGAGATTTGGAGGTCAAATGGTGTAGGACATACAAAGTAGTGCAGAAAGATTTTGAGGAAAACTACTTGGACTGAGTTGCCACATGAGAACACAAGAGGGTGTTCCATGTGAACAGTCTGAAGGCTTATCTGTGTGCTTAACTCACCAGTATAGAGTGCTGTACAGCACAGGAAAGATGACTGAGTTTGATGTATGTGGGCCTGAGAAGCGTGTAGTACATGGCTAGAGCAGGGCTGTGCAGTACAAGCATGGTTACTGCATGTATTCAATGTATGTATGCATATGAGGAATAACTGCATGAAAGACTTAGTGATGTGCAGTCTGTGTGCAATGAAATCATCTGCTGGATGTACGAATGCTTTCGAGGAGTACAATACAATAAGTTGTTCAGCATGCACATGGTGATTGTATGTGTTGACAGTGTGCGTTTGCCAATAGCAACCCATAGGGGTCTGAGAAGGGAATCATAAAGAGTAGGGCTGTAAGCTTGGGATTAACCTTTGCATGCACACATCAAGGTGGCTGACATCCAGGTGTGAACGCTAGTCACTCCTACGGTCTCTGTTCTGGGCTTATGAGCTTCGGAGTCTCTCCTGCTGGGACAGACAGCCTTTCAAGAGGTAGGAAAGGGAAAAAAAAGCGCACTTCAACAGAAGCAGATCCCAAACATAAAACTTCGAAGATCAAAACCCTAAATCACATTTGGTATAGCCCATTTGCAGATAAGAAGGGGAGGTTGAGACCCCAAAATGTGTCATCAACCAAGAAGCCTGAAGGGCTTGGTGAGAAAAGGAAGTTTCTTCTCACACGACATCTACCTGTGACGAGGACAGAGGGCCAAGGCCAGCTAGTCTCCCAGCTGGGTGAGGAGCCATCACCCATGGAAACTAAGACCACCTACACTGGAGCACCAGCACCTGCGAGGTTACAAGACCAGTGTACCCTGTGAAGAAGTGGAGAGTGTTGGAGAGAGTGAGATCCTTTGGGGAGCCCTAATAAGAGCTCCTAGTGTGTGGTGAGGAGAAGGCTGTGCACCAATCCGGCCATTGCCCTGTGCAGGAGTTATTCAGTGACCCAAGTATACCATGAGAGGTCCGTCGTGGACTGAACAGTGCATGGAGTGCCATGCGTGGAGCGCCAAGCCCGTACCACCTTGTTGCAGTGACCACGTATGCCAATGGGGCCCACTGCAAAAGTGACTATGCCAACAAATTGCCAATACTTGTGTGAGCCTTAGGGGCAACACCGTATGCCAGGAGGGATCACAGTGGGATTAGTCATTGCAAAGGCGAAGTCTACGACTTCCCAGGAAGTACCGCAACAACCCCGTATGCCAGGAGGGATTGCAGTACTTAGATTGGCCAAGTTCAGGACGTCGTTCAGGAAGATTTCAGCTGGAGTCGAAATTGTGCGTCAAGACCTACCCCTACCATTCCCAGGACCTCCAGAGGATGCCAAGAAGACTTCGCTCCATTGCTGAGATTCGGTCGGGAACATGAAAATCAACCACTTGCCCCCCTGTGGGAAACTGAATTTACTGCGCCAACTCAAGCTGGGAGCACAACCAATTGTGGTTGAGGCCGGTGGTGCCAATCAGTAGGGAGCCTGCGCCTGCCACGTGTACCTCGAGAAGCCAGACTCCTCCAAAAAGGACCAGGGTATGCTGGTGCCCGCATTCGAGGGAACCCAGTGAACGCATCTTTGCTGCTGGAGTGGGTAAGACTTGCATCTTGCCTGGTGGGGCACGGGGAAATCGCTGCTGAAGGTGCTGTGGAATCATAGACACTGTAGACTATTTAGTCAAAGGGGACGCTTGAGTAAGGCCTACTAGTGAGCATTCCCTGAATGCGGCCACCAGTGTATGAAGAATAACCCGAACACGTTGCAAGGAAGAGAGTGGGACAGGGGTTTGTCAGATAAATACTAGAGCTCAGACTTCAAGGGGTTTGTGTTGTTGCTTACGAGTGTCATTATTTCTTTGAATGTGTAGCGCAGGCAAGTCATGAGCTACTGGTAGCTCTCCAGCAACCTTTCAGTTGCTCTCTTTTGTGCATTTCAGTCTTCTAAATCAGAACTTTTTGCTCAGTTAAATTAATGTATGTATGAAAAGAAATGTGTATTCAAAGATAAAACTTTATGTATTTTCAGAACTCAGATGCTGATGTTTGGGGAAAAATAGATGTATTTTCCAAAATACATTTAAAGGTGATTCTTGAATGAGAAATCATGTGTGGAGTCTTATTACTAATATGAATACCTTTGTGCCAGGGGCACTGCAGCTGTGGCTGGCATGCATCACCTACGTATAGGCATTTCAAATTGCCAAAGCCTTTTTTACATCACTATTAGTAACTCTTCTGATGCACTGAGATGATCAATGCTGGTAAATCTTGGAAACTCATTACTGAGTGCATGCTGAGTTATGAGTCGTGTTCATTAACCTTTATCTGCACTACCTTTCTCTCCCACTCCCCGAAGGGAGCCTGTGACTGCTCGTCCACAGTTACCAATGAGAGTGAAGTGTAGAAGGGTTACTTGGCTCAGCTGCTCAGGATCCATAGTTGGTTGGACCCCGGGATATCAGGAGTAAAAGGCCTCAACCTCCACAGTTGGGCCCAGAAGCCCTTGCATGGCCCACTGAAAGATGTTCCGACTCCATGAATTTGCTGCAAAAGTAATCTGTTTCAAACATGCTTGCCAGAGTAATGAACCAGAATCAAATTGCCTTTTTGTTAGAATAAACATGCGTCTTAACCCCTCCCCTGCTGATGACGGAACCGTTCCGTCATCAGCTACAGTTGAGCTGTGCTGATGACGGAGCGGTTCCGTCATGGCCCGGCCGCCGCGCCTGCGCGGCGCTGATTTCGCGCCTGCGCGGCAGTTTTAAGGAGCGGGGCGGGTCATGACGGAACCGCTCCGTCACCAGCACAGCTCAACTGTAGCTGGTGACGGAGCGGTTCTGTCACCAGCATGCGGCGGCCGCCCCGCCCCTTTAGCGCTGCGGCGGAATACTCGCCGCAGCGAAAGGGTTAAGTGAAAGATAAACTCTGAAATGTATCAATTTCCTACTGAAGGTATCATTCAACTTAGGGACCCAGAGTAAATCAGGCACATTGATCTGTTCTTTTAAGCCACAATCTGTTAATTCCCATTCATATTGTCAAATTAATTTTCCTAACATAGATATTATGTATTTTTGCCATGTCCCATTTTGTGTTTATTTCTATATCTGTAAAGAAGACCCACCACAAGTATTTACTCAACCATATTTTCTGTTCCTATAAAGTTCTGCCTCCATTATTTTCATGGTGTAGACCTTCTTTATGCTTGTGTGGATTTTTTGGTGGATCTTCTTGTCCCCATTTATCCCTCCTCTTTGCATGTCTCTTAACTGGCGTTTTTTAGGCTCTGTGCCCAGAAGCTTATGCAGCACACAGGGATTTCTTAACCACTCCACATCTCTCCTACAACTCAGCAGTACCACTCTTCTGCAATTTCCTCTGTAGTCACTCATGTCATGGAACACTCTTGCTGTCACTATTCTCTGCAAATATTAACATGGAGTCAGCCATGTTCTCCTTTGATACAACACTTGGCTATACTTATGATAAACACATAGGCTCATAATTTCTAATTGGATTAGTTTTACATTTTTTTTTACAACCCCAGGGAGATAAAGGCTGCATAAATGCCAGACCCAAAGGTGAACAAATGTTATAAACAAGGAACCTGCTTTAGAATCTGAGGGGGGACAAGAGCAAGACACAGCACTGACCCTTGGTTAATATACAAAATCAATCGATAAAAGCACAAAAATGCATGTATCTTGTGATATTAGTTATAAAAGATGTCCTCTCAACAGGACGTCATAGGAAATCTTTCCAGATGCTCCAGCCAGAAGAATGGACCTAAAAAACGAGTGGACAGAAGAATATTTTATTAACTAGTGAAGTAAATGCAAGCGAAGGAAAGCAAAACCTGACATCTAAAGCTATACCCAAATAGTGTATCTTTCAATGTTATCCACTCAACTATACGATACCCTACAATCTCCCTCAAGAGGCATCAAGTCCTGAAGACACGGCAAAGACTTGCGTAAACTGGAAACAAATATAAGATGGTTCTAGGTGCTGATGGCCTACTTTGCAGGACAAACCAATGATCTGCTCAGTGCATGCCATCAGTTATTAGCACCACCGTTTCTGAAAAGAATATGGTGCATTTTACCATCTATTTTGACATACAAGATTTTGAGCCTTTGCTGTCCTTCTGTAGCTGTTAAATTAACTCATGCTGGGTGGACGATAAGCTTTGCGCATAATCACACAAAGGTACTGTGATGGTACAGTTGAATTTCAGGGTGAACCAGGAGAAGACCAAAGTCCTCTAAAGGGAGACGTCACAGGTTAAAAGAGACACAGACCCTTTCTGAATTCTATGTAAAATGACTAAATCCTGTGACTGGTCAGGAGAAACGTCTTCTACAAACAGTGGTAAAAGAAATATATACTTGTGGGGTCAGCAAAATTTCTGCCATAACTAAACACTAGTATTTACTTTGACATGCTCATCGATTTTTTAATTAGCACTGAAATATCGCTAAACATTGTATTGTACTAGAACATTTGTATAGGGCTTTCTACCGTTATGTAGGGCGTTGAAGCACTTGCCTACATGGGCAGTATGTTACACCGTGTAGGGCGTGTAGTTTTAATAGTGTTGTCTTTATTGTGACCTTAAGTTAGAAGGGTTTTCATGTTGTGCCTGATGTCCACTAAATTGTGATGATCTTGTTATATGAGTCAGTCCTTGACAATGTGACGGTTGAAGTGTTGGAGATAGGCACACAACTAAAATTATTTAGTGGGATGTTCTGTAGGAGAAGCATTTTGAGAAAGGAACTGAACTGGTGTTTTCTTACCTTCCATCTTCTGAAGTTTAGGCATGCTGAAGAAAAAGAGGGAATAGATTCTTTCAGTTTCACGGTCCCCGTCAATATTTAACTGAATATTTGCTGGAACACCACTGCAAAAATATATAATCAATGTATGTTTAACACTTTTGGGACAGTATGCACAGCAGTGTTTCTAGAACATTTGGCAATGGAAGAAAACAACAAATAATAAACAAATACAACTATTGTACTCAAACTACAACATAAAGCAATAATGTCGAAATGTACTGAAAAATGTCTAATTCTTATTTCATGAAAATTAAGATGGTAAAAGTAGACAAAAATAAATAAAAAAATGGGTATGTTAAAAGCAAGTTGAGGTGTCACAAAATCTCCAAACTGACGCAAATTTGTAGCAAAGAAGACAAAAAGTTCAGGGTCGTAGGCTGTGCCAACCTTCGCAACACTTTGCATCTGCGAATGAGTGCTTGGTTCGAACATTGCATCCCAATGGAGGTCAAAAGGGCCTGCTGGCCGATGAAGCCGGAGCTCGCGGGTCTTACCTCCCCCTACTGCGAGCTATCTTTGAAATATAACATTGCCTATCACTCCTACATCATTTACCCCATATTCCAGAATGCCGATCTTTCAAAAGAAGATGTTGATAATGTGATACTGTTGTATCTGCTCACGGGTGGTGTTTTCGGGCTAGTGCGGCTCCGGCGGGAAAACAATACTGGCAGGATCCTGCAGGCAGACCGGTCTCCGTGGGTTGCTGCAGGCCTTCAGGGAATGCTTTTGCTGGGTTCTCTGACTTGACACCATTCTTGGGGGTAGTCGGGTTGCACAGCTACTTACACATAGCTGGAAAGCTACCAGTAGCTCACAAGCTACTTGTAGGAAAAGCCTGGGATATAGGAAGCTTGGTAAGCTGTTATCAATAATGAAATGACAAGAGCATTGTCATAAGAAAATGGACAAAAGCAGCTAAACCAAAATGTTCTTAATGGACACATGGTTTGTCTCTTCTTGCATCTTTACAGAGATTTTCCTTTGGTAGTCAAGAATGGGATATTCATTTTTAATCTATCCGGAAGAAATATTCAGATCTTTGCGATGATCAATCTCTACCAGTCATAATGTTCTTTTCTGAAGCATAACATCAACCTTTTCATAGCATTTTCCATCCATTGATAGACTAGTTTAGAGCAGAGGTTCTTACCTTTTTGACTTATCTGGACCTCCACTTAACCATTACTGGAAGCAGAGCACCACCACTGAATCCTTATAGGAATCAGTGCAACCCCACAGAGTCATTACTGGAAGCTGGAGTGACCCCAGCCACCGCATTTTTGATGATGTGAACCACAAAACAATACACAAATACTCAAAAATACAGAAACATGTATTCATCAAACATCTTCACAAAAAATAAAATATCTTACTTCATTCACAAGTAAACAAAAACAAATAATCAAAATTATAATGGAGCTTTTCTAAATTAAACTGAGGTCACTAATCGTTCATACTATATGCTGTTTGAGGCATTTGCACTGTCCCAATTAATAAATCTGAGAACTTAATTTTTAGCCTTCAATTTAAAATTCTTTCAGATTTAGAGAAGGTGAACATTTTCAAATTTTGCTACTTTATTTTTATAGACGGAGTAGGTTTCATGGACCCCCAGGGTTCCCAGACCACAGTTTAACAACCACTAGTTTTGAGTGTCATCAATGCTGTGTCCAGTCAAATCTTCAAGGCACTGACTCAGTTAATATCTCCTCCAGCGTCTGCAGGTTACCCAGAATGCTGCCGCTCGTGCAATTTTTGGCCTGCATCGCCGCACCAGTGCCTCTAACCTCCTTGTATCCCTCCACTGGCTCCCGGTGCGGAAGAGGATACTGTTCAAGGCCATGACCCTTGCCCACAAGGCCTTGCATGGCAATGGTGCTAAATATCTTCAGAAGAGGTTGGATTTCTACCGACCTACACGATCCCTCAGGTCAGAAACATTGGCTCTGGCTCGGGTACCACGTATCAAAAGGGCTCGGCTAGGCGGCCGGTCCTTTAGATTCCTTGCTCCTCAGCTATGGAATTCCTTACCGGTGTCTTTGCGGAATACCGCGAACCTGCTTGTCTTCAGGAAAGACTTAAAAACTTGGCTGTTTTCTGGATAGTCCGTCTCCTCTTTCAGCCCCATGTTCTTTTACTGTTATGTTTTCCAGCTTTTTCTTCGGTCTGGAGCACAAAGCGCCGGGACACTCCTTTGGAGTAGCCGTTGCGCTATAAAAGTCCCATTTTAACATAACATAACATAACATAATATACTATCTTTCCTTTCGTTAGGATTACTTCACCAGCAAATTGTGAGGCAGTTCCATTGTGTTGATGTATATAAAGATTACATGCAGCAAGCACAGCGTTTATATATCTGGATAGTACTTTTATTTTCACCCCAAAAATATATACATTTAAAAACACTCTAGTCTATGGGTCTGCAGCCGACTTCAGTCGTATTGGTCACACATTTTAGATGACGTGGATTTGCACCTAGTTACACAGCTTCCACGCTACCCAGAACATACTTGCACACTGGCGTTCCCCTCAGCCTCCCCCACACTCCGGATGGCTGTAGAGACTTTGGACGGTGTTGGCGATGGAAAAGATGTCTCTCACTCTGGCGGGTAGGAGTTCAGAGTCCCCCGAACTATGGCGTCCTTTCCTAGCGCTGCTCACGACAGAATTCAGGTAATTGACGTGTCCTAGATATCTTCGACTCTTGCGCCTAGAGAATACACCATTACCGCTGGCGAGCTTGGAGACCACGATGAATCATGAGATACTCTGTTCTTTACCTCCCCCTTTTTCCTTTCGCTTCTCTCCCTCTTATTTGTATCCCATTTGGTAGACGAAGGGTGGGGTGGGGGTGGGATTGTTGTGCTTTTTCAGTTGTTTGCTTCTTGCAGCGCCGGTCGCACCAGCTTCACCAGACTCGCTCCATACAGATTCTACAATATCACAGCTACCTAGGACACTTGTTGTCTGTATTAAGATAAGTTTTGGAGCTGGGGGTCATGCTCTTTGTTGAGTCATCCGTCTTGAAAACCATTAAAAGATTTAAACCACAAAAACACTCTAGTCTTTCAGAGGCTAAACGCTCACTGTAGATACGGGAACAGAGAAGACTATGCCATGACCAATTCTTTACCTGACCAGTCACAATATCATCTTAATTTTTGTGGAATGTGCCATCATAACACAACAGAACATGGTACGGTCATGCGGCTAATGTCCTTAATCATTCACGGATTTTAATACCCCCACTTATTTATTTTATCCCAATCTCTCACATACACTTTTAATTTCAGCACCGACATTTAAGCTGTAACCATTTTATTTTCATCCCAAATATATTTAGGTGAGTGATATAAGCCTTAAAACTATGCTTTATTTTAACCTTGATGATTTCTTGAAATACAACTTTAATATGCTGGAAGTCTGTAATAGGTGAGCGGCTGATATCGCAACCTATAGCCAGGTACATTTCAGAAGCTTCAGAAACCCCAACAATGATGTGTTCTCACTCAGGGAAAGCAGCAGAATCGGTATTGATTTAGAGACCTATTTTTCTAGGATTGGAGACTGCTGCCTGTAGGTTACACTAAAATCTTTGAAGTAGGTCTTCCCTTGTGAGATAGATCACCAGGATGACAACCTTAGACTGCAGTTTACAGATACAAAATCGCAACAGGTGCATTAATTTCCCATTGCCTAAACAAATAAGTTAGTTACTGTTGGTAAACTCACATCTGGTAAACACTCTAACCAGCCGCAGATTCCTTACCTTAGAATATTGCCCAGGTGTCACACTGGATCTGGAAACTTTCTGAGCAGTACCACTGTGTGCCGGTAGGTGGTATTGATTGGCTCTGCAGTGGCTGCACCGGTAGTGACATGTGCAGTGCCTATATAGAACCCAACAGAGGGTGCGGATTTGTAACTTTTTGCAACATTTGTGTCTGAAGCACAGAGCCACGAAGGAAGCTGAGGTGCAGACACTAAGGATCTCATTAGGGTCACGCTATATGGAGAATTCGGTTTGCAAAGTCGGGAAGATCAGATAAGGAATCAGCGGCTAGAAAGTCTCTACCAGATAAGGCATTACCAAAGGCAAGTAACTTGTTCATCTGACAGAGATTTCTAGCCACAGATTCCTTACTTTAGAATAGAGACCTAAGCAATACCTCTCTGGAGGCAGGTCTGCAAAACATTTTAATCAGGAAGTCCTGGAGGACCGAAAAGTGAAAATGCCCATCAAAACAGACTGACTGTCCAGGCAGTAGGGATTGGTGAATGTGTGCAGAGATGCTGACTTCGCGGCCAGGACAGGGACTTTGTTAGCCAATGCAGTGGTTGCAGGATTTTGACTCTGATTGAATGAGCATGCAAGCCCTTAGGCTTCTTGTCCAGTTTGTAGCAGATTTTAATGCAGACTATGCTTCTTGAGATGGACCTTTTCTGCACTTCTCCGGCGAATCCATTGAAGAGCTAATCGTTCACCCAGCGTTCCATAGTATGATCAATGTACAATGATAGCGCTCTTTTTGGGTCCAAGCGATGGAGTCTCTCCTCCTCTTTGGAAAGGTGAGCCAGAGAAAAGAAGGTCAGCAGTGTGATGGTCTAACCAACATGGAAGGGTGTCGGCCACTTTCGGCAGGATAGAGACACGTGTTCTCAGATCCAGCTTGTCCGGAAAGAATATGGTAATGGAGGATACACTGATACAGAAGGTGCCTGCAGTTCACTATCCCTCCTGGCCGATGCAATGGCCACTAGAAAGGAAGTTTTTATGGTCCGAAGACGTAAAGGGCAGTTGTGAACAGGCTCAAAGGGCAAGCACATAAAGAACATCAATGCCAGATTAATTTCCCAATGGGGAATTATGAAGGGTTTTGAATGGAACATATGTTTTAGTCCTTTTAGGAAAAGAGTCACAATGGAAGACAAACAGGGAGGGCTGCTCCGGCAACTGCCAAGATTGCAGATATAGTCAAAAGAACAAATAACAATATCAATGACCGAGTTGAAGAAAGGTGATCAACATGTTTGGTAGAGCACCAAGCCACACATTTTCCCCAAAAGCAGGCGTTTACGTCTTGGTTGAGGGATACCAGACTGCCAAAATTACATCTCAGACATTTGCAGGAAGGTCAAAAATTGTCAACTGCACCACTCAATCTCCATGCATGATGGTGGAGTGTGTACAGGTTCAGGTGCAGGACCCTGCACTGCTGCTGCTAAAGTCGATCCTTCCAAAGGTACAGCCTGACCGGAGTACCACTGGTTTCACTCAGGACTTGGGATCCCAAACTCTCCGTGCCCAATCTGGTGCCACAAGAATGACTTGGGCCAGGTCATTCTTGATCTTCTTGAGAACTCTGGCCAGGAGTGGTATTGGTGCAAATGCATACAGGAGGCCTGAGAAAACTGTCTCAGAGCGAGAATCATCCTGTTAACTCCAGCGAGCAAAAATGTTGACTTTGCAGTTCTCCATAGTGGTGAACAGATCTAACCAAGGTTCCCTTCAATCTTTGAAGAGACCTTGCACCACCTCCACATGGAGATGCCATTCATGATTCGCTAGGCATCGGCGTCTGAGTTTATCTGCTCTGGTGATCCGAGACCCCGCCAGGTATTGAACTACAAGGAATATGTCTAGAGAGACAGGGCCTCTTGACATGGGGTCCACAACCCCACCTACCCTGTTTGTTGGAATACCACACGGTGGTGGTGTTATTCGTGAACAGTTGATCCAGCTTTCCCATCATGGAAGAAAAAGGCTTTGATACCAGTTGGGCTGCTCTCAACTTCAGGTTCATATGGAACCGAGACAGCTCAGGAGATCGGAGTCCTCTTATAGCCACTCTTCTCAGATGGGCGCCCACAACCCAGGAGTGACGCTACAGTCAGTTCAGGGTGGGGAAGGGAGGGGGGGGTCGGTCACTGACCCAAATGCGATTCGTCATCCACCACCGCAGATATTTTGCAGTTTCCTCCGATATCTGCACCAGGTTGGAGAGACTACCTTGATGCTGTACCCAACTGAAATTTCCGGTCCCACTACACAGCCTGCATATGTCACCAGAAGAATGCATAATGCCATGAGGCCCAACAACCTCAGGTCAGTCTTCCTGAATTCCAGGATAGAGTTGAAGCATCCGTATCATAGCCTGAATATCCTGGACTCACAACTCAGGAGGACAGGGACGAAAGTGCATTGTATCCAGAACAGCCCTGTTGAAAGGGAGCGTCTGAGAGGGAGTCAGGTGTGGCTACAGCATGTTGATAGTGAACCCCAGCCAGTGCAGAAGGTTTGCCATAGTCTGGTGGTGGGAAACGACTGAATGGTGTGAGCCCGCCTTCAACAGCCAGTTATTGAGGTAGAGGGGAGACGCAGCACCAGGCCCAGGGGCGAGGACTCACCTGAACTACAGGCTCCAGGAGGCGTTGGGGGCAGCGCGTGAGCGCCGGAGCCCTCCCTTTCCGCCCACACCACCCGCATTGGCAATAAGAAGACTTCGCGGAAGACGCAGCGCCAGGCACAGGGGCGAGGACTCACCTGAACTACAGGCTCCAGGAGGCGTTGGGGGCAGGGCGTGAGCGCCGGAGCCCTCCCTTTCCGCCTACACCGGGATAAAAGGAAATTGTCATCATCGTCGCGCGCGGACGTGCGCCGGGCTAAGCCCGGGCAAAGGGCGGGCCGTCAGTGGCCAGAAGAGGCCGGGCCGCGCTACCCCTCTGACATCTGCAATGGGTAAGCGAAAATAGCAATATAACGGGGAGCATGGGGGGAAAAAAAGCTAAGGTGCCCAGGAAATCTGAATCAATAATATCATATTTAACATCTGCTTTGGGGGCACTATCGAAAGAAACCGCGAATGCAGAGAGAGAACTGGGCATGGGTAGCACTGAAGTTGCCCCTGATGCAGGTGTTTCAGTGTTGGACCGGACCGAGAGTATACCTTTAGAGCCGAACATTATGATCATTAAACCACCCACACTGATCAAGCCCGCTGCTGGTGAGACTGATTTATTGGTGACGTCAGATGGCCATGGGGCTAAAAGCCCGGAGTCTCCCCTACAACATCCATCGCGCAAGAGCAGGCTGGCAAAAAAACCCACCAAGAGACAAAAGCCTGTTGTTGCTGCCCATTGTATGGACCCTAATATTAGGGAATACGTCAGGGAAATGGTCGAGGAATTGTTCACAGCACGTTTGGAACCTGAATTAGTGGCCATTGCAAAAGACATTATGGACACCCTTAATACATGTGTTGCAGGGCTGTTAAAAAAATGTGATAAAATTGATGTGTTTTTGAAACAGCATATAGGCCAACAAGGGCGCCCAACCCAGGACCAAGTAAATCATCGCGATAAACATAGGGAAGAAATTCCCTGCAAAGAGAATAGGCCCACTAGGGAGAAGTGTCATCATTATCATTAATAAAGATCGAGTAGGGAACACTAACTAAGGAGCTGGTAACACTAGGAGATCACCCCCACCTAGAGCTAGACATGAGTATCGGCAGGGCTTTACCTTGGATCTACCACCTGATGCTGCCCCACTGGTGGCTGTTTTTACGGAGGTCCCTCCCATTAAGGGATGGCGGGATAGAATCAACTCAGGATCTCCTGAAATTAGCCAGTCACTGGTGTGCACATCATAGCAGTGGAGGTTTTGACATTACAAGATCCATCATTATGGCAAGGAGAGTTGATTGAGTTGGTCTTCGTCCCAAATGTATTACCGGGGATTGTGTGGTTGTGAACCTTAATACCCGGTTTAATGCGGAGAGATTATTTTGGGACGCCTTGGAGCTGGACAACACGGGCATTAGACCTGTTCCCGTGGGCTATTTTTACCCTCCAGTTAGGCCATATCTAAAGAATCTGATCATCAGTCATTACCAACCCGGGGTAGTCTGTCGAGAACTCTACACACAATCGATACCGCCCAGAATTGGCTAGAGGTGGGGTCTCTACAGAGGACAGAAAGGGTTTCCCAGGCTATTCCACCAACCAACTCACCCCTGCACCAATCAATTATAGAGATAGGCCTCTCAAATCGTTTCTCTTCCTTGTCTCAATTGGATTTAAACGATTGACAACCCGCTAATATTCAAGATCAGGGTGATTTAGATGGGGGGGCCAATCAGATAGCATCATGTAGGATTCTGAGCTGGAATTTGGCGGGTATTAGGCCCAAGAGGACTGATGATCTGTGGTTGTATTTTGTGAAACAGTACAACATTATTGCCCTGCAGGAAACGTGGGATGTGGCTAGTAGTTTTAGCATGGATGGTTATCTAAGCTATGCTATCCCAGCAGTCCAGGGAACTGTCGGGAGGCCTAAGGGTGGTCTAATTGTCCTCTTTTCTCTTAATTTGATAGGTGCCGTCAAAAAATTGGATCTAGATTACAGTGATATTATGATACTAGAGTGGAGTGGGATTCTTTCACAGAAGCTTCTTTTAATTAACTTTTATAATTCTAAAGGTGGTTCACAGTATAATGAGCACCTAAGGGCTCTGGACCAGTTTTTGTCTATAAACTTGCTCAGAACTCTGTTTTCGAGGTGATCCTTTTGGGAGATTTTAATATCCACCCGTGTAAATGGGACGGTAACTCAGGGGACCCGTGTGGGCCGCCTACCGCAGTGGTGCCTCACTTTGAGCATATTAGCCAGGGAGAGGCACTCGAAGAATTTTTAGCCATCACCAACCTATTTGAACTAGGTCTCGACGAAGGGGTTGAGAGGGCACCTACTTTTATTGGAAGAGGGACCAATACAGTTATTAATTATATCTTTTTATCGCCGGCGGTACTGGATAAGACCCTAGGCTATAGAGTGGTGATGTCAGCATTTATTGCCCATAATCCGGTCCTCCTAGAGGTTGATCTAGGGGAACTGAGTGGACCTAAGGGCACTGGACGGGGGGGATCCAAGAAGCCTGATAACCAAAGATCAAGGGAGAAGGATTAAATGGGACAGGGTGGTGCCGGAATCCTTTTTTGAGGACCTCGCCGTATAGGCGGAGGCAAATCTTGCGATTTGCCTTGATAGCTCGGCCCCAAGTGGGGAGATCTTAGGCGCTTATGTGGCAGTTTGCGATCAGATCGCAAAGAATTTAGAGGTAGCCAATAATAAGAACTCTAGGAAGGCACAAAGATGGTTTGGTGGTGGCTGTTCGAAGTCGCACGGAGCCCTTCTTCAGGCTTTGAAAACTAGGCCTAGGGACAGGGCCCTTGTTGCTAACCTTCGGAAGAAATATAAAATAGCTATTGCAAAACGCAAACAACAAATCAAAGAGGAGGCGTGAGAGAATCTCCTCTAAATTGAAGTTTAGCGGGATAGCAGGAAATTTTGGTCAACCATAAATCACCCGTTCTTCTCTGAGCAGGAGAACCTAGACATGGACTGCGTCATTCCGGATGAATGCTGGCTCCGACATTTTAAGGAAATTTAGGATATGGATAGCTTAGAGCAGCAGGATGGTCCTAACACTACCTCTCGAGGTGCACTCCCAGTTAATTTTGAAGTGAGTGAGGTGGAATAAGCGATAAGAGACATGTCAAAAAATAAAGCTCCAGGCCCTGATGGGGTGCCTGCGGACTTGTATAGTCTCTATCCAAATTTTTGGGCCAAGATTTTGACTGTCTTTAGCGCCTCGTCCTTAACGGGCTTCCCATCATCATGGGCAAAATCAGTTATAGTCCCGATATTTAAAAAAGGGGCTAGAGGGGACCGCGCCTGTTATAGGCCAATATCTTTGTTAGACTCCGCAGTGAAAATCCTGGGCAGAGTTATTTTATATAAACCTAGGGATTGGCTAGAGGGCAGGGGGGTCCTCTCAAACCTCCAATACGGATTTAGAGTGCATAGGAGCACCATGGACCAATGATCAACCTTCATCTCCTTATAAGTAAATACACAGTGGCTAAGGAAGGGCTTATATACATGGGTTTCATGGATATCTTTTCAGCTTTCAATTTAGTTATTCGTTCAAAATTATGGCTGATCCTTCGGGAAATAGGCATAGACCCATCGCTGGTTAATTTCTTAAGCGCCTTGCATCAGGACCTCTCTGCAGCAGTGAGGGTTACTTGGGAAGGAAGGTGCACCAGCCACTTTAGTTCCAAGAGGGGTGTCAGGCAGGGTTTCATTCTGGCACCCCTCCTTTTTACAATCTATATTAATGCCTTGGAGAAGACCTTGGGAGCGGCCACCCTTGATGTTCCGCGTATAGGAGAATTGGTTGTTCCGGTTCTCCTATACGCGGATGACGCAGTGTTAGTGGCTCGTACGGGATTAGGCCTCCAGAGGCTGCTGGACCACTTCGGCAGGTTCTTGGACTCCCTGTACTTAAAAGTTAACAGTAAAAAGTCGCATGTTATGGTGGCACGGACAAGAGGTAGGCATGCTAGGTTAAAATAATTCTCCTGCAATGGGGTGGTACTGTCAAGGGTCCCGGTTTTTACTTACCTCGGGGTCCTTTTTGATGAAAGGAAATTGGGGGCCACAACAAAAGCTCAAGAGCAATGCGGTAGCAAGATCAACAACAGCTCTCCTGGGTTTCGCTAAGAGGTTGGGGGCTAGACCTATTGAAGCAATACTGAAGATTTACAAATCAAAATGTTTGGCGAATGCCTGTTATGGTGCATCTATATGGGGTTATACATCCCAAAGCAGGATACAAGTAGCAGAAAACAGGTTTTTAAGATCACTTCTGACCGTTCCCCAGTCGACACCAACCTATTCCTTACACACGGAATTAGGTCTGGGTTACATCACAGATCAATTAAAAATGGCACCATTGATCTGTTGGGTGAAAACGTGGTTGAATGAGGAAATTACTCTGAATCACCAGATCCTAAGTGATTGTGTAGCTCTCGATAAGGCACATAGGGTCCCCTTGGCTGAGGTACGTTAGAGCGGCGTGCATCAAGCTTGGACGACCTGAATTGTACACATCACCAGATTCCATAAAAAAGGAGAATATAGGTTGGATTAAGCACAACTTTCTGAACATGCTAGAAATGGAGCGGGAGGAGTGGGAGTTAAAAAAAAAACGTGTGTCAGAGCTAACTATCTCTTATTAACTTCCCCTTCCATCGAACCCTACCTAAAAATCGTAACCAAGCCATTAAATCGCTACTTGCTGGTCAGATTTCGATTTAACTTAATTCATCTCACCCTAGGTGCCTTTCCAAATTGGGGAAAACCAGAAATTTCTGCTCCTTGTACATGTGAAAATTTCTCGACACAAGACACCTTGCACTTTATTATGTTTTGTGAATTTTATTCTGAGATTAGGAAGAAAGTTTTAACCCCATTACTGTGAGAGGCCGGTTTTGTACAAGTAAGGGCAGCCCTACTGTATTTGCAAATGCTTAGTAGAACACGTGAGATTTATAGCGTTGCGAACTTCTTGGTGGCTTAATAACAAAAAGACTGTTCGTGCTTAAACAGTCTGTTGGTCCCATACCCGGATAAATTGTTTTATCGGATTTATTTGATTTTGACTAAAATAATGATGAACTCATGTATATTGATCGTAATTTTTGTATACATATTTATTTGAATATTTTAAACTTTTATGCAGTATGCTTTTTACCCTGTCTTTTATGATTTTAATTAATCGAAACAAAGAGTTTTGACTGACTGACTTGAGGTAGAGAAAGACTGGCAACCCCGGACCTCTGCAGATGTGCTGCAACCACCACCTTTGTGAAAACCTGAGAGACAATTGAGAGGCCAAAAAGGAGCACATGGAATTGCAGGTACTCAAGGCACAACTGTGAACCACAGGTAACGCCTGTGGGTAGGCAGGTGGGGTATATGGAAGTTGGCATACAGCACGTCCAGGACTACCATCCCGTCTCCAGGGTACACAGAAACGGGGCCAACGTGAGCATTCTGAATTTTTCCTTCTTCAGAGGGCTCAGGTCTAAAACAGGGTGGAGGCTTCCGTTCTTCTTTGGCACGAAAAAGTAACTGGAATAGCAACCACTACCTACTTCTGATGCCGGTACCCTCTCAATGGCTTCCTTGGCCAAAACATCCTGCACTTCCTGACAGAGCACGGACATGTTCTGTTCCGTCAGCCGGTTTATGGATGGTGGTATGGACGGCTGGGTTTCAAAGAATGGGATGAAATAACTATTGAACAATTGACAGTAACCACTTATCTGATGTTATTGACTGCCAGAAGGGTAGGTGGTGTTGTATCCTGCCCCCAACTGGTTGCCAGTGATGAAGAGTTCAAACTAAAGTTGCTTTGAGATTGCGATTGCCAGGTTGGGGGGGGGGGGGGATGTGATGTTTGGGGTGACTGGGTTTCCTTTCTGGCTGTGTCTGAGGCTTGTGGGAGCCGAAAAGGAATGGGGAGCCTGAAGGCCTTGGTGGCTGGCTGGAAGTTGCTGGTTGCCCCAACCGTGGCCACCAAGGGGCGAAAGGCAGAATGAGGTTGGCATGAGGCCATGTAGACACCCAGTGACTAAGCAACAACCAGACTACCCTTGATGCGCTCTAGCATAGAATCGGTCTTATGGCTGAGGAGGAGGGTGTCACTGAAGGTCATATCCAGAAGTAATGCCTGGACATCCCCCGAAGAGCCTGTAGATCTCAGCCAGGCATGATGCCAGAGTGCCACTGATAGCACAATTGCTCTGCCTAGGCAAGTCTTTCATATCCAGTCCACAGCGAATGGCTACCTTTGCTGCATCCTGTCCATTATGGCTTGGACTTCCACTGAGACCATGGGTAGAAGTTTTTTAACCAAATCCCAAAGTATGTGGGTGTATCACATCAAGAGGCATGCAGTGTTCACCTACCTCACTGCAAGGCTGGCATTAGAGAACATTCTCTTGCCAAAGGTATCCACCTTCTTGTGTTCCCTATTTAGCGGTGTGGTAGGGAACGCACCAGGGTTAACTTAGGAGGTGAAGGCCTGGACAACCAGACTGCCCAAGGGGTGAGGAAAGAGGGTCCCCAGGAGCGGGGCGATGGCAGCAGGCAACTTTCTTTTGCACATGAGCCCCTGTGCAGGGCTTGGCCCAAGCCCAAAGTAGGATATCTCGGACAGCTTAATTGAAAGGGAGGAGATGGTCTGTGGTAGCGATGCCCGGCTGAAGCACCTCTGTCAATACAGTCTTGACTGCCAAGGATGGCAGCATAAGATCCAGGACCTCAGCCACCCTCCTCAGCACCATGGCAAAGGAAGCCTCTTCCTCCATAGCCACACAAGGAGGAGAAACTGAGCCATAGTCTGGGGAAGTGTCCATACCAGTGGCATCTGCCAGTTCCTCATATCAGTTGTCTTCTGGTTCATCTAAAAGGTTGAGGCAACCATAAGGATCCTCAGATCCTCCACAATCATACTTCTCCTTAGGCCTGTCAAAAAAAGTAGGCCCTGGCTCTGACCCTGACTCGAAAGATTGAATTTCACCTGGCACCGGAGTCTAGGCTGGTCCGGCTCCTCATTGGATTTGGGTATGATGATGGGGTTGGCGGCACAGGGAGTCATTCAGAATCCACAATCAGATCCAAGGGGCCTGAGTAGGCCGATGGCAGACCTGCCGGTGGGAATCCAGAGGGCTGACAAACCAAAGATGAAGTGTGTGGCCTGCAAAATTCTCAGAGTGGGATGGGGGTCGCTTAGTCTCTGAGAAACTCAGGGAGTCACGGAGTGGATGAAGAGACAGACTACATGCTATAGCGAGGTCTAGAATAACGCCATTCCTTGTGCCTCATACAATAACTAGGACCGGTGCAGCAAAGTCAAAGAGCGCTTTGACTCCTTGGATTTCTTAGAAGCTTTTTTTTATAACTTACCAGACTACTATAAGTGTGATAAGCACCTGGGACAGGGTCCACAAACAGGCCCAGGACCCTCTTTACGACCAGGACCCTGAACGTCGCGGAGGCGTCTGGCATCAGGCTACCAGGAGCTTCAGGGAGTGATCCCTCACCGCCTTGGGATTCATGGTGCGGCATTCCTCACAGGTCTTGGAGTGGTGGTCCCGCTCCAGGAACCAGAGACAAACGAGATGGGGGTTTGTCACAAACATAGGTATGTGTTCCGGAACGGTAAGGAATGGCAGCTACAAGTCTCTATCTGATATAGATATTTTATTAAGACTAGATGTGACCCACAGATCACATGAAATTTCGGTAGTAGGTACATAAAGTCACCTTTCTGGGGTCAGAACAGGAGACCAGTGCATGTTCCATTCAGATCTGCACAACCGATATTTTATTTTTGTTTCCTTCCATCTATTGAGGCAATACCATGTTCTGTTTATAATTTCTCCAAGCATCTGCTGGATCTTGAGTATTTTCGCTCACAATGAAATTCATACTGCATTTTTAGTGGGAAATTAGTCTCAATATGAAAAAAGTTGCTAAAAATCTGAAATAAACCTGCAAATCACTACACATGATGTAGGACGAAGACAACAAATCACACCCAAGCAAAAACGTTTCAGCATTTCAGTTTGTCGTCTAGGCAACATGTCCCATTACACCAAAAGTAACTTGGTGATACAGATTCATGGTGATGAACAGGGGCATGGTGCTGTCTCTACCTGTCAGATGTGACATGCATTGTACAATGAAGCATCAGTGTAGCCAGGCCAAACCAGTAAACAGGGCATCTCTTTTTGCTGCAAAGAATACCTGCCGATACTTTCCCTAAATTGTAGCAGTACTAATTGAGGTCTCCACTATAGCCTACGCGCAACATGTAGCCTAAATATCAGCAACAAGTTATATTTACCTTAGGGCACTAGTTATAATTACTTGAGTGAACTGTAACTATAACTGCTGAATTTCTATGGTTATGTGCATGTAAAATGTGAACATAACGATAATGTCCTTGTAACCTTTGTTTTTTTTTGTGAATTTCTAAGGTTTTTAAAATGTTGTTTCCTAACTAAAACGTCCCTGTAACCTTTGTTTTTTTCAGTGAATATATATTTATATATATATATATATAAATATATATTATGATTGCATTTAAAGCATATTTCTTAATTATCGGCACAGCCTCCTCACTTTCTTTCCTACGTGTAGTGCCTCTTCATATTATTCTTTCTTATCCAGTATCAATCAAGATGCACCGTGTTGCAGTGATACAGAAGTTAAATAACTAGCTTATAAGCATATGGTTACTTGTTTCTTCCAATTCAATCTTACTAATAACCCCTGTTGAGAAAACAATTCAAGCTTTTTGAACCACTATATGGGAAGCAACTTAAACCGCTGTCTGCTTATATCTATCTCACTCAATCAAAATCTTACCAGAAGATTATAACATGAAACAAATACAGAGCAGTCTCTTTTTAAGTCATTCAAGTAGTGACATGGAAGACTAAGCTGCTATATTGCCACACATCCTACTTCGTAGTCCTGATCAAAAGTACCTCTTCTATTTAGCCCATAAACCTCCTCACTCTCTCCACTGCGTACAGATTTCTACATGTACATTGGTTCGCTTCCTTTTATAAGGCTTGAACAGCTCCAGGCAGACAACTCGTCTTTATACAGTAGACTAAGGTCGCCTTGGGGCCAAATGATGCTCTACAGCTGTTAGTACAACAGATTACAGTGAAATGAGAATTCTTAGCACAGAGGATACACTGCCGTCGTTGTGACCAGGTGTATTACAGCTACAGCTATATGCCCCCACCCCAAAGGATCCACACTTCAATCTATGTGTGTGGAGCGAATCAATGTTCCAGAACACTGCACAAAGCAACAAGCGATGGGTTGATAATTGGCTCAGATTGATAGCGCACTAACAAAAGAAACATCGGTTGTGACACTCTGCACAGAGCTTAATTTGTGACAGATGTAGCCGGTGGCCGGAACCAGCACTCATTTTTGTGAACCAGGATTATTTTTCATTAGTACACTTTGACCTAATGCAAGAGAGATAAAGGTATAAACAGAGAGAAGGAAATAGGAAATAAACTACAGGAAAGCAGTAAAAAAAGGAGAAAGTAAGTATGAAAAAGAACCTGCAAGTGTGCGACAAAGGACAAGAAGCGTAGCGTAACAAAGAAGCACGAGATGGAACAAAGTGCATGCAGACAGCCTTGTAATCAGCAACTCTGGCACTGTGAAGCACATGTAAGCTGGCTCCCAAGAAAAAACTTTGGGATAATACACTTTTTCTTTTAACAAATGATGCTGTTGCACACATTGTTAAAATGACTAGCCTGACAGCAAAAGATGTCATAAAAAAAGCAAGACACAGGCAGACATACTGTCTCGGGCATGTCTGCCTGAGTAGCACAAACCTTGTAACTTCAATAATTCCCTGCAAAAAGCTCAAAATAGCATCTACATAGTGCCAATTTATCAGTAACATCTAACAATAGTTTACACGGGTTAAAGACTCTCAGACGCTCTTTAACTGATAGATCAATTTAGACATTATTAAAGGCTGCATAAAAAAGGTTAACAGAATGGAACTTCTAGTATATTATTTGCAAGTCTAAAGAACCTAATCATTCAAGACATTATCTACTTACGCAGTACATGGAGTGCAGCCTTCCGTGTTTTCTGAAGTGGCCTTGCAGCAATGCCAGCTTCCATTCAGATAAGCGGATGGGTGATAAACACGCAGCCTGCGTGGATTACATCGGCTAAGCCTGCTCAGTGCTTCGATCCACTCATTGGCCTCAACACAGTTGTTGGCTTGAACGTAAAGGGGTTTGTCGGTATGTAAAACTTGAAACATCTGCCAAAAAATCATGCAATTATGTAAGTTCTACTATGTAAAATATATAGAAATATATAAGGGTAACTGTGAATAAAGGGGATGTTTGACCCAAGGGTTGTAAGGGACAGAAAATACGCACTGGGAGTGAAGTTTTAGGGCCCCCAACACTAAGCTATGGTTGACATGTAGACATGTACCATCTTTTACTCTCCCTGTAGTGGATTGCCTAGGGCCTACTGATAAATCTGAATGTACATGGGGGCATAATAATGATAATTCCTGGACAGGCCCTTCCTTACATATCAAGTGACAGGCCCCTCTTCTCTCCATGAAAGTAAACAGGAGAAACGTTGATCAATGATTCGGCAGTATGTCCCTATGAGCTCACAAGGTCCATTATCGTTTAAATACCCATCTGACCTTAATGTCTTCTCTACTTCGGGGCTCACCTCATGGACTACTGAGTGACCCTACGCAGGTCAAAGAAAAAAAACGCAGCACCAAGCTACGCTATCATGCTAGTTGAACATTGATCTTGAGAAATTCTACTCTAATTGGATGCTAATCAGAGGTTCGCACTATAGTTTGCGCAGCAGTCAAACAGCCTCGTGGCCTGGCTCAAGTTCTAGATTACCTGAAGAATATATTTATTTAAGTGAAAATACCCACTTAACACACCACTGCATTTACCAAATTACCTGCAGCATTTCAATCAATAATAAATCGGACAGAAAATAGTGACCATGTTCTTAGATTTTCTATACGAACTTACATGATGACCAAATGTACATTTGCAATATGGAGGAAGCACACTGGCTAATACTATGCTTCTAATCACAAACAAAAACATCTGTAGCCTTCATCAGATCAGTTTTAACTCACACTCCGCCCATGTATTATGTCACTAACAGTGCCTTGATAATTGAAATAAATATTAACTGATTCACAAAGTTTTCCCCCAGTTTGACTTACGCCTGGATAACGTTTGAAACGTTGCTTGCTTAACAAGTAACTCATTTAAAAGGCTAGGATTTTGCATACAAGGTTTGGCATGTGCAGATGGGTTTTCCCAATTACTGGGCTCCTGCTGTATACTAAATCTCTGCAAGGTTTAAGCAACATAGCCTTAATTTCCAATTATTCTTGCGAATTGGACACACCTTGCTTTGCACCACCTGTGAAATTATCGTAGTCAGGATGTCTCCTAATCTCCGTGTCCTCTAGCAAGGTCAAAGTGCTCTCGCTCAAGAGCGTGGTCGATTTGCATGCATCCCTTTAAATCTAGTTCTGCTATGGGGAGGGCGCCCTCAGACAAGAAACGCCTGTTCTAACATGGGTATTCAAGATCAATTAACTGGACTGGATCAGTTGCTTAAAGGTGGGAGCAGCAAAAGGGTTTGTAGTCATGCGAGGAAGCAGAATATATAAGTTTCACAAAACAAAAATATTGTTGAAAGTTCAGATAACTAAAGTCCAATCTCCCAAGATCCAGGATTTGCTGGACTGAGACAGAAAAATGTAGAGAAAAAGTTTATGAGACAATTACAACACTCTCTAGGACAAATAGGCAATGGAGAAAAAAAAAAGGAGTTCAATTGTTAACACAGTATGCAACAAATAAGGCATATTATGCAACAATCAAAACAGTAATTATTTGTTCACAAAAATACCATGTCAAACAATATAAAATACCAAAGGTAACCTGAAGAGTACTCTGCCCAAAGCACAAATGTAAAACACTGTCTCATTAATACAAGTGAGATAACAATCTAAACGACTCAGCAACAAGAAAGACTGGTACAACCCAACAACAAAGAGGCCTGCATATATTATTCAGAAAGAAGATCGCCACATAGTCTGACCAGGAAAGAGCAATGGGGTTACTTTTAGCATACAATCTCATTGACCTTAGTTAAATGCTGACCCAAGTAGATTTTTCTCTAGGCTTCTCTAACCCTGAATCCTTCAATTCCTACATTTTTGCTGGCAAATCATTTGTTGTTGCAGAGAACCAGGCTTCGACATGTGCTATCAAGTCAAGGCAAGTCAAAACCACTTTATTCGATTAATTAAAATCATAAAATAATACAATTTCAGTCATAATGACAATCAAAACCCGTTATAAAAAGATAATTATCTTTTAATAACGGGTTTTAATTGTCATTATGACTGAAATTGTATTAATTGACTTTTAAACATGTTTTAAATAGTTTTTATAAATGTCTAGTATACTTTTATGATTTTAATTAATCGAATAAAGTGGTTTTGACTGGACTAGTGGTGCTATCATTTCTACTGCCAAGACAGAGGCGCAACCAATGGACGACTGATTCTTCAAGTCTTGAAGAGGAAAGTACTATTGTCGGAGATAGCAGTGGGAAAATGTGAGGTGTCTATATTAAGCAGGTTTGTACTCAAAAGTGGTAGAAAGTATTGAGGTATTTCCACCACCATCTCCTTAATGATAGTCCGAGGATGACGATTTAAGACAGGACTTCACAATCTTCCTTTGCATCCTCTTCAACCAAAGTAGAGATGGCTTGTTCCTTGGTAGCAATACCCTGGTGTTGTATGACTTGTAGAATGATTCTTTCTTACCTTATTTTGTCCTCAACAGAAGTATCAAAAAGGTAATGAGTCTCTGGTGCTAACAGATCCGTATAACTTGGTCAACATTGAGAAAATACATGCATTATTTATGTGACTGTAGGTCAGATTATCAATATCAAAAATATTGGGTTGACCTAATTTAGTTTACAAAAATATCACCCCACCTGGAGTAATAGAAGAAAATCTACACCCAACGGAGAAATATTTCGGTTAATGATATTTAAGACCTTATATTTGTGCCAGAAGATATTTAGGCCACACTATTCTAGAACCATACCATGTATATTTTTTCACCATTCATCAAAGGCAGCGCTTTTTCCCAAAATGATTAAAGGTTTAAAAAAGTTATGTTGTTTTATGTCAACATGGGCAAATCTAAGAAATCTTTCTCCAACATATTCACAAACTAATCAAGGTAGAAACAAGTGGTGTTTAGCACTAAAAGAGAATATTGTATTGCAGTAAGTAAAAGCATATGTTTAATATCACTGTTGAGTTCGAAATCAGTGGCACTAACAGCCCTGTTCGTTTTAAGTCACAGCCTGCTGTTGTCCAGATCTGTTCGACTTAAGGTGTATATATGAACATAGTATTGCCATGTAAGGTTTATTATTTAAAAGACAAGAATATCCGTCAAAAAAGCCTGCACTAAGACAAAGATTAGACTTAACCACAATTTGCACAGAAATTGGCACCACCACTTTATGTAACTGTATTTATTTAATCACTTTATCGCATATGTTATGTAGCAAGTGGCAACTGAACATCCTCTTATTTCTCCAGGAAGTACTAAATCCAGAGGAAATTCCATCTGTTGATTCTTCAGATTTAGCATTTTCTTCAGAAATCAGTAAATTATTCATTACCAACCAGCTCTAAATAAGGCCCCACGTTAAAAAAAAATCCAAGTATCTAAAGCTTAACAGATCATGCTTACGTTATCCCTCTCGAAGCATCTTTCATTGACCTTCTCAACCGCAGTTATGTTTTTGATTGGAATGCTGTAGGCTGGTTCTTTATCTGTAAACACATATGTATTCATCAGAAAATATCAATCAACCAACCAATTAGGCTTATTTAGACTGACGTCAAAGATTACACATCACATAATATCACAATTCATAAAGTATTTAAAAAAAGTTACATTGCAAACATATTCATAACTTTTCAAGAGAAACTATGGTGTTAAAAACAAAAATACAGAATTACAATAAAGCAAGAACATATCAGAGAACATGTAGCACTTAAGTTATAAAGTTAAGTGGTGTCAGAGCATCAGTAGTGACATCCAGAAACAAAAAGGATGCTTCAAGTTACGGTGAATAAAAAAGTTTTTAATTATTCAGTGAAATAATCTGACCTCGAGAGTGACCTCTAGTACGAGATAACATTTCATTTTGCATACCCAGAATGCATTTTCCCAGACAGACATTTTTCAGATGACTATAATAACGGCTAATGGAAAACACAGGAAAATTCCATAAACGCCAATAAATATGTATTTATTTCCCAAAGTTTATCTAAATGTGCCCACTATACCTTCTTCATCTGACTTTGTTGTCATGGGTAAAGTAAAAAAAATGCAACTCCGGCGACAAAGTGAAACAAAAATTCTGAGGTGGAAATCGAAAAAGAAAATAATGTAATATGAGCTAAACGGAGCTACACTTAAATGTAAGTAAATGCTGTTTATCGGACATACAGGTCCATAGAGGTAGCTCATTCTGAATAATTACATTTGAACTACATGACCTTGAGAACTGTAATGGTAAAACCCCATTCTACTTGTATAATCACTATCTCAGGGAGATGTGACATTACTACATACAGAGGTAAGATACACAAGTGTGAGCTCTCCCTGCTAATATCAGGATCACAAAGTAAAATGTAGAAAACACTTTAAAAGGGTTTTCAGCTCAATGGGATAGCATTATCTTATAACACCATACAGGTCCATTTGAAATGCCAAAATGCTGGAGCCTGAACGCTTACTAAAATAAATTAAACAAAACACAAAATTATCCCACAAAACATATCTTTAACACACGGAGTATTTTTTTTTTTGAAAACCTTTATTTTGCAGTATCAGCAGACAGTTACGGGCCTACAACCACCTGGCCGGCCTCGGCTACGATATGTAGCACATTAGCAAATGTACGGTAACTCAGTAGCACACCGATAAAAACAGCAAGCATATCAAGTTACACTGTAACCAGAGCGACCACTGAGAGACAGGAGGAATTAAGGTTCATTTTTTAATTTATAGAATATGAAGGATCAAATACCGCACAGTCTAGCAATGAGTACCGAGTGGGCAATGCATACAACAGAGCAGATAAGCAGCAAACATTTTAGGATACCGGTGCTAAAGACTATCAAATGGATAAACGTAAACCGTACAGGCAACACACCAGTCATCGCCCATCCCAGGTACGTAAGCCAACCCTAGTACCTCCCACAGGACCGCGAGAAGCGGAGAACAACGAGAGGCACCCCACTAACCCAGCATATCGATCCAAAGGAAATGAGAGAAAAGAAGAAAAGAAAACACAAGAGAAAAGAAGAAGAAGAAAAAAGGCCCATAGTAACTAAGGGAAAAAACAAAACAAGAACCCCGGCCCCCAACCCCCCACCCTGCACCCCTGCAGAGGCTACGGCCTACCCCCCCTGGCAGCGTGCCTGTCGCCCTCAAAACGAATACCCGAAATTTAGAGAGAAAGACGTAGTCAGGAAAAGGCCATAGAGTAAAGAGTATACAAACCCAGAAGCCTCACCCCCCCAGCCCCCCACCCTGCACGTCGAAGAGGCTATGGCCCACCCCCCAACTAACGTGCCTGTCGCCCCAGAAATACCCCAATGAAAGGGAAGAAACGGGGGAAAAGTCACTAAAACCAGACCCCTGCTCTCCCCCCGCTCGCACCAAGTAGCTCAGGCTCGATCACAAATAGACCAACAAATCGACAAGCAGTGGTGGCGTCGTAGTACAGATCAGTAAAGCGTCCTCATCACAATAGTTGACCGGGCATCCGTCCTTCGATATATGGAAGAAGAATTCACTCCTGACCCATTTTGACCCTTCCATCAATACGTGGCCACTGAAAGTTAGCAATGCAGTACATCCTCAGACGATCAGAGTAACCAGGCAAGCAAGGCAGAGCCAACTCCGTGGGAGACACCAGCATCAAGGGGCTGAAAAGACAGCCCTTCCAGACATGTAGACGCAACAGCAAGGTTCCGGGCCAACCTCCCAAATCGCGACACAATAAGGGCAACGCAGGCTGGATGGGCAAAGAAACAGTTCCATGGAGGCAATCCGACTGCTTTGCAGGTTCAGGCCCCAATGCCGCACTCACGCAGTCGGTTGACTTGGACCCGTCTCCAACACTAGTCAGGGCCCCCCACGGAACCACCTGTAGATACATAGCAGTTTCACCCGGTGCCAGTGGAGAGCCGCTTGCGGCACAACTCTCCCTTGGATCGTCGAAGCTCTCATCCATCGGCGGGGTATTAATGGCGTCCAGTCTCCGTCCAAGTTCTCTGGCTCCTCCCACCCAAGCAAGATGGAGGGAGCCCAGAGCAACAATGAGGTCCCGAACCGTGGGTTCCATCATGCATGGCCGGCACAAACTCTCTCGCACTCAATGTAGCCTCTTCCCCAACCAGCGCCAAAAGCCCACACAGTTCCACCTGGCCAAAGAGCTAGTAGAAGATCCACCCTGCAGGGGCCATCACCACACTAAGCTGCTGCGAGCAATCCACCATTTCCACCATGGCCGTATGCAGGTCACTCAGTCTATGGACGTCTTATAGGAAGCACGGGCAGTAGTCGCGCTGTGCTGCACGAGGTCATATTATCAGGGACAGACCCGCCAACCGCATGCAAGATTGCTGACCTCCATGTCGCTGAGGTCCGAGAAAGATACACAGGTCCGCCCCAAGTCCACAAGTGCTTGTAGCGTTGCACCCGATCCAAAATGGCGACCCCCGCCCGTCCAGTCGACCCACACAATCAGCCTCAAGAACAAAGGAACAGTCTTACTAGCCGGCGGTGTGGAATCTCCAGTGTGTGCTTCCGTATCTGGGGCAGCGCTCGTTAACCACGTCTCTCTAGGCAGGTCCAGCGCCGCCTCCCGCAGTTCCGAGCTATGGGCGTCTTGGCCTGCAAAGCCGCGTCCTCGAGTGACATCAGTGGCCGGCATCAACCTCCGGCCACTCAGCCAGCAGTCGGACTCCGTCACGGCCCAGGCAGAAAGGATCAAAGGGAGGGTTGCCGGTCACGTCCAAACTCCAGAGTTGCCGCCCGCTAATCCACCAGTGCTTCCGACGCCGTGTCAGGTCAGCCCCGAGCTTGTGCAAGCAGGGGAAGGCAGGATATTGGCAGGATTCATGCCGTGGCGAGCGGAGCTCGCGGACTAAGCGGCCATCTCGCTTTGCGCTCGGCCACGCCCCCCCGCCACACGGAGTATTAATCCCTTTCAGTGCTCAGTTGTTTATGACCATGAAGAAACTATGGGCCTGATTTAGATCTTGGCGGACGGGATATATCCTATTGGATTTATATTTCGGTGGACTGGATATCCGTCACCGCTGTGACAGAGTAACCCGCCTGCCAAAATCTAAACCAGGCCTTTAGTTTTAATGTTTTATTTTTTTTGCAACTGAGGATGTTTAAAAAGATGTACACCATTTTAGATTATTTTTAGCAAGTTAAACATTAGGCTTTTGTCGAAGGTGCATACTTTCACTGGTGCAACCCACACATGCATCTCAAGTATTGAGATCGCTAAACAAAGACAGTAATAACACTAATCGTCTTTACACAACTGAACAATGTTTTGTTGTATTTGTCACATAAAGACACCTTGGAAAGCAAACCAAGGGAATAACAAATCTGTGTACACTAACTATGCATGTTTCTTTAAGTATAGAATCTTATCACATAAATAAATCTTGTAGTTAATTACATATGGCCCTTTCTACTATCTCCATACTACTCATATGTCATTCATATCCACAGTTCTGTACGGGCTAGCACAGTTGAAAATTATCACTGTTCTTATTCCGGTTACCCTTGTGGCTAGGTCAGCTCTAAAGAATTATTTTAATAAGTAAAATAAAATTGCTCAAGAATTCAGCCAGTGCAAAGTTGAAAGAACTCAGAAAGCATTCTGAGGTACAGTAGCAGCACTCCTACAAAACTACATCTGGACTACTGCAAGTTGAAGTTAATAGTTAAGATGATGTAATGGAATGACATACCAGTTTTTGCATCACGTACAGACATATTAGCTTTTTTCTTATACTCATCACAAAGTTGACCAGCCCTTGCTGGACTGTCAAAAAATTGAAGACTAACAATCAGTACAGTATTTGACCCATTCTGGCCAATCACTTGACAGTTACAGCAAGCAATTTTATATTGCCACTGTAGTATTATCATGGCCAGGAGAGAATAAACGAATAAGGTATGGAAAGGAAGATCATCAGCATACAGAGCTGGAATCAGAATAAGATTTATTGTATAATTTATTAAAATCTTTAAAACATGGTCATCGTCACGAAAAAATATAAATATCGAGGAGAAAAGAAAAAACTTTACATGTAATAAAAACCCTAAACTATCATCGTCAACTAACAATCAAAACTATGAATTCCCATAGGCATGATAAAAGACATCCCTTAACAAGTATACACAGTAAAGCGTAAACATGGAGCCAGTTATTTTGGGGCCCCGCTCGGGTAACTGCCTTACAATGCTCTTAAGGGCTTTGGTGCGTGAATCCTCTGAGTGATTGTCTGCAGGTCCTCCTTCGGTGTTTTATTAAAGCCTTAAGGGCTGGGCCACCAGTGCCGGTGATACCACTAGCAGACAATCTTCCTGTTGCCCTTGGTCAGGGCTTTTTCGAATTAAAATGGGTTTGCCGGGCACAGCTTTAAAGTGTTTTGTGCAGGGTTATAAAGTACTGTGCATATCCAGGAATACAATCTGGCCAGCTTAGGGGCTCAACTCCTGAGTGCCATTAGCTACCCCTCTTTAGGGTAAAAATTGTTTTGTAAAAACATCCAGGGGTGGGCAACCAGTGGCTAACAAGTCCCCCAATGGGCTATCTTCCTAGTGCCCTTAGTTAAAGTTAATTCCATGCAAAAAACACCTCAGGAGATAGCTTTAAGTTCCTAGTGTAACATTCCAAAGTGCTTTGTAAGCCTGGTAATGCTTTCTAACTGGGTTGAGGGAAAAGCTGAACAAAGGTTTTGTTGTGCTTCCAAGTGCACTGAGCACAATTGGCATCAGCCGACCCTTCTTTGGCCAGGGGTGGCTTTGTTATGACATCGGGACCTAGGCTGCCAGTGCTATGCAGACCCATCAACAGGCATGCTTCCTGTATGCCCTAATTAAGTTGAACCAAATTAAGGAGCCCCTTATTAAGCAGTTTAAAGTGCCCCCCATTGACAGAAACAGCTGTCCCTGCCGACTAAAGCCTTTTGACCAAGAAGATGATGGGGCTGCTTATACAGAATGACAACTTTAGCCGTTTAGGTGGTCAACCAATTGACTGCATCTCTATACAGGATAGTAAAGCAGCTCCCTTGCTGAATTCCCCTTAGTTGTTTGCAGACAGGGGCTATTATACACTGGGGGAACTTGCTATGCTGGTGTCCTCCCCACTGTATGTAACGTTGAAAACGCTATTTTTAGACATTTCAGAAAACGTGCTAACAGCTGGGTAGATTCCCCTTTTAAGCAGCATTGCTAGGCTTCATTCCAAGTCTGAATATTTAACCCTTTCGCTGCCAAATAAACTATTGACTACAAATTTGCATGCTTTTTATCCAACATCCTGGGGATTATATAGGTACCCGGGTTTGTGGATTCTTCTGAAGGGGACTGAGAAAATAGCCAAAATATAGATACATTTTGAGTTCTTGGAGAAAAATTGGAAAAAAGTGCTCTGGATAAAAGGGTCTGTTTTTTTCACAAAAATGGAATCAACAAATGGTGTGATGTGCTAAAGCACCATCTTCCCAGTTTTCAGGAACATGCAAAACCTTATAGAAAAAAAATTACTTTTTACCACAGTTTTGGCATTTTTTAAAGAGGTAATCCTTTTTCCTATTTTTTTGCTTTCAACTGATTTCCAGTTTGTGGTGCAAACCAGTGTGAAACCCATGGGTGATCCAGGTAAGTTATATATTTCTGAAAAGTAGACAAATTCCAAATTCAAGGGGTTATATGTGTAGATCCCTCAAGGTTTCCCGCAAAAACTGACTGTTAAAATAAAAGTAGGAAAATACAGCTACTTGTGAATGTTTTCATCTGTAACTTTTTGTCACAAAGACAGATTTACAAATCCAATGCACCAATATGTTCACTAGACCCTTTTGGTTGTGGAGATATATAGGATTTGTAGGTTATCCAAGAACCCAAGGTTCTCAGTGCCAACAATTGAGCTGCACCGTACAAGGGTTTTTCATGGAGTACAGAGATCAATTCATATGGTGAAATAGGTAGAGTGAAACATAGGCATCAAGGTTACCTATGTATTTCTGAAAAGGGCACAAGATAAGGAGTTTAGGAGCAGTAGCTATTTGTACAACTCTGAAGTTGAGGGTACCCATAATGTCGTGTCTCTGTTCGGCCAAATGAGAAATGCGGTCATTTAAAATGCACATGTTTTGCTAAGTTGCCTTTTCTTTCACACAATGACTTGCCACACATGTGCGTGTGTGTCAGTGTAAGATTAATTTCTCTGAAACTACACTGCTTACAAATTCCACTTTGTAAGTACACTATCACAACACCTTGAACATCCCGTACAAGGTCTGAACATACATTGTGCAAATCTGTTGTCCTTTTATGCAGCAACGCAGATATATACAGAACAAAAAGAATGTCAGCCTGCCTAAGGTCTCACCTCAGAGCAAGAACGCTTTTTGTTATAAATAAACAAGCATTACCAGGTTTAGGCAGAGGAGCACTTGCTGTAATTGATAGGCCACTATAAGTTGAAACCTCAGCGCAGCAGCTTGCTGATCCCTCTGCAAGGAAGTATGTCCAATTTGTGACCAAGACGGGGACCTACATTCTTTCCCTTTAGGTAATGGGGATTGGATCATCCAAAGGGGATTCTTGGCATAACACACACACCCTAAACACTTAGGTTAGGGAACACATAGTAGGAGTACGCTATCTAGATATTGTTGTATATGCTCGCATATATACATTATTTTAGGCAACATGGTGGAACTGTTCATTCTGTTCACGGTCCTTATATTGCTAGTTACTCGTATCTACTTCTATCTATCTATTGATCATTGCAGCACATATACTCTATACAAGAATCCAGATCGTTCAATAAATATTGAAAAACGCCACAGTGTCTTCCTTGTATGTTCTTCAGAGAGAAAGAGCACAGTGATTGAGAAAAAGGGTTCTAGATCTGTTACCATGATTCCTGGAAGGCATCAGGGTTGGAATGCTCTGTGGATGCCAAAACCATTCACTACCTGTCTAGGTTTAGGGGGTACTTATTGTGGTACTGTGAGCTAGCTGGCCTGTAGGACAACATATCCTGAGGGGGTGATCGGAATCAGTCTAGCCATCCCAAAGTTCATGTTGCCCAACAAACGAGCCGTTCCTACTAGAAAGTAGTACTACAAGACAGTATGAGCATATGATTTAGAGGGTATTTTTCAAAGTGTCTTCTTTCTTACACACTGGCTTATATTTGGAAGGCAGAAATGAAGCATAATACAATAGGCAATAATATCCTTATATTCTATGCTCCCACGTAGTACCTCACTTGTGTGGGTAAGCCTAGTGCCCGCGACTTGGAACGGCCCAAACTGCAACATGGATACATCACATTTTTCCACTCAAAACGGACCTGTTTTTTGTCAAGTGCGTAGCTGTGGATTTTAGGCCGTAGATCCTAGGGGAATCCAGGATGGGGTGACTTTTGTGTCTCTCCCCAGGTTGTTTTACCCAGAATCCCTTGCCAACCTCAAACTTTGACTAAAAAACAAAAACAAATGTTCTCACATTTCTGTGATGGAAAGTTCTGGAACCCCAGAGGAGCTACAAATTCCCTTCCACCCAGAATTCCCCTAAGTTTTCTGATACAAAGAATACCTCACTTGTGTGGGTAGGCCCAGTGCCAGGACAGGAAAGAGCCCAAAACGCAACACAGATACATTTCATTTTTCCACAAAAAAACTTTTTTGTTAAGGGGACAGCAGTGGATTGTGGGCCCCAGAAATTTTTAGAAACTAGACACCTAGGGGAATCAGGATAGGGTGACTTGCTTGGCTATCAGCAGGTTGTTTAACACAGAATGCCTTGCAAACCTCAAACTTTGAAGGAAAAAAACAATTTTTCTTCACATTTCTGTGATGGAAAGTTCTGGAATCTGCAGGGAGCCAAACTTACTTCCATCAAGCATTCCCCAAAGTTTTCTTACAAAAATTATCTGATTTGGCAATGGAGTAGCAGCATTTTTTTGGCCTGGGAGTTTAAGGCCACCCTGGGAAACTTACCAAACCTAGACATTTCTGAAAACTAGCCATCCAGCGGAGTCCAGGTTTGTATGCCTCGCATGGATTCCACTATACCCTGCAAACCTCAAACTTTGCCTAATTTTGCACATTTTCCTTGAATTTCTGTGACAAACTTCCGGAACCAGCAGGAATCCGCAACATTTTTACCACCCAGCAATCTCCCACTTGTCCGTATAAAATTGCTACCTCACTTATGTGGCTAGGCCTAGTGAATGTGACAGTCAAGCATCAAAAAAAGGCCAATGGGAGTCTCGCGGAGAGACTCCTCGACTCTGGTTTCATTTGTGCCTTTTGTTTGCAAGCTGTTGAAGAAAATATCCCCTTTCCTGCCACCCAAACCTCAAATTCTACTTTCACCCAAAATTATACATTACCCTGATAAAGCCCTAACCCTCAAACACTCGAACAACCAGCTGCAACACCCTGCAATTCGATCCCCAAAATATCCAAATCAGCAAATTTATTAATCCCGAAAATGTAACAAAGTCACATGTAGAAACTAGGCCCAAACACAACTTCCAATGGATCGATTTTCTTCAAATAAATTGCAAATAAAACTAGAATATCTAAGCTTCTTCCATCAAAGGCAAATTCACTCACAACTAGCAAGAACATCCCCGAATTTCAGCCAAAAAAACATGCAGATCGTCTATGGAGGTCGAGTAGGTGGGTCTCTGCTTGGGGATCATCCTCGTGCAGCACTACCCAAGACGAGATCTACTGGGGAATGGTACCATTAGAAAGTGGAGACTCTCCCAATGACACCTCCCCCATCGGATTCCGTGCTCAGGTGTTGCGATATGCCCCTGAGCACCGATGCAGTACAAATGACATGCACGCCGATTGTCATTACACTGGAAAGAAAAAGCTTCAGGCTGCTGGTGAAATGCTTCCCCAGCTCCAGAGGCTACAGTATATAAAAGAAAAATTCAAGTATCCGGGTAATCTGGTTTGCTGATAGCAACTAAAATAGTTACTGTGGTGGCCATTATGCAATGATGGGGCTCAAAGCCTTTGCTTTAAAAATAAATATGTGCCCAAGGTGGCACAGGAGGGCTGAGTGAGCATCATCTGACTGCAAGGAAGATGAGGGGTTGTCCTATAAGTGTAGACATCAACTCAAATATGAACATAGAAGAAACATTTTTCTCGCACAATTCTCAGGTCTAAATTTGGGTCCACAAGTTTTTTGCTTGGCCCATAGTTAGTTTTGCAAAAAATGAGTGTACTTTAGTTGAAAACTGTGAAAACAAATTTAAAAAAAACAAAAATAAAATAATCACTGTTACACTAGTAACAGTAAGCAGTGTGTACATTATGGACAGTGTGCTCCCATCACACTCAGAACCTGCTCCGCATAGCTAAAGAACAAGTTACTTACTTTCGGGAACAAACTATCTGGTAAAGAATATTAGTTGTAGATTTCCTTACCTTTTGAATTTTCCCCCAGGAGTCAGTCTGGATCTGGAGATTTTTTCTTCAGCAGTACCCCTGCGTGTTGTTTGGTGGTGACGGTTGGCTCCGCGTCAGTCGGCGGCGTGGGTGTCGGGATGACATTTCAGGACCTATATAGATGCCACCCATGCGCGATGATGTCAGTTAACGACTTTCCACACCAAAAGCGCAGAGCCATGAAAGACACTGACCACTGGTGCAACAAAACTTGGGCCCTGTAGGGGAGTCCCTATCCTTAGAAATCAGTTTGCAGAGCGGGGAAGATGGGCGGGTGGTAAGCAATCTACAACTATTTTATGTCTCTATCAGATACATCGTTACCGAAGTTATGTAGCTTATTCTTCTGATAGTGACTATTAATGGTAGATTCCTTACCTTTTGAATAGATACCCCAGGAGGGTCTGCAAACCAAGATCACACAAGGAAGTCCTGGAGGACCGAACGGGCCAAGTATCCGTCCATCCAGACTGGACTGTCCAGGCAGTAGCATCTGGTAAACGTGTGCAGGGATGCCCACAATGCCGCCTGACAGATGGAAGAAGTGGATCTCCTCGTGCTAATGCAGTGGTTGCCGCTGTTGCTCTAGAGGAGTGAACATGCAACCCCCACAGAAGGTTCCTTTTTTGCCAAAGCATAGCATATTCTGATGCAAAGGACAACCTATCGAGAGATGGTCTGTTTTTTGAACAGCTAGACCTTTCCTGGCACCCACATACCCAACGAACAGTAGATCATCCACCCGGAAGTCTTTGGTGCAATCAAGGTAAAAAGTAAACACACGTTTTGGGTTCAGTTGGTGGAGTCTCTCCTCCTCCTTGGAGGGATAAGAGGGCGGGAAAAGGTCGGCAAAGGGATGGATTGCCCTACATGAAAGGGTGACCACTTGAGGGAGGAACAAAGCTTTGGTTCAAAGCACCACTTTTTCTGGACAGAGAGAAAAGGGGGCTAGGAAGACAGAGCCTAAAGCTTGCTAACCCTACGAGCAGAGGTGAAGGCAATAAGTAATTTTTAGAGTCAGCAGCCTGAGAGGATAATTATGAAGGTGCTCGAAGGGAGCACACATAAGAAAGGTTAAAACCAAACTCAAATCCTATTGGGGCATTATTAAGAGAGGCTGAGGAAACCAATGAGAGGGGCGCTTAAAGAACCTAGAAAGAATGAGAGACAAATAAGGTAGGCTGCTCTGGAAGGCGTATAAAGGCAGCGATAGCTGCAAGATATCCTTTAGTAGTGTCCAAGGAAGATCTCTGCTAGGCCAAAGAAAGTATAATCAAGAGAACCTCTGAAAGAGCAGCAAAAGGGGGATCAAAAGCCTTTGATGTGCACGACACTACAAATTTGTTCCGTCTAACGGCACATACCGTTTTAGTGGAGTGACTCCTGGCTGCCAAGATAACATTGCAGACTTTGGCGGGAAGGCCAAAAGATGTCAACGGCTGTCGCTCTATTACCACGCAAGGAGGTGGAGGCTGGACAGGTGCGAGTGAAAGAACCGCCCCCTGCTGCTGCTGAGAAGATCCTCCTGAAAGGGCAGTCTGATCGGAGGATCAATGGACATGCACAGTAGGTCGGAGTTCCAGGCTCTTCGTGCTCAGTCTGGAGCTACAAGAATAAGTTTAGCCCGGTCGTGCTTGATCTTCTTGAGCACTCTTGGCAGAAGTGGTACAGGCGAAAGGTGCACAGGAGGCCGAAGCTCCACTCATGTTGAAACGCGTCGCCGAGCGATTGCTGCCTTGGAAACTCCAAAGTGCAATACTGCTGACATTTTACGTTCTCTTCGGAGGTGAACAGATCTAACCAAGGCTCTCCCCAGCGCTGAAAGTGACCTTGCATCACATCCGGATGGAGACTTCATTCGTGAGTTGACCAGGCACCGAAGGCCAAGTTCAACCACTAATGGCTTTCAGAGAGCCTACCAGGTGTAGAACCACCAGGGTTATGCCCTGATGTTCCAGAAAGCCTCCTGACAAAGGGTCCACGACCGCACCCCACCCTGTTTGTTGCGGTACCACATGGGTTTCAGAGTAGCATGCTACTTGCCAAAAAAGTGCTTTGACGCCTCATCGGAGGTAGTAAGAACTACATACACGCAATTACAATACAATAAGTGGCAGGGGTGTCGGTGAACACCTGCACCACTTTCCCTTTGAGAGAGGAAAGGAATGCTTTCAGTGTCAGTCTGTAGGATAGTGTCGCTTTTTGCATGGTTAGCCCCCACTTTTTGCCAGACATTTGATGCAACTTGAGTTGATGTGCCCTGGGTCCCTGCCAATCAGGTTCCCAGGGCCTGTTTTCTTTCCCAAAACCTGTACCTTTGCACCCACATTTGGCACATCTCTGGCCACTGGTAAGCCCCATGTAAAAGGTGCCATGGGTACCAAGGGCACTGTGACGAGAGAAGGGTAGCCCAATTGTGTTACCCTTAGAGGCCCTGCACCATCACCCCCACACACTGCCAATTCAGGCTGCATGTTTTGGTGCAGAGAAAAGTGAAGTTGACATGGTACACATCTGTGTGCCATGCCTGCAACCCACTGCCTGGGGCCTAGGTAAGCCACCCCTCCAGCAGGGTGCACTAGCCCCCAAGTGAGGGCACAGGTGCATGAGCACTGTGCCCCTACAGTGTCTATGTACATTCTTAGACATTGTAAGTGTGGTAAAGCCATGAAGAGTATATGGTCTTGGAGTTGGTCATTATGAACTCCATAATGGCTTTACTGAAACCTGGGAAGTTCTCAGCACATTAAAACCACATCGATGCAGTGCGGAATTTAATGTAAAATGCACTCAGATGGCATCTTAGAGATGCCTCCTGAAAAACGACCAGCCCTGGTGTGGTTCCTGACTGGTTACCTGCCTTTTGCCACAACCAGACAGGTTTCTGGAGGCCTCCACTCTCTGGGTCCAGAAACAAAAGTCATCCTGGTCAAAGGTGTCATGCCTTCTCCCCCAGGAAGGGCTGGGTCCACGAAGGGAAAGCTTCAAAGGTCTGCCACCTCTGGAAGCTGTCCAGTCCATGCCTTTTGCTGCTCCCAGCAACTGGCCCCCACGGGTTCTGACACCCACTTTGGGCAGGTGAATATGCGGGAAAACCAAATTAGGAGGAGAGGTGCGTCCACCATTTCCAGCCCCACCCCTCAGGTGGGGGAGGTGAGGTGAAGCAGTCATTTCTGTCCCCTCCATCTTGAAGATGAGGAGACACAGCCAATTAGGGAGAGGCCCATGCCCCTCTCCCACTGGAGGGTGGCATAATAGGTTATTTACCCACCCCAAGGAAGGGATCCAATTGTCCCGACCTGCACACCCCTGTAAATGGTCCTATATTTATTATTTAGGGGCAACCCCGAACCTTGCCTCCTCAGATTCGAGAAAGAAGGACCGAAGGGCTGTGCTGACCCAGGAAGAAGAGGACACCAACTGCTTTGGACCCAGCCCTACAGGCCTGTCTGAACTCCAACCTGCCTACAGCGTAAACCCCGGGGTGTCCGGCAGTCAGCAGCCCCCACCCCTCCAGAACCTGCCCTGCACTAACCTTAAAGAGTCTGCTTCCCGTGAGCACACAAATTGTTCAGCAAAGACTTTAACCACAGAGTCTGGATGCAGGCAGCTCCGCGATTCTGCACTTAGCTGCACCAGACGCATCAGCCCAAGTAAGAGTGGCCCAACACAACAAGGTCTTCCCAGCGATCCTCATCTGGTATTTGGTGATCCCCGACCTGCTTCAAGCTGATGCCTGCAGCCTCAACCTAAAGCGTCCCCTAACGAGTGCTGGTAAGAAGACTCAACACCAAATGATACCCCTGCACCCGACGCCCCACAGCCTTGGGTGGCCCAACCGACAGTGTTCAGGTATCCCCCAATAACACAACTTACCTCTCCTGCCAGTTGTCGCCTTCGGGAAAAGCCTCCCTACCCAAACATGCAGCCTTTTCTTTGAACCGTAGCACTCTATTGAAAACCATAGGGTCCCAAACGTCGTCTTAGCCCTCTGCATCTGGCCACCTCTGTGCCGCTGGTCGTGCAGGTCCTGTGCTGACTGTTGGCCCCTGCAATGCTGATCTTAAACCCAGGAGCTTTGCTCCCACACCCAAGGGGCCTGCTAGTTAGCAGAAGCGGACCAAAGGCCCTCTTAGCCCACTGGATAATGTTGGGCCCCTGCACTCTGCACCTGGCTGCCCCAATGCCGCTCGTGGTGCAATTTGAGTGCCTAACAACCTTGGTACTAACGCCCAAAAACTATTCATGCAGGTCGTTTACTTACCTGAAAACCGATAACATTCTTTTTCCAATAGGAACCGGTGGGATTTTTGTTCCTAAAAATGTTCTGTGTGAAGTTGAACTTTTGTATTGAAAACAAAGTAACTTTGCTTTAAACCCAAAATTGTAGCACTTACATGTCAGTGGTAGACTCCAGTGTGTGATATCTCAGCATATCACCAACAATAGTCAAAGTAACTGAAAAGTAATCTAAAAGTAATCAAAATTAATGTATATGTATTCTAAACTGTTTTAAGAGCAAATACAAACCTGTAATGATTGCAAGTTCATCCACAACTGCACTTTCTTGTAACGTTTTGCATTTGAAAGTATATTCTACTTACCAGTACCAAGTCCTGCTTGGTTCTAGAAATAAACCATAAGCATACCATTTTTATACTTGGCTAATTGGTCTGAGTGTGTGTAATCAGTCCTTGATAGAGTGAATAAAATAAATGCTTCACACACTACTGATAAGCCTAACTGCTTGGCCACACCACCACAAAAAGAGCTGCTAGTGATCGTGTAATTAAGCTCCAGCTATACCTCTGGGGAACCCCTGGACTCTGTACACACTATACCTTACTTTGGTATAGTACATACAGAGCTAGATTCCTACACAGTCTGGTTGCCCAGAGCTCCAGAAGGTTGATATGGAGACAGGACTCCGCTGGAGACCAGACACCTCTGATCTCCTTACCTCCCTTATGGCGCCCCTTCCCAGGAGTGACGCATCTGTCGCCAGTGTCAGATCTGGTAGGTAAACGGAGAGGGTTGTGCCTCTGACCCAATCTTGGGTAATTAACCACCACTACAGTTGCTGCGCAGTCCCCACTGAGATCTAGACATAGTCAGAAGGATTTCCCTGATGCTGCGCCCACTGGAACTTGAGGTCCCACTGCAGAGCCCACATATGCCATCTGGTATGATCCACCAGCAGGATACAGGAGGCCATGAGGCCCAGCAGCCTCAGGGTCACCGAAATCCAGGATAGAGGCTGAAACATCCGTATCATAGCCCAAATATCCCGGACTCGCTGCTAGAGAGGATAGGCCCGAAACTGCAGTGTCCAGAACGGCTCCGATGAAAGGCAGCGTTTGAAAGGGAGTCAGGTGTGACTTTGGCATGTGGATAGTGAACCCCAGCAGTAGTCTGGAGGTGGAAGACGCCAACCTAGGGTGAGCCCACCTTTAACAGCCAGTTGTTGAGATAAGGGAAGACTGGAACCCCTGATATGCGCAGATGAGCTGCAAACATTGCCACCACCTTTGTGAACAGAGGGGAACTAGTAGGCCAAAAGGGAGCACAGTGAATTGAAAGTGAACCGTAGGTAATGCCTGTGGGCTGGCAGGACGGGGATATGGAAATATACGTCCTGCAGGTCCACCGCCACCATCCATTCTTCTGGGTCGAGGGCAGATAGTACATGGGCTAAAGTGAGCATTTTGAAGTTCTCCTTCTGGAGGAAGAAGTTGCGGGCCCGGCAGTCTAGGATAGGACACAGGCCTTTGTCCTTTTTGGGTACCAGAAAGTACCGGGAATAACAACCACAATCTACTTCTGGCACAGGGAACCTCCCTATGGCTCCCTAAGCCAAGAAAGACGATACTTCCTTGCAGAGAAGTGCCAAATAGTCCTCCAACATGCGAACATAAGAAGGTGGAATGGAGGGAGGAGTAGATTCAAAGGGGAGGGAGTAGCCCTTCGGACTATTTACAGAACCCACCCGTCCTACATGATGGGCTGTCAGTGGAGAAGGTGATGGCGTATCCTACCTTCAACTCGCTGATAAGGGGCCTGAAACGTCCGACTAGGAAGGTTTGGAGGCAGTGGCGGGGGGGGGGGGGTGGATGGACTGGCCCACTCGCTGGCTCCCTGACCCGCGAGGACGCTGGGTCGCACATCTGCAGCCACACAGAGGCTGGACAGCTTGCATGCACTGGTGGCTGGGCAGGACGTGGCTGGGTGCCCCTTCCGTAGCCACGAAAGGGATGAAAAGCAGACCAAGGTGGACGGGTGGCAGCAGTAAGGCCCAGGGATCAGGCCGTAGCACGAGAATCATTAAAACGCTCAAGTGCCAAGTCTGCTTTGTCGCCAAAGAGGTGAGTGCCATCAAAGGGCATGTCCATCAAGGTTGATTGGACATCCCCCAAGAAGCCAGAAGTCCTCAACCAGGCATAGCGCCTGAGTGCTACTGACGTGGCACTCATTCTACCCAGTGAGTTGGTGGTGTCCAGTCCACAAGGTATCGTGAATTTGGCTGCATCTCGCCCATCCGCAACTGCCTGGGAGAACACAGCCCGTGCCCCCTCCAGTCACTGAGGCAGCACCTGCGTGACCGTTTCCCAGATGGTATGGGAGTATCAGCCCAAGAGGCAAGTGGTATTCACGGATCGCAATGCCAAGCTGGAGGAAGAAAACATTCTCTTCCCAAGATGATCCAGCTTCTTGGATTTCCTATGTGGGGGAGCAGAAGGGAGTGCGCCCTTTGAAAATGAGGCTTGGACCACCAAACTCTCAGGGTAGGCATGTTGCGTCCTGAACGCTGGGTCACCTGGGGCGCTGGGCGATTGTCCTGTCCACAGGAGACCCTGTGCTGGGCTTGGACCAAGTGTCCAGAAGGGCATCATTAAGGGCTTCATTGAACCGAAAGAGGGGTTCGGAAATGGAAGCCGCAGGCTGAAGCCCCTCTGTCAGGAGATTAGTCCCGACAGGCACTGAAGGGTGCTCAAGGCCCGGGACCTCAGCTGCCTTTCTTACCACCACAGCATAGGAAGCTCCCCCCTCCGTAGCCACGGTAGGAGAATAAAGCAAGCCAATGTCAGGGGAACTGTCTAGAGCAGTGGCATCACCCAGGTCCATTCGCCAGTCCGGTTCCTCCAGCTGGTCAGATAAAGGGTCCAGCTGCCCCTTCCATTCCTCATCACCACCTTATGACTCAAATTGAACCCCAGGAATGAACACAGGAACGAAAGTTTGCTCTTGTGTCGGAATTAACGTTCGTCTGGCTCCGTGTCCACTTCGGGGACAAGGGTGGAGTTGGTGCCAACCACAGGCATGGTCGGTGCTGGGAGCGTCGTTGTTGGAACCCCAACCGGATCGACAGGGGCCCTCCAGAATCGGGGCCTGAGCCGCCCACGTCAAAGGCCTAGTGCCCCCAACTGACTAAGCGGGCCCGAAGGCGCATCAGCGGAGCCCGGCTGCCTACAAATGAGGCACAAGGCCTCATAGAACTTTTGGATTTGGGCAGGAGATGCTCTGGCTCACGGAAAAACAGGGAGATGCAGAGTCATCTCATAAGGCCGCTCTGGAGACAGAGCTTTTGAGCGACGATGCTCTGAGTCTTCATCGCGTCAGCTGACAGATAGGAGTGAAGTGGAAGAACACATGTGCTTCTTCGACTTCTTCTTGTGTTTCTCTGACTTACCCGAAGAACTCCCCAACGACAGTGTGATGAGGAGTGCGGGCTCGGTGACCATCATAGAAACCTTTCTCTCAAATGAGAGCGAAGCTGAGCCAAGCACTAGACCTACAATAACTTTTGGGATAGCTCCTGCTAAGCCTTTGGGATCATGGCCAGGCACTCTGAGCACAACTTCAGGTCGTGGTTGTGCGCTCCAGACACCAAAGGCACACGAGTTGCAGCCCAGCCACAGACATCGACCAGTGACAAGAGCTGCAGGGCTTGAAGCCAGTCCGATGTTGGTACATCCTCAACACACCAGGAGTGCAAGACTCAAGAAAAAAAGTAAACAAAAGTAAAAAAAAAGACTAGCCAAAAAATGACTAATGGGTAAGCTCTCCGGATCTGCACTAGGATTTGGCGGAAAAAAAGAAGGAACTGACGTCAGCGTGCATGGGAGGCATCTACATAGGTCCCGCAACAACGACGCAGATGAGACGTAGGGCCGACCTACGCCACCTAATGGGGAAGAAAAAATATATAAATATAAACTTACCTGCTTTGCCGTCGCATCTGTCGCGCGCCTCTCTTCGGTCTTCTTGTCTTCTTCCTGGCTGCAGCCTGCACCCGAAGCATCCAGGCTTTAGACTTTGCCAGTCAATCACTACACTGACTCGGCGTCGTGATTGGTCTGAGCGTCCTGTTTGGCCACTCAGGCAGTGCCTGGAAAGGCCAGGCATGTTCTACACGGAGCTGTGCAACACAGCCCAATGGAAAAGATGCCAACTACGCATGATTGGTCGGCCCCAGAGGGCCGGTCAAAGCGTCAAGCACACGTAGGGAGGGAGTGCAAACCACTCCTGTTCCCTCTACAGTGAGCCAGCCCTGCCTCGCCCAGTCGCAAAGGAAAATTAAATGACAACTTATCCTTTTATTTTTATTTTCCACTGCTCGACAAGCAGTGGGGCGATGCCCCTCCTGCTACCGGCCCACCCGAAGCGCACCCAAGGACCCTTCACCTGTGGGACCTGCAGCTTCACCAGCATCCGCCCCGCCAAACCACTGCCCAGGAAAGAACCAAACTACCTCCGATGCATCCTCCTCAACACCCGCTCCGCCCGCAAACATGCCGTTGAACTCTGGGACCTACTCGACTCCACCTCCCTAGACGTCGCCTTCATAACGGAGACCTGGCTGAACCCCACCTCAGCACCCGGCCTAGCCATCCCGGAAGACTACAAGTTGACCTGCAGGGATCGCACCAACGAAGTAGGAATCGCCATTGTCCACAGGAACACCCTCAAAGTCTCGACCAACACAGACAACACCCTCATCACCGCCGATCACCTGCACTACTAGATCCACACCAGCCCCAACAACACCCTCAGAGGAACCCTTGTCTACAGAACCCCCGGACACCGACCACAGTTCAGCGACTCCATCGCCGATTTCATCCGCACACACGCCCTCGCCTCCACCGACTACATCCTCCTCGGGGACCTGAACTTCCACCTCGAGAACAACGACAACACCAACTACACCACCCTGATCGACAAACTCGCCAACCTAGAACTCAAACAACTCATCACAACACCCACCCACGCCGCCGGCCACACGCTCGATCCAATCTTCTCCGCAAGCCCAACCGAACTCCACTGAACCGACCCTCGCTGCATCCACTTCAGCTTCAGGAATGCCACCACGCACCACCGCACCCAAAAGATGCCTCGCCACTACGAGAGCAAAGCCACCGATGACCAGCTAATCACCACCCTCGCCCAGAGCCCACCAACACCGATACCGTCTCCCGCAACCTCAGACAATGGATCCACGACTGCGCCAACACCCTCGCCCCACTCAAGAAACCCTCCAACAGTCACACCAGCAAGAAAGCCAGTTGGTTCACCGAAGACCTCCAGGCCTCAAAACAAACATGCCGAAAACTGGAGAAGAACTGGCTCCGCGAACGAACACCAGACAGCTACGCAGCCCACAAGAACGCCATCTCCTCATCAGAGCCGCCAAAAGGGCCTCATTCAAAGACCGCCTAGACAACAACGCACACAACAGCAAAGAGCTCTTCAACATCGTGAAGGAACTCTCCAACCCCAGCTCCAACACAAACGACATCCCGCCCTCACAAGACCTGTGCGACACACTGGCCACCTTCTTCCACCGCAAGATCGCCGACCTCCATGACAGCTTCAACGACGACGAAACCAGCAAGATCATGAAGACCATCCCCTCAGGATCATCGTCAGACCCATGCTGTAGTGACCAATATATTTTTATGAATAATCGGGTCGATTATGACCGTTGCCCACTACCATCTCAGAATATTTTGTTATAGTATAGTGCTGTGTAGGCCTGTGTAACACAAATTAGTTATAAAGTAGGGCTTAATGATGACCATTCTGTTTCCAACTTTATCTTGCTTAATGGCAGGGCTTGCCTATTGGCTTTGGCATGATCTTATGCCTTCTTGCATACTAATGTTGCTCTTTTGCGGGAATTGAGGCCTATGCTTGAGCAACTCCATTTTCTGAGCTATCGCCATCTTCTGTCTGAGCTTCTCTAGGTGAGAGGCTATGTTTTACTTTCTACTTGTTGTTCACCCTTTTTAAACCAGAGAGGACCGGTTCTTGTCGGAGGAATGTGCTCACTCTATTCCAAAGTTAAAACAGACGCCTGGCCAGCCGATGCGGTGTCCTTGGCACGGAGTGGTACGTAATGTGATGGAAAAGGAGGCGAGGCTTGCAAGAAGCTTCGACTAACGCTTCCATTTTGTACTAAAGGAGGTGTCTGAGCTTTGGTAGTCTGGTATCCTGGCAGTTTGATGATGCATCACGTTGCAGACGTGCAGCTGTGATTGTGGAGAAGAGAATCCTGATTAGGTCGGAGAGACGGCCCCCTCTGGAAGCAAGATGTGTAGGAACTTGGTGAGGTGTTCCACTAATTCTTATATTCTGACTGTCTTTGCCTAACTATCCCTTTTATTTTCAGGTTCTATACATTTATATACATATAAATTGTATATGTGTCTTACTAATTGCATTTAGCAATTGCTTAGGTGTTATTTTGAAGAAGGCCTATCGTGACATATTAGTTATTTCTTTTTTTGTCATTCTATCGTTGTGTAATAAAAAAAAACCCGAGCATATTTTAATTTGTTTGTGTTCCTTGGGATGGGAGGTCAGGACCTTTCTGATCCAAGTGCTATCGCATCGGAAGGATGGTAAGTTTCCAGGTCATTGTAGAAGGAGAGCTGCTCCACTCCCATCTAGGGAAGTATAAATTCTAATTATTCTACCCGAGGCATTGTTAGGAGGAGCATGCGTTGTGATTTCCGAAACCTCTCGTATGGGGAGGTGTGCTTTGCCCGAATCCTCTCGGAGGTGGAGAGGTGTGCGTTGTGATTTCCGAATCCTCTCGGAGATGGAAAGGTTTGCGTTGTGATTATTTGCGAGCTCCTCGGCAATGGCCTTATAGCTTTAGTTTGTTGTTAGTGCTTATTCCTTTCTTAGGTAAGTATTGTGAATTGTGGTGTTCCTTTGGGTCCTTAGAAGGGATAAGGTAAGTAATGCCCGGGTGATTGGCAGAATTACAGAATTATCAGGACATTACACATGCCCACAACATATCTTCAACAAAGCCAGCACAGCCATCGCACCCCATCTCTGGAAAGTAATCAACATCCCCTTCGAGACAGCAACCTTCCCGGAATGCTGGAAGCACACAGAGATCAACGCTTTACTCAAGAAACCCAAGGCGGACCCCAAGGACCTCAAGAACTTTCGGCCATCTCCCTGCTCCCATTCCTGGTGAAGGTCAATCAGAATACCGTCAACAAACAACTGACCTGCTACCTCAAGGAGAACAACATCCTGGACCCGTCCCAGTCCGGTTCCGCAGCAACCACAGCACCGAAAGCCCTCATCGCCGCCACCGATGACATCTTTACCCTGCTGGATAACAGAGAAACAGCAGCCTATGAACACGCCTCCACGACGCCGGGATCCAAGAAAAGGCCCTGGACTGGACCACCTCTTTCCTCTCTGGCAGAACACAGAGCGTCCGCCTCCCCCCCTTCTGCTCCAAGGCCACCAAGATCATCTGCAGCGTACCCCAGGGCTCATTCCTCAGCCCAACGCTGTTTAACATCTACATGGCACCTCTTGCCCACGTCGCCCGACAGCACGACCTCAACATCATCTCCTACGCCGATGACACCCAGCTGATCCTCTCGCTCACCAAAGACGCCCACACCGCCAAAAACAACCTACAAGAAGGAATGAAGGCCGTCGCTGAATGGATGAGGAATAGCCCGCTGAAGCTGAACTCGGATAAGATGGAGGTCCTCCTCCTTGGATCAATTCCTTTGGCTTGGAATGACTTCTGGTGGCCGACAGCACTGGGAACAGCTCCAACACCCACCGACCACGTACGCAACCTCGGGGTCATCCTCGACTCTGCCCTCTCCATGACTAAGCAGGTCAACGCCGTCTCCTCCTCCTGTTTCAACACCATCCGCATGCTCCACAGGATCTACAAGTGGATCCCCACCGCAACAAGAAAAACTGTCACCTAGGCCATCGTCAGCAGTTGGTTGGACTACAAAAACCCACTCTACGCAGGAGCTTTGACCAAACTTCTGAGACGGCTGCAACGCATTCAGAACGCCTCCGCAGTCTATTCCTTGACATCCCCCGCCGCAGCCACATCATAGCACACCTGAGAGACCTGCACTGGCTCCCCACCAACAAGAGGATAACCTTCAAGCTCCTCACCCACGAACACAAAGCACTCCACAACACCGGACCAACATACCTCAGACAAAGAAAACAAGTTACTTACCTGTAACTTTGGTTCCCCAGTATTGGTAACTTTCATAGATTCCCATGCTTTGTATCATTCCCCGTCGTCGGAATGGGAGCCTCGGTAAATAGTAAAAAACTATAGTAGTAAGCACAAAGTGAAAAAAAAAAGGCCTAGGCCTCATCTCATTTTGTAGCTTATCCACCTCTTTGTGTAAAAGAGACCAAATTTCTGCAGCAGCCAATCAGAGCAGCCTCACCCCATAGAACCTTCCTGAGAGAAGCTCAGAGCCTCAGATTTTCGTAGCCGTTGTATACAGCTATCCACCAAGATCAGAAGAGTGAGCTTTCCCAGGGGAGGTGGGTGGGCGCATGGGAATCTATGAAAGTTACCAATACTGGGGAACCAAAGTTACAGGTAAGTAACTTGTTTTCTTGCCCCAGTATTGGAACTTTCATAGATTCCCATGCTTTGTATCAGAGTAACTAGCAGTAAAGAAAACATATTTTGTCATACCTAAACCTGAAAATGTGACATATCTCTGTAAAAAACAGCAGAACACATAGGATCATGAAATATGACAATAATGCAGTATACAAAATATGCAAAGGAAGGCGGGATAGAAAGGAAAGCTCACCGACTTATTGGAAAAGGTTCCTCAGGACTGCTTGGCCCACTGCTGCATCCTCCCTCACAGAAGAATCCAGACAATAGTGGCGGGTGAAGGTGTGGACACTGCTCCACGTAGCCGCCCTGCAAATGTCCTTGATAGGGACTCCTGCGAATAACGCCACAGATGAAGCCATGGATCTGGTAGAGTGAGCACGAACTGCTCGCTGCAGAGGTTTCCCAGCCGCCTGGTGACAAAATTGTATAGCACTGGAAATCCAACGGGAAATACAAGCCTTCGAAACAGCACAACCCTTGCGTGGAGCACTGAAGGAAACAAAGAGCTGTGAAGATTTCCTGAACTGCTTCGTTCGCTCCAGATAGAATTTCAGGCATCTGTGAATGTCCAGAGAGTGCAGAGTTCTTTCCGCAGGTGAAGAAGGTTTTGGAAAGAATGGTTTCAAGACCACGGGTTCATTTAGGTGGAATTCCGAAGGAACTTTCGGGATAAATTTAGGATTTGTCCGTAGAATCAGCACATTATTCTTAAACTGGAGAAAAGGTTCCTCAATCGTGAAAGCCTGGATCTCGCTTACTCTACGAGCCGATGTCAGGGCCAAGAGAAGAGCCACTTTCCAGGAAAGAAACTTAAGGTCAGACTTATGCACAGGTTCAAAAGGGGCTTTCATGAGGGATGACAGAACCAGATTCAAGTGCCAAGTTGGAGGAGGTGGTCGAACTGGAGGAAAAACCCTGAACAAACCTTTCAGGAATTGTTTGACAATCCTAGCCGACCATAGGGAAGGCCCTGAAGATGAACGTCTGAATCTAGAGATGGCTGCCAGATGGACCTTTATCGACGATGGAGCCAATCCCGATTTTGCCAGAGAAAGGAGGTAAGGCAAGAGCTTGTGTGGAGAAGAAGTATACGGGTGTAAACCTTCCTTCTGGCACCAAACACAGAATCTCTTCCATTTGGCTCGATAGGTCTTGTTGGTACTAGGGGCTCGAGCCTGAGCTAGAATGTCTCTACATTCACTTGAGAGATCTAATCCCTGGAACTCTCTGAACTCAGGAGCCACGCTGTCAATCGCAGGGACTTCAAGTCCGGATGTAGAACCTGACCGTGAGACATTGTTAGCAAAGTTGGAATAGGCTGTAGGAGAACTGGCTGGTCCTGGGAGAGGAGAAGAAGCTCCGAGTACCAAACTTGTCTGGGCCATGCTGGAGCGATCAAAATCATCCTGCACGGTTCCACCTTGAGTTTGCTGACCAACTTCGGAATCAGTGGAATGGGAGGAAAGGCGTAAACAAAGGCGCCTGACCAGGCAATCAAAAGCGCATTCCCCAAGGATTCCCGATGGTGAACCCTGCTTGCGAAGGACAGGCATTTGGCGTTCTGGGGAGTCGCAAACAGGTCGATTGATGGTGCCCCCCATCGAGCAAAGAGATCCTCCAGAACGGTCTGATCCAGCTCCCACTCGTGAGAGACTGTCCTCTGACGACTCAAAGCGTCCGCCTTGACATTGAGCGTCCCCGCTAGATGTTCCGCTGAGAGGGAGACGTTGTTCTGTATTAACCAATTCCATATCGTTTGGGCTTCCTTGGAGAGGGTGGAGGATCTTGTGCCACCCTGTTTGTTTATGTAGTGCATGGCTGTAGTGTTGTCCGTACGAACCAGCACTGTCCTGTTTTGAATCCTCGGAAGAAAAGCTTGAAGAGCCAAGCGGATCGCGAGAAGTTCCAGGAGGTTGATATGGAACTTGCGTTGCACTGGACTCCAGTGACCGCTGACCTTCAGCTCCTGGAGGACCGCTCCCCATCCTTCCATGGAAGCATCCGTTGTTACAATCAGGGGAGATGGAGGAATGAGGAACGATAAACCCTTGGAAAGATTGTCTTTTTCCAGCCACCAGCCGCCTGCTTTTCTCATTTCTTTGGTAACGACAACCTTGTCGTCGAAGGATCCTGTGACCTGCCGCCACTGTCTGTCCAGTTGCTCTTGTAGTGGACGCATCCTGAGCCTGCAGTGCGGAACTAAAGGAATGCAAGATGAAATTGATCCGAGAAGTGATTTGTACTTGCGAACTGTCAGTGTCTTCCGAGATTGGAGAAGACGAGCTGAACACATTAGTTTGGTCTGGCGCTCCTCCGATGGAAGGGCTAAGCAACTGTCCGTGTTCAGGATGGCTCCCAGGAACCTTGTTGACCTGGATGGGTATAAAACCGATTTCTCCCTGTTGAGTCGAAGACCTAGCCGCTCGAACAGATCCTTGCACGTCCGGACTGCACTGGACGCCTCTTGAACAGATGGAGCTTTCAGCAGCCAATCGTCCAGGTATGGAAACACCTGAATAGCTTGTTTTCTGAGAAAAGCTGCCACCGGAGCTAGAACCTTTGTGAAGATCCGTGGGGCGGACCGGAGACCAAAAGGCAGTACCTTGAATTGAAAGTGACTCTTGCCCACTGTAAAGCGCAGATATTGCCTGTGAGCTGGATGGATAGGAACGTGGAAGTAGGCGTCCTCCAAATCGAGGGTCGCCATATAATCCCCCGGATTGAGCAGACGAAGGATGTCCTGAAGAGTGACCATCCTGAAGGACAACTTCACGAGATAAGTGTTGAGCTGCCGTAGATCTAAAATCGGACGCCACTTGTTCTTTGTCTTCCGAACCAGGAAGAACCTGGAATAGAACCCCTTCCCCTTCTGCGAAAGGGGTACAGGCTCTACTGCCCCCTTGGTGAAAAGTTGGTGGGCTTCGAGATGAAGGAGCCTGAGATGTTTCGGAAGGAAGGCATCCGGCGCTCTTGTTGGAGGAAGGTCTTGAAACTCCAATGTGTGTCCTTCTCTGACAATCTGGAGGACCCATTGATCCGATGTAATAATCATCCAGTTGTGTAGGCAATGGGAAATCCTGCCCCCCACAGGTGTGAAAGAGGGAACAGGAACAGTGGAAAGAGCCACCTGGCCGCTATTGTTTCCTGGTGTTGTCTCTCCTTTGCTGCCCCTGACGTCCTCTAGGCTGCTGGCGAGAGAAAGAGCCCCTTTGAGTGTATTGTGGCTTATACGACTGGCTGGACTGAGATCCAGAGGAGTAGCGATTTTGATTACCTCCACGATAAGAAGAAAAGCCTCTTCCTCTAGCTCCTCTGAAGGGCACCTTACGATACTGCAATGTACCCAAGGACTTAGCTGTATCCGTGTCCTTTTTGATTCCCTGCAGGGCCTCATCGACGTGCTTGCCAAATAGCATCTCACCGTCATATGGCAGATCCAAGATCTTATTCTGCACCTCCTGCCTGAACCATGTGGCCTTTAACCACCCTTGGCGTCGCAGAACCGCCGAGCCAGCTAGTGCCCGGAATGCGGTGGTTGCAATATCCATTGCCACATCAATGACCTCCGAAGAGGCCCGCTCCCCTTCGAGCAAAATCTTCTTCACATCCTCCTTAGACGAATCCTGCAGTTCGTCAACAAATGGGGCAAGATCGCACCACATTTGTCGATCATAGCGTCCCAGAATCGCTAACGCATTGGCTGCCCTAACCAGGAGACTGGCCATAGCTGAAAACCTCTTGCCCACATTATCTAGGCGCCTGCCCTCCTTATCCGGCGGCGTAGTCATCGGCGCAGAAGGATTCTTGGACTTGCTTTGGGCAGCCTGTGAAATGACCGAATCCGGTTTCGGTTGGCCAAGTAAACATGCTGGACTGCCATCCGGTGCCTTATACTTCTTTTCTAGTCTCGGAAGCACCGGGAGGACTGTAGCCGGATTATGCATAGCCTTCAAGCCCTCAGACCAGACATGCTCGATGATTGGAATGGACCTCACTGACTTCCTGAATGGTTCTTTAAAGTCATATAAAAAGCAATCCGATTGCACTGTGGTCACTGGGAGACCAAACCTTTTGGATGCCCTGTCCATTAAGTTGTGAAACCCTCCAACGTCCGCTGGAGGCGAAGTAATATTATCCGGGTCGGTGTTGTCCGGATCTATAGGGTCAGCAGTATTCCATGGCGTCTGTTGATCTTGATCAGGATCCGCTTGCTGGTCTGCATCTGAAGACGCAGCATCATCATCATCATCAGTCTCTTGCACCTGCACTACCTCTTGAGGGCGCAGTTCCAGCGCAGTGGCCCGCTCTCTTGAGGGTAAAGAATGGTCTGCCACAGGACGCAATGTCTGAGGCGGAGGTGTCGTGGGGCGCACTTGTTGGGCTTCCGGAGGTGCCGGGAAACGTTGCTTGTAATCCCGCAACATAAGCTGTAAATCCACCACTAAAGCGGATGGTATTGCCACCATACCCTCGGGTAACTGACGCCTCGGTTGTTGTGGAGGCACGTGCCTGGTCGCAGTACATTCCTCCTCATAATAATGCTCTGGAGCATAGTGCTGTCGTTCCATCTGCTCCTCCTCAGAGCTAAACTCCTGCACCTTAACCTGGAGGTCAGAAGGGCTATAGGCCTGCCCAAATTCACTGAAAGTCTCTTCCTCAGAGTCATCCTCCAATAGTAGTGTTGGTGGTAGCTTCTGAACCTGGCGAGGAGACGTCATCTCTGGCGTGATATGTTTCCTTTTCCGCGAAAAAACCTGTTTTCCCGCCATTTCCATCGTCGACGAGGTCGTCGTCGACGAGGCCCTCGTCGACGAGGCCGTCGTCGACGGGAAGGTCTTCTGTGTCAGTGTCGACAGTGGAAGTGTAGACATAGAAACTGTCTTCGTCGACGAGGATAGCGTCGTCGACGAGGTGAAGCTCATCGTCGACGATGGTGGAATCGTCGACGGGACCGTCGACGAGCTCGTCGTCATCAACATGGTAACCGGCGTCGTCGACATCGTCGTCGTCGAAGTCGTTCTCGTCGACGACACCGCCGTCGACGGCAGCTTTGCAGACATTGTCGTCGACATGGAGGTGGTCACCCTCGTCGACGACGAGCAGGATTCCGGAGCCTTGAAAGCAGTCGACGGTGTAGGCGTCGACGCAGCCGTCGTCGACGAGCCCGTCGACGAGGCAACCTTGGTAGAGCTGTCCTTTTTAACACTCGTAGACGACGTACCTGGGAGTTTCGTCGTCGACGGTTTCTGCTTCTTGTCTGAAGCCACCTCTTGAGTCGGGGTTGAAGGCTTTTTGACCCCACGATCCTTCTCTGAGGAAGGCGAAGAGACTGTAGAAGCCTTTCTCACCTTTTTTGAGGTCAGAAGTTCCTCAGGCTTACCCTGCCTCTCCTTTTCACCTCGGTGAGGAGATTTTTGGGCAGCCGGCCTGTCAGACCTGTCAGAGGTCCCTGGTAAGGCCTTGTGTCGGGACTCGTCTGAAGCAGAAAGGGGGGACCTACCCCTCTTCTGAGACCTTCTGGATGACACCATAGACGAGGAGCCCTCACTGTCCGAAGAGATAATGTCCTTCCGGTCTTTCACCTTCTGAAGCCATGTGAGGAGACGTCCTTCTCTGTCCCTCTGGGTCTTGGCTGAGAAGGATCTGCAAATCGGACAGTCTGTCGGTTTATGGTCCGGATATAAACAGTAGATACAATCCTCATGTTTGTCCTCGACAAACAACCTCTTCTTAGAGCAGGTGGCACAGGCTCTAAAAAGGGCTTTCCTCTCCGACATGCTGAGAAAAAATCCAAGTAGTTGAAGAAAAAACTGAAGAAAACTGAGCAGAGCTCAATGGAGACTCCCTTGCACAACGTGCGGTAGAAAATCTGAGGCTCTGAGCTTCTCTCAGGAAGGTTCTATGGGGTGAGGCTGCTCTGATTGGCTGCTGCAGAAATTTGGTCTCTTTTACACAAAGAGGTGGATAAGCTACAAAATGAGATGAGGCCTAGGCCTTTTTTTTTTCACTTTGTGCTTACTACTATAGTTTTTTACTATTTACCGAGGCTCCCATTCCGACGACGGGGAATGATACAAAGCATGGGAATCTATGAAAGTTCCAATACTGGGGCACTCTGCTTCTACACCCCCACCCGCCAGCTCCGCTCGCCCTCACCACAGTCCCCAGCATTCAAAGAGCAACCTCCGGCGGCAGATCATTCTCCCACCTCGCCGGCAAGACCTGGAACACATCCCCACCCACCTACGGCAGACCCAAGACCTGCTGACCTTCAGAAGACTCCTCAAGACCTGGCTCTTAGAGCAGTAGCAGCACCCCCCAACCCCAGCGCCTTGAGACCCTTACAGGTAAGTAGTGCACTTCACAAATGCTATGATGGATTGATTAATTGATTCACAAATGCTATGATTGACCAAGGCCGGGGGACATGGGCCACACAATTATCTCATGCAGCCGAAGACTTCAAATACCTGGGGGTCTTCATCTCTCCTCTGCCATGATATCGTGGAAACACAACATCAACCCAATACTGACGGGCCTGCACGATGAAACTGCAATCTGTTCCCATCTACCGTTGTCATTGTATGGACGGTCGGCGATTTTTAAAATGGTCTCCCTACAGCGGATATTATACAGGTTGCAAAACTACCCATATAATATTTCCCGCACATGGTTCGCCCAAGTTAATGCAATCTTAAATAAGTTCCTGGGGAATGGGGACGCCATTCCAGTGGCATTGCGCACCTGCTCACAGTCAACATACTGTAAGGGAATCCCGGCGGTGGATATATACACTTATTATGTAGCATCACACCTGTTGATTATTAATGAATGGTGGTACAGCTCAGGGGCAGCCTAAGCCTATACGTTGGAACACTTTATGAAGGAGGGCATTCCAATCCAGAGGTTTCTTTACAGCAACATAAATCTGGATTTCCTACTCCCTTCCAGCAGAATCGTCATCCAGCTCTGGCGATACACAGTCAGAAATATGGGCTGCTAAAACTGCCTGACACAGACGACCCCGCTATGGCATGGCAAATATTGGAGCCCCGTGGTAGAGCTCCCTGGGTTCCACAGGTGGGACCTTATAGTCATTTCCACCCTGGGCGATGATATGCAGGGTACTGCCCTTAAACCGTTCCTGCAATTGAACAAAACTTCCAATTGCATAAGACACAGTTTTATAAGTATTTACAACTAACACACGCACTGACTCCCCTGATTCGCCCGTTAGAAGATCTACCAGAATTCCACCCCCTTGAGGGCCGGCTACTGACCGGGGACTTGGGGGCACATAACATTTGTCAGATTTATCAGACACTGACCACCCATACACGCACTACATTACATAAAAGGGTGTGGGAGGAAGGCATGCCAGATATCACAGAAGATGATTGGAGAGAGGCCCTTACCAGCCGCAGCGGCGCTGCATTCTCCATGCGCTACCTTCTCATCCAATTCAAATACCTCCACTGCATATATTTCACACATTCCCGCTTGTGGAAGATGGGAGTAATTCAGTCCCCTATATGCCTCAGATGCAGAGGGAACCTTTCTCCATACAGTTTGGAGCTGTGGGGCGTTACTGCCATTCTGGTGTAAAATTGCATCCTGCTTAGGCCAGGTCTTATCATGGAATCTCCCAATAGACCCTAAACTATTCCTGCTCAATAGTACGGAGGAGATTAGGGGGATCAGTATAAGCAACACCAACTTTTCCTAGGTCTTACGCTCATCAAAAGAGAGATCGCCCAAGCCTGGAAAGGGATATCCCCACCAACATTAAAAGGGTGGAGGATGACCATGGAAAGATGCATGGGAGTAGAGATTGCAGTTTTCAGGCACAGGGCTTCCCACAAACGCAGGAAAATGTAGTCCCGCTGGTCGGCATATTGGGGCATAGACCTACCCCCTTGCCACAAATTGATCACATATGCATCCCGGTATCTACATCTACTTGATTGTTGCGATAGCCAAAATGTGTAGCTCTGTCATCAATGCCTGTGCGATTAGACATTCTATACCCGAAAAATTGACTAGCAGCCTGTGTTCACAGAATAAGATGTTATATGATATAATTGGTACTATTGATCAGCTATGTCTTTACAATGTATATGGTGGGCGCTGGTCCAACATGTGCCATAACAATTTTATAAAACGTATAAAAAATTTAAAAAACTATTACCAAACATTTTGTGCACTGAATATTGACAATTTTATCACACTAAACCTTTTAACCAGAAGAGTAAAAAAGACTTAATTTCTGAATTCATAGTACAAAGATTAAGTAATCTTTTTAACTAAGACTTGTGCAGTGAAAAAACACGTGAGATAAGAAAAGTATGGTGTTTGAAAAACACAACAATGTACGTTTAAAAAAACCTCAGAAATTTAACACCTTGAAATTAAGACTTTTTTAGAGAATGAACTCTTTTTATATACAGCATAACAATGTGCATTTGTAAACCACGAATTCACCCAAAAGGGTATTTTGGCGATGAATAACAGGTGTTTACTGTTGCCCAAATCAATTACTAATTTTATCGACATCAGAAAGATGAAAAGCTGAGTGGACCCGCCAGGATTTTAACCTGTGACCATGAGGCCAAAAACTGACCCTTTTGTTGTTTACAAACTGATTACTGTAAAACATTTACCATATCAAAAGATCAACAACGTTGAGAAAGTCCTTTGCACTAATAGCTAAATGGGGAAAAACGTCAGTTGGTTTAATATTGAACTTTGGAACCTTGATAGTTGCAAACAAGCTCAGAACATCCCTGTAAAAAGCACAGGGAGTAAAGAGATCTCTTTCAAAACCAGGGTTATGCTTGTTGCATTAATTTGCATGACAAGCATATTAAAGTTACTCATTTGTCCAACTGATGTTTTTGAAAGTATATCTTTCAAACTGTAACAAAGCAGTATAACGTCTTATTATTGACTGATCAGGTGACTTGTACTGTCACCCCAGGTACTTTTCTCATCATCATACCGGTTTATGGAAGAAGGGCCTTACACGTACCAAGGGCTGTGGACCCAAAGGCTGCTAGAGAGTGTACGCTTCAGGACATCAAGGGCAGACGAAAAGGGTCGTCACCCACTAACTAATACTAGATGACGCGTAGGGCCCTATATTGTTATGCAGACGTTTTTAGCATCCACATTGTTGAGAGGATTGGAAGCAAGAAAGGCCCATGGGCCAGGCCAGCCACAGTGCAGCATTGGGTGCTGATCCACTGGTGATCCTGTTAGAAAACTGCAACATGCCTCTACCCATTCAGCAGCCTGCTTTGAGAAGGAATTAACTACAAAGGGGGTTGATTATTCAAGCCTACTGTCAACTAGGACATCAACAGCCAATTCCGGGTATCCTCTATCCTGCTATGAGTGAGAAAATATCTGAATATTTCACATTACGTAATCCAGTGAAACAGTAAGTCTACTGAATACATTAGATACTTTACAATTCAGCTTTATTTAGCCTCATCCTAAAATTCAAGCCACCCGCCTTAAGCCTAACTGGAAATAGTGGTACATTCCAAAAATGTATGTACAACCACACAATGGGCAACCGGGCAATGTGTGTCCAATAACTGAAAATTTGAGCAGCAACCCTGTGTTCTCTCTGTGTAAATTACCCCAAGCATTGCCTTCTCACCAACGGCTGCTGACTGTGTAATGCACAGTGACCTTCAGTGGAGCGTCACATAGCGAAGCGCATAGGACTCACACCTGTATTGTATATCTACACTAGGGGCTCTCCGACGCAATGTCGGTACCTGGCTGGCAGGGAATGGAACTGTGTGGCCAGGACAGAAAAGTATTTATAAAAAGATTCCCTGTATGCAGTAAGCTTGAACACTACTCTTAAAAAAACCCATCTATTTAGACTTCAGCATCCCTTAACCCGATTCACCAGCATCATGAATCCAGTCATGTGTATGAGGGATTTAGCTTCAGTGAAGATGTAATTTGTGAATGTAAAACAAATTTTCTGGAATAAAAGCAAACATTCGTATAAAATTATTTTTTAAGTGTGTTTACCTCGCTGCTTGTGGTAGGCGAGTTCTTTACTTGTTAAACAGAACCAACGTTTCTTAAAATTCTTTTTCCGGATTCGATTTCTTCCTAGAGCTCTTTTCAACATTTCACTGATGAAGAATACAAAAAAAAGTTTAAATGTTGAATTATTTGGAGAATCAAACTTTACTCTTTGGCAAACAAAATAACCAGTAAATGTTCCACTGGTGCTGAAAATGGTTTTCATACCAAGCATTGATTGAACTTATGGATCATTGAACTTCTAATTTTCACCTAAGAATATATTAATGGGTCACAATACTTTAAAGAAAGTGGTATGTACGCTGGAATGGAACAAATGCTACTCCACATATTAACGCTTTGACGAAGAGAACGGAAGCATGAATCAAAATATCAGTTACCAGCTGTGGGAAGATGGTTTCCAATGCAGGGAAGAGAAGCTCCACCATATCTTGCATACTAACAATTGCATATTACTTATACTCACTAATGCCTTGGATTGTTTGCCAAAAAACTCATGTGCCCTCATAACCATGCGTCTTGTGAAACTAATCAGCGATCAAGCTCTCTTGTCGAACTACAGACCAATTTCTGTCCTACCAACCACTAAAAAGTCCTGGGAACTGTGGAAACCTCACATTGCACCTCTGCTTTGGAATCTAACAATCCTCTCTATAAACTTCACTTTGCCTTTAGACCATAATACAGTGCAAAACATATATTTGGTATAGAAAGACTGCAATCCAGTGCTTCAGATTATTCCTCTCAAAGCATAGTCAACAGATAAAACGTGGCCACTACTATTCCAACATTTCACAAAACTTGTAGGGAGAACCAAAGAGCTCTTCTCTTTGCAGACACTCTTGAACAGTTGTATGCCATATAAACCAGCTTTAAAATCCACTGCCATATGTACACCAGTATAAACAAACTATTTTGGATACCACAAGATCAGGAGAACTTCTACTCTATGAAGAACTGCCTCTTTCAGGTGCAACAATGGATGGCTTATCACTTCCTATGCAAGAATAAAGATAAAAGGACTGCCTGCTAGTTAGACCAATGGCACTTTTCCTGGCTGGATCATAAACACCAGGGTCATATTCTCCTACACTATCCTGTAGCACACAAGTGACAACAGAAACCCAAAAGGGCTCCAATATGGCATCCTTCCTAAACTGTACACTCATGAGCAAAATGTTCCCAATCTCGTTGTGGCCCTCATATTACTGCAAATGCTCTCCAACTTAAGAATGAATTGGCACGTTTAGCCAAAAAAAAGGCTGTACTGTATGGTTGTGTAATAGAATGCTGAATGAGCATACAAGGAGAGTTATTTCAAGAGTCCTCTCATGGACAAGGTAAACCTGATGCATTTACACTTGACCTATTTTGTGATCCACTGAGCGATCACAATTTTAGCTTGAACCACTTTACAAATATTCACATGGTAATACATTTTATTGGGGCTTCCATTCAAATAGATACAATTATAAATCAATGTCAAGGTTTTCCTAGCTCCTAACAGCAGAACCCGCGTAGAGGTTCACACAGCAATTCACCCAGTCCGTCTCACAAAATCGGAGGTAGCTGAGATGTACAGTAAAGCCAACATGGTTGAATTCAGCTTGTCCACTACCCTGCAGGAAGCTGACAAGATGCCACAGAGAATGATGCTTTTTCCATTAAACTATGATTTGTGGTTGTAAAAAACGATTCTATTGGCACAGCTACTATCTTACTTTGTGTCAGAACGTCATCCATTGTAGAAGGGGGAAAGGTGTGGGTGGTATCAAAGGTGGGAATATTTAAAAATGATCAAGAATGACTAACTATATTTTTCACTGTGGTGATCCCAGTTGTCATGCAGCAAAACTGAAATATTAGGTGAATTAGACTGGGCGTTGTTTCTCTACATGCTTCCTGCAGCCATTCCTCTTTGACACTGCAGAGTTTGTTTCACATATGTGGAAGACGTTTACCACACAATCAATGGTACTTCTAAGGAGCTGAGCCACAGCAACTAATGATTTGCTGGGTCATATAGAGGTAAGGGTCAACATTTCCAGACAAACCTGCACACATATTCCATTCTAGATCTAACTTTGTTAAAGTAAAGCTCATGCTACCCAGGACATAAATTCCTTTACAGATCGTTTGCTTGACTTCTTTTTGTTACACAAAGTTCCAAGTCACACTACAACAGAAGCCTATTTGCTTATTTTATTCGAAGAGGGGTACAAAAAGTACTTTGACATTGGTTTTGAGATGGGACATGCCACATCATGCAACATCATTCTATATCAGCTTGCTGACTTCTGGAGCTAGGCGCAAAGCCTAACAGGAGGAGAACTAGCTGCGTGCATGCCCGGCACAGAATATCCTTCCAATCATTTTTAAAAAACTGACCGCCAACACCAATGCTAAGACATGCAAATATTTTCTTAACAGAGGAGAAAATGAGAAAACAGTTTTTTTTGTTTAAGCAGAAAGGAAACATTTTCATACAGCAGTGTGATAGGAAATCTAACCAGTCCAAAGTTATTATTGCTATTTATAACCAATGGAAATAACCAACAAAACAGTGCAATAAAAATAAACGTTATCCTACTGTTCTGAATGCATGGTTGACACCCTAAAATGTCCATCAAATGCAAGCATGACTATCATACCAACACACTCAGTTCACTGGGATTAAAAACAAAGATCAAACAGAACATTCAACTGTTTTACCCTTCTTTCAGAAGTAGTGGTTCACTCAATCCACTTGGCTCTTTACTTCCAGTAGATGAAATTTCTTCTAAAAACTACAAGGAAAAAGGTAATTAGGACTGAATTATCAGCAACCTCTCTTCTGACATATATTTACTGTATGCACTATAAAAAAAGACGCACCCTTTCGGATGATCTGCAAAAGACAGAACTCACTATAGACACTAGTAGGTGTCGCCATGAAGGGATTCCCTTAGAGTCTTATCCACATAAGCCGTCCCAGCTAAAACAGAATACAAAGTAAACCTTTTCTCTGAAAGAGACTGTTTCATTACAGCTTTTACACAAGTACAGATACCAGAACCAGTGGTGGTTCACTTGCTTGAAAGTTTTGTTGCCAGAGTGAGGTCCTACTGGGGCCAAAGTGGGCTTGACTCTAAAAGCCTTGGAGATGTTGAAAAGGGTTTGTTGTGTATGTTGTCCAAAGAGTCAAGAGCTGGTTATGCAGACAACCAGAGGCTATAACTGAAAGCTCTGTTAATTCAGTCTTGTTTCAGGCAGTAGGTCCACATTTTTTCTAGTGCTAACTTCCCTCAAAATCAAACAGACTCATCTCATCCTTTTCAAAGAAGCTTATTTAAGAAAAAAAAGGAACACAAATCCATAAACTATTAGTCTCTAGGAAACCACATTCTGGGCTACTAATTATCTACAAAGCTCTTCAAGTGTGTCCTAAATGAGTCAAATAATTACTTAACTTAGTCCATACAAGGTAATAACTCCTTAAAAAGCACCACAAATTGTGATTGTTTCTAAGCTCTAGAATGCAGATATTGCAGCAGAGGGCCTGCTTTGGGTAACTAGGTCGATGCTCTTTTTAGATGGACCACAAAGAATTTGTCCACATAATACTGGAATGAGATTGGCAAGGTTGGAAATCCCTTCCGTAGCCACGAAAAGGGCGAAAAGCAGACACAGGCCGATATGAAGTGGAGAGGCTCAAGGACTTGGCTGCAGCCCGCGAGTCCTTGAAACGCTCAAACGCTCAGGGCCAGACTGGCCATAGCAGGCCCCGGGCATTTCCCCGGTAGGCTGCTAGGGTGGGGCCGGTTTTGGGCCCCTGGGGACTTTTTTTTGTTACTGGGGGTCGGCAATATCGGCCCCCTGTAACAAATTCGGCCCTAGCAAACTGCTTGGCTCCACTCCCCCTCAAGGGGGGACCAGCTGAGCAGTTTGCCAGGGCCGGTTTCTGTTCCCAGTCCAGCCCTGCAAGCGCTGCATCTGCCTTGTCTCCGAAGAGACGGGAGCCATCAAAGGGCATGTCCACAAGGTTAGCTTGGACATCCCCCGAAAAGCCAGACGTCATCAGCCAGGTGTGGCGCCTAACAGCCACTGTTGAACTCACTCTGCCTAGCGAGTTTGTCGCGTCTAAGCCATATTGTATGGCAAACTTCACTGCATTTCTCCCATTTGTAAAAGCTTAGAAGAGGAGAGTCCAGTCCCCCTCCAAGACTCTTGGCAGCACTTGCGCAACCATATTCCATAGCGAATTGGAGTAACGGTCCAAGAGGCATGCACTTTGTACTGACCGCAATGCTAGGCTGGTTGAAAAAAAGATCTTCTTACCGAAGCTGTTCAGCCTTTTGGATTTCCCGTCCGGGGGGTGCGAAAGGGAGTGCAGTATGGGAAGTGGAGGCTTGGACCACCATGATCTGTGGGGTGGGATCGGGGAGGGGGGTGAAAGCTGCGTCACCCGGTGCAGAGCATAGTGAGCGGGCAATACTTCTATTCACAGGAGCCCCTGTGCTGGGCCTGGACCAGGTGCCCAATAGAAAGTCTGTCAAAACATTGTTAAAATTCAGCAAGGGTTCTGAGGTAGAGTACCACACAGCAAGACCTACGTCAAGACATTAGTCTTGACAGCCACCGTAGGAAGCTGCAGGTCGAGTCCTACGCATCACCAATGCAAAAGAAGCTTGCCTCCTCAATAGCCAGGTTAGGGAGAGACAGCATGCCATAACCCAGGGAGGTGTCAATGCCGCTGGTATCACCTAGGTACTCATACCAGTCCGGTTCTAGATTAGTTGCAGGATTTTTAAGAGAGCTTGCTGCCCCTCCCAATCATCATCATCCGGCTCCATGTTGTCTGGCATGCAGAGGGTCTCCATGTTGGACATGGCACCGGGGAAGGTCGACGTGGTGCGACCGGCGCCTGTCTTATCCAGGAAGAGGAGGCCGTGGCGCAGGGGACGGAGGGGCCGAGCCCACAGGGTCTCCTTACACTGGGCCTGAGGTGCCCGAAGGTGCACCAGCAGGGTCAGGCTGCCGGAATAGGGCGCACATGGCATCATAAAATCCTTGTTGGACGGGGGCCGCTCACGGCCCTGGAAAGGGAGGGAAACACAGAGCCTGAGGTGCCCGAAGTTGCACCGGCAGGGTCAGGCTGCCGGAATATGGCGCACATGGCATAACATTTTTTTTAGTTGGACGGGGGTCGCTCCCGACCCTAGAAAGGGAGAGAAACACCGAGCCGATCCAAGCACCTGCTCAGCAGAGCGGGCCTCGAATGTCGGGACTCCTCTTTCTCATCACAGGACGGACTGGGCGAAGTCGAAGTGCACTTGGACTTCTTGTGCTCATCTGACTGCGATGACTTCGCCTGGGAGGAAGAAGACTTCGACCCCCCCCCTTACCCCCCGGAGTGGTGCTCAGAACTTCCTCTTGACCATAACCAGGATCAAACAAGGCGACCTCTGCGGCCCCACATGCTGGACCGCGATTAGCTTTAGGGACCGCTGCCTCAAAGCCTTCGGCACCATGGCCTGCCAGTCAGGGCACTACTTCGGATCGTGGTCCTGCTCCACGCACCAAAGACACACCAGATTGGGGTCTGTGACCAACATGGTGTGGTGACAGGCGTTGCATGGCTTGAACACAGAGGTCTTCTTGGTGGACATAACTACTCACAAAACAAAGTCGAAAAAAGTCTGTCAGAAAGTGGCAGTGGGTAGCTCTCTTCGACGTATCTGCGCTGGCTGGTGCTGAAAGAAAATAATTGATGTCAGCGCGCCAGGTTGGAACCTATATGGACGATGCGGACGTCATGACGATGGCAAACCAGACGACTATGACGTCATTCGGTGTCGACCGACCCCACCTAACAGCACGCAGGGGTACTGCTATCAAAAATCATCCGGATCCAGCCTGATGCCTGGAATTTCAAAGGTGAATATTCTGCGGCTAGATTTTTCCATCAGATAGGAGGTTTTTGTCTTGATTAATTTTTTTATTTTTTTTTTAACGACTGAAATTTCTGAATTTCACATTACACAATTTTTGTGACATTGCACAGCTTGTGAAAGTTTACATAATTTCTGTTTTCTGGAGATGGATCTGAGCAGATAAAATCTTGTGGAAGACATTTTCCTGTGGAACCAGTCTCCTGATGGTATCTCAGGTAACTTTTGAATGTAAGGTATGGTCTCACAGTTAATTTTCATGCGGTACCACCAAGAAAATTTCACCAAATTCCACATGGTTTTTTATAATTTTCATGAAGAAAAAAAAAAAAATCACAATTTTGCTCATCCTTAGCTTTGTCCATTGTGGGAAACACTCAGGAAACCTTAATACCTTCTGCTGAATGATAATATTAGAAGAGGGTAAAGTAGAACATGTCTGACACCTTCTGACTTAGAGGATAATGTTTCCTTACTGACTATCTTCCCAGACCTTGGCAGGCAGTTCATGGATATGCAGAATTTCACATTCCGAGCGGCACATCTTTTGAATGTTTCTCCTCTACAGATACCAGTGATGATGTTTGTTTGAAACCCAAACTTGCACCAGATTGCTGCTCTACAATATGGGCATGACAGCTGAAATTCAATGGTCTTCGAACAATATGCAATTCATTTCAACAGCCCTGTGTCCACTGGGGCTGTGTACATGCACTGTCCAAGATTCCTACTGCCTACACTATATTTACGAATGTAGAGTCAAGGGAAGTAGGAAGTACGCAGAACACACTTAAACCATACAGTTCTTACATTTTGAATCAAGATATTGTTACCTTCCATATTTTCCTTCACCAGGCCTTAAAATTTAGCATTTCAACCATGTGTCAAGCCCTAAGAAAGTGTTTAAAGAGGAGGTAATGTGTTTTTCTATGTTTTTAGAAATTCCCCATTTCATGTGTTATATTGGGAACAGCTGCTGCAGGATTAAAATATTTTTTTTCAAAATATTCATCACAAAAAGGTTTGTGTGGGTCTTAAGACGCAAAAGAAATGCTATGTTAATTAACGAAAAACTATTATCAAAAACATTTGATTCAGATTACCTTTTTAACAGCATCCGTGTAACCCTCTTCTTGAAAAAGTTTGAAAAACTCACACATGAAAGATTCTTTGAAGCTCGACTGAAAGAAAGTGTTATATTTAGTAACAGTATCACTAATGTACGGACATGAAATTCCATTACTACAAAGGAGGTATGGCAATGCCAGAAATAAAAAAAAAACAGCTGGAGACGTACCAGTTTGCTTTTGGACAAGCTTAACCAGCTACCCAAGGTCTGGATGGTTTTTGAGATGAGAGTCAATGTTCGTGATGTTTGTGGGTCCTAAAAGTGAAAATAACAGCATTATATTTCAAGTATTTTTTTAATGTTCATACTCCATGAGCGAACAAAATGAAGAAAAAAAAGGAGGGCTTTCCTGTTCTCAATTTAGTTAGGATAGATTGTGTTTAACCTCTTTAAAATCCATATACTTGCAACTCATCTAAAGATAAGTTCTACATACAGATCCATGCTCAAATAGATTTTGTTTAGGGTTATTGCTTTGAAGTACCGGAGCATAGAAATTAGGCTGTTCCTAATTATTAAGGCATGTGCCCAGAGATTAAGAACTCTCATCAATTAGAAAAGAATCCAAAAGGTATCAGAAAGACGTGTTGCAGGAGTCCAAATATGTTTGAAATGCACGTCAATAAGGATGTCCACAGTTGATCATAAGAGTTCCATGAACAAGGAAGTAGGTAAGCAGGTCAAAGCTGTACCAAATAGATCACAATAGATATGCTATCCTTTTTCCCCCAACAGTTAATTTCTAGTATCAAGTTAAAATGATTTTTCCTAGATGTAGGAAGCTGGCTCTGTATATACTATACCAAAGTAAGGTATAGCATGCACGGAGTCCAGGGGATCCCCAGAGGTATAGCAGAGGTTAAATTTGATAATCACTAACAGCTCTCTTTGTGGTAGCGTGGTCGAGCAGTTAGGCTTATCAGGAGGCTGTGTTAATCATTTATTGAATCCAGACCAATTAGGTAAGTAAAACAAAAGGTATACCTATGTTTTATTTCTAGAACCAAGCAAGACTTGGTACCGGAAAGTAGAATATGCTTTACAAGGAAATGCAGTTGTGGATGAAACTGTAATCGTTACATGTTTGTATTTGCTTTTAAAACAATTTATAATACACAGAAATCACGTTTAGTTACTTTTAGATTACTTTGCAGTTACTTTGGGTATTGGAGAGGATATGCTGAGATATCACACACTGGAGTCTACCACGGTCAGGTAGCTACTACAATTTTGTGATTAAAGCAAAGCTACTTAGTTTTCAATACTAAAGTTCAGCTCAACAGAACATTTTAAGAACATAAATCACAACATTGGTACCTATGTGACAAAGGTTATCAGTTTGCAGGTAAGTAAATGACCTGCAAGAATAGTTTTGGGGTATAAGAACCAAGGTTTAGTTAGGCACGCCGGTTTTACTGCCTCGGACACCGTTGGTCCCCACAGGAAAAGAAATGTATTGCATCGACATGACAATTTGAAAAATCAGTTTTATCAGAGTGCTCGCAGAACAGTCTGTAACATAATAAACTTCAATAGATCTATCTAAGAACATATGAATTGACTTTTGGGGACCCTCATACATACAAGGCACAGAAAATTATCTACATACAGGGGTGTCAACTCTCGATAAAGTCGTGGACACGTATATCTCTGAATCCCAAAAAAAGATCAACAGGAGAATCCATCATGGCAAGGCATTATTGAGACCAATAAGGAGAGATTGTCTTATTTAGAGGACCCGCCAAAAAAGAAAGACTGCTAGCCAAATACTAGCATTGTGGTCGACCTACTTATAAGGCATTTCATTGTACCCCTACAGCATATGAATTGAGACGGTCCTGAAGAAGGTGGTCAAGATAAGGCTTATTCCACCGAAATGCGCATCGACCTAGTCATATTCGCTCAGCCCACGATATAGTCATGGAGACCTCAAACATTGCTGTCCCCTTCTGACCAGGATGCATCTGTGGTTCAGGGCTGATTGTTAGTGAGTTTGGTATGAGCGAGAATGAATGTGGATCTAATGGAGTGATCTGAATTGCTGGTATGAATCATGGGGTGCACTGCAGATCAGTGTTTTTTGTTGTATAAAGAAAAATGTAACTGTTTGTGCATTAATGAAATGTAGAAAAAAGAATATGAAAAAAAGATTTTGTAATAATATGTATGTCTTTTAAGGAAACATATTTTCGGTTCACTTTTTGCTATCATTAATTAAAATAAGTATAAAATATTTAGCAAAATGAATAAAAATATATTTGTTATTATGTTGTTGGTGGCAGTTTTAGCCCACATGTCAAAGAAATAGAGGTCAAGTGGGAGGTTGTATAATAGTATTGTTGTTGTGGTTGTTCACATTTTCCTCCCAGACATACCTCACCCTCCGAGGAGGGCCCCCTTTATATAGCAAGGCACTCAAATTGCACCACCGGCTGCCGGGTGCAGAATGCAGTGGCCCATTGTTAGTCAACGGGGCTAAGGGGGCCTTTGGTCAGGGACTGCTTACGAGTAGGCCACTCTGGTGTGGGAGCAAAGATCCTAGGTTTAAGATCAGCACCGCAGGGGCAAAAATTAGCACAGGGGCTGCACCACCAGCGGCACAGAGGCAGCCAGGTGCAGAGTGCCAAGAAGACGTAGGGGACCCTGTGGACTGCAATTGAGATCGCCGGTTCAAACAAAAGACTGCAGGCTGGGGCAGGGAGGTTTCCAGAATGTGACCACCGGCAGGAGAGTTAAGTTGGGTTCTTTGGGGATGCGTGGTCACTGTCGGTAGGGCCACCCAAGGCCATGGGGCGTCGGGTGCAGCAGTGTCTTTTGGTGTCAGGTGTTCTTACCAGCTCCGGTCAAGGTCGGGGGGACCCTTCAGGGTGAGGCTGCAGGAGTTGGCTTGAAGCTTGAGGTAGGTTGAGGTGTCCTTTTCTTCCTGGTCAGAACAGCTCTTTGGTCTCTTCCTTGAATCTGAAGAGGCAAGGCTCGAGGTTGACCCTAAAAACTGAATTTAGGGGTGTTTACAGGGGTATGCAGGTCCAGACCAATGGGTCTCTTCCTTGGTGTGGGTACACCCCCCATTTTACCACCCTCCAGAGGGAGGGGGGCATGAGCCTCTCCCTAATTGGCTTGGTCCCCTCATCTTCAGGATAGAGGGGACTGAGATGTGTGCTTTACCTTGCCTCCCCCACCTGAGGGGTGAGGTTGGCAAAGATAGGCACAACTCTCCTCCTAACTTGGTTTTCCCACCGATTCTCCCACCCAAAGTGGGGGACAGTAGAGGTGGGAGAAAGTTACTGGGGACAACAAAAGGCAGGGACAGCTTAAAAGAGGCAGGCCTTTGAAGATTCCCCTTCGTTGACCCAGCCCATCCTTGGGGAGGAGGCATGACACCCCTGCCCAGGATGGGCTTTGTTGCTCGACCCAGAGAACCGAGGCCTCTACTCAGGGGTCCAGAAACCAGTCTGATGGTGGCAAATGGCAGGTAGCCATTCAGGAACCACACCAGGGCTGGTCGTTTTTGAGGGGGCATCTTTAAGATGCCCTCTGAGTTCATTTTACATTAAATCCCACACTGGCATCAGAGTGGGTTTATTGTGCTGAGCCATTTGCTACCAAACTGTCCAGGTTTCAGTAAAGCCATTATGGAGCCGTGGAGCTTATACTGACCAACTCCCAGACCATGTAGTTTATGGCTGTACTGCACTTACATTGTCCAAGAATGGACTTAGACACTGTAGGGGTACAGTGCTCATACAACTGGCACACTAACCTGTGGTCTGGTGCACCCTGCTACAAGGGTGGCTTACCTAGGCCATAGGCAGTGGATTGCAAGCATGGCACACAGGGATGTGTGCCATGCAGACTCTTCATTTTTCTCTGCACCAAAACAAGCACCCTGCAATAGCAGTGCATGGGTGTTAAGGTGCAGAGCCCTTAAAGGTGCCACAATATGTGTTGCAGCCCTTAGAGGCCTTCCCTGGTCACAGTGCCCATTGTACCTTTTACCAGGGGCTTACATGTGGCCAGAGGTGTGCCAATTGTGGGGACAAAGGTACAGTTTTGGGAAAGAACACAGTCCCTGGGAACCTGAAAGGCAGGGACCCAGGGCACATCAAGTCAAGTTGCATCACATGTCAAGCAAAAAGGGGCACTTTCCTACACTAGAGTTCACATAAATGAGATATTGATGTTCTCAAACATTTAAAAGATCATGATTTGTCACATGTTTTTAACAAATATCACATTATGTGCCTTAATTCAACTACTTTTTTTTAGATCCATGAGCTTTTGATTATATCAACACTAAATTGGGGAATCATTCAAAAATCCTTTTTCCACAAGTGAGAACACAGGGAGAAGCCTGGGGGCTATCAGGGGTTCCCCTGCTCCAATTGTGACAACTGGAGTATATTAATTCGGTTGTTCCATGAACCACCTTACTACTGGACTAATAACTAAACAAGAGGTACAATCTTTTTAGCAATTGATCCTCAAAGTAGAGAAGTAGAGCAATCCAAGGTTACTTGAGGGAAAGGTGGTGAGTGTTAAGAGACCCAAGACATCATAATAGCGTGCAACAGTGAGAAAGGTCCTGACAGTGCTTTATTGTCTAAAACCAGAAACTACTTTAATCAGTCCACAAAGCTTAAAAACGACAAATAAACATATGAGAATACAAATAAACATACTAGAATAAGTCAAGCGGGCTTGTTAGCAGTTTAAACAAGTTACTATATTAATGTTCCCACTGTACTTGCCTATGTTTTAGCTTGAATGGCTGCCCAAGAGATACGCAACCTTGTGGACAGCTCTCTTGAACTGTAAGAGCTGGTGCAGCCAATTAGGAAGCCAGAGTTGTGCGCATGCAGATTCAGATCAGCAGACAAATGGAGTGGATTGAGGTGCTCGACAGCAGATAGACTGTCCTTGCAAAGATTAAGCAACTGTGGCCTGTTGTGGTCCTCCGAAATTCTCTGCAGCTTTGGCCACCGTGTATTCAAATCCTGCACCTCTTGCTGAACCCAAGATCCTCCACCCAAACAAGGTCACTATCCCACACCAACACATCAATGGGGTCCACACAGGACGAGGAGATCATCCTCAAGAGGGAGTCTTCAGCAGGGGTACTTAAGCTAATCCATGATGCCAATGAACCAGGATCCCAGGAGCGACAACGCAGCATTGATAACATGAGCCCGGATCTGGGGAACCAAATGCTCCAGGAGGTGGGAACAAAACTAGCCAGTCACAGTTGGGTTACTCTGCGCCTAAGGTCACAAACAAGGGGCCACAGCAGCCAGGATTTTCTGCACACAGTCTCACAAACAATTTCTCTAAACCAGCCATATGGATTAGGTGGGGTCTGCAGAATCAAGGCCCTTAAACCTACTAACCTTACTATGACTCCTGGCTCAAGGAGGTGGGCAGAGTGATCTCAGTGACACTAGGGGGCAGACACTATGGAGTTCGGAGACTGTGGAAGCTCACAAGAGTGACTGTGAAACTGGTCTTGGGAGTTCAACAAAGTTGTAAGAAGTTGTTGAACAGAATCCCCTTACAGAAGCTCCCATGCCTAAAGGGTCTCACTGGGATGCAATCTCCTTATCTGGACAGCTTTCCCCAGCTGCAAGGTAACTTCAGTGCTCTGTCTCTGCAGAGGTTAGGCTTTTTCGTGCAAGGGCAAGGCACAATACTTATAGTAAAATCCTTGGATTCTCCAAGTCTGTGGACAACTAAGCAAGGAAGGAGGGTGTCTTGGACCCGTGACATGTAGCTTAACCATCATTCAAATAGAGTGATATGTACTACTTTTAAGGTCGGACGTATCCTAGCACCCATTCACTGAGTTTGTGCCCTCATCTTGTACCAGCTGACAGACAAGAATTTACATTTCTGCAAGCCTATTCTCAATTTAAAGGTGTTGGATAACTTCTGCATTATGTCCTAGGCATAAACGCTGACCTGTAGAATCAAAAGGAAGAGGGTATGGAGTCTGTATGCCCTGTGAAAGTGGAAGAACAAAGGACACAAAAGGAATGCAGAGAATGCTTCAGTAGCTGCCACACAAATCTGTCAGGGTGAACCTAGTGGGACAGGGAAGCAAGGGAAGAAAGTCACATGGGAATGTCTTTGCACATCAAATGTGCTTTCCTCCCGTCCTTTAGTTGCAGACATCTGTTGTACTTCAAAATAGGGAGACTAGGGTATTTCCAGGCAGTTCATAAATACATAGAGGTTTCAAAATGGATTAGTGTCCCCAAATAGTGAACACTCACCTCACAGTATGCATGGAAGGCACAAATGCATCTTTCTTCTATATCCCACATTGATAGAGCAAGAATCCCAGCTGAGTGCTACTAGGCAAACGTCTTGCCAGGAGAAGCCAGTAAGCAACTCTCCCTGAAGGCATCAGGAAAAAAGACTTTTCAATCTGGTGAGTCGCTCACAACATATCCAAATCCTTAATGCCTGGTGCAAATACAATAGTCATACTCAAAAGTGGGGGTGCGCTTTCTACCTCAGAGCCACACTTGGAGATCTCAACATTAAATGGATATGTCCACCACACATGCTTGATTTTTAACCTCATGGTGGTACTCAGTGAAAACATGCAGAGACTTGCTAACATGGAACACAAGACAGGGGTGAATGCTCTGCAGACAGAAGAATTTTCTATCCAAATCACATGTGTAAGTGGGCCTTAATCTTAAATATTCAGGCCTAAGCCACACCTACTTACAGAAAAAGAATCAGGTTGTTGGTGAAGCAGAAAACCAGGGACTGGCCGGGAGACACTGTGGATTAGCTTGATATCTCTTTTTGGAAAGGGTTGAAGACCTGTTTTGGTGAAAAAAAGCCAAGGAAATAGATTGCCCACTACAGTTGCTTTGGAATTAGAAGACCTCATGGGTTTGGTTAACGTTTAGTTATTATTTCTTGTACCCTGCCTCTGTTCAAGTAAATTACATATTTTTAAAATGCTTAAATGGAGTACTGCACGTCTCAAAGGATATTTCATGTATTTTCACTGCCGAAGTTTGAGCAATCAGTATTACCATATAATGCATGTGATTCTGAAATCCATGTATAAAATCATGTTTCTAATTTCTTTATAATAGGCAACTTGTGACACACCCAGTTACCTATTTTAAAGACATGACCTAGCCGCTCAACTGTAATAAGCTATTACAGTTGAGTTTGGAAGTCACAATTCCTGCTGCCAGACCTAGCAGCCGAGGGGATAGGCAGGTCAGGCCACGGAGTGTAATTAAAGTGGCTGTTTAATGAACAAAACAATAGTTTTCTTCCTTCAGATTGGTTTTTCTAGACGTACAGTAACAAGGTGACCGGACATTTATGGCAACATGTATATTTTTGCACTCCCTATGTAATTATAGAAGAGTTGGAATCATTCAAAATGTTTCTACACATTTCAAGCAACTGCACATTAATTTTAAAACTAATATGCATTAAACAGATTCTAAAATCTTTTTGCTACAAATATCTAACAGCTTGTTTTGATGTGTTTAATATTTCATCAGAGATTCTACTTTTATTCTTCATGTTTGCAAACAATCTTTTGCTTTCATATGGAAAACCACACACCAAGGATTTAAGTGATTTATGGGAAAGCTGATGGGGAGACCATTATTATATGGAATAAATAACCTCCACCATACATTAAAAGGATATTGCAGGTCACCTCAGAGTTCCATAGCCTTATAAAGGAACTCAGCCTTGTTTCTCTATATGATCATGGAAATTCTCAGTGACTTGCAATATCATTATAATGTAAGAAAGGGGGTACTTTATTCCATATATAATCTTCTATCACTATGCTACAAGATTGGAGATAAACTACAGAACAAATGAATCCGTATTTTGGATGGAAATCGTACTACACACCCAATATAGTCCTGATATGCCATAACTGGATATTATCAGACATACAGCGGCTAATTTCCACCCAACAGCTCTCATTACACAAAACAAACAGAACACTTATGAAAAGAACACATTGAACAGACCCCTGATGCCCTCATGCTCACAATACAACACCACAGCCACATACCTGGTAAAGGACTGCAGAGTCAGCAGAGCCAGCACACACACCACACAAAAATACACAATACAAACATTCAGAAAAAGGATGTGTGAGCATACCACATCCCCAAGCGCGCCACATCACAACAAGAATGGTACTTGTTTAGTGATGCCTGTCTAGAATCATATACACAATTATAAGATGGAGCTTTAGTCTACTTGACTGTGGTACTTAACTGCTGTTGTGTTTAGCTATTAATTCAATACATTGAATATTTAAGCTAATTGTGGAGTAGAAAAAAAATAAGGTAAAGTGGGAATTTTCCAGTTGTACTTCAGTCTCTACAGGCAAAATTTCAATTTTTTACACTGGCATTGCAATCAAAATTGCTATTGACATGTAAGTCTCAATGACTGTGCTTTAGTTGAACATTAACTAAGTGAGGGTGAGAGTACCTGAGAGAATTGCACGATCCAAATAATAGACTAAGCTTTGGGAGTTTATGCAAAGGTCTATAAATACTTCAAAAACACATTCATGAACAGTGAAAGCACCATAGGAATATTTTAAAACTACATAGTCATGGCAAGAAGTCAGGGACTTAAAGATTAAAGGTAAAGTCTTGGTTAATATTTTATTATAAAACATCTTTAGTGTGTCATTAATTCCCATCATTTCTCTTTGAAAACTGGTTCATATCACCCAAAGCACAAGTTATTTGTGTAACGATATATCTGTAAAAGACATTAGTTAGGGATAGATTCCTTACCTTAGAATATCCCCAGGCGTCAGATTGGATCCGGAAAGTTTTTCGTCAGCAGTACCCCTCCGCGTCGGTTGGTGGCGTCGATCTGCTCAGCGTCCCTCTATGGTATCGTAATCGCAGAGATGACGTCACAAAGACTACTTAGGCGCCACCCATGCACGCTGACGTCAGTTCTTTACACGACTTTCCGAGCCGGGAACGCAGAGCCATGCAACAAACTGACAACTGGTGTCATTAAACTAGGGCCCTGAAAGGGATGACCTTAACCCTAGAAATCAGTTCGCAGAACAGTGAGGATGGGTGGGGCGGTAAGGAATCTATCGCTAACTAATGTCTCTTACAGATATATCATTACACAAGTAGTAACTTATGAATCTAAAAGAGACACGTTAGTGATATATTCCTTACCTTAGAATAGATACCCCAGCAATACCAACTGTGGTTTTGCATTTGTCACCCTGAGTGGGATGGGTATGCTCAAAAGTGAGTCCCATGCTCTCCACACCACTGGAGTCAAGCTATCCTGGCTGAAGATGGCAGATAGCCAGAAACCGGTTCTAGGATGCTTGATTCCGGTCCAGGAATGACATGGCTTGGGAGTTCGGGCTGGACTGTTCCCATGAGGCACAGGGTCAAGGCTGATTTGCATATGGCTGTGTCTGAACTGGGGTGGTGTGGAGTGCAAAAAAAACGATGGATTTAGGCCCAGATCTCTGTACTGGGGTGAATGTATGACATTGTTCTGCATTCTGTCCATCAACTGTGGTTTTGCATCAGATAGAACGAGAGCGCACGTTTTGGGTCCGTACGGTGGAGCCTCCCAAGCTTTTGAAGGATGCGGAGGCGGAAAGAAGGTGGTCAAAGTGATGGTCTGCCCGATGTGGAAGGGCGTGACAACCTGTGGCAAGAAAGGACGAGCCCGTAAAACCACGTTGTCCGGATGAACAGAAAGGAAAGGAGGTTTCGAAAAAAGAGCCTGGAGCTCACTCACTCTTCGGGCAGAGGTGATAGCGACCGGGAAAGCTGTCCGAAGACATAATGGACAGTTATGCAAGGGCTCAAAGGGAGCGCACATCAGATAGGTCAAGACAAGATTTAAGTCCCATTGAGGCATTCTGAAAGGCACGGGAGGAAACGTGTGTGTAATGACCTTGAGGAAGCGGTTAACAACTGTGGACTTAAAAAAAGAAGGCTGCTCTGGAAGCTGTAGAAAGGCGGAGATGGCCGAAAGATAACCATTGATAGTGCCTAGAGAAGAGCCCTGCTGGGCCAAAGAAAGAAGGAACAGAAGCACCTCAGAAAGAGGGGCAGAAAGGGGATCCACAGCCTTGGCTGTGCACCATGCCACAAACTTGTTCCACCTGCAGGCGTATACCGTCTTAGTGGAGGGATGCCTGGCTGCCAGAATGACATCCCAGACTTCGGGAGGAAGATCGAAAGCTGTCAACTGTCACCACTCAATCCCCATGTATGAAGGTGGAGGCTGGACAGGTTTGGGTGGAGGACCGTCCCCAGCTGCAACAAAAGATCCTTCTGAAGAGGCAGTCGGATCAGGGGATCGATCCCCATGCTGAGTAGCTCGGGATACCAGTATCTTCGTGCCCAATCCGGAGCCACAGGATGACTTGGGCCTGGTGCGCCGAATCATTTTCAGCACTCTGGGCAGAAGTGGTATAGGCAGAAAGGCATACAACAGACCGCAGCTCCACTTGCATGGAAAAGCGTTGCAGAGCGAGTGCTGCACTGGAAATTCCAACGCGCAGAACTGCTGACATTGCGCGTTCTCTTCGGTGTCGAACAGATCTAACCAAGGCTCTCCCCACTACAGAAAGAGACCTTGTGCCACGTCAGAGTTCAGACGTGATTCGTGATCCATCATGCACCGGCGGCGGAGTTTGTCCGCCCTACCATTCAGAGGGCCTGCCAGGTGTTGACCCACCAAGGTAATGCCTTGATCTTCCAGCCATGTCTAGAGGTGCAGGGCCTGCTGACAAAGGGTCCACGACACCACCCCGCCCTGTTTGCTGCAATATCACATGGCGGTGGTGTTGTCCGTGAACACCTGCACCACACTTCCCCGGACAGTGGGAAGGAATGCTTTCAGTGTAAGTCGGATCGCCTGAAGTTCCGAAAAGTTCATATGGAGGCGGGGCTCCGCCAGAGGCCTCTGATCTCCGCCTCTCCCAAGTGGCTGCCCTGTCCCAGGAGAGATGCATCAGTCACTGTGTGCTCCGGTTGTGGAAGGGAGAGGGATCTGCCATTGACCCAACTGCGATTCGTGAGCCACCACTGCAATTGTAATTGTCGCGTAGAGTCCTTTAAACGCTCCAGCGCACTGTCTGTCTTATCGCCAAACAGGCGAGTACCATCAAAGGGCATGTCCCTGAGGGAACTCTGAACATCCCCTGAAAACCCCGTGGACTGCAGCCAGGCATGGCGACGTAGGGCCACTGTCATGAAGATCGCCCTACCCAGAGAGTCCGCGGTGTCCAGCCCACACCGGATGGCGAACTTTGCGGCGTCTTTCCCCTCCGCAACAGCTTGGGAAAGTACAGCCCAAACCTCCTCCAGACACTGGGGCAGTGTCTCCGCCACTGTGTCCCACACAGCGGGAGAGTAGCGGCCCAAGAGCCATGCAGTGTTGACTGACCACAGCCCCAAGCTGGCACAGGAAAACAATTTCTTGCCAAACTGCTCCAGCTTCTTTGATTCCTTATACGGCGGGCGGTAGGGAATGCGCTTTGGGAAGTGGAGGCCTGGATAACCAGGTTCTACGGAGTAGGATGGTTCGTTAAAAAGGCAGGGTCACCTGGCGCTGACGCCTGGCCACGTTCTTATCCACAGGAACCCCAATGGCTGGTCTAGACAAGGTGCCCATCAAACATCCCTTAACGCCTCATTGAACGGAAGCAGAGGTACCATTGAACTTGCCGCCGGCTGAAGAGCTTCAGTGAGGTGGTTGGTTTTGAGAGTGAAAGTAGGCAGATCAAGGTAAAGGGCCTCAGCTGCTCTACGGAGCACCACAGTATATGTGGCGCCCTCCTCCATAACAGCAGGAGGAAACAGAAAACCAGGCACAGAGGAGAGGTCAAGGCCACCTGCATCCTCAGACTCCTCTGCCCACTCCTGTTCAGAATCGCACTGCTGTGCAAGAGGGTCCCCTGATCCATCCCAGTCGTCCCCCTCCTCCACCACCCGAGGCACAGGCTGCTGCAGCGGGGGAGGGACAGGAAAATACAAATGGTCCAACGGCGCCAGGAACAGAGCCGGTCTGGCTTCATGTCCCAATTAGGGTCCTAACCCAGAGCAAAATTGTCCGGAAACCCAGGCAAGGGCGGAGGTAGGACGAACAGGACCATTGTGGTGCCGGGAACGAGGTGCGGGAGGCTCCGGGCCGGAGCAGGACCCTGCAGCGCCGGGGCCAGAGCTGCCGGAGGAGGGCCCTGCGGCAAGCAAGGGCCCTCAGCTGGGACCGCAGGGCCTGAAGGCGCGCCGGCAGGAGCCCGAGGCCTGAAAAGGGGGTCCATGGCAGCAAGAAATTCTTGCACTTGGGCCAGAGTCGCCGACGGACCCGGATAAGGTGGGTAGGCCGCGGGACTCACAGGCTCCAACAAAGCCGCGGGGGAAGTACCTCTGGCCTCCTTGTCCGGAGACCGACGGGGGGACGTCAGAGACCATAAGCGCTACTTCAACTTCTTCCTGTGACATCTCTTACCAGAGTACGAGTGCGAAGACTTCGACCCGAGGAGCGATGGAGATGGCTCTGCAGTCGATCCCTCGAGCGACCCCTGGACCTCGAACGGTGCGGAGACGACTGTCGGGCCACCAGCAGCTTTCGGGACCACTCCCGCAAAGCCTTCGGAGCCATGGCTAGACAGTTGGAATATGACCGGGAGTCATGGTCGCGCTCCAGACAGTAGAGACAAACGCCATGGGGGTCGGCCACGGACATCGTAGCGGCAGGCCCGCAGGATTTAAACCCAGGCATCCCTACGTGGCACCAGGAGTCAAAGACTCAAAAAGAAGTAGTGACAAAAGTCTCAAAAAAGTCAGTCAAAAAGTGACTAGGGTACGTGCTCCAACCGGATTTGCGCTTGCTGGCGCAGAAAAAGAAAACCGACGTCAGCGTGCATGGGTGGTGCCTAAGTAGTCTCTGTGACGTCATCTTGGCACTTACGACGCCAGCGACGAAAGCGGAGCCGCATGACGCCACCTACCGACGTGCAGGGGTACTGCTGACGAAAAAGTTACCGGATCCAGTGTGACGCCTGGGGATAGTCTAAGGTAAGGAATCGATCACTAACGTGGCTCTTTCAGATAAGGTTTTTAAAAGATGCATAGTACCTCAAAGTGCCAGTGTAAGGTGCACAGTAAAATCAGACTTCTTTCAGCTCGCACCCCAGCTTTTGTCAAATTATACATTTTTGTAGGTGAATAGAGCTTGGACTGAATTATTGGAGGAGAGGAGGAAGTGCTGTCTACTGGGCTCTTGCAAAGAATCTAGAGAATCTCAATGGTTTTAACTTCATTTCACAAATTATTCTTCAACCATATTTAATGAAGGCAGGTGTTTAAACTGTTAGGGAAGTACCTTTTCTTTGCATGCTGGGGTGGGCAGGGGATGTCTTGTTAAGACTATGCATCTCAAAATGTTGCAATCAAGTTTCTAGAATGAAGCTGTTAAACCCTCACATTTTCTTGTTTGAGGATGAGTTTTTAACTGTAATTGAATAAAGATATTTACGGTTATTTTTTACATTACACACAAGGCATCCGTTCAGTGGGTACAAACTGCTATTATAAATATTTATGTTTTATAATACATGTTTAAATGTGGTCATTATAAAAAGCAGATTAATTAATATATCTGCAATGTTAGGACTGACAAGAGCAAATTCGTATTTTTTTATGAACATTTAAGTACTTTTGTAAAGTTATTTGGCCTAATCAAATACCATAAAAATGTAAATAATAGTAAGTGAAGGTCAACAGAGAAAAAAACACTTGGCTATTTTAAAATTATAGACATTTGAGAAAAATGACAGGCCACTCACAGAGCACCCAAATTAGATCAAGGTTGATTTGCTGTACAAAAACCATAACACTTACCGGGTGGTGCAGTCGTAAATGGAAAGTGTGTGGTGATACTACTGCAACTGCAAAGAAACGTAGGAACACAAAGCTGCTCACAGCAGAGTACTGTACATGAGGGTCATCTGCAGAAAAAAACATGACCCATTGAGATATTTCATAGTAAACTTCCAATTATTCACAGAAAATATTTGAGTTTATAAAATGTAAGTTCCTGCACAGTTTTTATAAGCAATTCTGAAAAAAAAGTAATGAGTTTTTTTAGTATCACTTTTTGCAGGTCTATAATAACAAGGAACAAATTACTCACCTTTGGTAATGCTGTTTCTGGTCGATACTCTATCTAACCATAGATTCCTCGCCTTTAGAGTATCCCAAAGTTCCAGACTGGATCACATGGATTTCCAGCACAGCCCCTGCACTCTGGTATGCAGCGCTGCATTACTGCATTAACTCCACTCCACATGGGAAGTGACGGCTGTAAAGGCACCACCCAAGCATGCAGATGTCAGTTTCTTTCTGTATCAATAAGAGGAGAGTAACCCTTATGCGTCAAGGGAACTGGGTAAAGCAAAGCTCAAAAGTAGAAAGAGGTTCCCTTGAGTTACAACTTACTAAATCAAGTCTGGTCAGTCTATTGAATTAATAGGTAACCATCACACATTCAGTCACTCACATGTACTTGAAATCAACAAAACTAGCACTCCTTCTCTCATGGGGTCCGGACCCCATGAGAGAAGGAGGACAACAAGGCATCACGAATACGCTTTTAAGGGAAAAGATTGAAGGAACCCCCAGCGTAACCCTACAAGTGAGGAAATTAATAACCTCAATAGAAGGAACCAACAAATTTTAATATGGGTGCCTTCTTGTATACCTAAGGATCTATTCAAACCTAAAGAATTCAAACGTAAAGAATCTCAGTGGAAGAACTAACATTGATCATCTTCCCTAAAGAGCATTGTTAATCTATCGAGGGTCAGCGCCTTAATCCATAAAGAGGTGTTACTTTAAGTTGGACTAAGACAACTTAAAAGAACTGTTTTAACTGTCCTGAAGAAGGTGGTGCGCACAGCAGAGATCCACCGAAACGCGTCGACTTGATTTGTTTATAATAATTTTTTTAATGTATTTTGAATGTATTGCCGATTATGATTCCTGCCATGGTACAATGTACTTATGAGACTGATTGAGTGCTTAAAAACAACAGTGCACCAGCGCAAACAAACAACTGATACAAGGAATACTTATCTGTATGTTTTTAATTGGAATGTTTTTATAATTTGTTTTTAAAATAATAAATGCTTGGACATATAATACACAAACTTACTGGCTACGTGGTATATAGTTCCTTTAGATTGTAAGTGCTAGTTTTGTTGATTTCAAGTACATGTGAGTGACTGAATGTGTGATGGTTACCTACTAATTCAATAGACTGACCAGACTTGATTTAGTAAGTTGTAACTCAAGGGAACCTCTTTCTACTTTTGAGGTCAGTTTCTTTCTGGACATGGCCCGCACTCTTGGACACAGAGCCCACAGACCAATTGTTCATACCAGTGTGCATATCTCTAAATTGGGGCCTTTCTAGATGGAAGAGTCCATTACACAGAACGGGAAGGGTGGTGGCGAATCTGCAGTTAGATAGAATATTCACCAGAAAATTGCTGGAGGTAAGTAACTTGTTCTTCTGAAGGATACTTTTAACCACAGATTGCGCACCTTCACAATAGACACCAAACCGGTACTTCCCACAGAGGTAGGTTTGTGGAATAACTCAGGCCAAAAAGTCCTACAGGACCAAATAGCCAAAATGCCCTTCCTGTTGGGCCTGGGTGTTGGGGCAGTAATACTTCATGAACCTGTGCATCGACTTCCATGTAATAGCCTGACAAATATTCAGGGCAGGCACTCCGCATGCCAGCGCAGTAGTAGCAGCCTTGGCACTGGTGGAGTCAGTCCTCAATCCTTTAGGGGCCCGCATTTTTTGGCCAACTCCTAGCAGACCTTGATGTAGAAGGCTAGCCATCTGGATAGCATCCTTTTTTACCCAGAGAATCCCATAAAGAGCTGTTGGTGCCAACATTGTAAAATTTCAGCGCCCTTTTGAGATCTAAATGATGAGGTCTCTTTCACGGGGTGAGGTGGAGCAAAGAACGTACGGAGTGTAACGGACTGGCCAACATGAAAGGGAGTCGCAAACTTAGGTAGAAAGTGGCTGAACTGAAAGAGCTTGAGGCAAACTCATGCGAAGAGGAACATTTTCTTCTGGGTCAGGAGACGCAGGGGACAGCTGTGTACTCCTGAGAAACGTAAGCACCAGATTAAAGCCCTACTGAGGTATCACAAAAGGCTTTCGGGAAAACAAGTGGGCCAAACAATTGTGGAAACGCATAATGTGATTTAAGGACAGCTGATCAAGTAACCACAAAATGCGAAAGGGCCGACAGGTAACCTTTAACAGGGCCCATGGCAGGTCCTTTTTGTGCTAGAAGCAAAACGAACTGTGACACATCCGCCAATTTGGAACGCAACAGTCTGTGATACGGGTGCTATACCAAGCCACAAACTTGTCCGATTGTCTAGCAAACAGATTTTGTAGAAGGATGCCTAGCCGCCAAGATGACAACTACTTCGAGAGGTAAACTGCCGCCGGTCAATCTCCGAGCTTGGAGGTGTAAATTGCACATCTGGGTGCAAGACTCTGCCCTGCAGCTGAGACAGAAGATCCTCCTGAAGAGGCAGTCTAATCGGAGGACAGATACTAAAGCCCAGAAGCCCCAGGTGCCACACTTTCCAAGTCTAATCCAGAGCTACCAGGATGACTTGTCCTGGTCATTCCTGATCTTCTTCAGAACTCAGGGCAGGAAAGAGAGCAGCAGGAAGGAATACAGGATCCATGCTCCACTCAAGACAGAATGCTTCTCCAAGAGGGAGTCAGCTTGGAAACTCCACTTTGCAAAAGCTTTGATAAAGTGCATTCTCAGCGGTGGTGAGCAAATTGAGCGATTGTTGGAAGACGTCTAGCACCAAGCTCTGGATGTAATGGGCATTTGTAATTTGCTCGGCGTCGCTGGATGAGTTTGTGCGCCCTGGTATTTAAAGATCCCACCAGGTGATGTACTACCAAGGTGATGCCCTGATGACTCTGCTAATTGGAGAGGCATAGGGCCACTTGGCCCAGAGCTTAGGACCCCACCCTGCTTGTTGCAATGCCAAATGGCAGTGGTGTTGTCCTTGATGACCTCCCTTGATGGATGGCAGGCAAAGGCCAGCAACTTTAGCAAATTGTCGTGGAAGTGGGTCTCCGCAAGAGACCCGAGTTCACTGGTCTTCCTTTCTATCCAATGACCTCCTCAACCCAGCAGCGATGCACCCGTCACCACTGACCGCTCTGGATGGGGTAGTGAGAGGTATCTGCTGCTGGTCCAAATGCGATAGAGCAGCCACCACTGCAAATCCCTTGCAGTCCCTTCTGAACCCTGGATGGAACTTCAGATCCCTTTGCAAAGTCTGCATGTGGCATGGTCAACAGGGAGGATGCAAGAGAATGTAGGCCAAGTAGCCTCAGGGCCAGCCTCACTGTGATCCGGGACAGAGGCTAAACACATTGGGATCATAGTCCAAATTTGCTGGATTTTTGATCTGGAGGGAAGGTCTAGAAGGGCACCATAGCACCATATCTAGGATGGCTCAGATGTAACCGAGCCTTTGAGGAGTCAGGTGTGACTTCAGGAGGTTGAACGTGAATCCAAGGGATGTAAGGAGATTTGCCATTATCTGAAAGTGGTCCATGACGGACTGTGGCTAGCCTGACTTCAATAACTAGTCATCGATCTAAGGGAAGATTGGTACCCCAACTTCCGAAGATGGGAAGTGACCACAATCATCCCCATTGTGAATACCTGAGGGCCACTGGTGAGGCCAAAAGGAAGCACAGCAGACTGAAAATTGGCCCACCTTGAACGGCAGGTAGAGTCTATGGGTGGAAGGACGGGAATATGGAAAATCATCCAATCTCCGGGATCAAGGGTAGACTGAACCTGGGCCAGCACTCGCATCTTGAATTTGTTTTTCTGCATGAAGAAATTGAGGGGTTGAAGGTCTACAAAGGGACGAAGGCCTCTGTCCTGCTTCAGGACAAAGAAATATTGGAATTGCTCAGTAGCTATGCATTGTTTAATGCGCTAAAGGGTGAAGTCAGTCTTCTTGACAGAGATGAGACCCAATAAAGAGCATATTCATGAATGATGCTTAAAGCTCACCTGAGAAGCCTATGGATCTCATCCCATGTGGTGCCGGATAATCGAACTAGTACCAACCGCTCTGCTTAAGCAGTCTGTTGTATCCATGCCTGACTGGATGATGTACTTGGATGTACTGTGGCCAGCTTAAATGTCCTTTGCCTAATTAGCATGAAGTCTTTCTGGGACTCGGCCACTGAGTTCAATAAGGAATGGGAGTAACTGCTTAGCAAGCTGCTGGCATTGACGAATGAATGGTGAGGCTAGCCGAAGACAACATTCTCCTCACAAATGACTCAATTGTTTTTTACTCTCTGTCTAGTGTGTATTAAGAACTTAATTGGGACTAACTCTGCTGGTGAAAGCCTGTAGTACCAAGTTTTCTGGCTTAGCGTCACTCGGAGTGGGTCTGTATTGACGTGCCACCAGTCTGTTTCTGGTGGAAATGACACACAACAATCTAATACTTCAAAGAAAACCTGCCCAAGGGAATGGTGAATAGGATACAGCAAGAATCCACTGTAATCCAGCGTCAAAACACCCAAGGGTATTTGTACGATGTACAAATTGCTTAAATAAATAAAATAATCAGTTAATAGGAAAAAAGCTTTGGTGGCATGCTTCATCGTTGGGGTTCATCCCAATCCTCTACGGATTGAGGTGTGCTGCGACTTGGCAATTATGCAGGAGCACTTACTGGTGTGTTTAAGAAGTGAAGTAGGGGGAGTGGAGGAAGTGAAGTTAAAAATACCTAACTAGTGGGCCACTATTTTATTCCAGTCCCTAGTTGGTAAGGTTAAAATCAGGGGTTATTACTGAAAACTAGGACCATAATGAGTCTGATTGTCTCAGTAATAGGTAGTCAACATGTTTCGAGCCTTTCCCCTATTGGCTCTTCCTCAGGACTACACGGGAACCAGTCCCGTTAGTACCACTCCTAATAAATCCTCTAATAAGGACACACTCATATAATGTGCATGCACCTAGTAATTAACCAAAAAAGGAGGACTGTGGGCTTTATCGTGGTCGAGCATACATTCCCAAATGAAGTCAAACAAAATAGATATGCAGTTACTAACAGGGCTAGGGGAGCAAGATGAACTAGGTGAGGGAATGCCCTCCCCTAATGGTGGGAGGAAAGGGGGATTCCTCCTTTTGGAATTAGCCAGCTGAGTGTCATGCTTCATCATAGGGCTTGCACCTCGTCAGGTCGGTGCTGCAATACCAGATGGGCTCCCTATGGGGGGTTCTCTGGTGGAGATCTTTTTTTCCATGCTGTTTGGTGCAGTGGGTGTGAGGGGCCTAAAGGTGTAGATGTGTGGAGTGAAGGTCTAACGACCGTGCAAGGATTAAAACAGAAAATTAAAGTCCAGACAAAACAATTGTAATGAATATAGCTTCCAACCTGGTTAAAAAATAGAGGTGGCGCACTCCTGATATTATCTGTCAGGATACCGTGCTCTACTATGTGGTCAATAAGTTTCTTGACTTACGGTCATAAAATCTGGCCGCAATTCATCAGGACCTAACAAACGGTCTATCTACCCTGTAGCATAGTACCTTAACTCCACTTAGGGACCTACGAGCCAGCTCCAAATCTCTCCTCAGAGTGCCCCGGATTAACAAGGCTAGGCCGGGAGGAAAGACTTTTCGCATCTAGCCCCTCAGCACTGAAACTCGCTTCCTATTACACTGAGACAGTGTCCGGACCATCTTAAGTTTAGAAGGTCACTGAAAACACACTTGTTTTAAGCACTTCCCAGAGCGCCAGTACTCCTACGCCAGTCCACGAGCGCAGAGATACCCCTTCGGGGTTGATTCAGGAGCTATATAAGCTCGAAAATAAAATAAATACATTTTGTGGTTCTTTAGTCAATTAACTATGATAGTCCACAGAAAGCACCTCAAATGTGGTGCCTGTAAGTATGATGGCCAACCCAAGTTAGATTGGTGACTCACACCATCGACTCCCGGCAGGTTTAGACACCTGGTGTTAGACCTGACATCATTGGCTTGAGTCTCTCCTCCATTTTTTCTGTTTGCCTCTACTGTTTTACGATGTTTTGCTGGTATATGCTTTGGGCGCCGTGTCACTGCTGATCAGTGCCATAGCGCAAGTGCTCCATATGTTAAATTGATGTATCTATTGTATCCATGTTTGGCTTATTTGGTTTACTGTCAGTCCCTAGTCTAGTGCACCAGGAGTGCCAGGGCTTGTAAATACAAATGCCGCTCGTGGGCTTGCAGCACGTGTTGTGCCACCCACAGGAGCGGCCTTGTAAAAGAATGTCTACGGGTCGGTCATTGCGAGACCCACGTGCAGTCTTGCACTGTCACGTCGGCTGCGCAGGTATACCTACTTGCCAGCCCTCCAACCTTCCCTTGACTTCATGTTAGTCACCCCTATGGTAGGCCCACGGGCAGGGTGCATTGTAAGTGTAAGGTAGGACAAGCCTGACCAAGTTGGCATGTCCTGATAGTGAAGTGCCGCCATCTTAGTGCTTCCCTATTGCGAGGTAGCCTGCTCTCCGTTGGATAGAATGGGCCGCCGGGATTGTTAACGCTATGATCCTAGCTGGCTCGGGGAGCATGGTGCAATGTCGAGTTTGGTATCCCTGAACTCGGGGTTTAATTACGCATCCGTTGGTGTGGATGGTTTTTGGACTCTGGGTTCGAAAATAGTACTTTTAGAAAGTGTCTATTTTCTTATCTAACCATATCTGGTCTCTGCTGGTCTTGCGTGTGTGTGACAGGAGCTGGGTGGCTCCAAGAGGTCTGGATGAGTCAGTGTGGGATGAGTGGGACATTACGTTGAGAGTAGGGGGAGAGTAGTTGTTGATAGCCTGCCTTGCCTGATACAATGCTGGCTCCACCTCCTGCCAAGCGACTGATGGCTCTGTGCCTGCCCTGGACGATCCTGGCCCCCCCTCCTGCCAGGAGGACGATAGCTCTGCTCCTGCCGGTGTCAATGCTGGCTCCACCTCCTGCGGGGCGTCTGAGGACCCGGCCCGGCGCAATGAATAGGCCAGGTGCCACTGCCTAGCTCCACCCACCACAGACCCAGGGTGTTGGGAAATCCCCGGCATAGACAAAGGGATCAAAGACGAAAAGGGGTATAAGAGGAGGACCCCTGAACCAAGAATTGAGATCACTTCTGACAAGGAACCCTGTAACCAAGGACAAGAAGCCTGCTGATCTAAAGGACTGCTTACCCCTTCTGCCAGTGTGCTGTTGTTGGGGGAATCCTGCAGTGCTTCTTTATTTTTGCCAAGGAATCAGGAGAGAGGAACTGGGTGTGTACTCTCACGCTTGCTAAGAAAATCTCCAAGGACTGGAAGAGTGCCAGTCTCCTGCCGAAGTCACAGGGCCAAAAGACTTCACCTGCTAAAAAGTGCTATCCGCTGGAAGTTTGAATCCAGCACCTCTGAAAAGAACAGCATCACGACGACCGGACGCTGGGCCCAACCGACGCCAGCAGCAACGCCAGTGAGTAGGAGTACGGCTCTAACTCCAGAGGACCTCGTGTCTGCCCCGCTGCTGATCGCATCAACCGTGTGCCCTTCGACGCCGTGAGCGCTGCTCACTCTGTGCAACTGCATCATCGACAACGCCTGCTGAGGCCTGATCGACACCGAAGAAGCGACGCCGGATTGCTCGACGCCGCTGATCATCGTGTGCTTCATTTTCCTAAGGTACTGTGTTGTTGGGGGTCCGTGTGACTCCCGGCCCGACGCAGCGCTCCTCGCGGTCGACGCCGAACCTGTGGAGTATCTCTGCCAGCGTTGTGTAGCTCCCGTGTGAGTTACCCTGTTGCTAAGACCTGTATTTCCAAGAAGAAGATTTGCTTGATACTAAAAGACTTTTGTGCTAAAGAAGAAACTACCTTTGAACTATCCTTTTTCCTTCCCGAACGTATTTATTCCGATTGTGTACAGTTTTTGCCGTTATTTGGTCTTGTGCTAAGTCTTATATAAAAATACTTATTTTTATAATACTACTGTGTCGTGTCCATTTGTAGTGTATTCACTTTATTACTGTACGTGGTCATAATTGCTTAACACACAGCCTCTGAGATAAGCCTGTTCTGCTCTGCCAAGCTACCAAGGGGGTGAGCAGGGGTTATCGAAGGGTGTGATCCCCTTGCCCTAACTAGAAAAGGAGTGTCCCTATTTGTCAGGAGTGTATACCTCTGCCAACTAGAGATAGCCGGTTCTAACATTGGATGCAGCGGTGAGGATTTGGACCTTGCATTTATGACCCATGTACAGTGATTAGTGTGCACTACGTAGTGAAAGCAGACCGTAACGCAGTCACAATCTGATTCGGAAGGATCCTATTTTTGTTCTCCGCTTTCCTGAAACGTGATTTTCTGAACACTGCCAGTTTTAACCATGAGTGACAACGGAGTCACTGCCCCTGCTATCGTTGTTGTGGAGGAGTTCGAGAGGAGTAAGCTAAAGAAATACAAGAAAGATGAGCTGAAACACTTTTGCAACCAGTTTGAAGTTCCTACCACCGGCCTCTCGAGAAAAGATGATTTTTATAAAGCATTGCAGGGCTGGTGGGAGTCCAGAAATCCCTCTGATGTGGTGGTGATACCCACAGAGGAAGGGGATGAGGAGGTGCCAGTGAATGGACCTGTGCCCTCTCCCGGAAGCAGTGTTTCCTCCAAAGGTCTTTCCCCTGAAGAAAGAGAAGAAAGGGCGAAAGAACGAGCTTACAACATGGAGATGGCAAGGCTAAAGATAAATGGGCAGTTGGAGTTAGAAAATGCAAGAGGTAGAAGGGAAGCTGATTTAGAGATCAAAAAGTTAGAGTTTGAACGAGAGAAGTTAGCTTTGGAGCGTGAAGCCAGGTTGAGGGAACTGGATATCCAAGCTAAAAAGTTAGAGTTGAATCCCTCTGGTGGCAGCATTCCATCCGAGCCTGCAGAAATTCAAATTCAATTCAAATTGACTTTATTTCGGATAAATTGCAATCCATAAAAGTACACACAGTTAAACATTCATAAAAACATCACAGTACTCACAAAGTCAATCTTAAATTACATACAACACACATTTATCATAAAAAGAGAGGGTGCATTAAGAATTAAAATAAGAGATGCAAGTAAAGTCCATATGCAGAATATACAAAATAAAGTGCAATAGTGCCATAAACTACGGTTAATGCACATTTACTCATCCAAACAATTTCTTAGTCTCATAGTCATTTTTAAAAATTCTAACACCTGGAGGACACTGTCCGGATGCAGCAACTGTAAGTACATAAGGGCGGGTCTGATTTGATTAAAATTTAATTTCTTTAAAAGAGTAACCAGATACCGCTTTCGTGGGTATTCATAAAATGTACATAAAAATATAAAATGCAGCATGTCCTGTGGAGACTTCCCGTCGCAGCCACAGGGAGCTGCTGGTCTCTTAAAAATGTCCGACTTGGGTCTAATTAAAAGCTGATGAAAGATGTTAAACCTGAAGCGGGTCAGCAAAAATTTCTCATGGGTGGTGAAGGAGCATGTTAGGTACAATTCCATTGAATTACAAGTTCTCAACATAATATACATTCTAACATTAGGTTTCAGAAGCTCTACTTCATCTCTTGCAACATTACGGTTCAGGTAAAAAGCTCTCTTAATTGCAACAACATCACCCTTGACTATATCCCCCGGATTGTCAAACAGGTTCAGTCGGCCAAGTTTCGCAAATTGCGACTTCAAATATTTGAGCCAGGGTACACGCATTGAGTGGTCAAGCGATAAGAGATCCTCCACTATCAAGTGGGTCAGAGGAATTGCATCACTTAACCAAAGTTTTACCCAGCACAACAATGGTTTCAGTCCCACAATGTCCGATAAATGTAAACAGCCAAGTTCTTCATGAGCGGCTAAATTCGGTGTGCTCCCCGGGACACACAACAGACGTTTTAAAAATTTATTTTCAACTATCTGAAGTTGATCACTGTTTTTGTAGCCCCATATCTCGCTTCCGTACACTGCAGTGGCTATGGATTTAGCGTTGTATAATTTCATCATAGCCCCATTTGGCTTTTTTCCTAATTTGGAGGCAAAATTGAAGATAGAAGCGTTTACCCTGGACATTTCCCCCTTTTTCTTGGCCAAATGTGGGACCCAACTCATTTTTGTATCAAATAAGACACCCAGGTAGGAAAACATCTGGGTGATGGGTATCGGAACATCATTCAGTTTAAAATTGAACTTCTTCTTAGATTGACGGCCAACACACATTATAAAAGATTTTGAATTGTTGACCGTAAGGTCCCTATCAGACATAAATTTATTAAATCCATTCAAAAGTGCCTGAAGACCTAATTCAGTTCGAGAAATTAAGACCGCATCGTCGGCATATAAAAGCAAAGGAATACCCCTCGCACCCGCCCTAGGACAATCAGATTTTATTTCCTGTAAATCAGCCTCCAGGTCATTTATATAAAAATTAAAAAGGTAAGGAGCCATAATGCACCCCTGACGTACACCTTTATTAATTGGAAAACAACCCGTGGTTTCCCCAGTCGAAGTATACCTCACATCGGCTCTTGTTTCATTGTGCAGATCTGCAAGGAACTCCACAATACCCCCATCTATTCCCTTGTCCTTCATGGTCTTCCACAGCCTCCCCCTGTTGACACAGTCAAAGGCTGAGGACAGATCCATGAAGGCAAGATGAATTGCTCCCTTCTGGACGACAGTATATTTATTCAGAATAAGGAACAGGTTGAGACACTGAGTTATAGTTGAGCGCCCCTCACAAAAACCATATTGGGAGATTGACAAGATGTGGTTTTCATTCGACCAACTTATTAGTCGTTGAAGTATAACTCTCCCCATGATCTTAACCGTTGAATCGATTAGGGATATGGGTCGATAGCAAAGTGCACTTCCCCTATCTCCCTTCTTGAATACGGGGACTATAGTTGATAGTCCCCAAGATTCTGGACACCCCACTGCGGCCGCCGCATTAAATACGGCAACCAGAATGGGAGCCCAAAAGACTGGATCAGACTTGTAAAGATCCGGGGGTATTCCGTCAGGGCCCGGCGCTTTATTAGCAGTGAGGCCCCTTATAGCTACCAGAACCTCACTTTTGTTAAAAATCATAGGGGTAACCTTATCAAAGGGGGCAGCAACCATAGATCCAGCATTGTCAGAATAATATAAACTTTTAAAATGGCCTTCCCATTCTTTTTTGGTTATACAGCAAACAATTCCGTCATCAGGGTCCTCCATCAAGAAAGGTTTCTTAACCAAAGACCAGAATTTGGTGCTGTTATTCAGGTTAGTGGGGTCAAGCAATTCCTCCCACGCCTCTTTCCTCAGTAGCTCCTTACGGGAGATAGTAATAGCCTTATATTCCTTTCTACAGAGTCTTACAACCTCCCGATCCCTCGGGGAAGCTGACAAAGCAAGCCTCAGTTTGCGAGCAGCTATGGTGCAATCATGGCTAAACCATCTCGGTCCTACTTTTACCTGAGATTTATTAGGAACAGATAAGAACGCTGACACCTTCTCCGCTATATTTTGATAAGCCTCTAGAACTAATTTAGGTTCGCCTTCCCCATTGATACAAACGTCAATGTCCTCAGCACACCCTTCAGAGATGTCTTTATATAGTGCATCTGCAGAGTCAATTGACCATTTTAACCGCCTACTCCCATCTGTTGTGCCCAGGCTTCCTTGGACAGTACTTTTAGGACAATTTTTCCCCCATGGACAGTTCAAACAGATTGTAACAGGATTATGGTCACTAAATTCACTAGGGAGGATATAGAAAGAATCTAAAAAAGTTTGCATAGTCCTAGAGACAAGTATATGGTCAATGAAGGTACCCCTGCCATGGCCCTTGAAAGTAGGGATATCAAAACAGTATGAAGGGTCCTTTAAAGACATAGCCAAAGAGAGGTCAAGGTCATTCATTAAGTCATTACACATTTCCCCCTCTATGGTGTGCTCCATATGCAGACAATCCGCACGAGCACAGATCATTTCTGATAGACACTTGTGCAAAGGATCTACACATGGATGCAGATTAAAATCCCCCAAAATCATGAGGTTATGGCCCACTTTTTCCATAAAATTAGAGACAAAAGAATTAAGAGCATTAATATGATTCAAACCTGCACTATCAAAAGCAGCATTGTAAAAATTCACCAGTCCCACAAGAACATTACCACCAGATAGAATTAGTCCCATGACCCCTGTGTGCTGAGCTACCAGTCTCCGTACTTCGCATGGTATCAATGTGGAGACAAAGACTACAAGACCCCCCTTAGGCCTTCCCCGCAATGAAGGCACGGCCGGCACAAAGAAGGCCTTATACCCTTCTAAGAACAGATTACAGCCCAACTCCCAGGTCTCTTGGAGGCAAATGATAGAAAACTGCTTTATGTAAGTAACCCAGTTTACATCAGACATTTTGGCCGCAAGACCAGCAATATTCCAGGAGACAACAAGGTTTCCTGAAGTTTTACCCTCCGGGTTCAGAGAATTTATAGTTACACCTGAAGCCCCAATAGTCTGAGCCGCAGGTGCCCCCAGTCAATCACACTGCTCCAAACCAGATAACATTTCGAATCTATTCTGTGTATTTAGATTCACACCAAATTGGTGATGACCGTCACTTGGACTCCTATTATGGCTTCTAATAGGCCCCCCTGACCCACAAGGGTTAGTAACATTATAGAGAAACTGAGACTCCTGTACAGGAGTATAGGGTTCAAACCCCCGCCTGGTTAGATTCTGTTGTGGTGTAGGTTTACACAAATGCGCATAAAAGTAACCCAAGGGGCGTACACAAATACTATTCATATTATATACCAGTGCAGAGGCTCTCAAAAGGATAGTTGCCACGTGCTGGGGGTGCTTAAAATTTATGACTATACAATCCCCTGTCCCAGTCTTTTTTGACGGCCCAACCCAATTTACACGTCTTACTGTCATAATTTGGTCCGAGTATAAAACAGGGAACCCGCAGTTTTTATTGAGCCAAGACACAGTTTTATTTTTCAAAGAGGATTGGGATTCATCAAAAGGAGATGCGGGATGAGTCCCGCAGGGGGGCACATTAGTTAGTACAGCCACGTACGGAGCACAATCTGGTGGTAAATTAAGATAACGATTGTACCTCGGGGGTCTGGGTACACTACTTGTTATTTGCTTTGTGGATGTTATCGGTGGAGCCGTTGTCACAGGGATAACTGGACAAGTAGGGGTTTCAGAGCCACTGGCCACTGCAACAGCAGCATTCCCCCTTGCCTTATTACATGTTTCATTGACATCGGCAAGTTCTAAACCTTTCCTCCTAGAGGGTACACTTCCACAAGATGTGACACTAATCTTTGCTGATAACAGACCACCCAACCTTGTCACTTCCTTTGATAGATTATCTATCTTACTCATTAATGGTTTAATGAGATCCTCCATTTTAGTAGTCAAAGAGGCTTCTAGATTTTTTATAAGTGAAGCTAGAAAATCAGGAGTTATGCTTACACTATTTTCATTACCATCATTGTTAGTGCCCGTAAAAACAAAAGGTGTTGGTATTGCAGGACTGACAATTGCATCACCATCCTTCTTTTTAAGCTTATTTTGCTTCCCATTTACCCTTTTAGAGAGTGATCTACAAGATCTTATAGCCCTGGTTTCTGGTTGGGGCTCATGTAACACCCTAGTATCAGGACATGATAGCTCCTGAGGATCAGAATGAGCCTCCACGTTAACTAGAATGGACACTGGAGGGTCAATAGAGATAACCTCAGACGAATTAATTACACATCCTTGTAACGGGCTGATAGGGGTATTTTCAGAAGACATTTCCCCTGCCACAGAGTTTTTCCCCAGTGATGCACGCCTATTACTATTTATCTGGGTTACTTTCCTAACCAGGAAATTATCAAGAGTAGCGGGACCCACCAGTGCCTTATCATTTTTTGATTTAGACATTATTAATATTAATAGGACTAATACTTGCAAACAGTTATCCTCAATCTAAGCACGAAATATTAAACACCCTATACAACTCTATATAAAATTAATAATCAATTGTCTTACACGCTCCAGGCGCGGAAAAGGTCCACAGGGGAATGATAAGGGTCCAGGCCCAGTCCAGTCTCCTTCAGTCCCCTGAGGGCCACAGAGGACCCGCCCTTTGCCCGGGCTTAGCCTAGGCGCTCCCGCGCGCGACTCGCGGGGCGATAGGGGGTGTCAGCCTTTATCCGGCGCCTCCGGCGCTCACTGCGCGTCACGGGCGCGCTTTCCAGCAGAGGGAATGCTGGGGAGTGTGGTCCGGGCTCACGGGACTCCTCCTTCGCCTCCCGGCGTTTTCCTCCGCTTTTCTCGCTGCTCCGGCCGTTCCCCTCACGGCAATTGCCCGATGGCAAATAGGTCAGGTAAGCCTGGTGTTCCCCCACTGGGCTCCCGGGGGGTCAGCCTTTATCCGGCGCCTCCGGCGCTCACTGCGCGTCACGGGCGCGCTTTCCAGCAGAGGGAATGCTGGGGAGTGTGGTCCGGGCTCACGGGACTCCTCCTTCGCCTCCCGGCGTTTTCCTCCGCTTTTCTCGCTGCTCCGGCCGTTCCCCTCACGGCAATTGCCCGATGGCAAATAGGTCAGGTAAGCCTGGTGTTCCCCCACTGGGCTCCCGGGGGGTCAGCCTTTATCCGGCGCCTCCGGCGCTCACTGCGCGTCACGGGCGCGCTTTCCAGCACAGGGAATGCTGGGGAGTGTGGTCCGGGCTCACGGGACTCCTCCTTCGCCTCCCGGCGTTTTCCTCCGCTTTTCTCGCTGCTCCGGCCGTTCCCCTCACGGCAATTGCCCGATGGCAAATAGGTCAGGTAAGCCTGGTGTTCCCCCAGAGGAAGGGGATGAGGAGGTGCCAGTGAATGGACCTGTGCCCTCTCCCGGAAGCAGTGTTTCCTCCAAAGGTCTTTCCCCTGAAGAAAGAGAAGAAAGGGCGAAAGAACGAGCTTACAACATGGAGATGGCAAGGCTAAAGATAAATGGGCAGTTGGAGTTAGAAAATGCAAGAGGTAGAAGGGAAGCTGATTTAGAGATCAAAAAGTTAGAGTTTGAACGAGAGAAGTTAGCTTTGGAGCGTGAAGCCAGGTTGAGGGAACTGGATATCCAAGCTAAAAAGTTAGAGTTGAATCCCTCTGGTGGCAGCATTCCATCCGAGCCTGCAGAAAGTAAGTTTTACTTCCCGAAAGATGTGATCAAAGATTACAATAAGAATGAAGATATTGGTCAATGGTTTAAAGCATATGAGTTAGCATTGTTGGCCCACCAGGTCCCTGAGAAGAATTGGGGAGCGGGGTTGTGGGGGTCGCTTTGTGAATGAGGGAAGAGATACCCTGTTAGACATGCCTGTTGCAGATAGGATGTCGTATGCTCATATGAAAGATGCTTTAATGTTGCGATATGGTTTAACCCCCGAGCAGTACAGACAAGCTTTTAGAGAATGTAAGAAGTTGCCTGGTACGACGTGGGTTGAATATGTGTCTTATTTTTGCAGAGCCATGGATGGTTGGGTAAAGGGCAGCAAAGTGGAAAGTTATGAAGCTCTTTATGATTTGTTTGCGTGGGAGCACTTGTCTAATAACTGTTTTCCAGAGCTGCGCCAGCACCTGATTGATAGCAAGATATCTAACCCTAGAAAACTTGCTGAGGAGGCGGACCGCTGGGTCAGTACCAGGGTCCACAAGGGTCCAGTGGGAGACTCAGCCAAAGGTGGGCAGGGTCCCCAGCAGAAGAGTGGGGGGGACAAGGGAAAACAGAAGGAGTCTCAGAAAGGGCCCCAAAGTAATCCCCAAGGGAACCAAGGGAAAGGTTCCCAGCCTCCCCCTGAGAAGAAGTCAGGGGCCCCGACGGGTAAACCTGTTCATAGGGGCCCCCTAACCTGCTACGGTTGTGGGCATGTGGGACACCGGTTTTATGACCCCCAGTGTCCCAAGAAGGATTCGAATGCACCGCCGCGTGCACCCCCTCGTCAGTTGGCAAGTGTAGCCTTGGGAGGAGAGGAGATGGTTGTCCACGGTGGGAGGGGTCCCGCAGAAATGTCCCTGGTCTCGCTAGGAGACATGCAAATGGTCCCTCCACCCCCTCTGCCTAGTAACACTAGTAAATATAGGCAGTGGGTGACCATTAATGGTCATAGAGTGGAAGCCCTCAGAGACACCGGAGCGAGTGTGACAGCTGTCAAGTGTCACTTGGTGTCCAGAGAGCAGGTGGTTCCCCACGCATTCTACCCCGTGATAGCTGCCGATAACTCCCAGAAAGAGTGTGAGGTGGCTCAGGTTTCCTTTGAATGGGGGGGAGTTTCAGGTACTCTTCAGGTTGCTGTGAGGCCCGCCATGCCTGTCGACTGTCTCCTGGGCAATGATTTGGAAGACTCCCCTTGGGCTAAGGTGGAGCGAGCGGCGCATTTGAAAATGTTGGGTGTGCCAGAGTGGGTGTGTGCAACCACTCGATCCATGACAGCGAGTAAGGGTGTTGATGGGGTCCCGGAGCCTGAAAGTACGGCCCAGGACCCAGCTGTGAAGAGAAGAGGCAGGAGGCGCGGGAAACCGGCCCCGTTGTTCCCGTGGTCCAGAAGGAGGTAGACCCTGAGGGGGATGCCCTGGAGCCCACGGGGGAACAAATTGCCGAACTGGGAGATCTGCCCGAGCTGACCCACTGGCAGCAGGATGGTGGTCCCTCCAGGGAGGAATTCTGTGCGGAACAGAAAGTGTGCCCTTCTCTTGTGGGCATGAGGCAGCAGGCCTCAGCCCAATCCTCAGGTGATCAGTCAGGGTCACATTTTGTGTACTGGGAGAAGGACCTCCTGTATAGCGAGCCTAAGGCTGCTGAGCCTGGGTCAGCCCGTGTGCTGGTGGTACCCCAGCGCTTCAGAGCCTTCCTGGCTCATGACGTACCGTTAGCTGGACATCTGGGGCAGGACAAGACCTATGACAGGCTTGTCACCCATTTTTATTGGCCTAAGGCTGCTGAGCCTGGGTCAGCCCGTGTGCTGGTGGTACCCCAGCGCTTCAGAGCCTTCCTGGCTCATGACGTACCGTTAGCTGGACATCTGGGGCAGGACAAGACCTATGACAGGCTTGTCACCCATTTTTATTGGCCTCAGATGCGTAGGGATGTAGACATCCATTGTAAGACTTGTCGCACTTGCCAGGCAAGTGGGAAAAGCGGAAGGAAGCAGAAGGCTCCCCTCCAACCTTTTCCAGTGGTCAGCACCCCCTTTGACCGGGTGGGTATTGACATTGTTGGGCCCCTGGACCCCAAGACAGCCCTAGGCAACAGGTTCATCCTTGTGGCATGGTCTTGGTGGACCATGCCACAAGGTACCCGGAAGCCATCCCTCTCAGGACAGTGACGGCCCCCGTGGTGGGACGGGCACTGATGGGTGTTTTCTCCCGGATGGGGTTCCCCAGAGAGGTGGTGTCAGACCGAGGCACCAACTTCATTTCGAACTATATGAAGTCTCTGTGGAAGGAGTGTGGGGTAACCTACAAGTTCACCACTCCTTACCACCCTCAAGGAAATGGGCTGGTTGAGAGATTCAACCGGACCCTGAAAGGCATGATCATGGGTCTTGAAGAACCAATGAGGCGGAAATGGGACGTCCTCTTGCCATGCCTGTTGTTTGCTTACCGTGAGGTGCCGCAGAAGGCTCTAGGGTTCAGCCCCTTTGAGCTCTTATACGGTCACCCGGTAAGAGGGCCTTTGAGTCTGGTCAAGGAAGGCTGGGAGCAATCTCCCAGGAAACCTCCCCAGGATGTATACAGCTACATGCTGGCCTTTCGGAACCAGACTCGGCGCTTCAGAGAACTTGCTCAGGCAAATCTGGAGGCCAGCCAGGAGGAGATGAAGCGATGGTACGACCGGAATGCCACTCTGGTAGAGCTTCAGCCTGGTCAGGAAGTGTGGGTCATGTCCCCTGTGGAACCTTGTGCGCTCAAGGACAGGTGGACTGGACCGTTTAAGGTTGTGGAGAAGAAGAGCGATGTCACCTACTTGGTGGACTTGAAATCTCCCAGGAACCCCTTGCGGGTCCTGCATGTCAACCGTTTGAAGCCCCACTTAGAAAGGTCCGAAGTGGGCATGCTCCTAGCTACAGATGATGGAACGGAGGAGGAGAGTGAGCCTCTTCCTGACCTCCTGTATGCTAAAGAGCAAGACGGGTCAGTGGATGGTGTGGTCCTCTCTGACACACTGACCCTTGAGCAGAAACAGGATTGTCGCCACCTGTTGGGACAATTCCCGGATCTGTTTTCCTTGGTTCCGGGTGTCACGCATTGGTGTGTCCATGACGTCGACACCGGAGACAGCCCTCCTGTGAAGCACAAGGCTTACAGGGTGACTGACAAGGTCCGAGCGTACATTAAGGACGAGGTCTCCAAAATGTTCGCGTTAGGGGTGATTGAGTCCTCTAGCAGTCCTTGGGCCAGCCCAGTGGTCTTGGTCCCGAAGGCTGCAGCGCCTGGTGCTTCACCGGAACTCCGGTTCTGCGTGGACTACCGAGGACTCAATTCAGTCACGAAGACTGACGCGCACCCCATCCCCAGAGCTGATGAGCTCATCGATCGGTTGGGGGCTGCCCGGTACCTTAGCACGTTTGACTTAACGTCTGGGTACTGGCAGATCGCCTTGACGGATGGGGCAAAAGAGAGGTCGGCGTTCTCCACACCAGATGGGCTATACCAGTTCCGGGTAATGCCCTTTGGGATGAAGAATGCCCCTGCCACCTTCCAGAGGTTGGTCAACCAGGTCTTGGCTGGACTGGAGGAATTCAGCGCCGCCTACCTGGACGACATCGCAGTGTTCAGCGCCAGCTGGGAGGAACACTTGCGCCACCTCCAGGAAGTGTTGTTGGCCCTGCGCGGAGCAGGCCTCACAATCAAGGCCAGTAAGTGCCAGATTGGGCAGGGTTCTGTGGTGTACTTGGGGCACCAAGTAGGGAGCGGCAAGGTTGCCCCCCTGCAACCCAAGATTGATACCATCCTGGCTTGGGCACCGCCCAAAACCCAAACACAGGTGAGAGCCTTCTTAGGACTCACGGGTTACTACAGGAGGTTTGTCAAGGATTACGGTAACATTGTGCACCCCTTGACTTCGCTGACTTCCAGGAAGCAGCCACGAAACGTGATCTGGACTGATGCCTGTCAAACGGCCTTTGACACCCTGAAAACTGCAATGTGCACAGCACCTATACTCCAGGCACCCGACTTTTCAAGAGAATTCATTGTTCAGACGGACGCTTCAGAGCATGGCGTGGGGGCTGTTCTAGCTCAGGTGAATGAAGAGGGCCGAGACTTGCCTGTAGCCTTCATCAGTAGGAGGTTACTTCCCAGGGAAACGAGGTGGAGTGCGATAGAAAGAGAAGCATTTGCTGTGGTCTGGGCGCTGAAGAAGTTAAGACCCTACCTGTTTGGGACTCACTTCCGGGTTCAGACAGACCACAGGCCCCTCAGATGGTTGATGCAAATGAGGGGTGAGAATCCGAAACTGTTGAGGTGGTCCATTGCTCTACAGGGGATGGACTTTACGGTGGAACACCGCCCTGGTACAGATCACGCCAATGCTGATGGTCTGTCCAGATTTTTCCGCCTTAGTGATGAGGACTCCCTAGGTTAAGGGTAGTTCTCCCCACATTTCAGCTGGAGGGGACACGTGTTAGACCTGACATCATTGGCTTGAGTCTCTCCTCCATTTTTTCTGTTTGCCTCTACTGTTTTACGATGTTTTGCTGGTATATGCTTTGGGCGCCGTGTCACTGCTGATCAGTGCCATAGCGCAAGTGCTCCATATGTTAAATTGATGTATCTATTGTATCCATGTTTGGCTTATTTGGTTTACTGTCAGTCCCTAGTCTAGTGCACCAGGAGTGCCAGGGCTTGTAAATACAAATGCCGCTCGTGGGCTTGCAGCACGTGTTGTGCCACCCACAGGAGCGGCCTTGTAAAAGAATGTCTACGGGTCGGTCATTGCGAGACCCAAGTGCAGTCTTGCACTGTCACGTCGGCTGCGCAGGTATACCTACTTGCCAGCCCTCCAACCTTCCCTTGACTTCATGTTAGTCACCCCTATGGTAGGCCCACGGGCAGGGTGCATTGTAAGTGTAAGGTAGGACAAGCCTGACCAAGTTGGCATGTCCTGATAGTGAAGTGCCGCCATCTTAGTGCTTCACTATTGCGAGGTAGCCTGCTCTCCGTTGGATAGAATGGGCCGCCGGGATTGTTAACGCTATGATCTTAGCTGGCTCGGGGAGCATGGTTCAATGTCGAGTTTGGTATCCCTGAACTCGGGGTTTAATTACGCATCCGTTGGTGTGGATGGTTTTTGGACTCTGGGTTCGAAAATAGTACTTTTAGAAAGTGTCTATTTTCTTATCTAACCATATCTGGTCTCTGCTGGTCTTGCGTGTGTGTGACAGGAGCTGGGTGGCTCCAAGAGGTCTGGATGAGTCAGTGTGGGATGAGTGGGACATTACGTTGAGAGTAGGGGGAGAGTAGTTGTTGATAGCCTGCCTTGCCTGATACAATGCTGGCTCCACCTCCTGCCAAGCGACTGATGGCTCTGTGCCTGCCCTGGACGATCCTGGCCCCCCCCTCCTGCCAGGAGGACGATAGCTCTGCTCCTGCCGGTGTCAATGCTGGCTCCACCTCCTGCGGGGCGTCTGAGGACCCGGCCCGGTGCAATGAATAGGCCAGGTGCCACTGCCTAGCTCCACCCACCACAGACCCAGGGTGTTGGGAAATCCCCGGCATAGACAAAGGGATCAAAGACGAAAAGGGGTATAAGAGGAGGACCCCTGAACCAAGAATTGAGATCACTTCTGACAAGGAACCCTGTAACCAAGGACAAGAAGCCTGCTGATCTAAAGGACTGCTTACCCCTTCTGCCAGTGTGCTGTTGTTGGGGGAATCCTGCAGTGCTTCTTTATTTTTGCCAAGGAATCAGGAGAGAGGAACTGGGTGTGTACTGTCACGCTTGCTAAGAAAATCTCCAAGGACTGGAAGAGTGCCAGTCTCCTGCCGAAGTCACAGGGCCAAAAGACTTCACCTGCTAAAAAGTGCTATCCGCTGGAAGTTTGAATCCAGCACCTCTGAAAAGAACAGCATCACGACGACCGGACGCTGGGCCCAACCGACGCCAGCAGCAACGCCAGTGAGTAGGAGTACGGCTCTAACTCCAGAGGACCTCGTGTCTGCCCCGCTGCTGATCGCATCAACCGTGTGCCCTTCGACGCCGTAAGCGCTGCTCACTCTGTGCAACTGCATCATCGACAACGCCTGCTGAGGCCTGATCGACACCGAAGAAGCGACGCCGGATTGCTCGACGCCGCTGATCATCGTGTGCTTCATTTTCCTAAGGTACTGTGTTGTGGGGGTCCGTGTGACTCCCGGCCCGACGCAGCGCTCCTCGCGGTCGACGCCGAACCTGTGGAGTATCTCTGCCAGCGTTGTGTAGCTCCCGTGTGAGTTACCCTGTTGCTAAGACCTGTATTTCCAAGAAGAAGATTTGCTTGATACTAAAAGACTTTTGTGCTAAAGAAGAAACTACCTTTGAACTATCCTTTTTCCTTCCCGAACGTATTTATTCCGATTGTGTACAGTTTTTGCCGTTATTTGGTCTTGTGCTAAGTCTTATATAAAAATACTTATTTTTATAATACTACTGTGTCGTGTCCATTTGTAGTGTATTCACTTTATTACTGTACGTGGTCATAATTGCTTAACACACAGCCTCTGAGATAAGCCTGTTCTGCTCTGCCAAGCTACCAAGGGGGTGAGCAAGGGTTATCGAAGGGTGTGATCCCCTTGCCCTAACTAGAAAAGGAGTGTCCCTATTTGTCAGGAGTGTATACCTCTGCCAACTAGAGATAGCCGGTTCTAACACCTGGTAATTCCAGTGTTGTGGCGTCAACCGCGAGGTTGTCAGTGGACCTACCCATACGCTGCACCTAGTATACATACTATTGTCACTGAATTATCCTGTATCTGTAATAACAAAGAATAACATTGAAAAACAGTGGCCTGTCAGCAAGGCTGGCAGGTCGCAAAAGCCAGCAAGAACCAGGATTATGTTACACACATATACTTTTTTTGAATTTATGCTTGCTAAGGGACCTACAGGTCAGGAGTAAGCATTGCGAGTGAGCCCTGCGCTGCAACTCCTACCAACGGTGGTAAAGTATTAAAGAAAAAGTTGCACTAACCACAGCCCTTTTCCCCAGAACCAAGATCAATTGAATGGAGGCATTCCCTGCAATGGAACGGGCAGGGGGCATGGCCCTGGCACCCTCCAGGCATGGAATGGTGCAGACGGGCTGGTCTGACACGCCAGGGGTGCAGCCACGCAGCTGCCATAATTTGATAGCCCACCTCTAAGGGAGTGGCTAAGCGCCGAAAAGAAGAACGGGGGGGGGGGTGGCTGAGTCAAACAACACAAACTGAAAGCCCTGTTTCTCTACTCCAAAAGTTAAAGAAAAATTAAAACAAGGTCAGCAGGAGTAAATGTAACGTAAAAATAATACGTTTTAGAAACAATGGCACATATAATATTAAAAGATCGGTGGAAGATCACCTAATCTGGCCGCCAACTGGGACAGGAAGCCAGGCACCTCCCAGCAATTAGTGTCCAACAAGGTAATGAAATGTGTTCGGGGTATGACTCAGGAGCCAGGCACCTCCCTGTGCCTAGAGCGCTACAAGGAAACAAAAAGCAGCAACTAAAATGGGCTATCAGAGTCCAATGGAGCAGTGCATGTCTCTTCAAAGCTGCAATAATTTTATAGCCCGCCTCTAAAATCGTGGCTAAGCACCGAAAAGGAGAACGGAGGGGAGACAGACAACACAAATTGAGAGTCCTGTTTCTCCCCTCCAAAAGTGAAAGAAAAGTTCAAACAAGGTAAGCAGGAGTAAATATAATGTAAAAATAATAGGTTCAAGAAACAATGGCATATATAATATTAAAAGACCAGTGGAAGACCACCTAATATGTCTACCAACTGGGAAAGGGGGCCATGCACCTACCAGCACCTAGTGCGCTACAAAGAAATGAAATGAGGTGGTATGACTCGGGAGCTAGGCATCTCCCCACACCTAGAGCGCCACAAGGAAACAAGGCACCAATTAAAACGGGCTTTCAGAACCCAATGTAGCAGTGTGTCTCTCTTCACAGCGGAAGATAAATCCATAAACAAAACATTTAAACTCACAAAACTACTGAAATTCACCAGTTCTAGTTCACTGAAGCAACTATAACTCGCATCCCCGCCATGCAAAGTGTTATCATCAATGATGTCATTTCAGGTGTTGAATTGATATTACTGATGATGTTATAGAACATGTCTTCAGTGATGGAATATGTGAGGTAATCAGCTGTGCAAGGTGAGTGCAGGAGTTATAGTTACTTGAGTTAACTATCACTGGTGAATTTCAATGTATCATAAGTATGATAAACATGCTAAGTGTCAACCACATTTCTGACAAATCAATGAAATTGCACTAAAGATATTAGCAAGTCAAAGACTTAACAGCCCTTTTACATACCTGCAATCTAAATCACGTCTGTGAAACTCGAAATCCCTATTCTGTGCTTAAATTGCTACTAGCCAGCAAAAGTGCATGTAGATTCATAGAGATTAGGAGCAAATTAACATTTTTTTAGCCCGCCCCCCCAACAGATTTGCATAGAAGTCAAAATGCCTATTCTGTAGGTAAAAAGACATGCATATTTACTGACATTTAAATTTACTATTACATCTAGAAGTAACCTTTCATATTTTTTTTATTCACCATTTCCCAGTTTAGACTAACATGTCTTCATCGCCTAAAATCAAGGAATGGAGCTGCCTGCTACAGGGTTTACAAACGTAAATTTACTGCTAGTAGCTTTGCACATGAAGGTGCAGATCTTACTTATGTAAAGTGCAAGAATAACTATTACCATTTAGGGGCATATGTAGGTAATTCACATTTTGCGAATCTCAAATAGAGATTTTGAAAGAATCGCTATTTGAGAATTGCAAAATGGAATGTAGGTAAAAAAATAAATTGCAATTTTTTTGCCAATCTAAAAAATTCCTATTTTGCGATTAGCAAACTGAGAATCGCAATTAAGGAATTAGTGTCCCATTCATTCATATGGGCCAAGAGGCCCATAGGAATGAATGGGGATACATTCTCAAATTGCGATTTTCTATGAGAAAGTCGCAATTTGAGAATCGCAATTCAAAGGGTGCCATGGTGTCCAAAGGACACCTGTTGCACCCTTGGAATGTGCCTGTAAGTAAATGTGGTGCACATACATGCCCTAGGGGCATGTCTGTGCGCCACATGGCACTATGAATTTTTTTTTAAAATTCATTTTGAAAGGAAATCAGAAAATACCGTCTACTTGGAGTAGGTGGTATTTTGCGATTCCTTGAGACATATTCGCAATGTCAAAGGCACTCCTACATAGCATTTAAGGAATCGCAAAATTGCGATTCCTTAAATGCTTGCGCAAAATAAGGAATCGCAATTTTTGCGATTCCTTATTTTGATATGTGGCACCTACATACCAAATCGCCGTTTGCGATTCGTAAACGCCGAAATTCTGCGAATTCCTGCGCTTGCGAATCGCAAACGCCTACCTACATATGCTCCTTAGTATTCTTTGAAAGCAAGTTTAAAAAACATTTTAATGCAAAATACAAATGTTAATTCATCTTAAGTTTATTCTCTTAATGTAAAACTAATCAAATAAAGTATTACAGCAATTTAACTCGTAAAATTAAATGCATATTAAATAAAGCATTTTCATATATTGATGTAATTGATAAATAATGCAAATTAACCATGATTAACACATTTCCACAATAATATTTGTATTTCATCAGTAATACACTTTGTTAGACACATGTTGAATACGTTTTATTTATTTTGTAATAAAAGGTTAATTTGTCTGAATTCAGCTTATTTTTTAATTTTAAAATAATTGTTTAATAAGGATATATCTTTTTTTATAACAAAAAAGTATATATATATATATATATATATATATATATATATACATATATATATATATACACATATATATATATATATATATATATATATATATCAGTAACAGCATCACCTATTATTTAAAAGCTTAGAAGCAGGATACACTACTTGGTGAACTGTTAAATAAGAAAAAAAAGGTGTGTTACTAACATTATAATTTTATTAACGAAGGCTTGCATAATAGTGTCACTTCATATTGACACTTACCCTTTTCTATTCTCCCACCTGCTGCACTAAAGTAAACATGATATATGTAAGAAAGAATTAAAATTATGAACAAATGAAAATGGAGAACAGGGAGAAGAGCAAGTGCTTTATGTGACTGCATTGCCAGTTGATAGGAAAGCTTACACAGCAGGCCTTTTGCAGATGAAGTACATAAAATTAAGATTATGAGAGAAATCCATGTCGTATGGAATAACATTTTCAAGCTCTGGGCTTTCCTGTCAGCAGATTTAAAAACAGTGATCTGTAAAAAGGAAACCCCTAAACCGGTTCATCTGATGACGGGGTCATCTGGTAACCTTAAGGACAAGGAGATCCAGGCAGAGTTGTGAGATATTAATGAAGTAAGATGACCCGAAGGTGCTGGTAAAGAGCACTTGCTAGATTTCTCATAGGAGAAGCCAAACAAATACAGGTAAATGCCATTAGGCAAAAAAGACACAAAATGCAAAAGCTAAACAATTTTAAAATGCACTTACTAGGGAATCGTCTGGAGGCCATTTGTCTCAGAGAATAAAAAATATCGCACATTAAAGTGGGACAGCTCATACTTGAGTGTACAATTGCACCGAATACTTTGTCTACATAGTAGCGAAGATTTTCCTGGGGAAAAACACAAGAACATGATAGTCATCATTTCACACTTGGATTATAGCATGTCATAAATAGGTTTGTTTATCCACTTCAGAGACTGTGAGGCGAAAGAAGAGCAAATGATGTGGTAGTATGACAAATGGAATAAACCATAGGTGCATTCAGGGAAACATAGTTCACATGAAAAAATAACACATCAATAAAGCATAAGAGATGGGTAGGACCACGTGTTCCTATGATTACAGATAAATGAAGGGTAACATTAATTAACACTATGTATGGTATGCAGAGATTTGCTGAGCAATCAAATCTTTTAATAACAGCATTAAATACCTTAATGTTTCTTCATTCTATGTTTACTAAAGCGTGGTGCAGGGGCATTAAGTAAAAGGAGACCGCTGCATTGTTTGTGTATGAGATGAAATTAGAGGACGGGTGTGACTAGCCTTATTAACCACACGTTTCTAGGTTTTATGAGTTGTTAATTTTTCTTCCACCTCAATATGAGGGGCTGCGGAAAATAATGGCTGTTAACTGCTCATTCCAGTGATTACGGATTCAGCACTCATCAGAAGATCTAAAAAGTGTGGATGAGTAATTTACAGACCAACAACTAGAGAATATAAGACTACTTAAGCCCAGCCCAAATAAAGCAACAACAATGTTTTAGTGACAACAGGAGCCCGCTGACAAGAAAGGTGCTCTCCTTTCGCAGCCATGTTGTGCTGGCTCCTTCCTTGGCTCGACTGAAGGTGAATAAATCCAATCAACCACTTAGGAGTAGAGATACATTTACAAACAACTGTTAGTTACATTTTTTCAACCTGCTATGTGGCTTTCCGGCTTGCATTTTCCCCTCAGACAAACTAAGGGAGAAGTAGGTGAAGTATTCCAGTAGGCAGGAATGTAGATTAAAGGTAATTTATTAATGAGAGACAGCTTGAACCACCACCATCCACAGAAGTCTAACTCCAACTCCTCAACCCCCACATACGGAACGTTAAGGTAACAGCATATCTTAACAATTCTAACAGAACACTCTGAATAGGAATACTACACACCTTCCCCCTTTGAAAAAAAAATAATAATAATAATAAAATAAATAAATAAGAAAAGAGAAGGGAACAAAAAAAATAACAAAACACATGCAAAAAAACAAGTTCAATGGACGTAATCACGCAATTTTACAGGAGTATGTTTAGCACGAGAACTTTTCCTTGAAAAGACATCAGTAGATTGCACAACAATATTATCATCATTTCCATTGTCAGTTACACTAGGAACAGCCTCTTGAGGAATTGCAGGAACAGGAACATTAACATTGGCACTTTGATATTCACACCCAAAAGTATCCAACGAGGCAGAGTAGGTTTAGTCAATTTTCCTATCTGAATTTGGTGATTTTTTCCCAGAAGGCTCATTATTGTTTTCAAGTGAACCTTATTGTGAACCTACTTTTGAATTCACAACCTTACATAGAGAAATCCGCCTAAAATTCCATATCTTACCACCCTCAACTCTTACAGCCTTGGAAAATATTTCTATAACCTTGCATGGATCAGACCATTTATTCCATTTGTTACCAAAAGTTCTAACAAACTTGACACACACAAAATCTCCCACTTTAATCTTCCCACTACGATTCCATACTGGCAAGTAATTACCCTTCATTTTCTCCTGATACTTTAAAACTTTGTCTATGACTTTAGAAGAATCCACTGAAATCTCACCGGGAATTTTAACCAAGGTAGAAGTTTAGAACCTGGTTTCCTGCCTCTCAACAACTCAAACGGAGAAACACTAGTAACAGAATTAGGAAAAATGCGATATGACAATACGTTGCACGTAATGCTTTTTTCCAATCTAAATTACTTTTGACAGCCAATTGAATCGATTCTTTACCCACTCTATTAAAGAGTTCTGTTTGACCACTGGCCTGGGGATTATAATTTGACACTCTTATGCACTATACCACACCTACCCAGAAAAGACACAAATTCCTTGCTAATAAACTGCGGACCATTATCCGACACGATCTCTGCAGGAATGCCTACCCTACAAAAAACTTAATCCAAAAATTCAACCACCTGTGTTGACCTAATCTTGTCAACTATCTTGAACTCTGGCCATTTAGAGAAATAATCAATCAATACCAAAGCAAAAACATCCTTATTAATTGAAAGATCAAAAGGACTGATAATATCAATCCCTAATTTCTTCCAAAGACATGTGACAAACTCAATGGGAGAAACACCCACTGCTAGTGATTTAACAGTTTTGTCACTCTTTGCACAAGGAGAACATGAACCAACCCATTTGTCAACCATTCTATCGACACCAGGCCACCAATAGAATTCACGAATACACCTCTTAGTGCTAGACATTCCCATGTGGCCCTCATGGGCCATAGAAATAATTTTCCCCTCAACCCAGTAGGAGGAACTATCTTGTCTCCCCTGGTTATAAAACCATGATCAAACATGAGTTCATCTCTTATTTTACAAAAAGATAAAACATCGCCTGATAGCTTCCGTTCTTCAGGCCAACCATGTTGCAAATAATTTGCTACACTGGACAAGTTGGTATCATTACTCATCGCTTCCCTCCATTCAGCTTCTGAAATAATATCTGACAACTCTCCCCTAATTCCACCATTGACATCATCAATCGTGAAAGCAATGTCAAGATCCCTTTTGAAAATCCCAATTGAATTAACTAGTGGCAGTCTGGACATGCAATCAGCATGTACATTTAGTTGGCCAGGAACACATTCAACTATACATTGGAATTCTTGTAATTCTGCAGCTAATCGCGCTACACGCGCCGTTAAAGTCCTACCACCACCAGCCGCTAACATGTTAATTAAAGGTTTATGGTCTGTTCGCAAGCGAAATTTAGTTCCCCAAAGAAATTGTCTAAAATGTTCTACTGCCCAAGTGCATGCTAATAATTCCTTCTCAATAGTAGAATAATTGTATTCAGCACCACGTAGAGTTCTAGACGCATAAGAAACATATTCTTCACCCCTGTCCTTTTGCATTAGCACGGAACCCAGACCAACATTGCTTGCATCAACACACTATGCATTCCCTACCCATCTCGAATGGACTTAAAAAAGGAGCATTAACTATTTCTTGTTTAAGCAATTCAAACGCAGATTGTTGCTCACGTTCCATACAAATTTAATATCTTTCTTTAACAATGATCTTAGTGGATGTACTTTTGAAGAATAATCTTGTACAAATTTACTATAAAATTCCGTAAGCCCCAAAACTGACACCAGTTGTTCTTTATTTGATGGTGCTGGTGCCTTAGCTATACTCTGAATAGGATTGAACTTTGGTTTAATCCCCTGAGAAGAAGTCTCATGGCCAAGATATTCCACCTTGCTCTGTCTAAACTTGCATTTCGAAAAATTTAAAGTCAAACCCTTTTTTTGTACACATTCTAACACTCTCTCTAGATTCCGGTCATGATCTTCAAAACTCTTCCCATAAATTAAAATGTCATCCTGAAAGGCGATAGCTCCCTCACAACCCTCCAGGACCTCCTTCATAAGTCTTTGGAATACAGATGCTGCACTAGCTAAACCAAATGGCATACGGCAAAACTGGATGTTGACTCATCGTGCAAGACTACCTGGTGAAAGGCACTGGCTAGGTCTATTGTTGAAAATATACAAGCACTTGAGAGTGGAAATAAGCTCGTGCATGTGGGGTAAGGGATGCCTATCGATCCAGATTTCTTTGTTTAAACTACGAAGGTCCACACAAGTAAAGTTTGCCATTACTCTTAAGGGACAAAACAACTGGTGAAACCCATGGTGAAGATTCAATGGGTTCTATAATTTTCTTAGTTACTAGATCAGACAAAATTGCTTTCAATTTATCACGGTACGCCAACGGTACATTCCTAACCTTATGTCGAACAGGAATAGCATCTTCCTTAAGAATAATGCAGTGTTTAAAATAAACAAATTCTCCTAACTTATCAGAGAAAATAGTAAGAAATGTTCCTTTAATTTGAATTGCGAAGTCGTCTTCAGGTGGTAACACATACACCGGTGGTGAAGAATTAGGATCAAGTTTAATACCTAACTCATGTTGATGAGGTCATCCAAGAATTGATGCACCTTTGGTCACAACATAAACCTTTCCCTTTATCATTCTGTCTTTAAATTTAATGTCAGCCCACATAAACCCGTCCAAGTCAATCTTATGGCCTGAATAACCACCAGGTTGTACATCGGGTGGTGACAATTTCATTGTGCCCCAAAATGTATTAAAAACATTTCTGCCTATGATGCTATACCAGGCACAAGAATAAATAAGCATTGAGATTTCTTCACCATTGATCACAATTATATCACTTGGGAAACCTATACATTCAGTGTCACTAACACACAATAAACTGTTGATTTCAGAAAATTGCTCCGAGTTATCACATTCTTCATAAGTTAACAAATTTACTTTGTGAAGATTTTCACATTTTATTAAAATGACCTGGCCTCTTGCATTTTATGCATATTTTGTTCCATGCTGGACAGCCCCTGTAGCTTCCTACATGATCACTACCCCCACACCTGTAACAGATAATCTGGGATTTTTTCCCAAACGATTTATTTTCTCTCCCAAAATTCTCTTTTTTGGAAGTAGTAAACAAAGGCTTCTTGGAATTTGGAAAAGCTTTCACTATTGAAACTTCAGGAATCACTGCTTTGCTTTTAACTTCATGACCTCTAATTTCACTAACAAATAATTCAGATTGCTCAATCCCTTTGGCAATATTTTTTTTTATAAATCTTTTTATTATTTAAAGCAAAAAAATAAACAGACATATCTGGTGCCATACATAGATCCAATAATGACAGGGTGAGTTGGTACAAAAAAACAGGATAGTCGTGGAACAGCAAAGATATTAGAGAGGCTCGCACGATTAAGCACAAAATAAAATTGCATCAGTATAACCGGTTAACAGTTCAGTTGCGAATCCTCAAAACCTTCCCACCCATAAAATGAAAACAGCAGGAGAATCATGGCAACTAGGTACTAGAAGTTAAGGATAAGCGTCCGGATATATCGGCAATATTACGAGTAAAGGAAAGACTGAGAAAAAATTGAAAAAGAAGGAGAAAACCATATGGGCGATAACAGAAAGAAAACAAACCCATCCCCCCCCACCCTGCACCCCTGCAAACGGCTATCGCCTAACACCCAGTAGCAGTGTGCCTGTCGCCCCAACTAACTAGGTACTAAAAGAAGAAATCTACCGGAGTAGAGAAGAGAAGTGGAGAAGGGCATAGTCGTACAGGCTCCCGGTCGCCCACCCCCCCCGCCAGAACCAAGGACCCCCAAGTTGAAGTCAAGAAATCAATCGGACAACAAATATGTGTCTTAACAAGGGAGTCTTCAAACACCCCCCCGCCGTACTATCGCATTAGTTTAGCCAATCCCGTGCCCATCGATACTTGAGTCAAACACAGCCTTTCGGTCTCATCCTTGCCCCTTCCGATCAGACACATGAGTCCCCACCTGATAAACCACCGCTTCCAGAAGACAGTCCGAGTGCGAAGAAACTATAATAGAACTCAATGCAAAACAAAGTAGTGGAACGAAAGTGCCGTGAACATCGTCAGGTCCAGAGACTCCATTCCCAGTTATGAACTCCCAGCGTTGATTTGTCCGCCATCTTAGCGGCTCCGATACATGGGGAAGTGACGCAGTGTCATTCCGATAACCGTTCTCATCAAAAGTTTCTGGAGTGGGAACATCAATTAGTCCTTCCATGGTCGGCAACGATCGTAGGTTTAACAATCCATTGGTGGCATTGAACTTGTGTTCGTCTTCCAAAACACTGGTAAAAGTCTCCGATACCTCACACAAAGGGGGGGGTCTACTTCCTTCATCAGCGTGGCCATATTGGGTGTCTCGGTTGTCGCGGTTTCTTGTAGTGGAGTAGGGTCCGGTCCAATTCGTAGCATCTCAACCAGGCGCTCCATCGTCGCCTGAATGAGGTCTTCAACGTACACCTGAAGTGACTCAATGGCCGCCAGCACGGTTCGCAGCGACGGGCCACTCACTGTCTGTTCAGCCACTCTACGATCGATGTCTATCATGATCACTGCCCCCCGCGGCTCGATCTCTCAGAGGGGAACGGGCGGATAGGAAACGGTTGACTGCAGAGGGAGACTTCTGTATTGTTTCGATGGTATCCTGGGGCTGCCACCGCAGGCAGAGAACCAAACCCAGCGAACACCAGCGGGCCGGTTACCGGGTCACTGGGCAGTGCCCCCGTCCACAACTGCTAGCGTTAGGCTGTCACCCCTCCTCAGACCTTCACCAAGGCAGCCCATCGTCCACATCAATTCAAAAAACCGAAAGAAAAATTTTCTTTGTCCACACCGGTAGACCGGACCCAATCACACCACCACAGCCGATGTTGTTGAACTGAAACCCGGATGGGCCAGTACTCGAGACCCCGGCTTCCGGGCAGATCTAGGCCGCAAACTTCCATTCGACATATCTTCGTCAGCCGAGCAGGTAGAGATCTCGGGATAGCACCATTAATCTCACGGCAGGTTCATACATATTGTGGCGGGGCGCAAAGACAGGATAATTGGCAAGATATTCCGGCGGGAGGCCGAGGTCGGCGGAGCCGGGAGCTTACGCGGCCATCTTGGTTGCTAGCGTGGCTCCTCTCCCCCCCCTTTGGCAATATTTAACAATGTGCTGAGAGTAGATTCAGTTCCCATCCACAAACGTTCTTGAATCTTTTTACTCTTCGTCTTCATCATGATTTGATCTCTTAAAACTTGTTCAAAGTTTATTGTTTCAAAAGCGCAAGACCCAGCTAAAGTGCGTAAAGCAGCCACATAGTTTTCAATAGATTCATCCTCTTTTTGTGCTCGGGAATAAAATTTTAATCTTTCCATGACCGTATTAATTTTCCTCCCAAACCTAATACTCAATTGTTGTACAACAACCTAAAAAATATTAAAATCACCTGCACCCTCGATGGGAGGCAAATTTTCCAATTCCTTGAGCCCAGCGCCCCCTAAACAGTTCTTTAAAAGTGCTAGCTTCCTCTTGGGTGAGCATCCATCTTCTTCTACTACATCTACATAAGCTAAAAATGTAGGGTACCACAGATCCCATTCCATCTTGGGATCACCAGCTACTGGCAAAAAAAGCACAGGAGAAATAATGTTAGTTGACATTGTGAATGATTTCCCCAAATAACATTAAGATTGCACACTAAAACTACGTTTGGTTACAAATACAGTGAGAAGGAAACCAACAATAATAATAAAAAAAATAGACTAAAACAATAAATGTAGTCACCGTAGTCTATGGGCAGTTGTATTCAAAAGATTATCTTGTAATAGCATAGGTGCCCGTTTCACAAATGTGTTCCGTTCAGTTCCATTCAGTTATCTCTGTTGAATTACACACAGTAGAATTAACTATCTAAACCAGAAACCCGATTAAAAAAAATGGCCGCTGTGCGTACTACAGCGTACTTTGATGTATGCGTGGTGTACTTTGACCTCTGCATAGTGGCGTTGTAGCGTATTCTCAATACGCCACTTAGAATCCTGGATATCACTGAAGAAGATCGATTCTAAGAATACTTCGGTTAGAATGCACGTTCACAGCTTGCAGTGGAACTCTGGTGAGTGTTTTCTTTTCTTTTTAAAAAATGCACGTAACATCTTAGCGATTGTTGGACAGGCCTCATGAAAGGCCCGCTCCCTCCCCGCATGGCGGGTCACGGACCCCTGCTCCTCTTGTGTCCCGGACAAGAACAACCCCTGCAACCCGCCGGGGCAACCCACGGCCCTTCCCCGACGGAACCCCAGCTCCTGAACACCCCAGTATCGGCTGGCCCCTTCCAGAACCACTGTCCCTGGCCCAGCCGCCATTTTGGACACTACACGACCAGGCCGCGTGGCCTCGGGTCGACCTCGGCCTCGGGCCCGGCCAGGCCCCGACATCGAGGCACCACCAACCACCCAGGGGGTGAAGAGACCACTTGGCAGTTCAATGGGAGAAGGAGTGTCGATGGCTCCCCTCCGCCAGGTGTCGATCGCCCCCAGCCTCCCCGGGCGCTGGCTCCACCCCCCTGCTGGGTGTCTGGACTCCCTCATCCCGGACCTCCCGACCTCCAAGTGCGAGGGTCCGGACATCAAAGGGCGCCAGACCTATAACTGGGGCAGCTCCAGAGCAGGAAGGCAGTTGTATCCTGGAGTCGAGAGACACCGAGACGAACTCATCCTTGGAGGCCTGCTGGCGTTGCCGCGGCTCCTCTTCGTGAGCCATCTTCAAGGCCTGCTGGCGCTGCCGCGGCCCTCCTCATCGTGAACCATCTACCAGGCCTGCTGGCGCTGCCGCGGCCCATCCTTGCGAACCCTCCAGCTCGAGGATTGTGAGCTCCACCTTTTGCTGCTTCTGTACCAGACTGGTATTCAGACTGTCCCGCTACCCTTTTCCCCAAAGAGACTAGAATTGACGGGATCCTCGTATCCTGGTCCCACTGTACCGCTCATCACCTTGCCTAAAGATTTATATAAAAGTGTACAGAACTTATCCTTGTGTGGTGTCCATCTGTGGGGGGGAAGTTACTTGTCTGTACGATTACCGGAGAGGGCCCTCGTCGGAGGCCTCTCCCCCTGTACTCGGCCGACCCCCCGGGTCCCCGTCTAACATTGGTGGCCAGCGACGCGATCCGAGCCGACGCATAATCGTACAGAGAGTAACTCACCCCACGACACACCGCCACCATGACGACAAAGGAAAGTGGAACAACAGAAAAATTTCAGATGGAAAAGCTGGAAGAGTACAGCCACAAAGAACTAAAGCAATTCTGCATAGAGCTGGGCATTGCTACCATGGGACTGAGCACGAAAGATGACCTCAAGCACGCCTTAGTGTCTTGGGTGGAGACGGAAACATCCCCACCCCAAGATCAAAGCCTCGAGACCACCGAAACAAGTACCACCCCTACGGACGAAAGAAGAACGGGCCTCTCGTCCGAAGAGGCACGAGAACGGGAGAAAAGCCGGCTCCACGAATTGGAGCTGGCTCGACTCCGCTTCGATGGAGAACTCAAATTGGCAGAACAAAAAATAACCATCTAACACTTGCGGCTCAGGGAAGAACGAGAAGAGAAAAAGAGCCAGAGGGAGCTGGAAGAGAAAAGACTAGCCTACGAGCATGAGCGCAACTTGAAGGAGCTAGAAATTCGGCGGCAGAACAAAGACCTCGGAGTCTCCGGGCACCAGTGCCCCACTGCCCCTACGGACTCCAAGGTCCACATCCCCAAGGATGTCGTCAGGGAATACTACCAGAACGATGATATCCAGCAATGGTTTAAAGCCTACGAGGTAGCAATGACCTCCCACCGAATCCCGCGGAGCGACTGGGGAGCCGGGTTATGGGGGAAATTCGTCAACGAAGGACGAGACGCCCTGCTGCAACTCCCCGACCACCAGATGACATCCTACGACCACATGAAGGCCGCCCTCCTCACTCGCTATGGGCTCACGCCCGAGATGTACCGACAGAGGTTTCGAGACTGCAAACGAATCCCGGGTACAACCTGGGTGGAGTACGTGAACTTTTTTAGCCCAGCCTTCGAGGGATGGATCAAGGGCAGCCAGGTCACCACCTACGAGCAATTGTTCGACCTTATTGTATGGGAGCACCTCTCCAATAATTGCTTCGTCGAACTAAGACAACACCTCCTTGATAGTAAACTGACTGAACCTCGGAAACTCGCCATCGAAGCAGACCGATGGGAGAGCACCCGAGTCCCTCGGAGCTGGCCCAGCGAACAGAACAGAGCCTCCCAAGGGCCCCACCGGCCACGGGGGGAGGAGGAGGCCAGGGTCGGGGCAGGGACACCGTCACGGTGCCCTCCACTAGCAACCCCCCGCCCCTGGCTGGAAGAGGAAGTCCTCCAACACGACCAGGGTTCCGCTCCAACGTTACCTGCCACAGATGCCAGCGACCCGGCCACTACGCCAATGACCCCAACTGCCCGAAAAATCAGAGCCCCATGAACCGCCAGATTGCTGCCGCCGCCCTGGGAGAAGAGCCGGCCCAAGAAGACGCGAAGAGTACGAACCGTACCAGCCCGAGTGGGAACCCGCCGCCATGTCCCTGGTCTGTCTAGGGGAGAGGGACATGGTCCCGCGGGCATCCATCCCCGCCAATACGCAGAAATACAGCCAGTGGGTCACCATCAATGGCCGCCGGGCTGAAGCCCTCCGTGACACAGGGGCCAGTGTGACCGCAGTCCGCTGCCATCTGGTGACCCCTGACCAGATCCTACCCAATGTACTTTGTCCAGTACGGTCGGCCGACAACTCCGAAAGCCTGTGCCAGATGGCCTGCGTCCCCTTCGAGTGGGGAGGGGTGTCCGGCATGCTAAAAGTAACTGTCCGTGACGATGCCCCAGTGGACTGCCTTCTGGGGAACGACCTCGAGAGCTCCCCCTGGTCAGCCGTTGAGCGGAGGGAGCACCTGGGGATGCTTGGTCTCCCTGAATGGGTCTGTGTAACGACCCGATCCATGGCCGCCCGCGCCATCTCCAGCCCAGAGGAACCGGAGTGGCCTGAACCTCCTCCGCCAATCGTCACAGAAGAAACCACCCCTGAGCCTGGTCCACCGGGGTCCGGCAACGAAGAACGTGATCAACTCCGAGACCTCCCAGAGCTGGCCCAGTGGCGTCAAGAAGGTGGCCCCACTCAGGAACAATTCCGCCAGGAACAGAGAGCGTGTCCCTCCCTCGAGGGACTCCGACAACAAGCCATAGCCCAGAGCACAGGGGATACCTCGGGGGCCCACTAGATCTACTGGGACAACGAGCTGCTCTACAGTGAGCAAAAGATTGCCGAGCTGGGAGCCAGCCGGGTGCTGGTGGTCCCCCTCCGATTCAGAGACTTCCTATTGAACTTGGCACACGATGCGCCTCTTGCCGGGCACCTGGGGCAGGACAAGACGTACAGCCGCCTGGTGACCCACTTCTACTGGCCGAAGATGCGGAACGATGTAGCAACCCACTGCCGGGCCTGCCCCACCTGCCAGGCCAGCGGGAAGAGCGGCCGAAAACTTAGTCCCCCTGAAACCCTTTCCCATCGTCACCACCCCCTTTGAGCGGGTGGGAATCGACATCGTGGGGCCCCTGGAGCCCCGAACAGCACAGGGACACCGATTCATACTTGTCCTGGTGGACCATGCCACCCGCTATCCCGAGGCCATACCTCTCCGGACCGTGACTGCGCCTGTGGTGGGCCGAGCCCTGATGGGGATCTTCTCGCGGGTGGGCTTCCCCCGAGAAGTCGTCAGCGACAGGGGCACGAACGTTATCTCCAAGTACATGAAGTCCCTATGGCAACAATGCGGGGTCACCTACAAATTCACGACCCCCTATCACCCGCAAGGGAACGGACTAGTAGAACGATTTAATCCAACTCTCAAGGGGATGATCATGGGCCTGGAAGAACCCTTACGTCGCCAATGGGACGTGCTGCTCCCGTGCCTCCTGTTCGCTTACAGGGAGGTCCCCCAGAAATCCCTGGGCTTCAGTCCGTTCGAACTATTGTATGGACACCCCGTCCGGGGCCCCCTCAGCCTGGTCAAAGAAGGGTGGGAGGTGGGCCCCCCAGAAGACTCCCCCTGATGTATACAAGTACCTCTTGACCCTCCGTAACCAGACCCGGCGGTTCAGGGAACTTGCCAAGGCCAACCTCGAAGCCAGCCAAGAAGACATGAAGCGCTGGTATGATCAGCATGCCTCATCCATCGAGTTCGAGCCGGGCCAACAGGTCTGGGTGATGTCCCCTGTTGAACCTTGCGCCCTCCAGGACAAATGGATGGGACTCTTCAAAGTGGTGGAGCGCAAGGGACCCGTCACCTACCTGGTAGACATGGAGTCACCCCGAAACCCCCTACGTGTCCTCCACGCCAACAGACTCAAGCCCCACTTTGTGCGCTCTGAACTTAGCCTCCTGATGGCTACCGACAGTGGGGCTGAAGAAGACTCCGAGCCCCTCCCTGATCTTCTGAAAACACTCGAGAAAGACGGCTCCGTGGAGGGAGTCCACCTCTCCGATGCCCTGTCCCCAGCGCAACGCCAAGACTGCCAAGAACTGCTACTCCAATTTGCCGACTTGTTCTCCCTCATCCCTGGGGTCACCCCCTGGTGCCTCCACGACGTTGACACCGGGGATAGCCCCCCTATCAGACACAGGGCGTACCGGGTGCCTGATCGAGTACGCGCCTGCATCCAGTCGGAAGTCTCCAAAATGCTAGTTCTGGGAGTGATCGAGCCGTCCGACAGCCCCTGGGCCAGCCCGGTCGTGCTGGTCCCCAAGGCCGCCGCCCCGAGCTTCGCCCCCGAGCTCAGGTTCTGTGTGGACTATCGAGGTCTGAACGCCGTCACCAGGAGCGACGCTCATCCCATTCCCCGGGCAGATGAGCTGATTGACCGCATGGGGGCTGCCCGCTACCTGAGCATCTTCGACTTGACAGCGGGCTATTGGCAGATCGGCCTCACCCCAGGGGCCCAGGAGCGATCCGCCTTCTCTACCCCGGATGGCCACTACCACTTCAAGGTGATGCCATTCGGAATGAAAAACGCCCCCGCCACCTTCCAGAGACTCGTGAACAAGGTGCTGGCGGGGCTCGAGGAATTCAGCGCTGCCTATCTGGACGATATTGCTGTGTACAGCCGCCACTGGGCAGAACACCTCCACCACCTCCGGGAGGTCCTGAACGCCCTCCGGCAGGCCGTACTCACCATCAAGGCCAGCAAGTGCCAGATCGGCCAAGGGTCCGTGACCTACCTGGGACACCAAGTGGGAAGTGGCCTGGTGGCCCCCCTCCAGCTCAAGATTGCCGCCATCCAGGCCTGGGAGCCCCCGGTCACCCAGGCAGAGGTCCGAGCCTTCCTGGGGCTCACTGGGTACTACCGGCGGTTCGTAAAAGACTATGGCAGCATTGTGGGGCCCCTCACAGAACTCACGTCCAAAAAGAACCCCAAGACAGTCAACTGGACTCCTGAATGTCAGGCGGCCTTTGAAAACTTGAAGTCCGCCATGTGCACCGCCCCCGTGCTCCAGGCCCCCGACTACAGCCGGGAATTCATTGTACAGACAGACGCCTCAGATCATGGCGTTGGGGCCGTCCTCTCCCAACTCAACACCGAGGGAGTCGATCAGCCAGTGGCCTTCATCAGCCGACGCCTGCTGGCCCGAGAACAGCGCTGGAGCACCATCGAGCGGGAGGCCTTCGCCGTAGTGTGGGCCCTCAAGAAGCTCCGGCCCTATCTCTTCGGTACCCACTTCCGGGTGCAAACAGATCACCGACCCCTGCAATGGCTGATGCAGATGCGGGGAGAAAACCCGAAACTGTTGCGTTGGTCCATCTCCCTGCAGGGGATGGACTTCACTGTGGAGCATCGCCCCGGCCAGGACCACGCCAACGTAGACGGCCTGTCCCGCTTTTTCCGCCTCGGCGAGGAGAGTACCCAAGAGGATGGGTGACGCTCCCTGCCTTCAGCTGGGGGGGGACGCATGTTGGACAGGCCTCATGAAAGGCCCGCTCCCTCCCCGCATGGCGGGTCACGACCCCTGCTCCTCTTGTGTCCCGGACATGAACAACCCCTGCAACCCGCCGGGGCAACCCATGGCCCTTCCCCGACGGAACCCCAGCTCCTGAACACCCCAGTATCGGCTGGCCCGGGCCCCTTCCAGAACCACTGTCCCTGGCCCAGCCGCCATTTTGGACACTACACGACCAGGCCGCGTGGCCTCGGGTCGACCTCGGCCTCGGGCCCGGCCAGGCCCCGACATCGAGGCACCACCAACCACCCAGGGGGTGAAGAGACCACTTGGCAGTTCAATGGGAGAAGGAGTGTCGATGGCTCCCCTCCGCCAGGTGTCGATCGCCCCCAGCCTCCCCGGGCGCTGGCTCCACCCCCCTGCTGGGTGTCTGGACTCCCTCATCCCGGACCTCCCGACCTCCAAGTGCGAGGGTCCGGACATCAAAGGGCGCCAGACCTATAACTGGGGCAGCTCCAGAGCAGGAAGGCAGTTGTATCCTGGAGTAGAGAGACACCGAGACGAACTCATCCTTGGAGGCCTGCTAGCGTTGCCGCGGCTCCTCTTCGTGAGCCATCTTCAAGGCCTGCTGGCGCTGCCGCGGCCCTCCTCATCGTGAACCATCTACCAGGCCTGCTGGCGCTGCCGCGGCCCATCCTTGCGAACCCTCCAGCTCGAGGATTGTGAGCTCCACCTTTTGCTGCTTCTGTACCAGACTGGTATTCAGACTGTCCCGCTACCCTTTTCCCCAAAGAGACTAGAATTGACGGGATCCTCGTATCCTGGTCCCACTGTACCGCTCATCACCTTGCCTAAAGATTTATATAAAAGTGTACAGAACTTATCCTTGTGTGGTGTCCATCTGTGGGGGGGGAAGTTACTTGTCTGTACGATTACCGGAGAGGGCCCTCGTCGGAGGCCTCTCCCCCTGTTCTCGGCCGACCCCCCGGGTCCCCGTCTAACAGCGATATATTAAAAATCCATAGTTTCTATCAGCGAAAATATATTGTTTCAAAACCCTTTTCTGGCGCACTTAGATTAAACCATATAGAGAAGTAACACGTTAACAGCGGAACAATCATGCGCAAAATCTCCACAGTTCTTGTAATGTTAAATACGAAGAAGTTCAATAAATACTTCAAAATTCACAAACTCCCGCTGGTGCAATCAGGGCACATACTTTAAAGCTGCCGCTGGTGCAATCAACCTACACAAAATTAGATAGATACCTTTTAGTATTGGTGAACGCTGTCTCTCAAATTCGCTTTCCTTTTTTGTTAAAAAAAAAAAATCTTCCAAAATGTGTTCTCTCTTCACGTATCCCGATCGTCGCCGGAATATGAAGTATTCCAGTAGGCAGGAATGTAGATTAAAGATAATTTATTAATGAGCCAGCTTGAACAACCACCATCCACAGATGTCTCACTCCAACTCCTCAACCCCCACATACGGAACGTTAAGGTAACAGCATATCATAACAATTCTAACAGAACACTCTGAATAGGAATACTACAGTAGACACACTAAATCCACTCCTCAGTTTGCTTTTGGGGTTAAGTAAGACCACAACCCGGATCAAATAATTCACAACGGGATGAGGCCTGCCTAAACCCACCTGGATGAGGCACACCAGCAGATGACTGAAGGATGCTACTGCGCCATCCTGTTGGAAAGTAATGTCTTTTAAAGTTAAACTCAGTCTTCCCAAAAAATCTTTAATCTAGAAATTCGGTTTTCTAATCATCACAAAAATGTTTCAAAAACAATGAAAGAAGTCTACTTTGATGTTTCCCCTGGCCACATTCTCCGATTTGATGAATTAGCATAAAGAGGGAAGAGGATTCATTTCATTTAGGGATGTTTTGCACAGCAGCAATTGTTTTATTCCTTCGTCACAATCTTTTAAGAGACACTGAGTTCCCAAAGGTGGACTCCTACATCTGAACTAAGTTTCTGGCTTTTTCAGAACTTGCTATCACTGATGTAGTTTTCCCAAGAGTACTCCTGAAATTCTTTCACAAATTACATTTTTGCATAAGCAAATTTACATATGTATGTTTCCCCATACAAAATCTACAGCCTATTACTAAAAAAAACGTACTTTTTTAAAACAAATATTTTTTTCTCTGGCGAAAATCCTTAGATTACACTCCCCCACCAATCTGGGGGTGTGCGGTCTCCCTTCCTATTCTGGAATGGGCATATGATCGTATCCACAGTGTGAAGGTGTCTAGCAAAAATGCTGGGAATACTGCAGGGTGTTTATCTATTTTGCCTGGCATTCATGCACTGGAATTGCCATTTCTATCCCCAACTCCTGAGAACTGATGCACTCCCACTTAATTTTAAGAACTGGTGAAATATGTGGGCGAAAGTAGATTTACAAGGGTAAATTTGGGTGCTTTACATTGCAAATTTGAATTTTTTCTCATAACCAATCAAATTTGTGCCCATAAGTGGAACATAGGTGTACACCTGGCTTGGTGAATGATGCCCACAGCCATGAGACTATTAATGGTAAGGAATCGCTAAACATGTATTTAGAGTAGCATATCAAACACAGATTGTCTGGTACATACTAAGAACACAAAAAAAGGAGTTTAAGTTCAATACCCACCTTGTGAAGGTCTACATTATCCCCTTCTTTTAACCTTACTGGATCAATTTCACAAGGTTTTGGAGACTCGCAGATCTGAAGACAAATATTTGGATTTTTATGAATATAGAAAAATAGAAACAGCAAGATCACAATACCTGATTTGTATCATTTAATAGATCATGAATAGTGTTATCCCGTTTACAATTGGATAATCCAAAGTAAAAGAAAATAAAATGTAATAAAATACTTAAGCATAACTTTACGAAATTATGGAATAGCTTGCATCAACATTGCAAAATGTGCGGATATGCAAGGTAAACAATCATTACAAATTCAAAGCTTGTTTCACATTCACATGAAACACTTTTTCAGGACAGACAATACATAAAGGATTTACTAGAACACTTGTTATACTACATAATTGAAAACAGGCACTAAAGTCACAATTGCAGATTGCGGTTTGCACTCTTGCCATGCTGGGAACACCAATGTATTTGAAAATGTGAAAAATATTCATATTGCAATGCCTGGAAGTACGCAGCATCTTTTACCTCAAAACACTGTGGAGCAATTATACATGGTATTGATTTCATCTTTCCTACTGACAAAGCCTTAATATGTGAGAATTATATTTATAATGGAGAATCTCTAAGCTGTATGTCTACAAGGGTTATCACGATCTTGCATTTAATTGGGGCTGTGAGGAAGGTCTCCGGTTACTTATTTCAGACACTAGAACATAATAGGGAGAAGTTGCCTCGTTCTATTCTAAAAAGCTTGAAAAATATTCGCATTTGTTTTTAATTACTTTTCCAACTGCTCTGACAAAGGTTACGTGGACAACCAGCAACCAAAGGCATTGTGGCACAGTCTAATGTACCAGGTTAGACTTCGTCACAATCTCATTTTACGGCGCTTTTGGGTCATTTCATAGTTTTCCCCTAGTTGAAAATGGAACTAACCATATCAGCAATGAAGGAAGCAGAAATGTGTAGCATGTGGCCATGAGGGAATTTAAGGTTTATGGGACTCTGTCAGGGCTTTGAGTGAAAATGGCTGACAATCAGCTTGGTGTAGAGAAGAAGTTCAGTTCTGAGGCTTGCTTTCCACAGTCAATAACATTAGTCAGCCAGACCCTCCAGGATTTTGCCATCCCCCCCCCCACCCCCCCCAAAAAAGCCAGAGAAATTTGATGAATGTGACCACCTCCTTGCATTGTTCCAGTGGCTCGCCACTGGGCCAATAAAAGGAGGGTCTCATAGCAGGCAAGCAAGGTGTTGTTTGTTTATTTACTCCTCACTTGCCTGCTATTTCCAATTCTTTGTTTGTAAGGCAGTTGACTCCCACCTGTTGAGCAGAGCTTCCCATTCCTACAGTCCCGGAGAAGTGAAGACTGAACGTCGGACACCGCGATATAGAAAAGGACAGGTAGGTTATTCCAGTATCCTGGCCTCCTGAAAGACTGAATGCCTGCTATTCCCTACAAGATTTAAGTGGGGAGCAGATTTGGAACCCTCATCATGAATTAGTAGCTCCATCCCAGGGTACCTGACAATTTGTGTAGTTCAGAGTTATACTGCGTAATAAAGTAATTCTCGTTTGCAAAGAGAAACACTGGGCTGTCTGTTGAGTGCTGAGCTAGTTGTATCCCCTACACTAACCTCACTGAGAAGTATAGGACTGCTTGCCATTAATATCACTTAGTGCTACATGCTGAAGGGGTTGTACAGAGTTTCTAAAGTAATACTGGGACAAGCCCTGAGACATCAGAAGCAAAAATACAATAGTCCCTGCTTGCCATTGGCTCCTGAATATGAGCTGCCAAATGGTGGAACTCCGAGTGAGATCCAACAAAGGCCTGTTTGAACTTCCAACAGCAAAATGTCCAAACTTTACACTTTAAAGCTCACACACCAAAATGTCAGATACCAGTTTGGGGTGAGTAGACATTGACACCCTATTCCTAGATCAGTTGATAGATCTGTCCATGTATATAGAATGGCTCACACAGCAAGTAGAGGGGGTTTCTTGGCTGGTACCTTAGAAACCAGGTAGAGAAGAAACTGTGATGGGCTGTGGATCTAGGCTTTCTTTGTCCATTAACAAAGGTTTCTCCTAGATACACTCAAAGGGCATCTATACATTTGCTTTCCAACAATTGCCCAGGAGATTCGCCACCACTGCTATCTACGGTACCACAGTCACAAATTACAAAAGTGATTCCCTTCGGCGGTTTAAGTCTGAAGGATATAGTTGGCCCAGTTTACTGAGCCATAGTTAGTCAGGCCCCAGGACATCAAAGGAAAATTACCCAGCGCCTACAGCTGTGGAGTAATATCCCAAGCTTGGCTGTGGCCTCCCACAAAGAGTCGGACATGTAGGCCGGATATGATAAGCAATTTATTGTTTGCGGAGCTACTCGAGTGTCCCAACGTCGAGAGGTCAGCTGGGTGGATATTAGACTTGCATAATGAATCAGGTTTTCAGTTTCTTCCTCAACAGCAAGGAGTTATTAACAGAGCGTAGCTCCAACGGGTGCGGATTCCATACAAAAGTTAGGAAAGTTAGTGATCTACCTCCAGATCTTTGATGCTGGAACTTTGGAATCACAGCTAGAAGTTTGCTGGTAGATCGGAAATGTCTAGAAGGGTTTTATAATCTGAATCTAGCTTTAAGGTATTCAGGGCCCGTCTAATACAAGACATCATGCACCAGTGTCAAAGCCTTACACCTTTCGATCCGCTTCATGGTTTTCTGTTTTTTGTGAAGATTCTGTGGTTCTTTAGCGCCGGGACGCCCCTTTGCTGGGGCAGCTGTTTTGCGCTCTACCAAATTTTAAAATAACATAACATAACATTTGACCCTCTCCCTGATGGGTAACCAGTGAAGTCCCTGCAAATGTGGGCTGATGTATTGCTTTTTTGGCACATTTAGAAGAAGGCAAGCTGCCGCGTTCCGGATCCACTGCAATTTATCCATTAGCTATTCTGGAATTCCCAGGTATAGAGCATTGCCATAATCTATTCGAGATGTAACTAATGCCTAGATGACTGCTTTCCTTGCTGAAAAGGAGAGCAGGGCCAGAAATGTCTTAAGGGACCTCAAAATTCCAAAACATGTACCTACCAGCTTTTTGACGTGAGGACAGAAAGACAGTCTATTGTCAAAGGTTATTCTCAGGTTTTTTACAGAGTCCTTTTGAGGTCCAGGAGGGGAGGCATCATCTGGCCAAATAGCCCGAAGTTTGGTGGGAATGGCCCGAAGAAGAGAATTTAATTTTTTTCCATTTTGCATTTGAGTTGAGCTTTGGCTAGCCAGTAGAAGACTGTGGTAAGGCAGATTTTAATCTGTGTGCCCTTCGGCTCAGATCACTTACTCAAAGAGAAAAGCAATTGAATATCATCTGCATAGGATAACACCTTCACTCCTAATTCTTCAGCTAGAAATGCCACAGGAGTAAGATATAATTTAAGTTTAAGACCGTTGGAATTTGGGCCAAGCCTTGGGGAACACCTGTATCCACCTTCCTTGGGGGGAATCCAAACTTACTGGCTTCTCTCTATTAAAAACGATGTTAGCCAGTCCAATGCCCGCCCTGGAGGAGGTCAAGTAGCAGTATGTGGGGCACGGTATCGAAGGCCGGTGACAGCTCCAGCATGATCAGTACGGCCGCCCCCCTCCCAAGCGAGGGTTCCTTTGATATATTTCTATACCTCCACCATTGCGGTTTCTGTACTATAGCGGGCTCTAAAGCCAGATTGGCTAGGGTATAGCAACTTAATAGCGTCCAAGAAGTTTGACAGTTGTATATTCACCTGCTTCTCCGAAATTTTGGGTAAGGCTGGCAGCAAGGAAATAGGCCTGTAATTGGCTGGGATAGCAGGGTCCGCCGTTGGCTTTTAATAAGTGGAAGGAGCTTTGCCAGCTTCCATACATTAGGGACTGAAGCTGTACTTCTTGAAGTATTTAAAATCCAGTTACAGCTAGATTGATAGTCCCTGCAGCCCAAGCCAGCAATTTCGGGGAGCAAGGATCATTGGGAGAGACAGTTTGATGGCTTTAAGAACCCTCAGCGTGCAGTACAACTGAACTACTCCGGTTTATCCTAGCCATTGTGATCTTCTTAGTAAAGCATAGGATCTCAGCAACAACCTCACGTAGCCATCCTGTAACTAGGGTGGCTTGAATGCTAGAGATCTTGAAAGTAAAAAATATTGCCATCATTTCACACCAGTCGATCAGGCTGCCTTGGTGTAAGTGCAGGCCGCTGGGGACATAAAGCTTTTGACTCCACAGAAAATCTTTCGATCCGCTTCATGTCTTTCCTATGTGTTCCCTGAAATAAGCTTGCTTCGCTTTGGTTATAGACCCAGAATATGCCTTTTGTGTAAGCTTAAAGGTCTCTTTGTCGGCTGAGTTATAATCCTTCCTCCATTTACGCTATAGTGTCTTACAGTGTTTGTTGTCTATTATGAGGGCAGCTGAGAACCATGGACTAGAATGCCTGCTGATCTCAATTGGTCAGGACGGAAACCCAACGCAACTAATCTGGGTCTCCGAGCCATGAGACTTTTTAGACTGACTTTGCATCAAACCTGGCCCTCTTGTGCGTACAAACGAGGTTGCCCCACTCCACCTGGTCAAAGGCTTTTTCAGCGTCCATAAGATAGAGAACATTTCATCCAAGCAGGACTTACTCTGCCACCGAACTTGCTATTATAACTCTAGTTGACCTTTAAAAGGCATCCCGGGCACAAAACCGACTACTGAATAATGTATGAGTGAAGATATCACTTTGGGTAAGTTGAGGCAAGAATTCTAGCCACATTTTTGTCATTCCCCTCTTTCAGGATGAGTGATATAATAGCCTAAATTGAGAACGAACCCAGTGAACCAGAGGGTTTTCAGGTCTTTGAATGCAGCCTACAGCATTGGGGCAATGAGCAGTTTATTAATCTTGTAAAATTCTTAGGGGAAGACGTACTCTCCCAGAGATTTGGAAACTGGATATGGTCTTTTAAGGTTGATCTAACCCACCATAAGAGCCCTATCTCACTTTCAGAATGAGGGCAGTGTAGGGGAGGCCAAAAAAAGTCTCCTCAGTCACCACAGTATCTAAATGTTAGGAACTATAAAGTGTCTCTTAGGAGGTGGCAAAGGCTCTAGAGATTTACATGGGATGAGTCATCAGGCCCACTGTTGGATCGGACAGCTCTGATTGCTATCTTTGTCTCCTGTTGGCTGGCATGGAATGCCTGATGTCTCCCGGTTTTCTCCGCACTCTCATATAGCCTCTGCCTCAGCTATGTCAGGGTCTGCTCCGCTCGATCCCTGAAAATTGAGTTGTGTGTGTATTACTTTAACTTCTAGTAGATGCTGCAGTGAAGGAGTTAGTGTTATGTTAAATATGTGTAGTTAATAGTCCTAAAAGCTGCTTTAAATAGAGATTGGCTTTTCACTTTATTATAGTTAAATCATGCATCTGCAGGCCCCCTCAGTGGCAGCCTAGTCTGCGGCATATAACTGCTGGGTTGTCCAGACTGATTATTCTTCTCTTTCAAAATTCAGATATACGATCTATGGACTCGTTTAGGCTCCGGTTGTCTTTATTTTGGCACAGGAATGTGCCAGTTAAAGCGGGGAGATTTCAAGTGTCCTAGCCCCAAGCACAGTTATCAAGGAAAAGTAAAAAATACCACCCTCAAGGACGTTACTGATCCAGCTTTCAGCGTCAGGGGACCCAGTAGCAGAAATAAGTCAATTTGTGATCATGTGAAATGTACTGGCAAGTAGAGAGTGTAAGAGTTGTAGTGTGGTGCAGCAGGTGCCATATATCCAAAAGTTCCTCAAATCCATTGAAGTCTGGTAACATGAATCTATCAGGGGTAAGTGACCTCATCCTGTTCAGGAGGTGGGCCCAGAGCAATGATCCAGTCTCCTCAACTAATAACCGTAATGTCAAAATCCGTACTTAACTTAGACTTGTATTAAAAGAACTGTTTGCTCATATTAGGGGCACTAATAGAGCTCGGAATAACCATGAAGCGTAGAGTCTTGGTTTTGTCAAGACACGCTTACCCACCAGCTCATCCACATCTTGATTAATTTATTGGGAAGGGACTTCCAAACAAGCAAAGTCACACTAATCTTTCAATAGTTCTTCTGGGCTTTTCTTGTTCACCAGAATGGGAGACCATCTACACCACGCAACTCTGTCCTAAAATTCTCAGACTCAAGGCACCAGGCAGATATGTCTCCTAGGTGAGTGCAATGTCTACCTTCTTTGAATGTTAATACGGGACCTTTTTCCTTTCAACAAAAGGAGTCCAACCTTCTTTGAACATTAGTGATAATGGACTTAACAGAACTTTTTAGTTAAAAAAAAAGTCAAACCATTCGCATCAGAAAAACAATGTTCATCGGTCTACAAGTAGAATGGATTCATGCCATTGTCGTGATGGAATCAGTACATGTAGAAATGAGCAAGAGTTCAAGTATAGATGCCAAAAGGACTTTGAAGTAGGAAGAGAATTAGTGGACAGGGGCATAGCGATCGGTGTAGGAAGTGGCATGAAAAGAAACGCTGGGGTTGGAGGGGGACAGCAAATGAAGTTAGACTCCATGCTCACACACACTGGGAAAGCAGAATTCACGGGGCTGAGCACTGCAGGACTCCGACGGGTGGCTGTGGACTAAGAGCTCTAACCCTCATTCTATATCCTGGCATCCCCTGGGTCCAAAGATATCAAGGAATAAAACATAACAGTAAGGTAGAGATTCTAATGTTCACCATCAATCCTAGATTTGAAACGGACAGCAAAACAAAGATGCAGGCATTAGTAAATGGTAGCCAGGACAGAAAAAAACACAAACAGAAATACAGCGTTCAACTCTTGAAAGGTATCACTCTTGCATCGGCACAGGTACCGGTGAAGAGGCGTTTGATACTCAGCATCACTTAGGCTTCTCAGATTTTCTGGAAGGTTTAACTGGGGAGGGAGGATTTGCTTTTGTCTCTTTACACTGCTTCAACAATCCTATGTAAGCCCTCACCATCGTTCAGACTCTGGCTTCTCCCACTCTAAGAAAAAGTGTCTGGGTGCAAGCTATGAAGGCGAGGCAAGAGCACCCCGCTGTCACTCCACAGGACAATCAGAACAGCCCTTGGGCGTATCTATGTATGATGAGTTCAGTGAGTCCAAAAAGTCCTCCAGTTTGTCCGGTTCAGAGTACTCGCTGGTCCTTCCTTCAAAAGTCACAATCATCACAGTGGGTTCCAACAGTCCACATTTGATAAACAACTTTCCAATGCAGGGTTTCAGTACCAAGAATTACTTCCTTCAGAATGGGACCACAACATGAACCCAATGGCTATCACATGACGATTGGGTGAGGTTTGTGGGATTTCAAGATTTCATTTGGATTGTTTTTGGCACTTTGCTTGGCCTCACAATCTGTTTCTTAAACATTACTTTAAAAAAAAATTCTATTATTTAGAGAATCCCTTTGGGATGAAACTTGGCACTCACCACAGGCTTCATTTATAAATAAGGAATATTGATTGCTGCATCTTATGTTGAGCAGCGCTTCCTTGTCTAGGATTTGTATACCACTTCTGGGACAGGGAATGTACACAATCTAATTTATTTAAGGGCACTACATGTAATCCATCTGGGACACCCTTTCTAGAACTTTGTACTCTGAATAAACTGCTTAGTTCTTCCATGACTTAGATTAAAGCAGTCCCAGATAGGTAAGAGCGCTTTTCACTAGCGCTTTTCTTTTTCCTTTCTAATCATTAAGTCATATTTGTCTCACCCTGAATAATTTCCTATGCAGGTCTGTGAATACTCCTTTCCAATTGACCATTAACAGGTCATTCTCTATCCAGTTAAACCTCAGTTCTGCTCTCCTGTGATATTCACTCCTAGTAAACACCACACACAGTTGGACTCAGAATTTTTCTTTATTACACAGGCTAACACATAGTCCTGAGGAAGACCCGCTGTGATGATTTTACAGTAACACATACTTAAAGGATCGAAGATAATTAGCTGGACTACTGAACATTCACTTAATGAACACTGTGGATGTCTAGCCAGGTGGCTAATTTTGGTAGGCGGTGGCAGGAGAGCCTGGAAAGGCTTAAGGGTTAGGATCATACAATGTTGGGTTAGGGTCATACAATACTGAGTGTAGGGTGCATGCGATGTAAGCCTAGATTTTAAGTACTATTGACCACCTGAAGTGTGATATTTGAAAATACAAGGACCTACACAAACACGCAAAATGTACCATAATGGGACACTGCATTTTTTATTCATCGAACCAAGACAGAGTGATAGTTCTGTACAACATTTATACTCACTGAGGCTGTAAGTGGAAATGTAACTTACCTCATCAATAACATTCTTTAAAGTTATTTTTAGATAGTGCTTTCCAGCAATTTTCATTGTTTCATCTAGGCATCGTGTAGTCAAAGAATTTCCTCTAAATATTGTGTTTGCTTCCCTAAAGCGAAAAGAAACAGTGGTACTAACATCATTTACATTATATTGTTTAGATCATAGTACTATTTTTATCTTCAGTGCGGTCAAGTTCCAATTTTTTTTTTTTAATACCACAGAGTCTTATAAATAATCAGACGCAGATACTTGTTTAATAACATTGCACTTAACTTTAGAAGGTAGGTATGTCTAAGTAAAAGTAGACTCATATGAACATTGTCACCAATTGCTGCACTAAAAGATACTGAAGTGTAGGAAGAATTGCTATGATGCTCTAGTTTTCTGTGTTGAGATGATCAGTCACCTTTTGGGCGGTCACACCTCCTGGGAGGTTTATATTCCCTAGAAAGATACTTTTTAAGAGGACAATGCAGAGGATGATGATGAAACCTGTGATGTCTTTAATGTGAATATTGCTGATGCCAGGAGATCTTTAGATCATGTGAAAAATAACTGTACAAGCCGTGAAGAGTCTAAGGCAGGCAAGAGAATCAAGATTGGTTTCAGGAGCAGGCATAGTCATGAGGGCTTCTAGATGTTGTGAAAGCTTTCTCTGGATTTAAGAACCTTGTCTATGTGTTGGTTGTTAAAATCCAGAGGGGCGGAATGGAATGTTGAGGATGTGAGGGGGTGAAAGTGCACTAAGCTTCTTTAATGAAGAGTTCAACAAGATTGTGTAGGTTGACATTACTTGCAACTTCAAAGTGGTGTGGGTCGTGCACGGCTAGGTTCTGATGTAGGACAGTGGTTTACCGTGCTCAAGAGAATCGCCTCCCTCTCAGAGGCGTGTAAGTACAGTACCTGGGTTGCAGCTCTACTCATGTAGAGTGTCTCTCTGGGCACAGGTTGTTGATTGCTGTGACTACAGCCAAGTTCAAGAAAGAAGAATATGTTTTCCAAAGATAATCTAACAAATAGAATTGATTTAAAAAAAACATTCAATTTGGTTCATTTCACATGAATTTATTCATTACGATTAGAACTCCATGTTCCATAATGCATCATTTCTGCACATGTATTAAACCTTCTCCGTATGCATTTCGGCATGGAATGCCTTCATCAGGGGAATGTCGGAAACATCAAAAGTAATGCAGTTTTAATAATAGAGCTCTCAACCTCATATGAAACCATCCCCGTTTAGACTTGTTGTTAAAGCCAAACTCTAATGAGGACAACGTGTGTGAGGTGCATACTGCCAGTTGGTGTTTAACATCAGATCATAGTGGCTTTCTAAATGGGCTGGCGTACTTGTTAAAAGCGTGGTGTTAAACACGGTGTCACCCTTTGGTGCTCCCGTAATGTATTTACAAGAAACGCTTAACCTTTAGTTTAATAAATTACTTCTCAAGCGAGCGGGCATTTTTTAACGCTGTGGATGTGACTACGTTATCTATATTGTGCTGAAAAGTGGTAGCGAGTCTAATGCCTTCATTGTTAAAAACATCCGTATCTTCATGCATTAACACGCTTACTGGTTTCATGCGCTGCGCTGTTCCCTTGTGTACGCCAAATCCAGAGTGATGTCTGGTGTGTGTTCTGCGCGCTGCTCATATGTAAAAAGCGTTGCCAAGCGTCATGTTGTATTCTTAAAGGAAACGTATATGTTTATATGCGCTGTCATTTCGCAATTAAGTTTCATTGAACAAACGTTACCAGCCTCTGCTAATCACTATGTACATTATTCTATGCCCCAACCAAACTTGTCTGGCGATATGCAGTTAAAAAAAACACTTAAATTAATGTGAAATGAACCAAATTGAATGTTCTTTTTAAATCAATACTATTTGGAAGATTATCTTTGGAAAAAATATTCTTCTTTCTTGAACTTGGCTGTAGTCACAGCCATCAACAACCTGTTCCCAGAGAGACACTCTACATGAGTAGAGTACTTCCAACTACCTCAGCATGCCATATTCCTGAGAGTTAAAGACCAGTAGATTTTCTTTTCAGAACAACTTTTTGGAGGCACCATAAGATACATTAGCATTATGGTTCTTCATATGTCCCTTTGATCTCTTTTTTTCTCAATTGGCTTTTTTCTATTGAATACTTATGCATAGATGATTTACAAATCCTCGTTCTGATTTAGAAATGACTGAGCCTGAATTCACAGAGGGAGAAGTGAGGGCTGCTATTTCTAAACTCCCGCTTGGTAAAGCCCCTGGGCTGGATAAGGTGCCAGGCGATCTTTTTAAGCATGAACCCAGGGTCTGGGCCCCCTACCTAACGGTAATCTTCAATGCCATTCTGGGAGGCATGGCGGTCCCTAGTACTTGGCTGGGAGCAGAGATAGTCCCTATCTTCAAGAAGGGCTCTCCTCTGCTCACAGCCAACTACAGGCCGATTAGCCTTATTGATGTCTCACAAAAGCTATTCTCGAGGCTGATCTTAGATCGCCTCTTAGATTGGATGGAGGAATTTGACATCTTAAGCCCATATCAAGCGGGTTTTAGAAGGAATGTATCCACTACGGAGCAGGTCTTTCGCTTAACCCTGCTTCACTGGAAAACTGTTGGGATTGAGGGTGGCCCACTTTACACTGTCTTTGTGGACCTTCGTGCGGCGTTCGATTTAGTACCACGTCAGAAACTTTGGAGTGTGCTTTCGGAGCTGGGCATTCCCCCTGCTCTCTTGAACATAATAATCCAACTGCACACTGAAAACTTCGCACAGGTCAGGTGCGGGAAAAATGGTTCTTTGTCATCTAGGTTCCCCGTTGGCAGGGGTGCGTTTTGGCACCCACCCTGTTTTGCCCTTTCTCCCACCTGAACGCGGTCCACAACAGCGACGCCCAAAGACTTGCTGGGGTTGGTATCTCCGCGATTATGTTCACGGAAGATACCTTACTGCTTTCTAAGACCCCCCCCATGGGCATCCAGCGAGTCTGGGACAGCTTTGTGCTTTTTTGTCAGGACCACGGGCTGGAAATACATACCATGAAAACCAAATATATGGTTTTCAACCCCCCCAACATCAACTCGCCCAAGCCCCGTGATAGGTGGAGTCCGCCTTGAAAGAGTCCAGACCTTTGAGTATCTGGGTCTCACCTTAAATGAAAATATGACATGGGGGCAACATCAATTAAAACTGCAACTCAAGTTGTCCCAAAAAGTGGGGGCCACTACCAAGCTCCTAAACAAATCTGCCGTTAAACTAATTGGTCCACCCCTGGAAATTTATAAACTACAGGCACGGGGGCTGTAATCCATGGTGGCGAACTGTGGGGTCACAAGTGTGCATCCGCGATTGCCGCAGTGGAGAACAGATTTTTAAGACAGTTGGTAGCATTGCCTCATAGTACACCACTGCTGCCGCTCAGGCTGGACCTGGGCCTTAGACCCATGAATGAAGAATTGGGCCTCAAACCTCTAACTTTTTGGAGGAGACTCTGGGTTACCCCCGAGTTAAAGATCTTTAGGCAAGAGCTGTCGGATGGGTTAAGTCTTCCGAACGCTCGGAAACTTCCATGGTTAAAGTATATAAGAGAGAAATTTGAGAGACTAGGTCTTGCCCCCATGTGGTCCGATTCTGAGCGTGCTTGCAGTAATGTATTGCGCAAGTATCTGGCCAATTTTTACCACAAAACCAACCTAACTGCTTGTTTAGTGAACGCCCAAATTGGTTCTCTGTCTGCCACGTTTCGAATGACTAAAGACTGCTATAAATTTGAGTCTGTTCTCGACGATGTCAGTCCAGTTGCTGCCAGGAAGCAGTTTTTTCAATGGAGACACAGCTCTCTGCCAATCAGAGATTTTACTAGTAAGTGGTCTCAATCGTCACTCAAAAACTGCCCTGGATGCACCTCGGGGCTTGAAAATGAAATGCATGTCCTGTTTTTTGCCCTATCTATGAAAAAGTCAGAAAGAAGTGGATTATTTCACTGTGCAAAAATCTGGGGATCATGCACTGTCTGCATGCATACAGAATATTGAAAACGGATCTCTCTCCTCTAACTGTTTTCGCTGTAACAAACTTTTTAGCAGCTATGTGGACAATCAGAAGGAAACATGTGAATTCTGTTTGAAATATGATCCAAGAGAAATAATTGCAATGATGCTAGGGCGCTTGATCTTAGATTTTAGATGGACAAGGGTGTTCAGCTGACTATGTATTTATTTATGTCTATTGGCATTTTTTGGGTTGCGATGAAATAGATTCCTGCCTATTTGTTGACAAAGATTTTAGACTGTATTTTTATAGTGTGCTCGGATGTATTGTATTAAACTCCATTTTAAACTGTCTAATTAAATGTATTTCTTTTACGACAACATTGTCGAAATAAAGACGGAATGATGATGATGATTTACAAATGTGTGATAATCCCACTGTCTTGACAAAGCACTGTGAAACAGGTGTCCGTTCCTTTGGCAAATAAATTGAACATTGTGGGCCTGATTTGCATAGAATCTGCCATGACTTACTGTTATACTGCCCTTGACTTACTCCTGCACTTCTGCAGTAAGTTTTAATCCTGCTCTACTCCTAAAGTTCTGGGGAAGTCAAAACCACTAAAAGAGTGAGTCACACCTACTCACAGCAAGATCTTTGTGTACTGTGCAATTATTTTTATTTCAAATATAACCCATTCGCCACGTGTTTCCAATTAATTTGTGCTACTAGGCATGCACAAACCTTAATTACTTTCTGCATACTATTACGTCCAGCCCCACATAACCTGTCATTTGATTAGACACTTACTGGGTATCCTTCAGGTCTAGCTCTGCAATCGCAGTCACAAAAGGAAGAAGTTTTTGATAATGTAGCAGCAGTCGTACCAATGGCAAAACCGCATCATATTTCTCTCGACAGACTTCCCCTAATATGAAGGCAGCAGAGGCAGAAATGGGCTGGAGGAAAAAAGAAAAATCTAATGTGCATTTAGATAACAGAAAACATGTTTTAAACATCATGGATTGTGGATAATGGACGCTAAGGAAACAAATCTATCTATAACAGTTTAGTTCAGATTTATAAATGACATTCATTTTGCATTTGGACATGTGTGCATTCCGAAAGATGCTATAAAATATCAAAAAATAGTGATAAAGACTGACTTCTGTGCTTAGAGTGTTTCATTTACTTTATCAGAGTTCGCAGATAATACATAGTAAGACAGCCATTGTTTAAGGAGCCTCTAAAACATTTCAAAATTAAAACTTGCATTACCGTTTTATCTGATCACGTCTTAATAAAATTTGTAAAAAGAAAAAAAAAACATTAACTTGCTGTCCTGCTACAGGTCTCAGCCTCTTCGGCTACTTCTCCCAATGGAATAAAAAAATAAGCATTGGCAAAACCAACAGGTCGCACCTATGCAAGCTACTGGTTTTGTCAATGTATTCTAGTCATGTTGGAGTGCAGACCAGCTGCTGATCAAAATGGCAAAGCATTTGCAAAATAGGCTACATGACGTGATCAGCGATGGTCCAGTCTTTATACTTTTTTCTTGGTTCAAGCAACAATGACAAGAGTGAGTTCTAGACAAGTACACACTGAAAAATACCCCCTGCCACAATTTTAGATCAACACTTCACCCACTAAACAACACTTGCGCTGCACACACTTTGCACATATGTCACATGTTCCAAGCTCACAAAACAAGTCTGCATTCCTTGACTTACATCAGCCATGATATGCAATGCTAATGCGCACTCTAAACACCATCAGCGAGAATCCAAATCCCCTTAATCAACTTTGTCGTCTTCGTCCCATTGTGCCTCCATCAGCAGCCACATGTCCGGTCACCACTGGCCGCTCGGACACGCTCCTAATCACTCTATACAACCTTGGAAATTCTAGACTCACCTTTAACCACACACTGCACCTCAGCGCTCACCAAATCCCGCTGCATTCTGCACCTCAGCCATGCTCACCAAATCTCGCTGCATTCTACAACTCAGCTATGCTCACCAAATCTCGTTGCATTTTGCACACCTTAGCTACGCTCACCAAAACCCGCTGCATTCTGCACCTCAGCTATGCTCACCAAATCCTGCTGCATTATGCACCTCAGCTATGCTCACCAAATCCTGCTGCATTCTGCACCCCAGGTATGCTCACCAATTCCCGCTGCATTCTGCACCTCAGCTATGCTCACCAAATCTGGTTGCTTTCTGCACACCTCAGCTATGCTCACCAAATCCCGCTGCATTCTGCACACCTCAGCTATGCTCACCAAATCCCGCTGCTTTCTTCACCTCCGCTATGCTCACCAAATCCCGCTGCTTTCTGCACACCCTCCGCCAGACTCTGTAAACCATTTGTCGAGCTTCAAACAGTATGAATCGTGCTCTGCAAATCCTCAACCCCATTTCAATATCACGTAAAGGCACTCAGGACCTAGAATTAGGGGCTGCATACACTTTGCAAAAATCTGGGGATTGGATGATTTGTCTCACCCAATTGTCCGTGGTGATGGTGTTCCAGACAGGTAGGAACTGTAGCAATCTTCCCCGACAGGAGTATAATGGTCCGGGGGGAATGATGGGAGGTCATTGTTTGGAGGTGGAGGCAGTGTGAGTATTGGTAATTTTGCCTCTACCTTTGCTCTAATTGCTCCTGTAGCCTCCTGTGTAACAACCTCTGGTACAGGTGTTTCTGTGTGGGACTCTTATAGGAGGTGGAGGAGTTATCAGTGGTAAAGCCTCTAGAGGCGCTCCTATAAGAGGAGCGACGAAAATAACTTCTGGGAGCTTGAGATTGCAAAGCTCCCATTGATTTTGGCAGTATCTGTGTCTTTTTTCATCTTCTCTAAACATAAATCTACAGTAGGCCCAAATAAATGTTCCTGGTCAAAGGGTTGGTTCATTATGGTAGTTTGACCCCCGAAATACATAGCTAGGCATGTGTGTGTAAAAGAACACTGGTATTAATAGTTCATGTCCATGAGCAAATCTTCTTCTATAGGGTCTGTGTAAATTCACACCGTGGTATTCTGCAGCTCTGTGTACAAGCTGAGTGAAACCTATAGTGTCCTCTGGAGGGGATTCTCTATATGGGTAGATATCTTGTGGTGTGTCAGGAACATCTGGTGTGCCATAATAGTCCCATGAGTCATTTGGGATATAAGGATTACTAGCTTCCCCTAAAGGTTCATCATTCCCTTTCTCCCCAGAGATGTCCTCATCATCGTGAGGTGGAGGAGATTGTGAGGGTATTCGAGATGGGATGGGAGAGATGTGGTGTGGAGGAGGAAGTGGAGAAGGAATCCTTAAAGGAGAAGTGGCAATTACCCTTTTCTTTAAAGGGAGTAAAGCTGGTGCAGGTTTGTCCATTTTCCTTTTGTTGGAAGGACAAACTATAAGGTGACCTGTCTTTGGGTCTATTTCAAGAGTTTTTTGGGTTGGATCAGGTTGAAAAAGCTCCTCCTCTGGAGTGTGTTGCTTCGGTGTCGATTTTTGTCGGGTCAGTGTTTGTGTGACACTTTCGGAGTTGTTTTATGCTTCTTAGGTTTGGAACCAGGAGTTTTCTTGGGTTTCGAAGGTTTCATTGGGGTCTTTGGAACCGATTGTTTGTTTGGTCCAGATGATTTTTTCGGATCCGAAGGTTCTGTGCCAGTGGTCTTCGGAACCGGTTCTTTCCTTGGTTCCGACCATTTTTTCGGATCCGGAGGTTCAGTGTCAGTCGATTTCAGTGCAGAGTGCGCTGATGTGGAACCAGGCTTCGGAGCGGATGAAGACAGTGGTTTGTCTTTGGGTTTGTTTTTTGTTGTTGGTGCCGGGGATGGGGTTTTGGTACCGACGGTAGGCTGGCTCGATCCAAAGTAGCCAGAAGGCTTATGTGTGGACTTCTTTGCCAGGCCCGAAGGCAGAGCGTGGGAAGTTTGTCCCGGTGTGCACCTATACCTGAAGGTGAAGGTGAAGGTGTTACTGAAGCCTTTTTATGGATAGGTGGGGGGGGGAGGGGGTCGACCTCAGTACTTACGACCCGCTGCCCTGGAGTAATGTCTTCGATGTCGGAGTCGTCAGCTTCAGAGGCGCTAATGTTGCCCTCTTCGATGTGCTCCTGCTCCGGTACATTGATGCCTTCTTCGAAGATATCGTCCAGAATCTATGAATATGATCGCGCCATGCTTCTTTAAGCCCGACGATCCGGTAGTGTCTTTTTTGAGAGGAGAGAGGCACAAGCTGGACAGTCTTTGGCCTTGTGCTCTGGTGAAAGGCAGAGGTTACACACCTCATGAAGATCGGCGTGTGGAAACTTGGATCCACATTCAGGACACTTTTTAAAAGGAGTCGTTTCCATGAGTCAAAGGGCCTGATGGCGCAGAAAGGACCGAAGGCCTGTGTCGACAACCGGAACCGAAGAATTCAAGTTTGTAGAGATGCGCGTCGAATGGGAAACGCGATCGAATACAATACCGAAGAAAGGATAAAGGATTGCGCGTTGAAAGGTAGAACGATAACTATACCATACTGGAGCGCGCCGAACACATCCGAGCCCGATGGGGGAAAAACACAATCTGAAGATGGAGTCGATGCCCATACGCACTATTGTCCAAAGGAGGAGTCACCCATCTCGTGACTTCCAAAGACTTATTTCAAGACAATAACAAACTGCAAACATCCGGGCCCAACACCAGATGGCGATCTATGAATAGTGTGTGATCTGCAGCTCATATGCCTGGAACATACATATTCCAATAAAATTACATTAAGATTTTAAAAAGCAAATGTTAACTGTAAATATCTGAACTTTTTCATCTTAACTACTGCTGAACAGTCATTCTTGACTGATGCAAAAATCTACTAAGTAAAGCAGAAGCCATCACCACCAGCACCCCGGTTTATCTGGAAGCTCACCAATTATAGTGATTATCGGCACAGATGCAGCTTGAACATCATCTGACTGCAGAATAAAAATGGTAAATAAAAAGAAAAAATAACTTGAGAAGGCCTATTCCTTCTGCGTGCCAGGATCTGGACCAACATCTCTTATCTATCAAAACAGACTCAAAGCTGCTCCAATTTAAGAAAAAGCATCGGAATAGCCAATAGGTCTCGCCTTTGGGATCTTATAAGTGTCTAACCAGAGCTATTGGCTTTGCCAATGTCTGTAAGTATGTTGTAGAGTACTGTGGCTGCTGTGCAACATGTTGAAAAGTTATAATAAATAAGTTAGCCAAGAAGACATTATATACTTGCATTTGCTTGAGTTAAGAGGTATTGGCGTTGTAAATGACAATGTGTTTTACCAGTGTGTTATGATGTGTATGTATGTGGTGTGTAGTTGAATTATGTGTGTTGGATTTGAATTGTTAGCTGTGGAATTGTGTGGTGTGGAGTGGATTTGTATGGTGGAATTACGTGAAGTGTGCATAGGAATTATGTAGAAAGTAATTATGTAGTATTTAGAGCACTTGAATTGTGTTGAGTGGGATTCTGTGATTTATGGAATGAAATTATGTGGAATGGTATTTTGTGTTGTGGAGTGGTATGTAGGAGTTTAATTGTGTGTTGTGCTGTGCTGTCGAATTTTGTGGCATGATGTGTAATTTTGTGGTGTGGATTGGATGTATGTGGTGTCTTGTGTAGTTGTGTTGAGTTGAATTATTTGGTTTGGTGCTGAATTTTGTGGTGTGGATTGGAAATGTATGGAGTTGAATTGTGTGGCATGGAACTGTGTGGATAATCAAGACTAACTTGTTAAAAGCAGGATACCACAGAAGCAACAATGTTCAACAATCACGCAAGATGATCTAAGCCACCCAGCAAGTAGAAGAGCATGCGCACGATAGCATACATACAACGCTGCAGCTTAAATTAAGTAGGAGAGTGGAGGAGTTCTTGGGCAGGGCTTGAGTGAGCAGTACAAAAAGTAGGTGGTAGTGCAGCAATGGTTAAAAAAAAAGAACAAATTACTTACCTGTAACTTTGGTTCCCCAGTATTGGTAACTTTCATAGATTCCCATGCTTTGTATCATTCCCCGTCGTCGGAATGGGAGCCTCGATAGTACAAAAACCATAGAAACAAAAGAGAAAAACAGGCCTAGGCCTCATCTCATTTTGTATCCTATCACTCTCTTTGTGTAAAAGAGACCAAACTTTTGCCAGGACCAATCAGAGCAGCCTCACCCCATAGAACCTTCCTGAGAGAGCTCAGAGCCTCAGATTTTCGTAGCCGTTGTGCAAACCGCCACTATCTCATGTGAAAAGACTGAGCTTTCCCAGGGGAGGCGGGTGGGCGCGTGGGAATCTATGAAAGTTACCAATACTGGGGAACCAAAGTTACAGGTAAGTAACTTGTTTTCTTGCCCCAGTATTGGAACTTTCATAGATTCCCATGCTTTGTATCAGAGTAGCTGGCAGTAAATCACCAAGACACATTTTGTAAAAACATGGCATCACATAACCGTATAGTAATACTTATAGTAAAGTAAGAAAAATAAGCAAAATGTGCTCACCAGGATGGAGGGATTGTAGGGAAAGCTCACCTCTCAATGAAAAAGATTCCGCAGAACTGCTTGACCAACAGCCGCGTCGTCTCATCCTGCAGACTCTAGGCAGTAATGTTTCGTGAAGGTATGAGTACTGCTCCACGTTGCTGCCCTGCATATATCTTTAATGGCGACTCCAGAGAAAAGAGCCACACAGACGATGCCACAGACCTTGTAGAATGGGCACGAACTGTACTGTTCAATGGCTTGCCCGCCTCCCGATGGCAAAATTGAATCGCACTGGAGATCCAGCGGGAAATGACCCTCTTTGCCAAAGGAAATCCCTTCCGTGGTACGCTGTAGGACACAAACAACTGGAATGATTTCCGAAACGGTCGTGTTCGCTCTAGGTAGAATTTCAAGCATCTCTGAACGTCCAAAGAATGTACAGTGCGTTCCGCAGGTGTAGAAGGGCGCGGAAAGAAAGACTTTAAAATCAAAGGTTCATTCAAGTGGAACTCAGATGGCACCTTCGGAATGAACTTCGGATTGGTGCGAAGAATAAGAACATCCTTTTTGAATAGAAGGAATGGATGCACTATGGAGAGGGCTTGAAGCTCACTAACTCTTCTCGCTGTAGTAAGTGCTAAGAGGAGGGCAAGTTTCCAAGAGAGGAACTTCAAGTCCGCCTTGTGCACAGGCTCAAACGGAGGTTCCATGAGTTGAGCCAGGACAAGATTGAGCTGCCAAACTGGTGGAGGAGGTTGAACTGGAGGGTACACCCGGAACATACCCTTCAAGAACTGCTTAACAATCCGAGAGGACCATAAGGAAGGGCCTGAAGAAGTACACCGAAACCTTGAAATGGCTGCAAGATGGACCTTCACAGACGAATGTGCCAACCCAGACTTAGCCAATGATAGTATATATGGCAAGAGTTGGTGAGGCAGAGATTTGTAAGGATGGAGACCTTGTCTTTGACACCATAGGCAGAACCTTCTCCATCTTGCCTTGTAAGTTTTATTTGTGCTCGGTGCTCGAGCCTGTGACAAAACGTCTCGACATTCCTGGGAGAGATTCAGATGACGGAACTCTCTGTGTTCAGGAGCCACACTGTCAAGTGGAGCGATTTCGGATCCGGATGGTAAACCTGCCCCTGATTCCTGGACAACAGGGACGGAATTGATTGTAAGCGAATTGGAGGAGCCTGGGAGAGTCGCAGGAGCTCAGTGTACCAAAATTGCCGGGGCCACGCTGGTGCAATGAGAATAATCTTGCACGGTTCCACCTTCATCTTCTTGAATTCTCGGGGAATTGGAGGAAAAGCGTAAAAGAATGCGCTGTACCAGGCCATCGAAAGGGCGTTCCCCAGGGACCCCTTATGGTGAACCTTGCTTGCGTAAAACCGGCATTTGGCGTTCACTGGAGAGGCAAAAAGGTAGATGGTACATCCCCCAAACCGACAACACCCTCTCCAGAATGGACTGATTCAATTCCCATTCGTGCGTCACCTCCGTCTGTCGACTCAGGGTGTCCGCCTTGACATTGAGCGAGCCTGCCAGGTGTTCGACTCTCAGACTGATGTTGTGAAGGATCGCATAATCCCAGATCCTCTGAGCTTCTGTGGACAGAGTTTGCAATCTCGTTCCCCCTTGCTTGTTGACATAGTGCATGGCCGTCGTATTGTCCGTCCGGACCAGCACTGAATGATTGCGAACTCTGGGAAGGAAAGCCTGCAAAGCCAACCGAATGGCCGTCAGCTCCAAAAAATTGATATGGCACTGGCGCTGATCCGGGCTCCAGTGTCCGCTGACTTGAAGTTCGCGGAGCACCGCTCCCCAGCCTTCCAAAGAGGCATCCGTGGTTTTGATGAGGGGGGGATGGTGAAATTCTGAACGTCAGACCTTGTGCGATATTTTCTTGTACCAGCCACCATTCGCATGCCTTTCTCATTGTTGAAGTCACCAACACCTTGTCATTGAATGATCAGTCTGCTTGGTGCCATTGTTTGTCTAGTTCTTCCTGCAGAGGGCGCATTCGCAGCCTGCAATGCGGTATTAATTGTATGCAGGATGACATCGACCCTAGAAGGGACTTGTATTGACGGACTGACAGGCATTTCTTGTGGAACAGTTGGCGAGCTGATACGATCAACTTTCGTTGACGGTCCTCCGAAGGACGAGCCGTGCACTGTGTGGAGTCCAAAATGGCCCCCAGAAATCGTGTGGTTTTGGAGGGTTGCAGAACTGACTTGCGTTTGTTTAATTGAAGGCCTAGGTGTCTGAACAACTGAATGCAAGTCGAAACAGCCTAAGAGGTTTCCTCGAAAGATGGAGCCTTGACTAGCCAGTCGTCCAAGTAAGGGAACACCTCCAGGGAATGTGTTCTTAGAAAAGCTGCCACTGGTGCCAACACCTTGGTGAACACTCGAGGTGCAGACCGAAGGCCAAACGGATGCACCTTGAATTGGAAATGGCTCTTGCCCACTGTGAACCGCAGATATGGTCTGTGAGCTGGGTGTATCGGTATGTGTAAATACACATCTTCTAAATCCAGGGAAGCCAAGTAGTCGCCTGGGTTCAAAAGAGGAAGAATTTCCTGGAGAGTGACCATCCTGAAAGAGAGTTTGATGAGCTAAGTGTTGAGCTCTCGTAGGTCTAGAATGGGGCGCCAAGTCCGTCGTCTTCCGCACCTGGAAGAACCTGGAATAAAAACCTCTGCCCCTCTGAGAGAGAGGTACCGGTTCTATTGCCCCCTTGAGGAACAATTGATGGGCTTCTAGATGGAGCAGTCCCAGATGTTTTGTGCGGATGGCGCCCGGAGCTCTTGTTGGAGGAAGATCTTGGAATTCCAACGTATGGCCACTCTGTACAATATTCAGGACCCACTGGTCCGATGTTATACACCTCCAGCTGTTCAGACAAAAAGATATCCTTCCCCCCACCGATGTGACGGGGAGGGAAGGAAGAGCAGGTAGAGCCAGGAGGCCGCTATTGCCGCTTGGCACGGTCACGTCCTAGACGGTTCTCACGCCCTCGCGGAGTTTGGCAAGAGTAAGACACCGATTATCCCTGCCGTTGATTGGAGTACTGGGTCTTATAAGACTGGGACGATTGAGATGAATATCTCTGTTGGGCGCTGCCTCTATACGAAGAGAAACCTCTGCCACAAACGTCTTTAAACGGGACCTTACGGTAGTTGAGAGATCCCAGTGACTTCGCCGTGTCGGTATCTTTCTTTATATTCTGCAGGGCATCATCAACATGCTTACTGAAAAGCATCTCTCCATCAAATGGGAGGTCCAGGACCTTATTTTGGACCTCTTGACGAAACCAGGTGGCTCTCAACCAGCCCTGGCGACGCAGCACTGCTGACCCCGTTAAGGCCCGAAAAGCAGTGGAAGCAATATCCATCGCACAGTCGATAACTTCGGAGGAGGATTTTTCTCCCTCCATCAGCACTCTCTTGGCCTCATCCCTTGTCGCGTCTGGCAATTGTTCCACAAACTGTGCCATGTCACACCACATCTGGCGATAGTATCTGCCTAGAATGGCGAGAGAATTCGCTGCTCTAACCAGCAAGCTGGCCATGGAAGAAAACCTCTTCCCCCACGTTATCCAGACATTTACCTTCCTTGATTTTTTGACTTGCTTTGGGCGGCCTGAGAGATCACCGAATCAGGCTTCAGCTGTCCAAGAAGACAAGCTGGACTGCCTTTCGGAGCCTTATACTTCTTTTCCAGTCTGGGAAGCAAGGGATAACAGTGGCTGGATTCTGCATGATCTTCATGCCTTCCTCCCACACAGGTTCGATTATCGGAATGGACTTAACAGATCTCCTGTATTGCACCTTGAAGTCAGAGGAAGCACTCGGACTCCTCCCTCGTAACCGGCAGTCCAAACCTCTTTGACGCCCTCTCCATCAGGTTATGGAACCCCCCCTATGTCCACAGGAGGGGATCTAGAAGTATCACGACCAGTGGCGTCTGGATCTTGTAGCCCACTGTCACCCTGATCCAGATCTGGGTCCTGCAAAGGATCAGTCAAGGGATCTACTTGAACAGCATCATCGTCCGAAGAGGTATCCTGGTGGACAGGATTGGTTGGTTCTGGATCCGGTGTCCAAGATCGGACCAGAGGTATAACCTGAGGTGGAAAGTGGGGCACCACCGGCGAAGGAGGCGGACCAGTAACTGACTGTGCTTGTGGCAACCCCCGAGGCAGAGGTTGTGCAACTGCGTTGAAGGTTCAGAAGGAAACCTGTTTCTATAGTCCTGCAACATCAGCTGAAGATCAGAGATCAGAGAGGCGGGCATGGCCACCATGTCCTGTCCTAAACCAGTGGGACGTCGCTCTTGTGAAACAGTGCAACTGTTGCTCTCCTGCATACTCGAAATATTACTCCGTGTCAGTGTCCTGCAGTTTTACATGCAAGTCTGAGGGACTGTAGGCGTCTCCATGATGGCCAAACTCATCCTCCTCTTCCTCCGACTCATCATCCAGGAGCATATTCGGTGGATGCGACGACACTCGTCGTGGAGACGTCATTTCCGGCGTAATTTTCATCTTCTGCAGTGGAAAATGCATCTTTTGACCAGTCGACTGTCTCGTCGACGGAGCAGCAGTCGTCGACGGTATAGCCTTCTTTGTCGACGAAGTCTTGGTCGTCGACGGTATGATGGTCGACGGTACAGCCGTCGTAGTCGACGAAGTCTTGGTCATCGACGGGATGATCGTTGACGGCTTCGTAGACGAACTCGTCGTCAGAACCATCAGCGTCGAAGTGGTCGTGGTCGTCGACGAGCCCGTCAACAGCACCTTACCGGAGCTCATCGTCCTCGACGTGGAAGAAGCAATCGTCGACGAACCTGGAACCTTGAATGATGACGAAGATGTCGACGTGGAGATCGCTAACGACGACGGGCCAGTCGACTGAGCCAAGGAAACAGCGGGAACTTTCACAGAAGTAATAGTCGTCGACGTACCTGACGTTTTCGTCGTCGACGGACGCTGTTTTTTCTCCGGACCGGTTCCAGGAGTTACAGAAGAGTGTTTGTCACCGGTCTTTTCTTTTTTGGACGGAGGAGAAGTAATGGAAACCTCCTTTTTGTCCTTTGAGGCTGTAGCCAATCCAGTAGCCATTCCCTGCCTCTCCTTTTCACTTCCGTGAGGAAATTGAAGGGGACCAGCCCTCTCAGACCCATCAGAGATCTTGTGAGGGGCCTTAAGAGGGGGATCAACTGAAGAAGAACCAGGGGGAGACCTACCCCTCTTCCTGGACTTGTGAGAGGACGCTAGAGATGTAGAATCTTCTTCATCTGATGAAAGCACCTCCTTCCGAGTCTTCCTCTCTTGAAGCCAGGTCAAAAGTCGACTCTCTCTGTCACAGAGAGTCTTGGTTGAGAAGGTTCTACAAATTTTGCAGTCTGTGGCCTTGTGGTCCGGGTATAAGCAATAAATACAGTTGTCATGCTTATCTTCGACAAAAAGTACTTTTTCCCAACAAGAGGCACAGGACCTGAATAGGGCCTTCTTCTCCTTGTCAGACATCTTGATAGCAGTTGAAAAAAATTGAAGAAGTAATCCAAAATCCAATAAGATTGTAGAAAAAAAACTGAGCAGAGCTCAGTGGAGACTCCCTAGCACAACGTGCGGTAGAAAAATCTGAGGCTCTGAGCTCTCTCAGGAAGGTTCTATGGGGTGAGGCTGCTCTGATTGGTCCTGGCAAAAGTTTGGTCTCTTTTACACAAAGAGAGTGATAGGATACAAAATAAGATGAGGCCTAGGCCTGTTTTTCTCTTTTGTTTCTATGGTTTTTGTACGACCGAGGCTCCCATTCCGACGACGGGGAATGATACAAAGCATGGGAATCTATGAAAGTTCCAATACTGGGGCAAATGGAAGAGACTCATTTGATAATAGCTGGGCCACTTTTTTTGTTGTTTCCCCAAGCTGCCATGCTAGAAAATCTAATAAGGAGGCAACACTTTAGGCGACAACATGGGAGATGGGGAAGAAGACCCCTTACCCAGAACTGACACAATTAGATTAAAGCTATGCGCTCAAAAAAGAACATACCGAAAAGGAGTCAGAGGAGGTCTATGTTGCAAGGGCTGGACCCTCTACAAAATACTGCACGGCTGATACTTTTGATAAAGGGCCGGTGTCTCTTTAAGAAAGGCTATGTGCATGCACGTTTTAACTTTGTGGGCAAAAAGCAGTTATTTAAATCTTTTATCAAAAACAAAGTAAAAGAAATGAATGTGCAAGTAAGATTGGTGAACAACACGGTCTCGTTATGACAGCCTACGGTATATAGACTGCAGGTTCTTTCTAAAATGCCACAAAGCAAAAACTGTAATACAGTTAGGTCAGCAAACATATATACTGAGTCTAATTTACAAGGTAGAGGTAGTATCTGAACTTAACAAACTGACTAGTTGATGCCCGATCACAAAAAACTAAAGGAGACCACTAAGAGTTTCTTAATAATATAATACAAAAGAGGAACACTGGCTGGGTATACAAGGCGCACTCTACTCCTTGTTCCAAAATTATCTGTAAATAAAATGTTTAGTTCAACATATAGTTCATCTGGTGCTTCAGGAGGAGAGGAATCCAGTCATCCCTCCCAATAAGGACCGAATCAACATCTAATGAAGCAATTTTATCCAAGCACACATAGTAGACCGAGGTCATTGTTTCAGATGTTCTTTATTCTGATATCTTTGTTGCTGCCCATATGCCAACACGTGTTTCGTCTACAACCATTTAGAGTCACAGCAGACTTCATCAGGGCACATGTATTGGGTCTCTGGGCACACGTGGCCCAAATTTGGCGCCAAATTTGGGCCACGCATACTCAGCGGAGCGACTCTTTTCTTTACAGACACACAAAATTGACAAAACAACCTATCTGGATACGAGGCATTAGACTCCAGATATAAGATTCTCCACCCAATACTACCAAGTTTACTTGGATTACATATTATTGACCCTAGTCTACTATCTGTGCGCATGGAGAAAATTGCTCAATCAGAGCTTCTTGTTACCATCCACAAACTGGCCTTGCCTTTATGGACGGCCCACCAAAGCAATGGCAAACCATAAAAACACTCAGAAACCGATAGATGAAAAAGGGCTAACCTACAGCCCACTGGCTCTCTGTACTGCTCATCATTGTATATTTTGTTAGAGTTGTTTGAATTTGTTTTTGAAAGATTTAAAGCCATCTGTAGACAGACTTAATGGCATAAAAACTACATTTAAAGGAAACTGCTGTATGGATTGCGAACAAGCACAGCGTCCACAAACCTTTCCTGCACCCAGGCCTGAGTCAACCACCTTACATTGCCACACAGGCCCTGGGCCAAGCAGAGTCTGTTACACTCCCTGGCTTCTTGGGATAGACACGTCAATTCACAAGAGCTAACCCCATGCTGTTGTTTACAACTGTAAACCGAATGTTTTTAAAATGTAACAGCGACAGAATTGAAATGTTTTCCAGTAAGCGTCCCATTGTGGGTAATAAACGGTAGATATTCGCAATTACAACAAAATACCTCTTAACTAAGTAAACTGACATACAGCAGGTAGGACACGGCCTAGTCCACTTCATAAGCTGAGACACACAGCTCTGACCACACTCTAGGGCGCTGGTCGCAGGTTGTCCCTGGCTCCGCTGAAAGGACGGGGAGGGGACGGAGGGTAAAGAAGACATGGAAGTGGCATCGACAGCTCTCTGGGCAGCCGTGGGTGCCCCTCGAGTAGCGGTGAGAAGGGGAACGGCGAATGAGGGAAGTCATTTACATAAAAATCTACAGTTGCTGAGGAGTTGGTATTACATCTCAGTGCAGTACACTGCCACTCATTGAGTAGGCATGTCAAGGACTTACCAGTGATTGAGACTTTTCAAATAACTGTGCAAGTTCACCTGTGTTTCTTGCTTCAGTGTGAGCTGGTATGTGCCTCCCCACTATGTCTGCTCCCAAGTCAGATACCACCCCCGTGGCTAAGGCAATTTATTCCCGTTGCACAGACCTGCCTTTCATCAACAAGCAAGCTGTCTTCAAATATCGATGCTAATCCAGTCAGCCAGAAGATACGTTACTGCCAGCAAAATATCCGTCTGTTTATTGCTAATGTTTCACGTCGTCTAACAACTGGAAACAATGGCAATGAATGCGTACAGGATCGCAAACTGGGTGGGAGCATTTGAAAGAAAGAAATAAGTGGCACAGGTTACGCCTCCCATGCCTACTGCATGCTGCCCAGGCAGCCAAAACCGGATGAAATAAAATGTGTTGAAAAACATAGCGCAGCCGTGTTAAAGGTGGGTTCACGGCACAGGACCACTTCACTGGAAAAAATAAAAAAAGAGTCAACAAACAATAAATAGGTCAAATTGTAAGGCGACATGTAAGCGGGGCAGTCACCACAAAGTGGAAAAAATACACCCAAAGGAGGGACAAAGATCAACATTCTACCAATAAAAATAAAGGACTACAGAAAAGCACACAAAGGAACAAATAGAAAGTGGGGGCGTGGTCTAAACAACCCTAGTAGATACAGCATGCCTTGCACAGAAGCGCATGCGCGCTGCGCTCGACCTAAAGAATTGAAAAAAGCACCCCTTTACAGAACACTACATGACAATGCATTAATAGTTCACAAACTGGCGCCCTCTCCTATCACAAATTGATTTTATACTGGTCTTTGACCCTGTACAGCACTCCGCTGCCTTTTGGCTAGGCTTGCGCTTCAGAAATATAACATACGTACATCAACTTGTGTTCTGCATGAGTAACTATGCATCAGGGGAGGGAAAGGATAAGAGGTGTGAAACAGAGGTGGCATTAAAGGAAAAACGTATGCACACTATGAGGGTGGAACTTTGTTGGTATTCACAAACTTTTAGAGTGCCGTGTCCCTCTCCTGCAAGTATATGGAAAATGACTCCAGTAGAAGTAAGGGTGCCACCAAGCTGGGAAATGAAAGGAACAACCCAGTATTTACTGTGGCTGTAAGGGAAGAGAATCCTGTGAAAAAATGTACATATTAATACTTATGATGTACCTGCTAGGCCCTGGTGGAATTTAAATTACGTTGGTATAATTCAAGTAATGTATGAATTTCGCTTAACGCTCATCACGTGGAACTTCAAGAAATTATGCCACTAAGCCAAGTTGCGTAATTAAGCTGCAGTTCGCCAAAAAATTATAGACCAGAACACGTACAATCACATCAAGAGTGGCAGTTGTTTGTGGCTACTGAGTTGCTTGAACTATTGATGCAAAGACGGATTTCGCTCTAATATATACTGCTAAATGACGGATTTGCATTTCACCTAATTAAATACAATTCTCTGTTTTTATGTAATTACGAAAAATAAAAATACACATATTTCTCACACTCCTATAACTACCAATGCTGGTTGTGCGACAAGTGGAATAAGCACATAAATTAGTATTCACAAGCAGGAATACTACTAGAAACATACAACTATTGTACATGTCCAGGAGTACAAACAAATTGTGACAACCACTCCAAACGTAGGAGAAACAGACTTAAATATTACGATAAGGTAAGTATTAGACAGTTACGACTGGAAATCTGGACACTAGGAGAGTCAATCTACCCTTGAGCACCGAAATGCTCGTTACCTCACCCACGGGCTGCAGGTGCATAGGTGTCAAAGTGTGTCGGGTTTCCGCGTTGAAGTCTATGGAGCCTGGAGGAAAAGATGCTGCAGGCGACCAGAAGGAAGATGTCCGGAGCGACCCAAGGGTGGATCGAGGAAGATGAAGACCTGAAAGCAGAGGGGACAATGTTCACAGTCATTAGCCGGTGACTGGAACCAGATGCTGTTGTCGCGATCAGGTGAAGAGTGGACGCTTGACTCTGCAGCCACGTGGACCAGGTGGTGTCTTCGACGACCAGGATGGAGGCACGAGCTGTCCCAGGCAGGCTCTCGCTGTCGGCAGTGTTAGATCCGGATTCGGCATCAACAGGCCTTGGCAAGTGGTAAGTGGAAAAGGCATCTGGTGCGGACCAGGAGGGTCCGGGGTGCTTCTCCTTTGCAAGGAAGCAGGGGCCAGTCTGGAGCAACCAGACCAGCGGTGTGGATTTCAAGGATCGTCGTCTAGGAGGCCACTAGCCAGCTGGCAAGTGACCAGACAACGCGTCGAGCAGCAATCAAGCAAAAGGGCACCACGCAGATCTTGTGGATGCTGGAGGGCTGGTCTTCTGTGCAGGAGCTGCTTGGGGCTGGGGCTTCTCAATCCCCAAAGCACTTTGTCGAGGATGCCTCTGAAGTCGTGCTGGAAGCAAAGTGCAGTTTCTCCAAAATGGCCGGTCCCACGTGTCTCGTCGCACCCACGGATCTCAGCTGTGCTCCAAATGTAGGGAGAGGTCGGAGAGGTCTGGAAGTCCGGGTCTCGTCGGGCTCTGAAGTCTGGATCCACTCGGGAAGACGACAAAGTGAACCGCTGGAACGCTTGATGGTGCCTGCTTGTGCAGGGTGATCACTCCTTGGCCACAAGGGAGATTTCTTCAGTCTTCTGTGGAGCAGAACGTCGAAGTCCAGAGTTTCTTCTTGTAGAGTTTCAAATCAGGATAATCTAATCTGGAATTGGACCAGCTCCTACCTATATTCTCCTAAAAGGGGCTGTACTATGACTAGGTCCCTCCTATGGGAGGGACCAGGAAGGGGGGTGGTTACACCCCCTATCCTTTGTCCGGTTTCGCGCCAGAGCTGGGGCTGGAGTGCCCCAGCAACTGGTTTGAACCGGTGTATGCACAGGGCACCTTGTATGACACCTTACTCGACATGTTTTGATGCCCTGAGTGCACCTATGCCCTGGGTACCTAAGGTACACTGTACAGGGACTGATAAGGTGACCCAGTATCCAATTAGATACGTACCTAAGGTACATGGAGTCCATTTTAACAGAGAGAGCAGGAAGCCTGGTGTCCTGGATAGCAGGTTCCCAGGCCAACTAAGTCGAAAACCAGCTAAACACGGGGCAAAAAGTTGGGGGACCATAGTCAGATATCCACCTTCCTACAGTAAATGTATGGACAGACCTCCAGGTCGCCGCTTTACAAATCTCAGACATGGGTACATTATGCAGGTAAGCCACCGTGGCAGCTCTACCTCTAGTGGAATGCACTTTAGGGGTAAACCCCAGAGGTTTTTGCATCAATTGATAAGCAAGTTTGATACACGAAACGATCCATCTGGAAATGGAACGTTTCGATGTTGCATGACCAGTTCTGATCGATCCATAGTTAACAAATAATGCCGAATAGACTTGGACCTGTCCGGATGGAACTTTAAAACACTTTTCAGGTCCAAAGAGTGTAAAGCCCTCTCAGCTGGTGTAGAGGGATTGGGAAAGAAAGTGGGCAGAGAAATCAACTGATTGACATGAAAATCTGACACCACTTTCGGCAGGAAAGAAGGGTGCGTTCTCAGAACCACTCTATTCAAATGAACCACTGTATATGGTTCCTTGGTACAGAGAGCCTGAATCTCGCTCACCCTACGAGCTGACCTAATCACAACCATAAAAGCGGCTTTCCAGGAAATATGCTGTAAAGTCGCTTTATGAATGGGCTCAAAAGGAGGGCCATTAATTTTGATAGTACTAGGTTCAGCTCCCAGGGAGGAGAAGGAGGACACATTTTTCAGACCCTGCAGAAAATCCTTTACTGCTGGCAACTGGAAAAAATAAGTTTGGGAAGGTGATCGCCTATAAGTTGTTATAGCAGCTAAATGCACCTTAATGGAATTGAACTTCAACCCTGCTTTAGCCAGGTACTACAAGTAGGGAAGAACTGCTTCTTCCTGACCCTTCACCGGTTTAAGCCCATTCTGCATACACCACATATAGAACCGCTTCCACTTGCATGCGCAAGAATGTCTTGTGGAAGGTCGTCGTGCTTCTTTCAGAATGGGCATGCAGTCCTGTGGCAGTCCTAGATGGCCGTATTGAATGACCTCAGGAGCCATGCTGCCAAGCTCAGCGACGGAAGGTTGGGATGGTGAATCCTCCCGCTCATCTTCGATAACAGGTCCTGCCTGCATGGAAGTCTTGTGTGATGAACCACTGACAGGTGAAGCAGGTCTGTGTACCACCATTGTCTCGGCCGGTCGGGGGCAAGCAGGATCATTGATGTGCACGAGTGGTTCAGCTTGCTCACCACCTTCGGGATCAACGGAAGCGGTGGAAAAGCATACACAAATTCCCCTGACCAGTCGATCAAAAGAGCATTCCCTTTTGTTCCTGGCCGGTAGAACCTTGAGGCGAAGGTTGGGCATTTGCTGTTTACGTCGTCCGCGAAGAGGTCTAAAGAAGGACGACCCCAAGACTGAAAAATACCTTCTAGCACTTCGTCGTTGAGAACCCAGTTCTCTCGGTCTTTGAAGTGCCGACTTAGTGCGTCCGCCCTCACATTCTGCTCTCCTGGGAGGTGGACTGATTGAACAGACAACTTGCAAGCCAGAAGCCAATGCCAGGTGCGCTGAGCTTCCAGTGATAGCGTCCTTGAGCGTGTTCCTCCCTGCTTGTTCAAGTAGTACATTGTGGTGGTGTTGTCCGTTTGTACTAGAACCGATGCCTCCTGAAGCGAGGGAAGGAACGCTTTGAGGGCCAGGTGGACTGCTCTCAATTCCAGCAAGTTGATGTGGTAGGTGCTCTCTTTGGAAGACTGCAGACCTTGCACTTGGTGAGGCCCCATGTGGGCTCCCCAGCCTTGCTAGACCCTAAGTTGGGAGACTTAGCCTCTTCGGAGGCAGGAGCAATTGCCCAAGGCGGTCTCTTCGGAGAACCGTTCATTAAGGAGTTAGGGAAGTTCGTGTCTACTTTCACATCCCTGGATAGGGCTCAGACCAGTATCAAACGCGTGTTCCAACAGCGTTTCTCCCAAGGGGCCGGTCGCGGTAGGGGCCGCGCGACCGGCCGTGGCGGGCAGAATGCCGGTAACAGAGGGCAAGGCTCCGGGCAAGGGCAGTACAACACCTCGGCCAACTTCAACTCCTTCTACCCTACAAGAGGGCAGCGTTTCGGAGGTCGGGGCTTCAGGAAGAACTCCAACGCTTCCAGCACACACGGTGAGTGTTATCCCCGCAGAACAGGTTCAGATTGGCGGCCGACTAGCGGCCTTTCAGAGGGCGTGGGTAGATCTTACAGCGGATGCTTGGGTGCTGCAAACTATCCGCGGTTTTCATATCGAATTCTACGATCAGCCTGTCCAGGTGTGCGCCCCGCGCCCTATAACCTTTTCGGTGTCCGATGCCCAGTTGATAGACGAAGAGGTCGCGGAACTTCTCCGCAAAAGGGCTGTTCGCCAATCAACTCGGCATCCGTCGGGCTTCATCAGCAATCTCTTCTTAGTGGACAAACCCGGCGGAGGCCGTCGTCCGGTGATCAACCTCAAAGAATTCAATGGGTGGTTGGTCTACCATCATTTCAAAATGGAAGGAATTCATCCCCTTCGAGATATCCTCCTTCCACAGGACTGGTTGGTACAGTTGGATCTCAAGGATGCTTATCTTGTGGTTCCAATCTATCCTCCTCACCGTCGCTTCCTCCAGTTTCTCTGGCGGGAACAGGTGTTCGAATTCACGGCCCTTCCGTTCGGTCTATCCTCGGCTCCGTGGTGTTTCACCAAAGTGTTACATCCCGTTGTGGAATTCTTGCGAGCGCAGGGGATTCGCCTGATCGTCTATCTGGACGACATTTTGCTGATGGCGCAATGCCCACACAGTTTGCTTTCTCACCTGGGCCGGACGATCGACCTCCTTCAGGAGCTCGGTTTTGTCATCAATGGAGACAAGTCGATTCTTGTACCCTCTCAGAAAGTGGAATTTTTGGGGTTTGTCATAGACTCCGTCGACGCCTCCTTGAGTCTTCCGTCTCGGAAGTTGTCCAAGATCAAACATGTCTTGCGGCAGACAATTGCAAAATCTCACACGTCGTTACGTCAAGTGGCCAGAGTGGTGGGTCTGCTATCGTCCTCGATTCAGGCCATCTTCCCGGGCCCTCTGCACTACAGGGCTCTCCAGCGCCTCAAAGCTTATCATCTACGCAGAGGCGTGTCCTACGACCAAATGGTTCCCCTATCGGAAGAGGTCAAGGAAGAGATGTTGTGGTGGCTTACCCACATGGAGGCCAGGAATGGTCGGGCAATCTTCGGATCTTCCCCGGACCTCGTCATCGAATCCGATGCCAGCAGAGTCGGTTGGGGAGCGCGCTGTGGAGATTTTTCAACAGGCGGCACTTGGTCCTTGGAAGAGCAGAAGTTGCAAATCAACTGTCTGGAGCTTCTGGCGGGGTCCTTTGCAGTACGCTGCTGGACCAGGGACTCAGTGAAGTCGTGTGTCCTATTGAAAATGGACAACGTATCGGCAGTGCGGTATGTGAACCACCTAGGGGGCGCGAGGTCCCGTGCACTGGCAAATTTGGCAAAACAGTTCTGGGATTACTGTCTAGAACATCATGTGTCGGTGGCGGCGGAGTACCTGCCGGGTCAGGCCAACCAGGTTGCAGACTGGCACTCCAGGTACCTCTGGGATTCCAGTCTGTGGAAGTTGAATGTCCAGGTCTTTCACTGGCTCAACGGGTTGTGGGGTCCTTTCTCACTGGACCTGTTTGCGTCCCGCTTGGATCATCAACTTCCGAGGTTCTTCAGTTGGAGACCGGATCCGCTGGCAGAGGCCACGGACGCGTTTCTCCAGGACTGGAGCAAGGAGAAGCCCTTTGCGTTTCCGCCTTTTTCGATGGTGATGCGAACGGCGGCGCAGGTTCGCCGGCAGGAAGTGGAGCTGGTGTTGGTGACGCCGCTCTGGAGGTACCAAGTCTGGTTTCCAGTTCTTCTGGAACTTTCCTGGGATTCTCCAATCCTACTCCCCCGGTTTCCTCACCTGCTCCTCAACCCGGATCGGGATCCGCATCCTCTCATCGTTCAGGGCTCTCTCCGCCTCATGGCATGGAGGCTTTCAGGAGACGTTGGTCGCTCCCGGGCCTTTCGAGATCAGCTGAAGGTCTGTTATCCAAGGCCTGGGCTGTCAGTACGTCGAAGCGCTACAAATCCGCTTGGTCTAAGTGGGTGCGTTGGTGTCTTCGACGGAGTTTGGATCCCATGGTCGCGGGACTCGTACCCGTGTTGAATTATTTGGCGGAATTGGCCGTGGGTGGTTTTGCCTACCGCACAATTAATGCTGTGCGGTCGGCTATTTCTGCGGCACACCACCCAGTTGACGGTGCTTTAATCGGAGTACACCCTTTTGTATGCCGACTTTTGCGGGGCGTCCAGTTGGCGTTACCACCAGAGCCCCAGTATTCAGTCCTTTGGGACGTCAATTTGGTTTTGAACCTTTTTCTGTCCTGGCAACCTAACAGGTACCTATCGGTCAAGGAACTCTCGGCGAAACTGGCTATGCTACTATGCTTGGTGTCCTGCCGGAGGGTGTCGGATGTGCGTGCTCTGGATGTCTCAGCGCGCGTGTTTTCACCAGACGGTGTCACCTTCACGATTGGTCGCCGCACAAAGTCGGCTTCTAGAACAATTTCGTATCCGGCTTTTGAGGATGTCCCGAAGCTATGTGTTGTTCAGTGTCTGAAAGCTTATGAAGATATGACTTGGGACATTCGCCCTCCGGGCGAGAGACAATTGTTGATTGCCTTGCGAAAACCACACCATGCGGTCTCTTCTCCCACCATAGCCAGGTGGGTGCGTTGGGTCATGCAAGAGGCAGGTATTGATACCAAACGTTTCGGAGCTCACTCTGCCAGAGGGGCCATGGCCTCTAAGGCTTTCTCTGCGGGAGCTCGGTTGGAGGATTTGATGCGGCCCGCGGACTGGTCCTCCGATTCCACCTTTAAGAGGTTTTACTTTAAGCCGGTGGTGGATATTGCAAGTTTGGTGGTAAGTAAGCTTTGAACTAGCATAATCTGAGCCTCCGGTCCTGCCATAGAATCGAAATTTGCCTAGCATTTGTAACGGTAAGTTTCAATTCTATTAAGGACACGGAGGCGAGGATTATCCCACCCAGTATATCGTCAATCGACACCCCCCCGTATGGCAGTAAGTAACCAGGTTTTGAAAGTTTTTCCTCATGGTTGAATGTGAGCCTTGAATAGTTACTTGATTGTAAACTCCTGAATTTTCCGTTACGACGCTGACGCAGTTCTATTTCTTCTGTTAGGAAATGATGGTTCCAAGCCAGACCAATGAACTGATGGCGTAATTTGCGCGAAGAAAGAGGAGGAACATGGAGAAGGGACTGCCTATCTGTGGACTGTAGACATAGAGGATGGACTCTGTTCAGTCTGTGTGTTGTCATGATGGGAGTTGTAGTTCCAGAGACATTGTTTTTTCTCAAGTTATGCGACCAAAATGCTTTATTATTGTTATTTAAGCATTTTTCTGCATTATGAGCTTTTCTAAGGCTGCTGTGTTTTTTAATTGATAATAAATGCGAAGAAAGAAAAGCATAATCCTCGCCTCCGTGTCCTTAATAGAATTGAAACTTACCGTTACAAATGCTAGGCAAATTTCGATTCAAGCAAGCCGGGCTGAAGACGGCTGGAATGCCAGAAACCGGTCCTCGGAAGCTTGTTTCCGGTCAAGGGAAGACATGGCTTGGCAGTTCGGGCTAAACTGTTCCCATGAGGCACAGGGTCAGACTGATTTGCATGTAGCTATGTCTGAACTGGGGTGGCAGAGTGGGCTAAAGAATGGTGATGGATTAAACCCAGATCTTTTGACTGGGTGTGGGTGTTTGATTGATTCAGATGCTCCGTCCATCACCACTCCCTTTTGTACCGCTTTTGGCCGCCACAAGTGTGACAGGGTATGCTCAGACGTGAGTCCCTTGATCACTTTGCCACTGGATTCAAGCAAGCCGGGCTGAAGACGGCTGGAATGCCAGAAACCGGTCCTCGGAAGCTTGTTTCCGGTCCAGGGAAGACATGGCTTGGCAGTTCGGGCTGGACATAACATTGTCTCAATTAAAAGTCACTGTCGGTACATCCTATATATTGGATAAGGCAGCAACATGTTTACATGGTGACCAGGTGAAAATCGTCTCGAGTTTACTATTGTTTATTTATTTTTAAGGCAATAGAGCACTGTACAACAGAAGCATCAGATGTAATGCACGATTGTGGAGTAAAATAACCAAAAACATTCCTAAATAGAAAGTCGAGAGAGACGATTATATACAATTAAGCCCTGAAGCAGTTTTCAGATTTTATCTCAAGAAAATAAAACTAAAATAAAGATTACATTTTGGTACGAAACTAAGGTTTATAGTTTATTTTCTTAACCAAAGAGATTGCAGTCACAGATTATCCCGATTTTGAATAGCTCTCTGGGCTCAGAAAGCACACATTTCTCTGCTAATTAAACGTTTTGCTTTCATAAAAGAGCCTCAGATACTAAGTAGGCTCTTAGTGTCCGGGGCATCTGCACACAATATATAGTACTCTCGGGTGAATTCTCTCACCAAGGAGTGGCCAGTAGCTGCTTACTTTACAGCCTAGAGACAGCAAGCATTGGCATAGCCAATAGGTCTCGCATTTGGGTCCTTATAAGTGTTTAGCCATGCAACACTTGATGTTGTTGCACCAAGGATATTGTGCTGGATAACTAAACACTTCTAAGTATTTAGTTAAGCATCAGGTCTCAAAGGCGAGAACTATTGGCTATGCCAATGTTTGTTTCGCTTATGGAGGGTGGTGAGGCAGCACAGACAATTGGACGGTGATGGGTGGCAGGGAAAAAGTAGGAGGGTCAACAGAAGGATGGGGGTGGAAGGGAAGAAGTAACACAGACAAGGGGGGTGGGGGGGTGGAAGGGTAAGAAGCGTCACTAATAAGCAGGGGCTGGAGGGGAGAAAGAAATCAAGACAATTGGGGAGTGGGAGGGGAAGAAGCGACATAGACAAGGTGGGGGGTGGGATGGGTGGGGCAGGGGAAGAAGAAATCAAGACCATTGGGGGAGAAAGTGGAAGAAGCAACAGGTACAGGGGTATCACGTCCTCTGTTACTTCACTTAGGTAGACTATAGTGTAGAGCTCATATTCCTGCATAACGTACCCAATTGAAAATATAAATTACACATTCTCTGCTTACTTTCTAAAGAGAAAGCTGCAATGTGCACATTATGTTCTTGAGTCTGTTATAAAAGTAAAACTGTAATGTACATATCATATCACTACCCTTACCTTCCACTAGTAAAACTGTGATGTACACACCTTATACCTGCTTACTCTACAATAGTGAATTTTTTTTCGTACATGTTACACCAGCTTTCTTGCCATGACTTCTGCTTGCTCTATGAAAGTACAATTGTAATGTGGACATCTCCTGCTCTCGTTCCACAAGTAAACCTGTAAATTACACATCATTCCCAGCTGAGCTTCCTTACAAAAATAAACTGTGTAATGCACACATACTGTCATTGCTTTTATAAATAAATAAATAAAAATTGCTTCCTATATGAAAGTAAATAGGTCATAATATATACATACTCAGCTTGCCTGTGAATTAAATTGCTTTCATGGAACAACTGCTAACTATCTCTGCTTTGTAAAACATAAAAAACACCTCCCCCATTTTTTAGTCGACCCTCTCCAATAACCGGGACATGAGCTACATTTCTCGAAATCTGCCCGGACAGCTGGTGAAAAACGGGGACCGTCCAGGCAAATCCAGGACACCTGGTCACCCTAGCCAGGGTAGAGGCAAGGAACAATGTGAAATTGGGTACAGGCAACATCCATAATAGAGCGCGCTCGTGAGTGCCAACCCATCCTGAATAATAGACTGCAAGGCCCTGCTGCAGACCGCCCTGGCCAAGGCCAGCCCCAGGAGAGGGGTCTGTCTCAGCAGGAAGAGTGATTCACCCCGGCTGGCACAACGGGGCCTGTGTGCGGCGGCAGCGTCGGGCAGAGGGCCCAGCTTGTTTTGGTACAGACGTATTGCTTTGAAAAAATCTAGTTTACAAGGCCTTGAACCAGAGCTCAGCGACCGCTGCTCTATTTTAGGAAGAGTCTCGCGCTGTCAAGACACAGGCAGCACGAGGTGTGTCTGATCGGTGAGCTGGTTTGCGAGATGTTTATCGTGAGCAAATGTAGCACCTTGATGGTTACCCTGAAATAACAAGCATTGTTACCCTGAAATAACAAGCATTGTTACCCTGAAATAACAAGCATTGGCCGCGCGTCACTGAGAACAATAAAGCGGCCGCGAAAGTGAAGGTGATTGCGATCAAGCGCGGCGAGCAATGCGCTTAATGAGCCTGAGAGGAAAGCCATATGGCGCCTCAGCTCGTAAGCGCGCGCCCACACACATGCACGCAAGCTGTAAGTTGGTCATGGTAGCATTTTTTTAAGCCCTCACTAAAAGTCTCGCCAGGCCTGCGCATGCGATGAGTCAGGCGAGACCTAAAAACTACGAGCTGGCAGTCCTGTGGTACCAAATGCGTTGGGACACACTTGTGGTTGGTCGGCAGAAACCAGCTACCTTTCCGGCCTTGGGGGAGTCCTCTACTTCTGTGCCCTGTTCGGACTTTAAAAAAAAAAAATGTTTACTCTTCCATATTCATGACCAGCACCTGCTCCCGTCACTCAGAGGTGACATAACACGTCCTTATTCTACAGCAATAATTATCAACTAGAGGAGTCACATTTACTCTCCAATCACCAAAGGCCAAGCCAAAGAGGAAGGTTTTTAAACAGCAGCCATGCTGGTTCCTTGAGTATGTAGCCTACAGGTACCTTTCTCGGTCAGAATTCCTTAAATCATTATTACGGGCTCACAAGTGCCTCATATCCATTTAGTTGCCTGGGAAAAACAATATCCCCTTTGCCTGAGCTGGTTGTAAAATTGGCATGTGATAATCAACTACTTCCAAGAATCAATGGATTTCACAGACTATCTCTAGATATTCCTATATCCAACATGTTAAACCTACTCCCTGTGAACAACTAAATTCAACAAGCAAAGCATTCCATCAAAGACTTGCCATGAAAGCTATAAAGCAAGACTTCATCACACCAGCAAACATGACCTATCCCTCAACAAATTTCCACATGTACCACAATTAATCAAACTCCATCCTGAAGGCCAACATGTATATACGTTGGCCTTCAGACTGCAAGCGGCTGGACGGGTACCATCTCTTATGTTCAGCTTTGATACATACCTTACCTTTAAGTCTACCCTTGCTAACAAAGCTGCTATTCTTTTGACTAGGTCGTAGAATAACATTCTCATTGGAAACTTGTATGTGCTGCTCTGAAAAGCATCAAGAAAGCAGTCATCCACTGCTTCCCAAAACTGTGCAAAATACGTGACTGAAAGAACCTGAACAATATGTCAAAGCTAGATCTATGTGGCTGCTTTTTAACCAACAAAGCAGAAAAGGTTTGTAATCACGAAATGCAAAAAGAGAAAAGCAGGAATAAGTCTTTTTACCTTGAGATAGAATAACATCTGCCAAACATCAGGTGTACAACTTCACTAAAGCAGTTCAGAAAGGAAGTAACTTTCAAGCTGATCAAGCACCACCTCGACAACAATCCATAATGACCATGCCAGGTGCACCAAGGAAAGGCCTGGCATCTAGAATCCTCCCCTCCCCACTGTTTTACATGACAATGACAACTCACCTTTCACACAAGGTTCCTACTGAACTGGTACCACAATGCAAATCCCTAGTCAAGTTTCCAAAACATCAACTGCTATTCCAACCGTTTCAGTGATACAGAGATTTGACAGTTTTGTCTTTACGCAATCGCTAGAGGCAATCTGCGGCTAATGCTCAAAATAAGTTTTTTTTAAAGTTCATAATTTTTGGTTTATGTGAGCATTCCGAAATAACAGTTAAGAATAGAATTCACTGTTATGGTACCGAGAGATTTAAGGAATAGGGGGTGGGAGGTATTTAGATGACTGTATGAATTTTCATAGCAGATAAGAAAGTTGAATGAGGCAAACAACCACTACAATTTGTGCGTAACATGAGATGATCAATACAAATGTAAACATAATTAAATGATCTTTCATCCTTCAGGCCCATAAGTTAATACTACTGATATGCATAATCGTGCATGTTCGATATAACTCTACAAAACAAATGAGGTAGGAAGCGGCTGAGTGGCATACCAGAGCTAATGATAGTTGGGGCAGTTGTACAGAACAGTCGGTCACCCCAAAAATAACTTTGGAGCAACAGCATACTGTAGTCACACAAAGCAACAAATTAGAAGCTAAAGATGCTATGAAGGACAGCGCCACTCCGGAAATTAAACCATTAACCTGAGCTCACTAATACCTCCACCCTCTCATAACTCGTCTATTATAAATCAAGTTATGCGGGCCTCTGGAAAAAGAAATTTAAAAGTGACTGAGAATACAAGAACATTTAGGCAGGCTCTGCTACAGCCGAAAGAAATCGAAAGGTCACTTCAACTTTCAATGCTCTCATTTGGCTCCTCAGCCTGCAAACACCCAGTACCATGCATGCATGTACAAAACCTTTGGGGTGAAAGGACCAGAATACTTAAAGATCTAGCACCTTTGTCCACTCATTGGTACAAACTTAGATGTACCTCAATGAGACCAGTTACACAAACTAAGTTGAGCAGTACAATTCATTTGGCAGATTCATTAGAGTTCTCACTCCTTATCTCTGGAATATCGTTTATCCACAATTGAAGCGTGAACCTAAACTGCCATATGACTTGCCAGTTCGAGGAGGCATTCTTCGTCCCCAGGGCTCACATTCGAGTAGTGATAACACCCCTAAAAGAAGATCCGAGGTAGCAGATCTCCTAGTCCACTAACTGTATTTCCATTTCACCTCACTAGAGGAAGAACCATAGTAAATAAATATATAAGAACACAAATTAGTATTTTTGGGAATTTGTATTAGACATAAAGAAGCACAGATGGTAATGGCATTTTGTAACAGATGTTCAAAAGAGCAAAGCATTACAAAATCAACGTCTCAGTGAAAATACCTTAACATCCGGCGATTTCACCATGAGATTTTTCAGTGGGACATAGTGCTCCGATGGAAGCACATAGTCCTCAAAATAACAGATGTTTAATCGAAGCGATCCAAGCTCGTCTGCCTTGGAAGTCTTGTTTCCATTGTCTCGTGGTTGTAAAAAGTACCTATAAAAAACAGGGCAATAAAACATTAAACCACTTAAGAGAGGGATAGAGCAAGAGAGATTGTGTAGGTTTCTTAGCTAGAAATTAATTCCACACTTCAGATATTTCTATGAGCTGCACATAGAAGGCGTTGCTGTCTCTTAATTTAATGGGACTCCATTCAACAACTTTGAAATATTTGGTGGCTGAGTTGCTGTTGCAGGGATCTAAACTTGTGATCTCCTCACTGCCACATATTTAGCAGCAAGTATTAACTAGTAATTGCGCGGACCTTCAAGCATGAAAGTTGGAGTACTGCATCTGGCTGGAGCGGATTTGATTGTGTATAGAAAAGACACAAAGGATGGGGAGGAAGACAAAGTCAAGGATAGTAAAATTATGTTTTTCCTTCCACCGACATTGCTCTAACTTCTCATCAAATTTTGGGAATCTAATTCTATAGATAAAGAACACTGGGAGGCGAAACAACATGAACAGGAGTTAAGCAGACATGGTAACCAGAACTTAGTGATAGAAAGCAGCAACTTTTCTAGATGACAATTCCAAAAGTGGCCCTATTTACTGTACTACAAATTTCTGAAATATGCATTTCCTGCCACCAATGCAGCTTTTGCTCAGGTAAAATGATATGAACTCAGAAGGACAATAATGCCACAAATGTAGGAACATTTGGATAGGCATGGGAATATTCACTTGGCTAAAGTGGTTATCCTGTTGCTTCCAAGTGCAATTTTGCATTTTTTGGATGATGTACAATTTTTGAACCGAAGAACTGTGAAAGTATAGGATGGGAAACTGACAATTTGTTGTTGGTATGAAAAAAACTCTGCCAGAACTCAGGGTATGATAGAAGGAACCATCCAAAGGACAACCTTCTTTTTGTCAAAGATGCTGGATAGATCTTTGAAAGACAACAGAGTCCGAAGTTTGCTAATGTTCCTAGCAGACGTGATAGCTAACCAAAAAGGCTGTCTTTTAGAAGAAGGAAGGCACCAAAATGGCACACAACAACCCACTTTTTTAACATGAATTTCATATTTCAGTGAGAAATATCATGTGGTCTGTTATAGTATGAACAGTTGTCACCGGGTTTACTTCAATATAATAAATTAGCTGTAGGGCTCACAAAGGGAATTAAGGACTTCACTTTACACAATGTAGTATGAAAAGGATATCTCTTTTTCATAAGCCCAAAACCAAAATCTTTGTTCAAGAGGGCACAGAATAGAAATGTTACCATCGGAAAAGCCAACATGTGGATAAGGTAATTGTGGAGGAACCAAACAATTTGACAATTTCCATAATGGAGGGGGGAAGAGCGGGGTGGGGATGAAGGAAAATGTTACTTACAAGGAAGCATCTGTTCTTGGCATGTAGAGATGTAGAGTCACATGCTTTGCATACTCCTGCCATCTAGTGTTGGGTCCGGATGTTTGCACTTTGCTTTTCTTCGAAGAAATCTTTCCAGTCACGAGGTTGGTGACTCTTCCTTTTGGTGATAGTGCGCATGGGCATCGACTCTATTGTTAGATTGTTTCCCACAGAGGGCGAGACAAGAGATAGTAAAAGAAGAATAGAGATGTCCATGCGTATGTATACAAAGTAAGAGAACTGCAACAGGCATAGGTACCCAGGGAGGCAGGTGGGCGCATGTGAATCGACCGCTCTACATGCCAAGAACAGATGCTTACTGGGTAAGCAACATTTACAGTTCGAGGCATGTCTGGCCCACATTAGCATGTTGTCTGGCTAAGACATATACACATAAATGTTTGGTGAATGTGTGTGACCATGTTGCAGCCTTACAAATGTCAGCTATGGGAATGTTTCCTAAGAAAGCGACAGTAGCCCCTATTTTAGTAAGTGGAATGAGCTCTAGGGGGTGTTGTTAAAGTTCTCTTTGCTTTTGCATAACAAGTCTGAATACATTTAACAACCCACCTGGCAATACCGGACTTGGATATAGGATTGCCCTTGTGAGCTGGAGCAAAACCAACAAAAAGTTGTTTAGTTTTACGAAATGACTTTGTTCTATCTATGTACTATAAAAGGGCTCTTCTAACATTTTAAGTGTGCAGAGCTCGTTCTGCCACTGAATCTGGTTGAGGAAAGAACACCGGTAACTCAACCGATTGATTGATGTAAAAGGCAGAAAGTACCTTAGGTAGAAACTTAGGGTTGGTACGAAGAACCACTTTGTCTTTGTGAACCTGGAAAAAGGGTTCTTCTATGGTTAGTGCTTGTAGCTCACCCACTCCCCTTAGTGAAGTAATTGCAATGAGCAAAGCGATTTTCCACAAGAGAAATTGCAGTTCACATTTATGCATGAGTTCAAACAGTGGGACTATTATTCGTGTGAGGACTATGTTAAGATTTCACACTGGGGCAGGTGGAAGTCTTGGAGGTATAACTCTTAAGTCTTTCCATACAAGCTTTGATAACTGGCACTCTAAAGAGCGACAAGTGTTGCCTATTTTGTAGATACGCAGTTATCGCCAAGAGATGTAGGCGGATAGAAGTGTAAGCTAACTGTGACTGCTACAAGTGTAACCAATTAACAATATTTTGTATGGAAGCATCAAGAGGTCTGATATTACAATAGATAACAAAACGCTTCCATTTAGCAGCATAACAAGCTCTTGTAGTAGGCCTTCTGGCCTCACTAATGACGTTCATACAGTCTGGTGGAAGATTCAGATAACCAAACTATGACTTCAGGAGCCAGATCGCCAGGTTGAGTTCTTTGGGATCTGGGTGTCTGATTTCACCTTGGCTCTGTGAGAGGAGACTGGATGTGAGATGCAGCTTTTGATGTGGAACTAGAGATAGCTCCAACAGGGTCGCAAACCTAGGTTGACGGGCCCATGTGGGAGCTACTAGAATTAGTGTGATGGATGTTTGCCTGAGTTTCTGAACCACTGATGGAATGAGTGGAAGAGACCGAAAAGCGTACCCAAATATCACTGATCAGTTCATCCATACGGCAATGCCTTTGGAGAGCGGGTGTGGAGACCTGGAGACCATGCTTGGGCATTTTGAGTTTTACTGTGTGGCAAAAAGATCTATTTGAGGAAACCCCCAACTTTGAATGTATGCAAGGAGAACTTGAGGGTGAAGTTCCCACTCGTGGATTTGCTGCCTCTGTCGACTGAGGTCGGCAATCGGATTGTTTACTTCTGGGCCATGTTCTGCTAGGAGATAGATTTTGTGGTGAATGGCCCATTTCCAACTGGCTTCAGCCCAGTGTGACAGTTGGAGATAGTGTGTCACGCCCTTGTTTTTGCATATAACACATTGCTGTCATGTTGTTGGTGCGAACTAGGACAGCTTTGCATACAAGGAGAGCCTGAAAGGCTTTGAGCTCTAGAAACACTACTAGCACTCTAGATTTATGTAGAAAGATTTTTGCTTTTGGCTCCACAAGCCTTGAACTGTGTGATCTTGGAGATGAGCCCCCCAACCAGTGATCGACACGTCTGCTGTCAGCATTGTCTGTGGAACTGGGTCTATAAAGAGCTGTCCTTATGATAAATTTTGTGGGTTGCACCACTGCAGAGAGTGATGAGTACGGCTGTTTATCAATCAATCAAGGTTTATTTTTAAGCACGATACTCACCCGTGAGGGTCCCAAAGCACTGGTGGTTTGGGGGTGGAGGGGGTGCAGTTACGGATCAGTCTAAGAGCCAGGTCTTGAGGCTCTTCCTGAAGGTGTGCAGAGTGCGGGAGTGTCTGATGTTGACTGGCAGCTTGTTCCAGGCCGTAGCTGCGACGTACCACCAGCTCTGGTTCTGCAGATGCGTGGGAACTCTGCCAGGGCGAGGTCGGCGGAGCGGACGTTCCTTTTGGGTACGTGGAAGGAGAGTCTTTCATGGAGGTATTTAGGCCCGATGTTGTGGAGGGTATTGTAGGCGTGGGTGAGTAGCTTGGAGGTTACTCTCTTCACGATGGAGAGCCAGTGGAGGTCTCGTAGGTGCTGGGACATGTGCTCATGTCGTGGGGTTCCAAGGACGAGTCTGGCTGCAGTGTTCTGGATGGTTTGCAGCTTGTGTAGCAGGACTTGTTGATTCCGGCATAGAGGGCGTATCGTAGTCCAGTCTGCTGGCTATGAGTGCATGGGTGACCGTCTTTCGGCATTCGGGGATCCACTTGAAGGTTTTGCGGAGGGAGGTAATGCAGGTGGAGGCGACGGCGTTGATCTGGGGGGTCATGGTGAGGGAGGAGTCGAGAATGATGCTGAGGTTTCCGGCGTGGTCTGTCGCAGTGGGTGGGTTTTTGAGGACGGAGGGCCACCAGGTGTTGTCCCAGGCGGTTGAGGAGGGTCCAAGGACGAGGACCTCCATCTTCTCAGAGTTGAGCTTTAGGCAATTGTTGCTCATCCAGGCGGCGACGTCTTTCATTCCTTCCTGTTAGCGGAGTCTGGTGTCTTTGGGGTTCTTCGTGAGGAAGAGGATGAGCTGGATGTCATCGGTGTAGGATACTATGTTGAGCCCATGCTGTCGAACGATGGAGGTGAGGGGAGCCATGTAGATGTTAAAGAGCGTGGGGCTGAGCGAGGAGCCTTGGAGTACTCCGCAGTTGATGTCTGTGGGTCCGGAGGGAAGGGTGGGAGTCTGATCCTTTGGGTTCTGCTGACGGGAAAAGAGCGGATCCAGTAGAGGCCGGTTCCCCGTATGCCAGCGTCGTGGAGTCTGGCGGAGAGAGTGCGGTGGGAGACGGTGTCAAAGGCTGGGGAGAGGTCTAGTAGGATGAGGGCCGCAGGATGTCCCTGGTCCAGTTGCATGCGGATGTCATTGGTGTCAGCGAGGAGGGTAGTCTCGGTGCTGTGGTTGCTGTGGAATCTGGACTGGTAGGAGTCGAGAATGGAGTTCTCTTCAATGAAGGTGGTCAGCTGGGCGTTGACGAATCTCTCTGTGACTTTGGCTGCGAAGGGAAGGAGAGAGATGGGTCGGTAGTTTTTCAAGTCTGTTGGGTCTGCTGAGGGTTTTTTGAGGAGGGGCTTGACCTCTGCTTCCAGTCGTTCGGGAACATGCCGGATTTGAAGGAGGCGTTAATGGTACGGCATAGTTTGTGTGCTATGGCGGCATCTCTGTGGTAGATGTGTGGTGGGCAGGGGTCAGTGGGGGCTCCCGAGTGGGTGTTCATCATGGTTGTGGCGGTATCCTCAGTGGTAACCGTTTTCCAGGTGGTGATGGTGGGCTGGTTGTCGATGGTGGCGAGGAGGGTGGTGTCTGTTCGCTGAAGTTGTCATAGAGGGCCTTGATTTTCAGGTGAAAGTAGGAACCAAGGTTGTTGCAGAGGTCCTGGGATGGCGTAACGTCTGAGGCTTCGCTGGGGTGTTTGGTGAACTGCTTTATGGCGCTGAAGAGATCCTTTGCATTGCTGGCGGAGTGGATTTTGTTCCGGATAAAGGTCCTCTTGGTGTCTTATGTGCTGGTGGTATTCGGTCATGGTGTTACTGTGGGTGTTCTGGTCTTTGGTGGTTTTCATGTTTCTCCAGTGTTTCTCGAGGCGTCTGCAGGAGTGCCTGGCTGCCTGGAGGTCGGTGGAGAACCTGGTGATTATCAGGGGGCATTGTCTGGCGGGATGGCAGAGGGGTGCGAGCTTATCTGCGCAGCTGGTAATCCAGAGGTGTAGTTCTTTGGCTGCACAGTTGGCGTCGGTCGTGGCGGAGGATGGGTCGTGCATAAACAACAATTGATGGACAGAATGCAGAACAATGTCATACATTCACCCCATTACAGAGATCTAGGCCTAAATCCATCGTTTTTTTGCACTCCACACCACCCTAGTTCAGACATGGCCATATGCAAATCAGCCTTGACCCTGTGCCTCATGGGAACAGTCCAGCCAGAACTGCCAAGCCATGTCTTTCCTGGACCGGAATCAAGCATCCTAGGACCGGTGTCTGGCTATCAGCCATCTTCAGTCAGGATAGCTTGACTCCAGTGGTGTGGAGAGCATGGGACTCACGTCTGAGCATACCCATCCCACTCTGGGTGACAAATGCAAAAACAACAATTGATGGACAGAATGCAGAACAATGTCATACATTCACCCCAGTACAGAGATCTGGGCCTAAATCCATCGGTTTTTGGCACTCCACACCACCCCAGTTCAGACATGACCATATGCAAAGCATCCTAGGACCGGTTTCTGGCTATCAGCCGTCAACCATTTCCTTTGGTTTTTCTTTGTTCGCAATAAGTTGGCTGGGTATGCTCAGACGTGAGTTCCTTGCTCACTTTGAAGACTGAAATGCCAGAAACCGGTCCTCGGTAGCTTGTTTCCGGTCCAGGGAAGGCATGGCTTGGCAGTTCGGGCTGGACTGTTCCCATGAGGCACAGGGTCAGACTGATTTGCAAATGGCCATGTCTGAACTGGGGTGGCAGAGTGGGCTAAAGAACGGTGATGGATTAAACCCAGATCAGTTGACTGGGGGTGAGTGCTTGTATTGTCAATGCTCCGTCCATTTCCTTTGGAGGATGGGTCGTGGCAGAGGGTGGGTGGTAATGAGCTGCTTTAGTCCGAGGTTGGCTAGGTTATCAAGGACGGTGGTAGAGTCTGGGTCGCTGCGGTTGTCGAGGTGGAAGTTCAGGTCTGAGATGAGAATGAAGTCAGTGGAGGCAATAGAGCGGGCTGCAACAAGGTCAGTGATGGCAGTGGCGGAAGAGGAGCAGACCCATGGGGTCTGCAGGCGAGGGTTCCGCTCAGCATGGTTCTGGGGCTGGCCTGGATCTGGAAATGGAGGTGCTCTGTTTTGGAGGGGGGGGTGGGGGGGGGGGGGAGTTGCTCGTGCTGAAGGTGGAGAGTGGAGGGAGCTCTTGTGCACGATGGTGAGTCTTCCTCCTGGGCGGTGGGGGTTGTCCTTTCTCTGGATCTTTATCCGTCAGGGATGGCGGTGGCAGTGTCGTGGGCAGAGGTGGCGCTGGCCCATGTTTCCGTGAAGAAGGCAAGGTCTGATGAGAGGGTGTCAAGCAGGGCCCAGATCTCTATGGCGTGTGTGTAGGGAGTGCACGTTGAGAAGGATGCAACTCGGGGATTCTGTGGTACGGGCGTCCGGTGTGGGTTCAGCGGTCGTGGGAGAGCTGTCGATGGTGAAGGATTGTCGGCTGTGTCGACAGTTAAACTGGTCGTGGGTGGTGTTCGGCGTCAACCTCTGGCAGATGTTGTTCCTGCAAGGAGGGCGGCGGAGTTGTAGAGGTCGTAGATCAAGGGTTTGTGCCGCTGGCCGCGGACGGGCTTGCCTTAAGCACGCCAGCAGCACGCCATCTGTGCGTGGCCGCACAGCGGCCGCCATAAAATATGGAAGGGGGAGGGAAGTACAGCTGGGAGGTGGGAAGCGGGAACCGGTAGTGGAGAGGGTCTGCGGGGACAGCAGCGGCAGGAAGGGCACAGAGGGCAAAACGTACCAGGAGACAGAAAACGGCTAAACAACACAGAGAACACCGGTACAATTACTGGCACAATAAAGACAGGCACAATAGAGCTAGAGTGAGGAGTCTAGAAGAAAGACAGAAAACAGGCCCAGAAAGACAGAAAAACAGCACAAAGACCGACACAGACAACCGGGGCCAGCAGAAGAGCAAGGCTCTCCCACTGGACCACCAGGGTTGAGGCGCAGGCAGGAGCCTGTGGGTGGAGGAGGGCCTCGAACACCTACCTGAGCATACAGTGCAGAGCACAGTGCCGGAGCAGTGGCACTTGACAGCAGAGCTGTAGGGGAGAGCAGATCCCGGTTTACCAACTATAGAACGGTTAAAAGGCCCTGCCACTGGTTCCTCGGACTTGCTAAGCATTAAGAAGGGGAGGGAGAGGGAAGCGCAGCTGGGAAGCGGGAATTAGGAACCAACAGGGGGGAGGGGCAGTGGGGGCAGCGGGAAGGGCATAGAGGGCAAAAACGGGCACAGAGACAGAAAACGGCTAAACAACACAGAGGACAAAGGTACAATTACTGGCTCAATAAAGACAGGCACAAAAGAGCTAGAGTGAGGAGGCTAGAAGGAAGACAGAAAACAGGGACAGAAAGAGAAAAACAGCACAAAGAGACACAGACAACAGTGGCCAGCAGAAGAGCAAGGCTCTCCCACTGGACCACCAGGAATAAGGTGCAGGTAGGAGCCTGTGGGTGGAGGAGGGCCTCAAACACCTACCTAAGCAAACAGCGCACCGAGCACAGTGCCGGAGCGGTGGCACTTAACAGCGGAGCTGCAGAAGAGAGCAGGTCCCTGTTTACCAACAATAGAACGGTTAAAAGGCCCTGCAACTGCTAAGCATTCCTGAAGGGGAGGCATGTGAAGCCTGGCATGGGGATCAATCATGATACAAGAGGCCATCCATCCCAGCTGGTAGTGAGTGAGTGGGATAAAAATGCAGAAACCGAGCCTGAATATTACGAATTCTGGCTGCATTGGGAAAGGCCAGTGCTCTCTGAGTATCTAAAGTGGCACCTAGATAGTTTTGAGTGTTGGAAGGTTGAACATGTGATTTCAAAACTTTGACTGTAAACCCCAGTTAGTGCAGTAACTGCAGTGTTATTCGAGTGTGCTGGAGACACTTTAGGTACGTACTGGCTTTGATGAGCCAGTCGTCCAAGTATGGGAAGACACAAATGTGTTCTCGTCGTAGATGAACAGCCACTTGCCAGACATTTTGTAAAGATTCTGGGAGCAGTGGTGACTCCAAATAGGAGTACTTGGAACTGGTAATGCTGCCCGCTACAAATCTGAGAAATTTGCGATGAGCGGGATGTATTGGAATGTGGAAATACGCGTCCTTTAAGTCTAGAGTAGACATAAAGTCTTCCTGTTGTAAAAGTGGGAGCACTTGTTGAAGCTTCACCATGTGAAAATGATCCGATTGTATGTAAAGATTCAATTCTCTGAGGTCTAAGAAAGGTCTGAGAGAACAGTCCTTTTTGAGTATGAATAAGTAAATGGAGTATACGCCAGACCCCCGATAGTGTAGTGGTACGGGCTCTATGGCCCACTTTAAGAGGAGAGACTGAACCTCTAGTTTGAGGAGGCGTTAGTGGTCTGGTGACATTTTGTGTGAACATGGAGGAATGTTTGGAGGATTGTTGGAAAGTTCCAGGCAATAACCAGAACGGATTATTCCTAGCACCCACTTGTCTGTAGTTATTCAATGCCAGGCTGGTAGGAATTGTGAAAGACGCCCCCTGACAGGCGTTAAATGATCGGGGGGAGAATAGGCAAGTCACTGTTTGGTACTGGAGGGGAGGTGCGTGTATTGGAACCTCTACCTCTACCATTGATGCCTCTGTAGGCCCCTCTGAAGAAACCCTTGGAAGCAGAGGGCTGATTGTTGCCCTTGTATAGTGTAGAGGCAGAGGAGGTATTCATTGATCCTCAACGATAGAAAGAGCGCCGAAAGACAGCACGGCCAGAAGGGGACTGTAGTGCTCCCATAGATTTTGCCACGTCTGTGTCCTTTTTCAGTTTTTCGAAGGACGTGTCTACTACAGGACCAAAGAGGTGTTGTTTGTCAAACGGCGTGTTAAGTATAGAAGCTTGAACTTCTGGTTTGAACCCAGAAATTCTTTACCATGCATGTCTTCTTAGTAGCATGCTGGTGTTGACGGCTCTAGTCGCAGTGTCAGCCGCATCTAACGCTCACCTAATAGAATTGTTAGAGATGAGCTTTCCCTCTTGTACTAGGTCCTGAGCTTTGGATTGTGCTCATCGGGCAATTGCTCCATTTCATCCAAATGCACCCTATCGTACCTGGCTAAAAGTGCTTGGGTGTTAGAAATGTGCTAGAAATTTGCAGCTTGGGGGGCTACTCTTTTCCCATAGGCATCTATCAATTTAGACTATGTCCAAAGGTGGAGCATCTCCTGATGCTTGCGAATTGGCCCGTTTACGGGCATTAGAAACCACTAAAGAGCCCAAGGGTAACTGGCCCTTGATATAAACTGGATCTGATGGTGCAGATTTAGATTTTTTGTCAAACCTGGGGGTGAAAATACGTGCCCAACAGGATCCTTAAATATGTCATACACGTCTTAACAACCCCTTGAGCATGGGAAATGTGTGAGTGGATCTGTGGGAATTACTAAGTGTTTCAAAAAGGAAATCCTCCTTCTCTAGGGATTCTTTGTTTAATTGAACCCTATGATAATCAGCAGCTCTGCTTAATAGTTCTATATAGCCTACATTGTCTGGTGGAGAAGGTTTAGTAGGGTAAAGATCAGGATCGTTACCTGTGGGAAAATCTGTTATAATCCTTACAGGGGTCTGCAGAGGCAGAATCATTGTTCCCATCCCGGTCATCCTGATCATCAGGTGTATATGGTGGTGGTGAATTAGCAGGGGTAATTAACAAGTGTTGTGTTTTAGGGGAAGGAGTTGATGGAGATGGAGGAGGAGAAGGGTTAGTACCAACATGTTTCTTCTTTAAAGGAATGTGATAGGCTTCCTTTGACTCGTTTAAGTGGCAATTTGGTCACAATATGTCTAGTTTTTTGATTGATGTACAGTTCCTGTTGTTTTGGGTCTGGTTTTGACAGCGGGACATCGACACGGGTCACAGTCCTGTTCGTTGTGCTACTGAGATAAGCACAAGTTGTACACTGCGTGTGAGTCGGTGTGCGGGAACTTCATTCAAATTCAGTCCTTGGACAGAATTTGAATAGAGTCTGTTCCATCGACGGAGATGGACCGACGTGGGTAGGCCCGACGGCCTGCCACCAGCTACCCAATCAAAAAGAGCTTTTGTATTAAATATGATATGCGGAGAAATGGAAATACACAATCGAAAACAATACTGTCGAGGGTAAGTGGATTGGGCACCGAGGGGAACCCGACAGACGGTGTCGAACCAGAGCACACCGATTTACGTCCGAACCCGATGGCGGAAAAATACAATCTAACAATGAGAGTTGATGCTCATGCGCACTATCGCCGAAAGGAGGAGTCACCTATCTCGTGACTGGAAAGACTTTTTTGAAGACATCCGACATGCCATGCAAACATCCGTATCAAACCCTAGATGGCAGGAGTATGCAAAGCATGTGATCTGCAGCTCTCATGCCGCGAACACATAGCTTTCCCTTTCCTGGGAAAAAGTTACAACAATGTTTGACAGAAAAGGTAGGTCAAACAAGCAATGGCAAAGCCAATATGTTTGGTCTTTTAGACGTATTGGCTTTACCAATAGTTTTTATTCGCGATACTGCATTTAAATTGCTGTGCAGTACGGCTAAAGAGGAAATTAAAAAAAGGTACTATAACGCAGCCACATCATTTTGTAGGCGTGCTCACCACAGATAGGAGCGGCTACAAAAAGAGACCGCTCTTTTTTTTCTTTTTCCTTAGTGTAAATACAATCTCTGTGGCATCATTAACCAGGTGTTTGAGGTATGCCAATGCTTTAAAACTATTGATAATGTAACATCGCTAATGTAAAATCAGCATAAATAATTATGGGCATCATGAAAATAAAAAGTCAGAAAAGTGCACACACAGGTATATGTCCTTGTACTGGTGCATACTTCCAACTTTTAGGATTTCACAATAGTATACAGAAGTAGGCATTGAAACTGTACTATTAAAAAACGTTTGTGAATCAGATGTTTACAAAAATCTACTGCACGACTGCAGATCACTTTTCTTTAGACCTCGTTTGCTTCTCACTGGAAAACCTACTCCTGTCCCTTGCCGGGTGTACATTTAAATGTTTTACTAAGTGGGAAGAGACTGGAGAGGAGTTTACGGATAACCTTAAACATGTAAACATGCACAGACTCACAAGAAATTCCAACCCTGGGACTACCACTTTTCACACTACTATATCAGTTTGTGGAAAGGCGACAAAATTACAGCTTTGCTACAATCCAAATCCTGATAAAACGACCACTGGCATTATCAGAGGGTACAAGGCTAAGTAAAATCCCAGATATAATGAGTACTGCCATCCTTTATCACCTCAAAGCAATGCTCCAAAAATTACAAGTGAATGCTCTTTGGCAGGATTTCGGAGTAGGTTTCTGAAGCATCTAGTCCCTTGCATAAGTAGATATTTATTAAAACAACAATCCTTTAAAACAGATATAAACGTTGCCAATCAGTCTAACAGGAGAGCATCACGATTTCAAAAGATGAAGCAAACTCTGAACGAACACGGTCAAATGTTCTCTTGGCAACCCAAATATGAAAAAAGAGGACGAAACTTTCATGCATTAAAAAGTGACTGAGCTTGTGCTTTATCTCGCATGTGCAACATAGAAGGTCATCAGCATACGCAAGCTATTTTGCTTCAGATGGCACACAACAGAGGTAATGGTGATCAAGAGGCTTCCATTCCAAAGTTGGATTTCGAAGTTGATGCAGGATATGAGGCTAGATCCTTCCTTGCTTGTTCAAACAGATCCTTGTAGCTGTGTTGCCTTTGCATTTCAGATGTGATGGTGACATCTTCTCTTGAGGCGCAGCATCCATGTAAGACCCATTGGGTCCCCTAGCCATATTGTGAAGAATCAATAGTGATTGTTACCAGGGTCATCTATGCCTGTAATGGATATCCTTTCTACAATTTGAACTACTTAATCCACCATAAAAGAAACTCCAGCACCCCAGAGATAACTGAATGTTTCGCCTTGACTTTAGAACCTTGAGTGGGTTTTTCAGAGAACTTCGCCATTGTGAAATACAGAGGAACTCATCAGTCAAAGATTACCAGGCAGGTAAACCAGGCTCTAACAAATCAGTCAAACACTGTTCTCCACAAGTGCATTAATTACAGATTTGTTTTCACTACCAATTTTAGTAACAAAAAAATAACAAAAATACACTTCCAGAAGGCATCTTTCAACTAGAAAAAAGTGGAAAGTGCCTAGGGAAGCTGAATCCAGTGTGCTTCTGAAAGCTGGAAAACAATACAAAGCAGGAATTGAATGGGGAAGACATGGGCCCAACGGAGTCTAGGTATACAAATGGGCATGCATGGTGCAATCCACGGAAAATTATGAAATTGCTGCTTTATGGGTATGCTTTATCCAGCTGTGCCTGCAGCTTTAAATATTCACAACTATCTGAAATGAAGGGGAAGCAACACGGGGAAGCAAAATAACAATAGAAGCTTATTTTGAAGTTCATTTTTGGTCTACCACAGAATGCCAACTTACATATTTATTTATAGAGTATTAAATCACACATACAAGACTGAAGGCGTCAGAGCGCTTTCAATCAAGCATAGTAGCATATGAATGACAATATATATTGCAACAAAATGTACATACCAGTCAAGTTGTATGTTGGTGCTCATAATACTGTTCAGGTTAAAGTCCAGGATCACAGCTTGTTTAGGGTTTTTGAGTTATCTTTGGAGGTAGAGCTGCGCCAATTCTTTTGGATCCTGTCTGAATGCCTCAAACAATGGGTTTGTGAGTATAGAGGAGGGAAATGAGTTCCAGATTTTTGGGTCATTATTGTAGAAACACTGGGATATAGTTCTGTCTCTCTTGGAGGTTTTATGACAGAGGATTCTATGGCAGGACCGGAGGCTCAGATTATGCTTTTCTTCTTTCGCTTTATTTCTATGTCAAACACACAGCAGCCAGAAAAGAAGTAAAGATTACTTTTTCTTCAACAACAGAAAGAAAAACATCATTTGATCTCAACCATCAAGCAAATGAGTTTCATAAACATAAACTCCCATAAGTCCATGGGGTAATACAGTAACAGAGTCCTTCCACACTGTCCATGAATCCTAGAAAGCTCCTCCATCTTGTGAAACCCTCCTCTTTCTTCGCTGCTGCGCAGCCAGTTTAGTTCTTTTTCCATATCTCTGAGGTTACTTTGTTGATTTCAGTGCTAATTGAGGTTTATAAAGGGTATTGGACTGTTAGCTGAAGGGCATGCATGTCTCGACGTATTTATTGAGTGACTGTTTGTTCGCAGATTCCATTTACGGCCGTGGGAGCATTTCCTCGCTCCTTATGTGGCCGACCCACTTGCGGCGGTGTCTGTTTCCCGCCAGGGGGAGCCCGCGCGTCTTGTTGCTTTCGCTGCGCGGTTTTTCTTCAAAATGAAACCGCGCTGAGGGAGCAGAGTTCGCCGGAGCCTGTCCCTCTGCCGCTACACCATGAACGCCCTTCGGGGTCCGTATTGTCCGCAAATTCAAATCCTTACGCCCGCTGGGATCCGTATTATGGAGGTTTTCTCTGAAAATCGCCTGCGGGCAGAAGTGTGTTCCGTTTTTTGCTCAGCACGCTGGGTGGCGGTTAGACCATGTCAGGGTCTGAGGGCATGCGCACTCAGGGTGTGTGTGCCACCCACAGCGCCCTGCCCGCGCTGAAACCTTTGCAGCTCTTTGATCTGCCCCAAAATTTGACCTAGGCGCTGCCGGTCCACATATACCTTTAAAAAAGAGGTCTGTCATTGGGGACTTTCTTTCATTTTTAGCCTTAATCTAAGCGCTGTTTGCCCATATAGTGAGAGACTTATGCTCCTGCAGTATAGTAGACCCCCCCGCTACTGAGTACCCTGAGGCAAGATGGAGCAGGGGAGCTATTATGAGGCGGAGGATGCTACACAATACTTAGCTCTAGACGGTGACTTCTTTGAAGCGGTAGATAGCTCCATTTTCAGGTGTGTTAACGAAGTGGTGGCCTCTGTGGAGGAGCACCTTTCCAACAGCATTGTAGCGGAATGCGCTAAGTTGGCACAGGCTCATCTGGGTGTTGTTCCCCCGCACCAGCTCCTTTGCCGGAGGAGGGTGCCCTGCCCCCCAAGAAGGTATGTGGGGAGGGTGGCTCGGAGGGGGCGCAAGGGGTGGACAAGGACCCCTTCGAATGCTTGAAGAGTGCCTTCTTGGCCAAGTCTGTACCACCTCCTTCTGCGCCTCCCCCACCACCAGAACCCACAGTTTCTACGGCACCTCCTTCCCAGTCTCAGGATGGGGGGTTCCCCGACAGATACAGACGATGATGAGGGGTCTTCGCGTTCTTGGCGTCCAGCCCCACGGGTACGTTGCCTCAGGAGGACACATGTATGCTGGACCCGGATGAGATTATGCATCTGCGTTCAGCAGTCTGGGCACCTGGGGACAAGGTGGCCAAGTTTGTGGCGAGACGCTTCCGCAAGCCACTAGAGATCGAAGCATAGGGATGTCTCAGGCCAAGTGTCCCCGTCCCACGTTAGAAGGAAAGGTAGCCCTCACTCCCAAACTGGATTCGAAAATGGCTACTTTCCTAGCTAAATATATGAAAGATCCCTGCAAGGGGATAGATCGCTAATGGCGCTCCTGCCAGGATAAGCTTTTGGATGCCATAGGCCCGATGACAAAAATCCTGGATATGGGGAAAGAGGCAAAGGTAACGGGTTCCAGCATATCCCCCGACGTGCTGTCCAATTGGGCGCAGAGGGTAATCATTTTTATGGGGAATGCCAACTTCGCCCTATCGACAGAACGCCGGCGTTCCTTGCTGATAAAGCCTGACCCAAAATTGGGCGACTTGGCATCTTCTGAGGCAGGCGCTGTGGCTCAAGGGTTGCCTGTTTGGGGACCCCTTCGTAAAGGAATTGGGAACATTTATAGCCACTTTTACTTCATTAGACAAGGCCCAATCCAACATAAAAAGGGTTTTCCAAACTCGTTTATCCCACGGGGCCGGTCACGGTAGGGGTCGCGCGACCGGCCGTGGCGGTCAGCAGACTGGTAACAGGGGACAAGGCTCCAAACGAGGGTAGTACAACTCCTCGGCCAATTACAACAACTTTAACCCTCCCAGAGGTCAACGTTTCCGAGGCCGCGGCGGCTTCAAGAACAACACAAGCGGTGGACAGTCAGGCGGTAAGTGTCATACCTGCGGAGCAAGTGCGCATTGGGGGTAATTTGGCGGCCTTTCAGTACGTCAGATGCTTGAGCCTTGCAGACCGTAAAGGGGTTTCACGTAGAATTTTACGATCAGTCACTACAGGCAGAATTCCCAAAACCCATTTCTTTTTCTGTCCCCGATGCTCAGCTGATCGACAAGGAGGCATCCGCGCTGCTCAGGAAAGGGGCTATCTGTCGATCAACTCTGCACCCTAACGGTTTCCTCAGCAACATCTTTTTGGTGGAAAAGACCGACAGGGGCGACTTCCGGTGATCAACCTCAAAGAGTTCAATGGGTGGTTGGTTTACCAGCACTTCAAGATGGAGTGAATCCATCTTCTTCGGGATGTCCTCCTGCCACACGATTGAATGGTCAGGTTGGACCTCAAGGATGCGTACCTGGTAGTTCCAGTCCATCCTCCCCATCTACGTTTTCTCCGGCAAGGTCAGGTGTACGAATTCACTGACCTTCCATTCGAGCTTTCTTTCCCAAACAAACAGACGGAGAAGAGACACGTTCCCCTTTCTTCCCACAAAGTGATCGCATTGCGGCGCTTGACTAAGTGATTCCCAGATTCTCCGCCGGCTGGTGGATGAATCGAATATATTAATTGTAAAAGACGTCGTAAAGAGAATGACCCCGGAGTGAATATTGTCGGCTGACAGATCCTCCCACCTTCGTCTTAGGAACAGACGTAGACCTCTCAATTTTAAAGGTTGTCCCACAGTATTTTTAATCCTGAAGAAGACCCGATCTGGTTGAGACAAACAAGAACCGCAACACAGGGTCGAAACGTCGACGTAATGTCACATATCAGTCCTAACTAGGTTCCAACCACAATCAGAAAATTCAAATAGAGTTGTAACCAATGTATTGTGAATTCTGGGACTGTTTTTTAATCGTTAATATGTATGTCCTTGTATGAATTGTTTTATATGTTATTGTTTCACCTTCATTCACTATATTCCATGTAAGTCTATTCTATGTTTTTGTAAAAGGTTTATTTAGGACAACCATTGATAAATGTATAGCACTGTTTTTGATACAGTCTATGGTTTATGAAATAATGAATACACAGGATTGAATCCAAAAAATGGTGTGTTTGCTCAATTTTTATTGGATATTTGTATTTTCAAAGTAATATTACAAATGTCATGAGATTAATCTGTCCTTGGGACAAATGAAGTAACCTTTTTCCTCCCAACAGAACCACTTTCATATACACAAGCGGTTTCCTCAGCAACATCTTTTTGGTGGAAAAGACTGACGGGGCGACTTCCGGTGATCAACCTCAAAGAGTTCAATGGGTGGTTGGTTTACCAGCACTTCAAGATGGAGTGAATCCATTTTCTTCGGGATGTCCTCCTGCCACACAATTGAATGGTCAGGTTGGACCTCAAGGTTGCGTACCTGGTAGTTCCAGTCCATCCTCCCCATCTACGTTCACAAAAGTGCTTCACCCGGTGGTGGAGTTCTTGAGGGGTCAGGGAGTAAGGATGATTGTGTACTTAGACAACATCCTTCTCATGGCACAGTGTCCCCAGAAGCGGACATCTCAGTTGCAGCAGACGGTATCCCTCTTGGAAAGCCTGGGGTTTGTCATCAACGGGACAAAATTGGTCCTATCACTAACTCAAAGTCTGGTCTTTCTCGGATTCGTCGTGGAGTCCGTTCATTCCTCCTTGGGTATCCCCTCTCGCAAGATGGCCAAGATCCATCACACTTTGAGACAGACCATCTCCAGGCCCCAGACCTCCCTCCGTCAGATTGCCCGGGTGGTAGGTCTCCTTTCCTCTTCCATCCAAGCAATATTCCCAGGCCCCCTTCATTATCGTGCCTTACAACGCCTGAAAGCGCATCACCTCAGGAAGGGGCTATCTTATGATCAAGTTGTTCCCATTTCGCAAGAGGCCAAAGAGGAGATGTCATGGTGGTTGACACACATGGAGGACTGGAATGGTCGAGCGATCTTCGGCTCGGCTCCGGACCTGGTCAGAGAATCGGATGCAAGCAGGTCCGGATGAGGTGCCCGTTGTAGAGAATTCTCCACAGGTGGCGTTTGGCCGTTAGAGGAGCAGAATTTGCATATCAATAGGAGCGTTTGGCGGGTTCATTCGCAGTAAGCTGTTGGACCAGGCACCAAGCGAGCGTGTGTGCACTGCTGAAGATGGACAACGTCTCAGCGGTCCGTTATGTCAATCGCCTGGGGGGGGGATCTCCGGTCCCGAGCCTTGGCAGATCTCGCAAAGGAGTTTTGGGAGTACTGCTTGGCACAGCAAGTCTCAGTGACAGTGGGGTACCTTCCAGGCCAGGCCAATCAGGTGGCGGATTGGCACTCCAGGCTTCTGAAGGATTCAAGCCTGTGGAAGCTGGATTTTCTGGTTTTCAAAGGGTTGAACGATCTCTGGGGTCTGTTCTCGGTGGACATCTGTTTCCCGTGGTCGCAGGCGTCGTTCTCATGTTAAACTTTCTGGCAGATTTGGCTACGGATGGTCTGGCTTACCGTTCTATTAATGCGATTAGTTTGATGATCTCTGAAACTCATTGTCCAGTAGACGGGGCCCTGATTGCGGAACATCCCTTCGTCTGTCAGCTCTTGCGGGGTATCAGTCTGTCGCTGCCCCCAGAACCTCGATACTCAGTCCTCTGGGACGTCAATTTGGTCTTGAATCTTTTCTTATCCTGGTAGCCTAATACGTACCTTTCCTTGAAGGAACTTTCCGCTAAACTGGCCATGCTGGTATGTCTGGTTTCCTGTTGCAGGGTTTCTAAAGTCCGTGCTTTAGACGTTACTGCGAGGGTCTTCTCCCCAGAAGGGGTTACGTTCACAGTGGGTCGTCGTAGCCAGACTTTAGGACAATTTTTTCCAGCTTTTACGGATGTGCCCAAACTGTGTGCGGTGAACTGTCTAAAAACGTAAGAGGAAATGACTCTTGAATTTCGTCCTCCGGGAGAACGGCAACTTCTTATTGCCTTACGAAAACCGTGCAATGCTGTCTCCTCACCCACTATAGCCAGGTGGTGAGATGGGTGATGCAAGAGGCGGGTATTGATACAAAACGGTTTGGAGCACATTCGGCTAGGGGTGCGATGGCCTCTAAGGCTTTCTCTCTAGGGGCTCGGTTGGAGGATCTTATGCGTGCAGTGGATTGGTCTTCCGATTCCACCTTTAAGAGGTTTTACTTTAAACCGGTGGTGGATGTGGCTCAGTTGGTGGCAAGTAAGCTTTGAACTAGCATAATCTGAGCCTCCGGTCCTGCCATAGAATCAAAATTTGCCTAGCATAGTAATGGCAAGTTTCAATTCTATTAAGGACACGGAGGCAAGGATTAGCCCTCCCGTTGCACAGCTGGTGCGAACCGACCCGTATTTATGCAAGTAAGCTGGTTTAAAGCCTTTTTCTGTCCGTTGATTTGTTACCCGCATTGAAAGCTTTTATTAAAAAAATGTTGGTACTGTCGTCTTCAGATTGTGATCAGGAATAATCTCACGTGGTTTCCTTATATTGCAGGAAATGATGGAGCTAAGCAGGACCAATAACGTTCAGTCGTGACTTGCGCAAAGAAAGAGGAGGGTTTCACAAGATCGAGGAGCTTTCTAGGATTCATGGACAGTGTGGAAGGACTCAGTTATTGTATTACCCCATGGACTTATGGGAGTTGATGTTTATGGAACAAATTTGCTTGTTTCTGTTGAGATCAAATTATGTTTTTCTTTCTGCTGTTGAAGAAAAAGTCATCTTTACTGCTTTTCTGGCTGCTGTGTGTTTAACATAGAAATAAAGCGAAAGAAGAAAAGTAGAATCCTCACCTCCGTGTCCTTAATAGAATTGAAACTTACCATTACTATGCTAGGCAAATTTCGATTCTGCACTCCAAATTTAGTCGCTGCACCCGAGGAGGTTAGCTTTTTGCATTAGGTACCTTGTGGAGCCCAGGGTATGCCTATGTTCATTATACAGGCTATTTTCTGAACATGCCAATAGGTCAATGCTGGTATTGGGTCTACAAAACGCTTACATTCTATGATAGCATTTGTGCATGAGAGTTGCCTTCAGAGGAGCTAGGTGCAGTTTAAGAATGCCTGTAGAAAGGGTACTTCCTTATTCAAGTCTTAATAGGACCCAAGACTGCAGGTTTTGATGTCTTTTGTGAGTATAAAGTATTTATCCATTATGATGCCTAGAAATATCACACAATTGATGATTTTGGGTTTAAAATCGAACAATTTAAGAGAGTTAAGTCACAAGTGAGCAAGGTCTTTGTGGAGGTGACAAGTGTCGGAGTTCAGTCTTAACTGGATTTAGCTTTCAATGGGGAAAAGCCATCCAGCAGTAAATGCCATCTAGTGTGTTTCCAAGAGAGTGAAATGCTTCTGGCAATGTCATTTGGAGGTAGAAATTAGTACTATTTGCATACTTATGACATAACTTCAAATATTTCAGCAGCATTGTAAGAGGTTCAACATACAGATTTAAAACACCCAGCAAAATAACAACCTCGAGGTATCCATTGCTCGAGAAATATGAGGAATGAGAGATTCTCACTTAGTTTTAGTAACTACAATGGTTTTCAAGATACTGTTAGGACCGTTCTATTTAATTCCATTCTTATTCTGGGGTGATCAGAAGTAGGTTATGGTTGATTGGTGAATGCCATGGAGCAGACGAGGCGGATGAGAGGACAAGAATCATCACAGTCATGTATACATAATCTTTAGTTAACAATCTGCAGTGTAGCTTTTTCTACTCTGCAGTCCATCTTGAAGCCAGACTGAAGATCACCAAACAGGTAGCAGCCAATTGTGAATTGACCAAGTTGAGTAGCTGTGCAGCTTTAGTGGATTTTTGAAAGGAAATAAAGATTACAAAGAAGGCAGAATTTTGTTTGAAGATCTTCTAGATCCACTCCAATTTCTATTTTTCCCTTTAATCATGGTTGACTTGGCCTAAGGCTGTCCGAAATTACACTTTGAGGCCAATGGAGATGGGGCGATGTGCATACTGATCTCGGCTACTGCTGAGGCCGGGTCTGGGTGACTAAAATGTGAAGGTCTGGTAACCGAGATCACTGTGAGGAAATCATTTTCTGAAATTTCTTTGAATGTGCCCAAGTTTATACAGTTTTTCAATTCAAGAGTGTACGAAGAGTGATCCTTCACATGTGTTTGTGTGGTAGTGGTTTAGAAAGCTCGATCTTATGGATTTTCTCAATTAATAAGTTGGAGAATTCTAGGTCAGGACCGGAGGCTCAGATTATGCTACTTACTTCCATTTATATCCACTCAGCAGCCTTAAAAACACTTTAAACACAAAGGACTACATATCCCATATGTAATGATAAGAAAACAATCAGAGACCAGCCCATTTAAACACCATCAAGGAGCAGCACTTCCGCTTTCTTTGCTCCTCAGCAGCCAGATAAAGGCTTTTCCTTCATTTTGTTTATGACTGTTCTCTTAAAACGGTGTAATTTGCTTACTTATGTGGGTTTGATGTATTAGCCCTTGTTGGTCTTGGTGCTTACCGGCGAGTTCTGCGGCGCATGTCTGTGTGGTTGAGGGCAAGCTTGCCTGTTCTTGGTTTTACCCGCTTTCTGGCGGCCTCTGTCATGTTCCGCACGGCCTCTCTACAAAGTGAAGCCGGGAGATGGCTCAGGAGGCCACTGTGTCAGTGCAGAGGGGAAAAGTCCCAGTGTTCCTGAGGTGACACAACAGGAACAGCGCTAGTGAAGGCACACCTGACTTGTAGTCAGGGGGCAGTCTCCGCCCTGAAGCGCTTCCGCTCTTCTCTGCACCACAGGGAAATCTTGCTGTGTGCCGAGGTCCACAGTAAGGGGCAGAGCACACGCACGCAGCTCCAAGGAAGGAGGGTTTTCCCTCTCACATTACTCGCTTTCCTAGTCAGGCGCGGACAGCTTCCTTTCAGACGAAGCGGAGGTCATTTTAAGCGCATGCCTGGTGGCTTTCCTTCCTTTGTTCTTTGGCTCCAGTGCCCAGTTAGACAGCGGAGCAGATATTGTGTATTGGGCAGTGTTCTTTCAGGCTTACAATAACAAACAAGCCCTGGCCCATACAACGGAAGTTTAATCACAGTTGTCTGGTCCTCACTAAAGTATTACCCCTAGTCCACCTGGACCCAATGGCAGCTGAGTTTGATGCTTGGGAGGCCGTGGAGGAGGAGCATTCCGTTCCCCATTCACATGGAATTGGTAGATGCTATTGATGCATCCCTGGAGAGGGTGGTCTCCTCAGCTCTGGAACCCGAGCTGTTGCATTATAGAGCTCAAAGGTCAGGTGCACTGTGGTACCCTCATCAGAGGAAGATAGGAGGAAAACCTCTACTAGAGCAAAAGGGTCCTCCAAAGGCAAAGCTAAGGCACGGTCCAGCGCCCCTTCCTCTCTGGATGCCTTTGAGAGGCTGCACCAGGCCTTTAAGCAGCACCTGGATGAGGAAGTGTAGAGGACTCCCAGCTGGGCGATACCCCCAAGGACGATGCCTGTCCCCAGAGAGGGATGGATGACAATACTGTGGATGACACTGATGGCCCAGATGGGGACTCGGATAATGACCCTGGTCCGAGCAGACCCTGGCGCCCGGAAGGGAGTGCCTAGAAGCCTCGGCTGGATGTTCCTCAGAGTCACAACTGTACAGATATCTCAAGAATGCTTAGCCCTAAATACTGCCTGCTCAGCGGATTACATACTGGCGCCCGCCGTGGCATCTTACGCGGCCAGCCGTAATAAGACACCTATGGACCAAGAGGTCTGCGGTCGCCTAAAGGCAGAATGCCTCCGACCATCCCTGGCTAAAAAATAGTAGATAGTACACCAGAGATCGATGCCAGGATAGCAACGTTTATCACAAAATTCATCATAGACCCTGAGAACGATTTTGACCCTCTTCTCCTATAATGCCCCTAAGCTGTGGAACTCGCTCCCCCTGAACATTCGGAGGGAATCCAACCTGTTAAAATTCCGAAGGCTCTTGAAAATCTGGCTTTTCCCCTAGGCCACTTCCGTTTCCTAGCTAGACCCTTCGAGTCCAGCCTTTGGGTAGCCATGCGCTCTACAAATCCTATTCCAATTCCAATTCCTGGCAAACAGAGGCCTCTTTGGAAAGCCTTTTTATAAAAGAACTGTCCTGTTCTGTCAACACTTTCGCCTCTCTAGACACAGCCCAGCAATCGATTAAAAAGGTGTTTAGTCAGCAAATTATAAGGGGGGGGGGGGGCCCGGAAGAGGTCGGGAGCTCTCTTTCTGCCATTCATACAACCCCCACAAGCTCCAGACGAAGCATTTCATGCAGTGGCAAGACCAGAGGAAGGTCAGAGGGTTATATATCTCGAAAGGCCATGGCAGAAAGGTTAACTTCTGCAGAGCCAGTAATGCTCCAGGTGGATCCACCAGTATGGAATACCTCATTTTTCCTACAAGAGGTGGGGGGGCATAATGGTAAAGCCACAAGTGGGCATCCATCACACAAGATGCATGGGTACTACAAACTGACTGGTTTTCACAGAGTTCCACAGGACACCATACCAACTTTCACAACCCTGTCCTCTAGTTTTCTCACAGAAGGAACATAGGTGGTAAACCGAGAGGTGCAAGATCTTCTACACGAAGGGGCCTTTGTTCGTTTGAGCCTTATTCTTAAGGGGTTACTCAGCAATATCCTTCTAGTAAAAAATAAAGACATGGGGTTCAGGCCAGTGATCAATTCTTTTGAGATTTCAACCAATGGGTGGTGTATCGCCACTTCAAAATGGAAGGTATTTACCGTTTCAGGGATGTTTTGCTACCAGACGACTGGATGGTACGGCTCGATCTAAAGGACGCCTACCTGACAGTACCGATTTTTCCTCCGCACAGACGGTTTCAAGAATTTCAATGGGACGGGCACACTTACAAGTTCATTTGTCTGCCGTTCGGTCTGTCTTCAGTGCCTTGGTGCTTCACCAAGCTGTTGAGGCCAGTCATGGGATGGCTACGGAGCGTGGGGCATACGTCTCATAGTGTACCTGGACAACATCTTTCAGCTGCTGTAGGAGAAGACAATATTACACTCAGCTCTGGATGACTCCGGCCCCATTGCAGGATATAGGTTTCCTCTTGATCAATCTGAAATCAGAATGCCTGACTTTCCTGGGTGTCAAGGTCGATACATTACAACAAATTCTCGGTTTACCCCAAAAGAAGATATATTTGATTCACAGGGAGCTGCAACGTACTTTGGCGAGAGAAGGTTTTTCCCTACGCCACTTAGCCTGGATCATTGGCCTTCCGTCGTCCTCTATTCAGGCAATCTTTCCAGGCTCCCTGCAAAACTTGGCTTTACAGCGCCTGAAGATGCAGCACCTACATAGAGACCTGGCGTACACGCAGGAGATTTCCCTAGAAGCTCGCATGGAGCTCCTTTGTTGGCTCAAACATGTACTGCCATTTTGAAGTCCTTTTCAGGCAGGAAAGGTTTCAGTTTTCTCAAAGAATGTATCTGAAAGTTTGCTCCTTTTGTTGCGTTGCTGATGTGTTTTTGCATTTTGAGGTTTCTGTTCAGTGTTATTCCCAGCGATTTAGCTGAATCAACGATGAGAGGTTGGCAGTTGAGTGCAGTAAGGTGTTGCATTATGGGTACTTGGGCGGGAGGAGCGATTAGGAGGAATTCAGTTTTGAGGGCATTCAGTTTTGAATGGTTTCCTGCCAGCCAGGTCCGAGTTTTTCCGAGTGTTGTGTTGAGTGCTTTGATGTCTTCTACGGTATGGATCTTAAGGTATAATTGTGGGTCGTCAGCGTACATGTGATATTGCACCTAAGATGAGTAGAGAATTTCAGTGAGTAGTTCCATGAATAAATTGAACAGTGTCGGAGAAAGTGAAGGTCCTTGTGGGACTCCTAAAGGGACTGGGACAGGTTTGGACAAGGAATGGTTGACCTTAAACTGTTTTGGAGGAACGAAGTAAACCAATTAAGAACTGATCCAGATAATTCCATTCTGTGTTTCAGAAGGTCTACCAGGTTATCGTGTTTGACGTATCAAAGGCAGAGGAAAGGTCTAGCAAGATGAGTAAGCAGGTTCCGTTCTGATGTAGGATTTGTAGAGCATCATCACTTATATGGGTCATGGCTGATTCAGTGCTGTGGACCTGCTCGGAAGCGTAATTGGTATTTGTTGAGTAAGTTAAAATGTTCAATATCTCTTACCAACTGGAGGTGTACACATTTCTCTAAGAGTTTGGCCAAGGTAGGGATGTTGGATATAGGGCTGTAATTGTTTAAGTCTGCAGGGTCAGCCGTAGGTTTCTTTAGAATGGGGGATACCTGCCCGGCTTGGAGGGTGACAGGGATGCAACCTTGGCGTAAAGAGTTATTTATGATCTTGGTCCAGAGAGGCAGCAGCGATTATCTCAAGAGTGGATACGAGAGTGTCTCTCTGCGGCCTGCCCAGAGCTGCAACCGCCCCTTTAAGAGCCTCAATCAACGCAGCAGCTGGACTTATCACTGGCTCCAAAAGAAGCTCCCACATATCCCCGGACCTAAAATCCCTTAATTGGCTACCTTTTGAAGCCAGAATTCATCTTAAAATAGCATGTATGACACATAAAGCCATTGATCACAACACCCCTAGCTATCTGGCAAAGAAACTAGCGCCCCATGTGGGGTAAGATCTTCAAGAAGTGCTAAAAACCTTCTACTGAAACCGCAAGGATTCAACAAGAATTAAACATAACCAAACCTTTTCAGGGATGGGGCCCAGAATATGGAATGCACTACCCCCAGAAATTAGACAATCCCTCTACGGCATCTTTAAAACAAGCATTTGCAATGCAATGGTTTTGCCTTTGTTAAAGTTAGAGCTATTGGCATTGCTCTTGACATTTTTTTTATTTATGTTTTTTTTAACATAAATAAATGGCATTGTCATTTACAATAGCAGGGCACAGGGAAGGGGGGCGAGGAGAGACAAAGGAGAGCTGCGGGCTCAGGGAAGGGGGGGCGAGGAGAGACGAAGGAGAGCTGCAGGCTCTTTTAATGCTTGCATGGATGAGTTGGTGGATGCATGCATGGGTGCATGCATGGATGGGTGTATGGATGGGTGGATGGATAGATGCATATATACAGCCAATCCCTCAACAATTTATGCAATCCACCAACCCATCCAACCAACAACCCATCCATGCATCCACCCATACATCATGCATACATCCATCCATCATGCATCCATCCACCCACTGTGTCCCACTCCGACCCCTCTAAATATAACTCATTTTTTCTGTATATAGAGATGACTGTATTCACTAGTATATGCAGTAGACCTTTCTACTCTAACATTCCTATGTGACTCTTGCAGTACATCTATTCATATCCCTTCCATATGTATATAGAAATATAACGAGAATCAACAGTCTCTTTGTGTGACTACATCTAGTACATTTCAATTGTTTTCTTGTTTGTATCTTTTACTTAACACATGTAAATCAAAGTCATTAGGTTTGGCAACTGGTTCTTATGTAAAGCGCTCTGACACCTTCGGGTAAAGTTCGCGCTACATAAAATCACATTAAATAAAACTTTACCCCACAAATCCAACCATCCATTTGTGCCTAGGCTTACATTTTACGGCCTCGAAGCATACAGAGAAGGGACAGTTTACTAAGTCGAGGCTTTGTAGGGTGCATGGCAGGGGACAGTTTTAGGCACCAAGGGAGGGTAGGGAGCAGAGTCAGAGTACTTCACGGAGGTAGGGGGCAGTTTTTTTTATTGTTCAGGGCAGGGGGATGCGGTACTTTTTGGAGCATGGCCTTATTTTAAAGCCTTGCCTGAATTGCGGGAATTGCAACAGTATAATTAAAGGCCACACTATCAATCATCCCACACAAGGTTATGCGATAAAACTACGTGTCAATGCCACCTGTGATTCGAGCAACTTAATATACGGGATAAAATGCCCGTGTGGCAAGATGTATGTAGGGAAAACCGAGAGACGTATAAAAGTACGTCTGACTGAACATAAATCTAACATCAGACTCAAGAACATGAAATCAGCACTCTCGGCCCATTTTGTTGAATCACAACACAATGTTTCCCAAGTGAAATTCATTATACTAGAGACTGTTCCAAAATATGAGGGTGTTAATAACAACAAACAGTTATTGAGAAAAGAAAACTTTTGGATCCATAGATTATCCACCCAGAAACCAACTGGTTTAAACGATAGGATAGAATTTTCATGTTACCTGTAATTAGATTGCTCTGGAGATTATGTTGAATGTTATTGTGCATGTTCCCCACACCATGACACTGTTTGCACACTGTTTGAACACATAACATTGTCCATTATCCCGATAATCACCCCATGTTAGCTCAACCATTACATGTCTTACCCTTCACTCACTGCACCGTCATATTTTACAGTTCGAATCCGTGCACTGATCAGTTTCCATTTACCCAACCGTGACATTACGGTTAACACATAACCTTTTTATTAAATTCTATACCGTGCTCAACGTATGCAGGAATACCCAATTATTTAGAACGGTTGGATTCCAACTTTTATATTTACATCAACCCGACTATATGTTACCGACGCGAGTCTTTCTTCACTCCTAATCCCACGTGATCGAGTGAACATCGAAATAAACAATGCACGCCGGAAATCAAACGTTGCTACCGGCACCGCGGAGACAGGCAGACTGGATGGTGAGCCTCGTTGCTCTAAACCAACAGGTTAGTTTTAAGCGCCCGTAACGTTAGTTCACATTACGGATTGTCCTCCGCAAACCGACTAAAGAAATAACTTAGACTTGCGCTTTATTTACAGATTGACAGATAGGTCGTCTTGACAGGCATGTAAGTAATTTCCGGATTGTTCCCCTTAACACCAGATCATAACCCTCACTCACTGGCCCCTCACAGCACTACCCATTGTTGGTTATATGCTTCACGCTACTGTATTTTAACAGATGTCATTTATTTTGTATGTTTCATTTCATGAACTGTGAAGTAATGTCATTTGACTATGTGTTGATTGATTGATATTCCACTTTTGCTTTTATTCATAGTGTCACTTTCATTTTACCTTTATTCATAGTGTCATTTCCCTGATGAAGGGCACATTATACCAGTGCCCGAAATGCATTGGACACGTTTGACTTTTGCCTGAAGTTTGAAACCCAAATTATTTGATGATCTTTTTGAAATGAAAAAATAAATATGCAACGTGAATTAACGATAAAAACAAATAAACCATGATATAAATGAACATTGAATGAAAGTGTTTTTCTGGATCTAGAAAACGCAACTTAATGTGTGTGCCAATCAGGGATGATACCAGATTCTGTCTGGATTCACATATTCTGCAATTCCTTGGCGTTGTAGGGCACTCAACGCCTCCTAATTGAGCACCACACAACTTGGATAACGTTCAACTAACTTGAATCAACCTCATAAAACCAGCAGTGCATCTATCTCATTCTTATTACCTTATTTTAAAGGGCTCAGTTCAGGTGGAGGAACGGCACAAAACACCAGGCAGACAGAGGGCAGAAGGACACAAAAACGAGGGGAAACAATTATAACTGAGGGCAGATTGGCACAAAAAAACAGGCAGACCGAGGGAAGAAGGACACAAAAACGAGGGGGGTGATTGTAACGGAGGGCAGAATGGCACAAATCACGGGGCAGGACACAAAAAAACGAGGGGGGATGATTGTAACAGAGGGTAGAACGGCACAAAACACCAGGCAGACAGAGGGAAGAAATACACAACAAGCAGGCAACAGAGGCACGAAAACAGGGTCACAAGCAGGCAACAGATGCACGAAAACAGGGTCACAAGCAGGCAACAGAGGCACGAAAACAGGGTCACAAGCAGGCAACAGAGTCACAAGCAGGCAACAGAGGCACAAAAACAGGGTCACAAGCAGGCAACAGAGGCACGAAAACAGGGTCACAAGCAGGCAACAGAGGCACGAAAACAGGGTCACAAGCAGGCAACAGAGTCACAAGCAGGCAACAGAGGCACGAAAACCGGGTCACAAGCAGGCAACAGAGTCACAAGCAGGCAACAGAGGCACGAAAACAGGGTCACAAGCAGGCAATAGAGGCACGAAAACAGGGTCACAACCAGGCAACAGAGGCACGAAAACAGGGTCACAAGCAGGCAACAGAGGCACGAAAACAGGGTCACAAGCAGGCAACAGAGGCACGAAAACAGGGTCACAAGCAGGCAACAGGCACGAAAACAGGGTCACAAGCAGGCAACAGAGGCACAAAAACAGGGTCACAAGCAGGCAACAGAGGCACGAAAACAGGGTCACAAGCAGGCAACAGAGTCACAAGCAGGCAACAGAGTCACAAGCAGGCAACAGAGTCACAAGCAGGCAACAGAGTCACGAAAACAGGGTCACAAGCAGGCAACAGAGGCACGAAAACAGGGTCACAAGCAGGCAACAGAGTCACAAGCAGGCAACAGAGGCACGAAAACAGGGTCACAAGCAGGCAACAAAGGCACGTAAACAGGGTCACAAGCTGGCAACAAAAAAATAAAAAAGAGGTGGCGTCCCGTGCAGAATACTCGATGCTAGGTTAAAAAGCCGGAGGTGTGTAAAATGCACAGCTGGCAAGCATGAAGTTAAGTGACGCGCCTTCAGCACAACTCTGCACTTCCCAATGCCGCCTGCATCTCGCGAGGAAGTCGTCTCGGGTCTGCAAGTCGCCGGATCGCGACAGTGCCTGGGCTACAGTGTTCTTGGGTCCCTCCTAAACTCTGCCCTTCCTATAGGGGTCGGGGGGGTGCTCTGTCCATAGAGTTTAGATAATGTCTAATGCACCAGCCTTGAATTGATGTTCAAAGGAGCCAATCTACTCCAAAGGGGGGCTGAATAGTAACAAATAATTTTGAAGGCATGACATCATTGGAAGTAACATCACTTGAAGTCATCACTGTCTGCACTACCTCTTTGGAACCCTGAAAGCTTAACCACGTTTGATAGCTCACTAGAAGCAGTGCACATGAAACAAGGATAGTAGATGTTTGTGGCCATCTGGCATCACAAAAGTGCATGTGCACAGGAGTAAGTGGACAGCTCTTCCGGATATTTTGAGCTCCGAGCGGAATTCTGGATGCACCGGGTACTGTACCTTGGACTGACTCTGCTCGGAGGAGCATATCGAAACATTAATGGCTCCATGTTTCAAATCTACACGTTAAATAACTGTGTTCCACTTGCATCTCAGGCCTCTGCACCACGGTAGGAAGCCCCACCATGGCGGGCCTCCCTGGTCCCTCTCTGCGCCTTTTCTCTATTCCTACGAATTGTAATTTCCTCGTGCGAGCCACAGCGTTTGGACCTATGGATGGTTGTGCATCTGTTGTCATCAGAGTTGGCTGCGACAACGGTAAGTTTTGCATCCATAGCAGATAACTTCCTGAAGATGCGGTTGGCCCCTCTGCGCGGGTTTCTTCTGTGCATTATTCTTTCTTGTGCGTGGTTGCTGGCATTGTATTCACCAAAAGTTTGTGTACAATGCTCTGCTCTGGAATGCGTGATACAAGTATATACCTAAAGGACTGGCCTCGAATGGCGTGTGCGCAATGCCCTGTTCTGGAATAGTGATACAAGTCTACACTTGAAGGACTGGCCTTAGATGGGATGTGAGCAATGGTTCTGGAATAGGTGATAAAAGTATTCTGTTAAAGGACTGGCCCTGTTCTGGAATAGTGATGAAGGTATACACGTAAAGGACTGGCCTAGGATGGTGTGTGCGCAATGCTCTGGAATAGGTGATGAAAGTCTACACTAAAGGACTGACCTTAGATGGGATGTGAGCAAGGGTCCTGGAATAGGTGATGAAAGTCTACACTAAAGGACTGGCCTCTGATGTTTTGCACACAATGCCTTATTCTGGAATAAGTAATAAAAGTAGACACGTGAAGGACTGGCCTTAGATGATCTGCCTGCAATGCCCTGTAATGGAATACGTGATGAAAGTCTACACTAAAGGACTGCCTCTGTTCTGGAATACGCGATAAAAGTATACAAGTTAAGGACTGGCCTCTGATGGTGTCTGCCAGGGAAAGATACCTGGCTCAACTTAAAATTGTGACCGAAGGCCAATGCAATGTGCCTCTCGCCCCAGTGCCCCTGCAAAAATATTATAGGGGGGTTGTGGCAAGGGCAACGTATAATCGGCCCCCAATCTCCGGTTCTTGGCACTGCATTTCATCGTGCCTGTGCCCCGCGTGCGTTAGGCCGTTAGGGGAGGCTGCTGCTTGTCGGTGCCATCGGCTGGAAGTTCCCTTGGGCTCTGTCTGTCCACGGTCCCCTTCCTGTTCGCCTAAGCCGCGGCCCCATGCCGCCTTTCTTCCCTGGGTTAGTCTTGGCTCGGCCTGGTCCTTCGCTTCTTCATTTCCACGGAGGTGTTCACGCAGCAGCCGGGGGTCTCACAGCTGGTTCACCCCTTGGGCCTGTGCTGTGGTGGTGCCAGGGACGCTGTACTCCGGGCCCCATGTGGGTGAAGGTGGCTGTTCTCGCAGGCCACTGCGCGTGCATCTGTGTAGTTAGTTGGGGGTACCTGTTCTGGGGTGGTGCAGGGGCACCCGGCGTGGGTGCCCGCGTGTCTCAAGTGCCTGTGCTGTGGTGGTGCCAGGATCTCTGTGCACCAGGCCCCATGCGGGTGAAGGTGGCTGTTCTCGGTAGGCACCCTGCGCGAGCGTCTGTGGCATTGGCAGACAGTACCTGTGCTGTGGTGGTCGGCGCGGCGCGAGTGCCCGTGTGCCCAGCTGCGACGGTGCGTCAGACGCTGTTTGGGGGATCCCGGTGTTTGAGAAGTTGGCCTGATATGTAGTGTTTCCAATTCTGGAACCACTTGGTATCAGTCCAAACAAACCCCAAAGATGTCTGGTTGTAAGTCAACCTTGTTAGACAAGCTATCCTAGTGGTAGCATGGACTAAGCAGCCTTAAAGGCTTAACTTAAGAGGTCGTGTTAAGCGAGCTGTTTTACCACATACAATCCTGTAATCAAATGAAAGGACACCACACAAGTATATATTATAAAAATATATGTGTTTATTTCTAAATTAATCCCCAGTACTCTTTATGAGGAAAGGGGCACAAGCGTTAAATCAAAAGCACAGTATAACATACAAAGTTGCACAATTTTGGATGAGGGCCGGTGGCCACTCAAACCATATACTAAAAAAGTGGTATAAGAGATACCAATCGAACAGTGGTTAGTCCTAGGGCCTAGAGAATCGCTGGGAGCAGTCAGGACTAGCAATGCTGAAGTCAGGAGTAGCCCACGGAATTCGGGTGCAGCACGGAAAGTGCGGCTTGCACCAATGCAATGTCAATGGTGCGTAAAAGTTACACAAAATGAGTTTAAAGATACTTCCGCTGAACCTAGAGGAACAAAACTTAAGACACAGACCCTAGAGGTGTGGACCAGTGTAGGAACACCGGCGTTGCAATGTTACCTCACCCACAGGAAGTGGGTGCACAGGGTCGAAGTGGCGTCGGGTTTTGACACGCAGGCTCTTGGTGCTTGGAGCTGAAGAAGCTGCAGGCGATGGGAAGCAGAAGTGTCCGGTGTGATCCAAGGGCGGATCGAAGTCGAGATGTACCTGAAAGCAGAGGGGACAGAGTCTGGGTCACTCAGCAGGGACCAGGGTGGAACCAGGACGGAACCAGGCAATGTCGGGCGCAATCAGGTGGTTGTCGAGAGGCTTCTCTCCGCTGTCACGTGGGCTCTGGGGCATCTGCGACGTCCAGGAGCAGGTCACGATCTGTCCCACGCAGGCTCTCGCCGTCAGCACTGTCGGCTTCAAGATTGCAGCAAACAGCACTTGGCAAAAGCAATCCACGCGGAACCGGGAGATTGCTTCTCACTCGAACCAGGAAGGTCAGAGTGGGGGCTCCTTTTCACAGGAGCTGGTGCAGATCTGGAGCAACCAGAAAAGCAAGTCGTATTCAAGTTTTCGTCGGCACAGGGGCCACAAGCCAGCTGGCAAGTGACCGGGCCAACGCGTCGAGCCAACACAAGCAGAAGGGCCCCACGCAGCACTCGTCGAGTGTGGAGGGGGTAGCTTTGGTGCAAGTGTAGCTCGGGGTGGGGGCTTCTTAAACCCCAGTGTACAGCTTCGAGGGTCACTCGTGGGCTGCACGGTCAGCGTCTCGTGGCCTTTTCAAGATGGCGTGCCCCACGCTTCCGGTCGCCTCCACTGGTCTCAGCTCTGCAGGGACTGTGGATCGGGCTGGGTAAGGCAGGCAAGCTTGATCTCGTCGATCTCTGTCGCTCGAGTTCCGGCGGGAACTGCAACAAAGCAAGGGTCGAGGGCTGGATGGTGCCTGTTTGCACAGGGTGGTCACTCCTTGACCACAAGGGAGATTCTTCAGTCTTCTATATTGAGTAGAATGTCGAAGGGGCCAGAATTCGTTTCTTATGTTTCTTCAGGATGATCTGAGTTGCATTGGCACTGCTCCCACTCTTATTCGAATCTGGTGGGCTGGACATCCTGCTAGGTCCCCTCCTATGGGTGGGACCCAGGAAGGGGGTGGTTACACCCCTTTCCTTTGATCCAGGCCACGCTGGGACTGGGGCTGGAAGGCCCCAGAACCGGTTTGGCCGGATTATGCTAGGGGCAGCCTTGTGCTCCCCAGGCAGTGTCTGGTTTCTTTGAAACCTCCCTGCTACAATCCACTATCTCCTGTCTGGGGTGGTTTGACACCGCCCTGCGACAGGAAACCCTTTGTCCAGGCCACCATTTGCTGAGTTTCGGTCAGCAGCAGGAGGCCAGACCCGTGTCTGTGGCAGAGGCATCCATTTTGTGGATCTGAGGCTCATTTTAAATCAACCGCGTTTCAGTAAAGTAACATGTCTTATCCCTCTAGAAGGGTGGAATGCTACCCCCGTCGCCAGAACTGGCGAGGGGGTAGTATTCCAATTCGTATGACACCTTACACGACATGTTTTGATAAAGCCAAACCAAAGTTGCTATATAACCGCGAGGATTATAAGGCGCTTAAGAGTATATGGTATGGCATTATCCCGGATCAGCTTAGGGAGTTGTTCCCGACAGCTGCAGACCGGCTCAGCTCATGCCAGAGCTCCATCTCACATAAAACCACGCACTCTACCTCCAGGATTGATGAGGCCTTCCATAGGAGTGGCTCACAGGTTTATATGTGTCCAGATATAGGTTTAGATATAGGTATACTATATCTAAGCAAGGGGTGATTACACCCACTTGCCCCAGCTGAGGGATCAGCCAGTTGTGTCAATTTAAGAACCAGCCAGGGGTGGCAAAAGCTATGCTTCAGCCCCTGGTAGGCCTTGGTGGCACCTATGCCCTGAGCATCTATAGTGCATGGTACAGGGGCTGACAAGGAGTCCATTTCCAATTGTGGTATGTACCTATAGCACATGTATTATAAATTTAGAGAAAGAACAGCAGGCTGGGGGTCTGATTAGCAGGCCCACAGCCTCAGTAAGTCGAAAACCAGTGAAGCAAAAAGCAAAAATTGGGGTGACCATAGGATAGCAGACCCTACTCTCCTACACGGTGGTTTACAATGCCTATTCTGGGGAGCCGCTGAGCCTGGGTGTCTGTGCAGCTGATTGTGACTGACCGTGCTCGGGGACGTAACTGCAGTAAGTGCCTGTGTTGTGGTGGCAGACATGGGATGGGTTCCCCAGTGGCTGGGGTGTCTGTGCTGTGGTTGTGCATAGGTAGCCAGGCGAGGGTACGTACCTAAGTGACTGATGTACCTATCTTTTCTTATGCCGTGCAGGGGGCGTCGAGCGTGGGTACCCTAGTGACTGAGGCACCGGGCGTTGATACCCAAGTGGTTGTGGCGATAGTTTAGCGCCGGTCGTGTGTGCCCACGTGACTGAGGTACCTCGTCTGTGGCCCAACAGGAGGCGCCGGCGTGAGCACCCACGTGACTGGGGTGACTCTGGGGTGGGGTGCACGGGGCGCTGCTGCCAAATCGACTGAATTACCTGTGCTAAGTGGCCCTGCAGGGGGTGCCTCCGCCCTGTGTCTGTACCACTGTCCGCTGTGGTAGAATTTTGGGCAACGCTTCGGCCAGTGGTAACATCTGGGGCGCCAGGAGAGCAACAGCTGCATCCGTGGCACACACACAGCACATTAGCTCTGGAGTCCAGAACTCCAGCACGGCACGTGTGTGGTGCCAGGGGGCGCAGATGAACCGTACTGTACACCCATCAGCATGGGCCGGGGGCACCCGAGAGCCCATACCCCCCCCGCCGCACCGCCCCCCCTGCCGCAGCTTCAGACCCGTGGCACACTGAGGGCGAAGCTGTGCGCAGCGCAGCAGTGGGATGTGCTGGTTCTTGTCGAAAAACAATAACAAAGCCCTTTTCCTTTTCTCTTTACTTTTATGTCACATCCGTGACTTTCCATTGTGTATCGGAGCGACAGGCATATGTCGTAAAAAAGTAAACGAGTAAGTAATTGAACCGTTGTGTGCCTTTTTTGAGGGGGAAACGTTGTTTGTGTAGAATAATTAAATGTACCAAATTGAGTGGGGCATTTAGCTGGCGCGAACCCCGTACATTCCACTTCAAATGACACGTGCCTCAACCAATGGTGCTACTCGAGGTGCCGTTGGCCCCGAGCAGGAAGGCGGGTGCCGGCTCAATGCCGGACCAGATTCGGGGGCGTTCCCGATAATTGGCTTTCGGCTGACGTAGCGTGATGTAGCCAAAAGCCAAAAATTCTCGGGAACGCCCCCGAATCTGGTCCGGCCTTGACGGACAGATTCGGCTCCCAATGGCTAGCCTCCATTTATGGAGCTAGCCAATGGGAGAGCGGGGCGGGTCCCTGTTCCCCACTCTAACTCATAAGGTTTTTCAGCGCATGCGCACTTTGTGCGCATCGCTAGTCAAAACCTAAAAAGAAGTAAAATCGCTTCTCATGGCTAAATTCACTTGAGCATGGACTACTGTTATTATGCTACCCAACGTGTCTTCTACATGGAACCTTAAAATGTCTACTGTCCAGCCAGGTATCCTGGATACTGTATCTATATTATGCTTGATATACATGGAACATTTTGTTTTGTGCCATATACCCATGTTTCTATGATAGGATATTTATACTATCATTGACCAACATTGAACTTTATGATATTTACCTTGTACCTATTTAACTAAGACATTTACCTTGTAAAGCGCTCAGTTACCCGCAAGGGTCTAGTTCGTACTATATAAAACTTTCAAAATAAAATAAAAATAAATGCAGGCCTCGAATGGGAGGGCCATCTTCGGATCAGTCCCGGATCCAATGATCGAGTCTGATGCCAGTCGTCACAGTTGGGGCGCCTATTGTGGGGATATCACCACAGGCGGTCACTGGTCAAAACACGAGGAGACTCTGCACATCAATTGCTTGGAACTACTGGCCGGATCCTTCGTGATTCCGAGTCTGGTGGACAACAAAGTGTACTGCGCCATCTTACTGAAGATGGCAATATCTCCACTGTGAGATATATCAATCGATTGGGGGGGCATGCGATCCACATTACTGGCATACCTGGTCAAATATGTCTGGACTTATTGCCTGGTACGCAAGCTTTCACTCCTGGTGGAATACCTGCCAGGGAATTTCAATCAAACAGCGGACTGGCACTACAGTGGCTGGAAACTGGATCCCTCTGTTTTTCAGAGCCTGATGACTCAGTGGGGTCCATGTCAAGTGGACCTTTTTGTATTGCGTCTCAACTATCAGATTCCTCAGTTTTTCAGTTGGTGTCCGGATCCGCTTACAGAAGTAATGGATAAATTCCTACAAGAATAGAGTCTGATCCAGGGATATGCATTTTCCCCATTCTCCATGATACTCAGACTCTTGGAGTTGGTTAGGCAACAGTGAAGTCTCAAGTTTGGTTTCCAGTTCTTTTGGAAATTTATATGGATTTTACAATCCAACTTACCCTGACTCCCTGTATGTTGACGAACTCGAACAGCAAATTGCACCGTCTGGAGGAAAACCTCAAACTCATGGGTTGGAAGATTACAGGGGACATTGGGAAATCCTGCGCCTTTCGGCGAGGGCTTCCTCCCTTATCAGGAAAGCTTGGGCAGATTCTACAGTCACACGACAGATCTGCATGACAAAGGTGGTCACGCTGTGTTTGCGACTAGGTTTGGGTCCGGTGGGGTCAGATATAGTGCACAGTCAATTATCTGTCAGAATTGATAGTCAAATGTTTGGCTTACCACTCGATTAGTGCAAGAAGATCTGCAATTTAGGTGGGGCACATACCCAAATATGAAGTCCCGGAAGGAGAACATCCACTGGTATGAATATTGTTGAGGGGAATCAGTCTGTCTTTTCCCCCTCGTCCGAAGTACTCTTCCTTGTGGGATGTTAATGTGGTACTAAGACTACTGCAGTCTTGGCATGATAATTCTTGCCTTTACAGGAAGGAGCTCACAGGTAAGATAGCGGTAATTCTAGGTCTTATCTTGTGTAAACGTGTGTCAGATGTCCAGGCCCTGGAAATCACTTCATGTTATGTTCACCCCAGAGAGTGTCATTCACAATTGCCCACGGAAGAAAGTCTAATACCAGGGAGGTCCATTATCCGGCCTTTCCTGGTCACCCAAAATTGTGTGTGGTGCGAGGTCTCTGGGCGTATGAATAGATGACTGAAGTATATCGCCCTCCTGGGGTGTCTCAACTTGTTATCTCACTAAAGAAGCCAGTATCTGCCACCACGATTGCCCATTGGGTGAGATGGGTGCTCCAGGAAGAAGGTATTTATACTGCTTCGGAGCTTATTCCACCAGGGGAGCTATGGCTTTGAAAGCTTTCTCCCTAGGGAGTCACCTCGAGGACATCCTCAGGACAGTGGATTGGTCCTCAGAGTTCACTTTTAAGGCTTTCTACTTCAAGCCTATCACAGGCATGGCGTCTCTGGATGTCGATCAGCTGTGAACTAGCATATCTGAGCCTCAGGTCCTGACATAGAATATAAAATTTCCTAGCTACTGTGAAGCAAAGTTTCAGTTCTATTTAGGAGGGGGGGGGGGATTATCCTTCCCATTTTGATCATATATATATATATACAATACGTTGGATAAGTATGGTTGGCTCCAGAGGGTTATCAGATAATGCGGACAATGTCACTGTAATTTTTTTTTTTTATATCTATTTTTATTTTCTGTAAGAAATAAAAACATGACACATTTACAGAACAATAACAACAAGTTGCACTTACATCATACATGTTTGCTTGGTTTTCTAATTTCTGGTGACTATCTAATCAACATGATGCATAACAAGAGCAGAGTTACCTCTACTACCCCAGTACATATTTAAATTAAACTGCTACCCCCAACTTGCTTCCCTCCCAAGTCTCCTGGATTCAACAGATTTCTTTTAGCCAGGTGTCCCTGTTGTAGCATTTTGTGAGTCCCCAGTGCTTTCGGTTAGACCATAGTATCTCATCCAGCTGCCCCAGATTTTCGTGATTTTTTTAGGGCACCCTCTACTTTTATACATCACCCTTTCTTCAGCCCTATAAAGATCCATGGCCCGCTTCCATTCTTGTAGTGTGGGAATTTCCTGCGTGCCCCAGTGCTGTGCGATATCCCGCTTTGCCGCCACCAAGCCCAAGGCACTAAAGAGTAGCTGAGGTCGAGGGATACCAAAGTCAAATGGGATACCCAAGAGGTTGAATTTAGGGTCTTATGGAAGGGAGTTACCCAGGATTGCATTCAGTTCTTTGGTTATCGCCTGCCAGTATTCTCCTATATGTGGACAGGCCCAAAACCTGTGTAGGAAATTGCCTGGAGCACCCCTGCATCAAAGGCACCAGGAAGACTCAGCACGCCCAATATTGTGCAGTTTTTCTCTGTCGTAGTAGACCCGATGGAGGATTTTGAATTGGATGAGTCGGAGCCTGGCCCCGATCGCAACCTCTCTGGGGTGCATCAGGGCAGCTTCCCAGTCTATATCTTCCATATCCCCCAGGTCTCCCTCCCATGTCCGCCTCAGTTTGCTCAGAGTTTCAGGCATATTTTTGTTTATTGTTTTATAGATGACAGACTGCTTTGGTTGTTAGCTCATTCTGAAGTATTCTCCCTTCAACTGGTGCATATTCTGGGAATTCGGGTCCTCTATGCCCTCTACACGCATGCCTGTCACAGTTTGGCATATTTAAGGAATTGCGAAGTTTGGAGCTGGAATTCTGTCTGGAAGGCAGAAAAGGCTTTGAGTGTACCTCTGGCTGTGATATCTCCTATGTGGAAATCCTGAGCAGGTCCCAGATTTCAAATCCCCAAAGCGGGTTAATTTCTTTGAACCAGGCACCCTTCAAGAGAGGGGTGATCCTGGTTATTTTGTGTGCCCAGCCCAGCACCCTGGTAGTTCTATCCCAAACCTCTATGGTGACTCTTTTTGTAGGAAGCAGCCAGTGGGTCTCTTTCCCTCCATACAGCATACAGGTAATGCAGGAATGTGTTTGGTGTTAATGTCTCCCTTTCCAGTCTGTAGGTGGGATGATTCCCTGGTGCATGCATCCAGTCATTTACGGGTATAAGGTGGGCTGCCCAGTAGTATGCCTCGATGTCCGAAAGCTCCAAGCCCCCATGATTTGGATTAAGTTGAAGTGACTTAAGGGCAATTCTTGGGTTTCCTTTCAACCAGAGAAGTGCACGAAGTTCACAGTCGATTTCCCTGAATATTGATCAGGAGAGCGGGTGATGTGTTTTGTAACGTGTAGAGGAATTGGGGACGAGAAATCATTTTAAACATGGCTGCCCGCCCCATTATGGTAAGTGGTAGGTCTCTCCATCGGTCCGCATCCTGTTTAAAGTTTGCTAGTACCCGCTGTAAGTTCTGTGTGCGAGAATTCGTGGGGTTGGGGGTAAGAAAAATCCCAAGGTATTGGAATCCCTCTATGGCAATATGCAAATCTCCAGGTAGTAGTGGCCAGTCCATGTCTTGCATTGGGCTGTATAACATGGATTTATGATAATTATCCTTATACCCCAAAAACGGGCCGTATTCCTCCAGGATGTGGAATACTGTGGGAATTGTTGTGGCTATGTTAGTGGTAAATAAAAGGATATCATCTGCATATAATGTGATTTTTTTCTCCCTTTGGTAGTACGTTGTAGTCCGGTCTCTGTAATTTGATGACATGTTGTCAATGTCTAACTTGGTTCTACAGTAACATGTACTGTTGTTTTCTGAAGTTTTGGGACTATGTTGTATGCTATGTCACTTATGCTTGATGCAGATTACCTTATGTTGTCTACAGGCTCTGATCAGAAGCAAGAGTATTGATAGAAAAGCGGGATGATGCGTGTTTCACCCGAAGAAAGATGAAGTGCTTTTCCTTGAAGTTGTTTATATGGGACTGCTTCTATGGTTGTTTTCCTATCATTACAAAGACTCATGGGATATGTAGTCTTTTGTATTTAAAGTGTTGTTAAGGCTGTGAATAAATGGAAGAGAAAGGCATAATCCTCACCGCCGCGTCCTTAACAGGACTTAAACTTCCCTCCACGATAGCTAGGAAATGTTATATTATTAAGGAGACTTCCGTAAATTGTAGACATAATGGATGTGCAGGATTGTGTGCTTGAATCTAGAGATGATCAAGATTCATGCGGCAAAATCTATTACAAATTTTAATCAGTTTCTGGAAAACTTTCGGTCTTACCCAAAATCAAGTCTGATCTATACAAGGCATTTAGGCAGTTTTTTAGAATGAGGTATACAGAATATATAAAACACAACACACAAACTTCCAAGAAGAACACAAAACCAGACAGAAGAAAAAGATGACAGCACAACAATTAATACAGCCTACAGCGTGAAAAATCCACGATGGTACTAACAAGCACCAAAAAGGAAAGCATAGAACCAACAGAAAGATGGACCAAAATACAGTTGCTCAACAATAAAATACCCACACCACCACAGGCATTTGAGATTTTTTTTTTAACACCATCAAAAACAGGAAAGACGTTCCTACGACTGCAGAAGCATTTTGTGCAGCACATTAATTTTAGGAGGGTAGGTGATGTGTGTGGCATAGGTTTTTTCACGTTTATGTGATGCTATAAGTGCCACATGCATTGCTACATGTGAAGATAACAATTATGTTCATCAAGTGTATTAGAGTGCTTAGAAGTAGTTTAGGGCCTAGAAGACAAGCTTGTTCCATTGAAATGTGGGGCTTTTAGATTTAAAAAAATTACATGTGGTCAACTGTGTCAACTTTCACAGTAGCTCACGTTAACCAGCCATTTTCTACGGTCTGCAGCAGCTAGGGTTCAGGTCACTCGGCAACTATAAAAGTCCTTGCTCATTCCTGCAGCAGATGAACTGACAAGATACAATAACTGCAGATTCAGTGCCTTTCCTGCAATCTTAACAGAAGTCTTGCTCATCATACAATATAACTCAAAACAAGTTGAGCATGAGCAAACTCTTCACTGCTACATAAACTACCATGGATACAAAAGTACAACAGATACCATTTGTTGGAAAAGGGCAAGGCAGGTGAACCTACTGCTTGACGAATGCTGAAAGAAGACTCCCTGAAATGAGGTCTAATGGCATAAAGGTATGTGGGTAGTGTATGACTGCATAAATATTCTAAAGTAAGCTATGCTACATCAGCAAGTTATAACACAGGTAGGAATTAAACTAATCAATTGGGAATGTGTGATGAAATATGCTTGGGGTATATTTAAGGTTAAACCTTTAATTCATTGTGTTTGCTTGGTTATAATAACATAACTAATTATTTCATTATTTGTAGGAGAATAGTTCAGAATAAATATATCTGTTGCAAAATAATGCATGTATACCGATTTTGGGGTCCATGGTAGAGCTCTGCAGTTTCACCTGCAGATAAGAGATTCTCCGACAGGTTTGGCTGACTACTCACACCCTTACTCACAAGAGAATAACCCTGAAGTTTTCTTTTTGGGCTCAGAAAATCTAATGAGTACGACCCCAAAAATGTTGGGGTGCACAATATAGGTGTGAAGCACAACACATTTCCATCAGTTTTTTATCACAATTAGTCTGCCATTTTTGATAGAACAGTAAACAAGACTTCATGCTTGCAGAAGAAATTGTATTCTGAAAATCAATCGAACACAGCAACCAGTTCAGAATGCACCAAACAAATGTGACACTGCATATAAAAAAAGTTTCATTCACTATGCATTTTGTATTCAAGAAGAGCAGTACAAGAACCTTGTTGATGAGACCAGTGTCTTACCAGGCATCATGCGATAAATCATTTCGCAAAACCTTCAGAGAAACTTTAACTTCCCCAAGAAAAATATCTTGCGCCAGATTCCCATTGTTCCACAGATCGACCCTGAAAGGTAAAACATAGATCATCATTACCTCAGGAATTTGCGGTCAGAATTACATTATTACAAACCTCATGCAAGTAAGACATTAGAACGGTTTCTGATTTCCTCATCCAAACACAAGCACGAGCAAGGTTTATAGGCTTACTGTTCGATAAGAAGGACTTTTAATAAGCTGATTTCCAGTTTTAGTGAAGACTCATGAGTAAATGGGAGGAAAGGACCTAAAGAACACCTGGCATGCATTCACAATGGCAGAAAATAAGGATAAATGCAGAAGGGCAGGAAGGACCATTTACAGACATTCTATCCCTCATAGAAAGCGAAGTACCTACCTCCTAGAACAAACAGTCATACTGAATGTTGACACAAACACACAAGAAACTACACACAGCTAAGTAGATTAATGTATCTGATTCTGGTCTGTGAGCGAAACTCAGAGAGCATACATTTGAACTTAGAGCAGGTACTCTCAGATCTCATTCTTTTGAAGTTGATCAAATGAGAACCACTATGCTGCACAGTAAAAGGATGAAGTTACCTCGCCAATATGGTCACTCCTATTTCCAACATATGCATATCTGCCACCTACTAGACAGATTAGAAACCGCTTTCCATAAAGCAAAAGAGAGCTTCAGTCAGCTAGTAGTGCATGTTTCAAACATTAACTGGGTCGTGCTCTGTTCTCCTCGCTGGTGCATTAATTTGCCAGTTTCCGATTTTCAAATGCAACATATTGGTGTGCTGATTAAGATAGATGGCAATAGAGGTGTGAGGAACATGAGATTAGGAGATAAGTTATGGACTACAGCCAACTTCGTTTTAATTTGAAGTCCAGGATGTCTCCCAATACCAACTTGTGGGTAGATTCCAGGACCAAAGAACATACTAAGAGAGGAGCAGTAGAATCCTGCCAGCTAGAGTGAAAAACGTCACTGTCATAATGGCAAAAATAGTAACCGTCCATTCCTGTAGATACAGAGTCGCCAAAGTGGCCTTACAGTTTTCACCCTGAATTCTATCGGTTTCTTGGGTGAAGGATGTGATATTGTGCACACAAATGGTCAAAGTCCTGAACCAGGTTCTAAGGCTGAGCAATTGCATTTAGTGAAAGTGAAGGGGTCACAGTAGCAAGGATTGCCACTGACTCACAATATGATGTAAGTGAGAGAAGAAGACTAGAGAAACTTCCTTGACCAGCCGATACAAGCCTTTCTACTAGGAATCCCACATCAATGTCCTATCAAGAAAGCAGGATACACAATTGCACTCTTTGTTCAAATGGTCTTTTAAACTATAATATAAATTCTGATTCTGGCAACATTCAGGTAGTCATCACCAATCTACAAGAGGGTAGGTCTTCCCTCATATACCTGGTTCTGATAAATGTTTACTTGCACCCTAAATGCTAAGCTTAAAGCTACGGCCAAATACAACTGAAGGCAACTCTTGATTTTAATGAAACCTTGCATATACTTCGGAAGATCCGACAGTGAGATTGACCAATTTTGGGGCATTCCATGGGCTCAACCGCCTGCGCAACGTAGTGACTGGAACGGATGTTACAAGCTTATAATCTGCACTTTTTAGGTCTAGCGCCTAGCGTTGCAGTGTGCACCACTGCTCGCGCAGCGAGACCTCTTGTAAGGGCTTCAGAAAGCTACGCACATGCGTGTGGTTTTGCTTTCCCAGTCTGCCATTGGCTTTCGTGTGCTTTAAAAAAAAAACACTGCGCGCGATTGGGCAAAGGCGGGTGCATTCCCGTTGGTGTCTAGGACGCGCATCACCGTGCGGCACAGACGACAGGCTCCCGCTCCCGCTCCTCTTTGGTGTGATTGCACCACTCGTTTCGATTTCCTCCCACGATCCTCTGTGGTGCGAGCGCACCACTGATTCAAGGTAGGTGTTCTTTTCTTAGTTGTGTTTTTGTACTACTCTGGGAAATATATTAGGTCATGTTAGTTAGTCTTATACAGCGATGAGTGACAGGAGTTTACAATTACGCTGAAGTGCTGTCTGAGACACACTGAGCAGACAACGACCGCACTGGGCTCCCCCGAGCATACAACATTCATGCAAAAGCCTGTCTGCAGAACCAGGAAGTGCGTGTCCAGTTTCGGCTAAGGCTATTTGTTTGTCCTTACGCTTAAGAGTCAAGGCCTTCTAGGCTGTGGTTGCCATGCAGGAAACAGTACTGCAGCTCCTTGTAGGGAGTCATCCACGTAGAAGTATGGAAAGTAGTGTCTGAATGGTGTCTGTCTTGTTGTTTCTCAGAATCCACCAAGATCTTTAAGTTGAGTGTTCAAGTTAAGAATTTTAAAAGTGAGCGCGCTAGTGTTTGGGAAGCTCGTGCAGGTGAGTCTGAAATGAAGTGGAACAGTGATTTTGATACCTCCTCTTTTCATTCATACACTAACCTGGCAAACAAAGTTTGACTGCTTGTTTGACTCATATTATTGTGATCAGGTAAGAAATGTGGTCAGAGAATGAGTTAGAGCTTCTACTTTCTGGCCTTGAGACACTGATAAAATAAGGCTAGAATACCTTTAGCTCATATCTTGGTTATGCTTGATGTCTTGCATTTTTTCTCTATTATTGAAGGTTCTCATGTCACGTTGGTCCACTGGCCTTTTCCTGTGGTCTTTTCTAACTTTCCGAACTACCACAGACAATTAGGTATCCAAATGGCGAGAGACATTTTGATACTGTGTTCTCCATAAGCGTAGTCCAGCAGTCTCTCAGTCAGGGTTTTCTAGAAGCCTGTATGCTTGACGCTGGCAGCGGCCTTTGGACTTTGCTAAGAAGACAGTTGCACTGAAGCCTGTCCGATGTCTCACTACATGAAACTATAAACTCATGAAATTAGTAGGACGGGTACTTGTCTTCCTGTTCTGTAGTGATTTTTTTTCATTTGTAGCTTTTTTTGAGAATAAAGGGATGTGCTACAGGAGAATGCAACCCAGTGCAGGCAGGCAAGAACTCAGTTTCCCTAGATAATACAGCAATGTGCTCTAAAACCATAGGTCCCCGGTTGTTGCTGAAGGTGGAGCAGGGTGTCTCGGTTTGGATGTGGTAGTTTTGATGACATTCTAGCACATACCAGCTTCTAAGCTGCAGAAACTGGATTTGGCTTTCGTTGGGACTCTAGAATTACTTCTACATTGTCAAGTAACTGGAATAGTAGTGACAGCCTTAAACTATGCCCCCATAGTCTTCCTCTTCTGCTGACTGGTTAATTGTACTGAAAGAAGATGCACAAACCAATGCATGGAGTTCATGTTGACACTATTTGGTGTAAAAGTCCAACAGGCCTCGTTAGGTTGTAGGCAACAAGCTTTGCATCATAGTGAATGGAATTTGAGCAGAGGCAGGCGGCCTGGAATAGAGATGCACATATAGCTACGCTAGCCTTTGTAGATGGCAGGTGACTAACACATATCGCTTCTGGCACCAGGAAGGAAGATGGTGTGACTCTCAGAGGACTGCGGCCAGCAGTCTGACTTCACTCTGTTGAGATGTGCAAGAAACTGGGTTATAAGTAGGATTGGGCGGAACTGGTGGAGTTTTATTCCGTGGAATTACATTGAAATTCCACTGATTTTCACAGAATTCAGCAAAAGAGCATAGAGGGGCATAGAGTGGACACCACAATGTACCAAATTGCTAGGGCAATGTAACTATAAGAAAGGGATTTTCCGCAGACAGGAATGTTAATGCTTTGTAGTGACAAACTAAACAAGCATTTGCAATACAATTGGTCTCGCATTACTGAAAGTTTGAGCTATTGGCGTTGCATTATTGTTTGCAACAGCAATAGCTCAAACTTTCAGTAATGCGAGACCTATTGCATTGCAAATGCTTGTTAAATGGGAGGTTGGGTGGAGACCTCCCCATGAATAAACGCAGTTCTCTAAATTCAGGAATGCAGTTTTTGATTACACTCTAGTTTGTTGAATTTTATGGTTGGTTCACCTCCTTTGCCATTATACCCCATTTGGGAAGTGATCAAGCTGCACACAGGATCCATACATTTTACAATCCGACCAGGCACTCAATTTTCAAGTTAAAATGGGGCGCATTTGGGTTTGCAGTATCTAAAACGAATCAGGTGGTCCCTCATTGTTAGCATCCAGATATACAACTGGCTTATTAATGATAGTGCTCAGGACCGTCTACAGCTCTAAATACTAGAGAGTCACTCTCTTTAGTCAAAAGGGACAGGGTAGGTAAAACAATTAAAGAAAACAAATTTGCTTTTGTGCTGCAACCTCCAAATGTCCAATGGTAAGCCGATAAGTATTGACTGAAAAAGCGTAAAATCTTGCACTACAATAATTAATATTACCTGTCAACACCGGTCTCCTGTTCTTATTCAAAATAATTTATTCATATGAATATTGAAAATTTCTTACGTAATATAAATATATGGACATATGATTAAACAGGCATTAAAAAAAAAGGATATCTCTGGACTCTTAGGCTGTTAAATAAGTCTACTCTGTAATACATCCAATTTGCCGAGACTCATCAGCAAAATCCTCTGTCCTTCATATCATTGCAATTTGTACATCACACATCAATTATAACAGACATCACAGATTAAAAAATTCTAATTCTTAAAAAATTCTATCACAAGTCCTAATTCTTTAAAAATTCTGTTGACGCGGCGTTTCAGCGGTACTTCGAGTCAATCCCCGGCCTTCATCAAGACAAATTCATGTATGTGCAAACCCAATGCATTTTAAAATTAAAACTTTGCTGCTGCATTTAGCAAGAGTCAAAGATTGCTCTGGATTTCACTTTCCCCATTATGCATTGGTGCACTTTCTCTCGAGGGCCAGGAAAATATAGGTCCTTAGTCCTTGGTTACACTCTGATGCACTTCCTGTTACATCATACCTTTTATTTGCCTCAATGTATCTCCTTTCCTTCACAGTAAAAGGAGCTCTTCAAAAGAAACTAGGCTGCTGTTTTTTCAGTGAATTTCTAAGGTTTTTCAAATTCTATTTCCAACTATAATGTCCCTATAACCTTTGTTTTTTTAAGTTAATTTCTATGCTTTATTAGGTCTCGCCTACGCAGCTCGCATGCGCTGATTAGGAAAGAGACCTTTAGCCATTGTTTCCCTTTTTCGTCCAAAAACGTGCACGCGTTCCATTGCCTTCAATGGCAACGTGTGCACGTTTGGCGATTCCCTTGCGGGAGCGAGCAGCTGGCACCATATGTTATCAATTATCGTGCCTTGCTGCTCGCTCCCGCAAGGGAATCGCGCAGGCCTCCTCCTCTCTCGCCTCCCCTATAGCCACGCAAGGCACGCGTGCTTGTGCTTGTTATAGTAAGGTTGTATCACGTATAATACTAGTACTCAGAAGAATTTTTAAAACGTGACAGCTTGAGACTACAGACGGTTTCCATATCTACTCCAGAAGGTAAGGGCATTTGATTTAGTTCACTTTTTCCAGTTTATATAGTGCGAATTTGGCCAATACATTTGTAGCGTTTTACACGAGCACCAGATTACTTCATACAAGGTCAGCTTCGTATTTATTTTCCATGTTTAGTTAGGCACGGCAAGATTAAATATGTTGGCCAGAATCACAGGAGTAGTATGCCACCTCGTGTCTCTTGAACGTGCCTAACTGCCTATCCGAAGCTAAGTGTTTACGGGGTCAGTCTATCCAAATCAATTCCTGAAAGCAGTCCTCAGTGCTCCATCTTGCAAAAGAAGGCAGTTGTTACCATTTATACCCTAAAAACCCTGTACAGAATGCCCAAGCCCCAACCTTTAAGCTGATTTTTAACGAAAAGGAATTGTAGTGAATTTGTAGATTCATTCAATTAGCTGCACCACGTCTCTGAGCGGTTGGGTAAACAATATGAAAACACCCCTTCTTACCTGACATCAACTAAATGTTTCATTTCAGGACCTTCCAACCAAATAGGAGTTGGAATTTCTTTCAGGTCCTCCCCGCCAATAACAAGTGGGGACTCGGAGTCTGGGATGCTTTCATTGGCCTCCCATTATGATACTGAAAGTTACGTCATTGGAGGGGAGGGGTGTGGCCCGGAAGCAGCAGCCGAATGCACTACGGGATATGAAAAACAGAGGGAGACTTTCTTGCGGTACACATGACTGGTTGCCTGGCTGCTGCGTTCTCTCGTACTTTCAGATTATTGTTTCCACATTCTACATACATTTGCGCAACAAAGTTGCATGCTGGTTTAAAAGCCTGGATTCCTGCTCACCTCAATTCCGTGGTATTTCCTCAGTGCGACTCGCGCTCAAACGTATTGCTCCTGGCTTGTAGGATGGGCAATGCCTAGGAAAGACAAAAAGCAGGTACGGTCCACTGCCAGCAGCTGTGTGCCACTGACAGTTAAGACCAGACCATCTTCCTCTTGGTATGTTGTTTGATAACCTCGCTACATGTTCTTTTGAATCTAGAGGGCAAGTGAATATTGTGGCGTGACGTTGCAGAAAGTGACATCACATTTCCATCATTCCCTAGTACACACCTTTTCCAGTTAGGCCAACATTGATAGTATGTGTGTATATGCTTCTACATGTGATTACAATCTTTCTTTCTATCTTAAACGCATTTTGCTTGCCTTGTTAATGTAACTCTGTAATTGTTGCCTTAAGTTGAAAGATATTGTGCCTTTAGGCGTTGCTAATCGCCTATTAACACATTATCAAGTTCCTTCAGAAATGGGGATTTTGTCTAAATTGAGACTAATTTCTTTCATGCTCCACACAACCAAACTATTGTTCACAATAAAGTTGGCATAGTCTCAAGCCTTGAGCCAAAGAGGTTGATGGCCAGTCACCCCTAAAACAAGAATTGGCAAAGCCAATAGGTCTCGCCTTTGGGACCTTCTAAGTATTTAGTTATCCAGCACAATATTCTTGTTGCAACAACATCAACTGTTACATGGTTAAACACTTATAAGGTCCCAAAGGCGAGACCTTTTGACTATGCCAATGCTCGTTTAATTCAAGTTCAAGGATTTATATAGCGCACTACTCACCCAGAGGGTCTCAAGGCGCTTGGGGAGGGGGTTCATTATTTATCAAATAGCCAGGTTTTAAGTTCTTTTCTGAAGGAGATGTGGTTCTGTGTAAGGCGGAGGTGAGTGGGGAGTGAGTTCCAGGTTTTGGCCGCCAGGTAGGAGAAGGATCTACCTCCCATGGTGGATCTTTGGATATGCGGAACTGCAGCGAGGCCTTGATTGGAGGATCTTAGTTGGCGGGAGGGTGTGTAGAAGGAAAGTCGAGTGTTGAGGCATTCGGGCCCTAGTCCGTAGAGGGCCTTGTGCGCGTGGGTGAGGAGACGGAATGTTATTCTCTTGTTGAAGGGGAAGCCAGTGGAGCTCTTTCAGGTGGTTGGTAATGTGATCTTGGCGAGGGACGTCCAAAATTAGTCTCGCCGATGCGTTTTGGATGCGTTGGGAGTTTTTTCTGTAATTTGGCTGTGATTCCGGCATAGAGGGTGTTTTCGTAGTCTAGTCGACTCGTAACCAGTGCGTGGGTGACGGTCTTTCTTGTCTTGGTGGGGATCCAATGGAAGATTTTTTTGAGCATGCGTAGGATGTTAAAGCATGAAGATTAGTCTTGTCTGGTCATCGAGAGTGAGGAGTCTAGGATGAAGCCAAGGTTACGTGCGTGGTCTGTGGGAATGGGTGCAGAACCCAGATCCGAAGGCCACCATGAGTCGTCCCAGGCAGATGGGGATGATCCTAGGATGAGCACTTCCGTTTTGTCGGAGTTAAGTTTTAGGCGGCTGTTTTTCATCCATGTGGCTACTTCTTTCATGCCTTTGTGAAGGTTGGTTTTGGCGGTGTTGGGGTCTTTGGTGTGGGAAAGGATCAGCTGAGTGTCGTCATCGTAGGAGATGATGTTAAGGCTGTGTTGACGCGCGATGGAAGCGAGGGGACTCATGTACGCGTTGAAGAGGGTGGGACTGAGTGATGATCCTTGTGGTACGCCGCAGATGTCTTCGGTGGCCTCTGATTTGTATGGGGGAAGTCGGACTCTCTGGGTTCTCCCAGCAAGGAACGAGATGATCCAGTTCAAGGCTTTTCCTTTTATGCCGATGTTGAGGCGTTGTATGAGGGTGCTGTGACAGACAGTGTTGAAGGCGGCAGAGAGGTCGAGTAGTATGAGGGCCACTGTTTCTCCGTTGTCCAGTAGTGTTCGGATGTCGTCTGTTGCTGCGATGAGGGCGGTTTCGGTGCTGTGTTTGGCTCGAAAGCCGGCCTGTGAGGGATCGAGGGAGTTGCTGGATTCGAGGAAGGCGGCAAGTTGGCTATTGACTGCTTTCTCGATGACTTTGGCCGGGAATGGGAGGAGGGAAATGGGGCAGTAGTTTTTAAGTTCAGAGGGGTCTGCTGTGGGTTTCTTCAGGAGGGCGCTGACTTCAGTATGTTTCCAGCTTTCTAGGAAGGTAGCAGAGTTGAAGGAGCAGTTGATGACATCACGGAGATGGGGTGCGATGATGGAGTCTGCTTTGTTGAAGATGTGGTGGGGACATGGGTCAGTTGGCGAGCCAGAGTGGATGGAATTCATAAGTCGGATGGTGTCTTCAGTGGTGATTGGGTTCCAGGCGTTGAGGTTGTTGGGGGGCCGTTTAGGTTCTGAGGGGGGTGGAGAGGATTGTTCGTTGGAGTTGTTTTCGAAGTTGTTAGCAATTAATTGTCCTGTTTGCAGAGTGATGGAGAATGGAGGCAGTACCTCCGACCAGCTCAGAAATCCTGCTGTAAGGAACTTACTAGAAGTAACAGGAGGCCTTCTTAACCCCAAGGTCCCTCAGCAGCCAATGGGGACTTAATCACTCAAGCAGCAGTGCACCAGGAGGTGCGTTTCCAGAGTGGTGAACAAAGGGGGCGTGGCCTCCAACAATCTCTTAGCAATCCCGCAGTGTGGGACTTAATGGAAGCAACAGCAGAGGTAGTTGGCCCCCAAAGACGCTCAGCAGCCAAGGGGACTTTATTCCCCAATCCACAATGTGCCAGGAGGCAAATTTGGAGAGTGATAGAGAAAAGGGACAAGGCCTCCGGAGACCACTCAGTAATTCCGCAGTGTGGGACTTACTGGAAGTAACAGAAGAGGAAGTTGACACCCTCCGCCCCCAAGGACCCTTACCAGCCAACTACTAGTACACCAGAAAGCGCATTTGCAGAATGGTGGAGAAAGGGGCCGTGGCGTCCAACAACCTGTGTGCCAGAGAAGTACCCCCGCGCTTCCTCGCCTCAGGAAATGTGGAGTATGAACATTGTTGGCCAGTAGGGGCAAAAGGACTAAGACTGGTGGAAGGAGGATACAAGCCCTGTTCAACATATTGCTATAGTGGAGAGTGCGTACTGGTATCCTGGTGCCCAGTGGTGGAAGGTCCCGTGCCCAGAAGGTGCGCTCGCCTGCCCTTGGGCTTTCCTGACTCAGCAGGCTGCAGTTGAGCTGGCAACAGAGTGGGGGAAACAGAATGAGGTGCGATTGGAGCGCCAAGCAGCCGCAAAAGACAAGCATGTTCCAATTTATGGAAGCAGCTAAGGGCAAGGCCTGGAAGACTGAGCAGGAGAATGAATGGTTGCCACTGACGCAACTGGAACCCTCCAGTGCTTAGATCTTGGCTACTGTTTAAAGCTCGAAGCAGGCACTGGAGCACAAAAAGGACTCAGTGTGAATTGAGGTGAATCTGCTGTGAACAGACTTATGCAAAGTTGCAATTCGATCACTGGAGACAGAGAAAAAAGTGCAAAGCCTGACTAAGGAGGTGCTTGATCTACAGACTACAGTTCGGATGCTGTTGGGGAAGGCTCAGTTCCTGGAGACCCGCGTAGCGAAAGCAGAGGGCCGGGCAAGAAGGTGTAACCTGCAATTTCTGGGCTTTCCGGAATGACAGGAGAGCATCAGGCCAGAGGCTTTATTGGAGGCATGGCTTAAGGAGGTCGTGGACCAGTTACAATTATATCCCTTTTTGTGATTGAAGCGGCCCACAGGGCGCTAGTCCCGCGCCCCCCTCCAGGGGCACCCCTATGAGTGATCATTTCGAAACGTTTTAAATACTGGGATTGAGATGGTGTGCTGCAGTGGGCCCATAAATATGGAGATCCTTGCTTCGAGGGATACACCATTAGGATCTTTACGGACTACATGTGCAGAGTGCAAGAACAGCATTGCTCCCACTTATTAGTATAACAGAAGCGGCCCTTGTAAATGTGAAATAAATGCTAGCATATCCTGCCAAGTTCAAAATGCTGCATGGGGGTTGAGCCCACTTCTTTTGGACGCCTCTAAAAGGTGAGGGACTGGATGTAGACCTGAGCTGGAACTGCTAGGCCAGGGCTGGGAGAAGATGCACAGCCTACCACACGAGAGAGCAGAAAATGCAGCCACCCCAACGGACACTGGGGCATGCTAAAGCACAGGGAACGATCCCACATAACGGTGCAATCTGATGGCACAGGACGTTGCGGAGGTTGAGGATGCAGAAAGGTTTCTGAGCCTGTACCCTGGAGAGTTTGTTCCCACTGATGGCTGATACTGACTTGGCCCTTGAAGAGTAATGTTGGGTTGTGGTCGGCGATGCCTAGCAGGCAAGAAGACAGGACTGTTGGGGTAAGATTATATGTGGGTGGAAGGGAGGCCTGCCTAGGCACGAGAGTCTACATACCGACTGAGGAGTCGCACGCTGAAGCAGGGGACAGGAGTTGGGAGTATGCGAATGAAGTGGGGTGACCCCCTGAGCTATTTTTGTTGTTGTTGCTTCCTCTCCCCTTTCTTCCTCTTTATTTCTTTTTCTCTTTCTCTGCTGCACTTGTGAGCTTTGTCCAACTGTCAAGTGCGCGACTGAATCACCGAATGGGACTTCCAGGAGCACCCGCGTGTCACACTTTGGAACTGTGTTTTTTCCAGGACTGGGGTGACACATCAGGGCAGCTCTCGCATTTTGCCCTTTCTTTAAGCTGGGGGGAGAGTTCCGCCAGATAGTTAGTGGTTGGTTCAGGGGGAGGGGGTATGTCACTAGTGGAATGATGAGCTTAAGGTGATTTCTATTGCAATGCTTATGGGGAACCATGTAAATGTAAATTAAAAAAATTTAAATTGATACTTGTATAGCGCACTACTCACCCGCAAGGGTCTCAAGGCGCGTGTACGAATACCGCTGTGGAACCCATCCTGGCTTTCCCTGTGAGGCATCCACTCCTGGGCACCCCCAAGGTGGAGGCCAGGCATCCTTAGCGTTGTGGGGGCCGTTGTGGAGATTAAGCAAGCTATTGCCCAGAGTTGCAGAGTGGGACTCTATGATTAGAATAGGCACCAAGGCGAGAATTATCAGGTCCATGGAATTTTGAGCCCAAGACCCGCCGAGGCGGGAATTGAACCCTGGTCCCGGGCCAGACCTCTGCATCAGGGTCTGCCGCTCTAACCATTGAGCCACACCTCTCCACATATTCCTTTGGGAGGGTTTTCCCGGGGGTGTGTGGAGGGAGGGTTGGGTTGGTTAGGAGAGATAGTTACAATACCATGTTTGGTGAGACATGAGTGCAGGACATGCGCAGAGCACCTGGGCGCATGTGAGGGTCTGTAGGAAGATGAGGAGCACTGGATCAAGGGGGGGAACATGCACCTCAAGCTGGACAGCGGGACAGAGTTGGGCTCATTGCTGACTAAAGTAGTATCCTGGAATGTACGAGGACTGCATTATTATACCACAGTATAGGGTACATACCTATTTGAGGCCTTATAGGGTAGATATTGCATTTCTCCTAGAGACCCATTTGATGGACACAGAGCTCCGAAAGAAGTGGTGTGGTCAGCTGTACGTCTCCACTTATTTGGTTTATTCTTGGGGTGTGGCTATTTGGGTGGACTGGAGGTTCCTTTTAGTTTTCAGGAAGCCCATGTTGACGTAGAGGGCCATTATGCATTGGTCACAGGACAGTTAAATGGCAGGGATGTTCCTCTCCTTAATGTGTATGCACCAAACTGCGATGACAAAGCGTTCTTTTGGAATATGCTGGCACCACATACCGCTGTTCCCCACATATGGGCGGGTGATTTTAACTGCATCTTAAAAGGGGTGCTTGATTGATCATCCCCCAAGATCCTACACAAAATCTGGAATGATGAGCAGTTTGACAGAAGTCATATCGCAAATAGACTGTATGGATTAATGGAGACCCCGTTCTTTCTACGGACCAGCAGTACACTTTTCAGTTCTCTACTCACAATATGTATAGAACACTTGACAAGATCCTGCCGTCTCTCTCGTTAAGTAGCTTCAAGCGGAAAGTCGAACATATTGGCCGCTACTTGTTGGACCATTCCCCGGTCCTTATGGAATACGTTTGGGCTGGGGAGCCTCCTTTGGTACCCCGTGGCGCCTTAGGCTTGAGGCCTTGCAAGACCCAGCATTCCGCACGGAGGTGGGGGAGGCATAAGATTGCTATCGGAAGACAAACTGGGGGACAGCGACAAGGCGGTACATGGAATGGAAGGTGCTCGAGGTGGTACTTTGAAGGTAGTGTACTTCCAAGAAGCATGGCACAGCCAGACCTTTGCGTCAAGAGCTCCAAAAGTAGGAGAAGAAACTGGCACAGCTTCAGGGTCCCAATCCGCCAGTTGGAAGCGGGACTGCTGAGCTCCTGCAAACCCCTGTGCTAAATGGGGGAGGTCTGGGACGTACTCAACAAAGTCACTAACCTGGATTACAGACACCGGCTCTATAGGAGAGAGATGAGCTGGGCAAATTGTTAGCCTGGCTACTGCGTCAAGAACGCCCCTCTGGCAACATTCTGATGCTGGTGGATGACCAGGGAAAGAGGGTGGAGACCCAGGCTGCAATCAACACTACACTTCGGCACTGCCTGACTTTGTTGTCGAGAAAGGGGTATGGGGCCTTGCCAGGCAGGCAGGAGGAGTGAGGCCGATGTGGCTGCCCTGAGTCTCGGGGACAGATGGAGACATTATAGAGAGACCCGTCAAGGGAGGAATTACTTGAGGTCATGAAGGATATAACCAACAACATAGGAGTGGCTGAAAATTCAAACGAGTGACAAAAGTGGAGAGATACGTGAAAAAATAAACAAAAAGTTTTTTGTATTACCTTCACTCACCAGTCTATTGGGTGACATGCTTCATCATTGGGTATTTTTCACCAGGCAGGTATAGGACTTACCTGGTGTGCTACGACACCTGCAGTTGCAGTGGAGCTTGGTAAAGATAAAAACAGTGCAAAAATGTGATAGTGATAAAAATGAAAAGGTGCGAACATTGATCAAAACCAAACTTTAATAAAGATCAATGTGAGCACACGGTTAAAAATTATTGAAAGGACAGTCTTGACTATGAATTTGAGTCAAATTGTCCTATTCAGTAAGTCAAATGGTTGACATGTTTCTGCTCATTGAGGCCAATTTGGCCGAGCTTTCTTCAGGACCAGAAAAACGATACAAACACTGGGCGGTGTGCGCACTCTAAGGCGTACCCTAACCTCAGTGTTCTTGTAAACAATACAAAACTCACGGTTCTTAATACCGGTTCACCCTGGTATATCCAGGTTTTACAATCTGTGGAGAAAAGGAGAAAATAGAAACACATACAAACATTTTATCGAGAGTACTGTGTGTAAACTTTTTCAAACCAATACATAAACGTGCACTCCACTTCACAAACCCTCATGGGTGTACAACTGTTTGTTCCATCAAGGGGTAAGTAAGCAATTGTGACAAAAAATTAGTAGCAAACAATGATGGTCAATTGTGAGGGGAGAAAAGGTAGGCTCATTATGCCATTACGATTGCATAAACATGACAACTTTGTTTCCCCTAGAACCGGAACAATATCTTCAGAGTCGTGGAAACAATAGATAACTAGTTCACTCAGTCAATCCTGCATGCTTCATTTCTACAGAGTTGCATAGAAAGAGACGGGCGTTTCAATAAAAGGGGTTTATTGAACAGTCTTATTTCTCATACAAGAGATATGAACTGCTACAATCGTTAGGCAGAATGCTAAGTATAATGCGCAGAGCGTAAACAGTAAAAAAAAATAATACTGTAATAGCATTGTCTGTTGCTATGACATATATAAAAATACATACATAAATATCACAGGCTAAAATACTCAACTGGTGCTTTTAAAATACAATGTACCTAACCTAGGTCTAGTACCACAGAAGAAGTAGGTGTTGTCTTTAGCATAGGTTTAGTTTTGCCAAGAATTGCCAAAGGTTTCTCTAGGTTCTAATACGCTCCATACCTTTAGAATGAGAGAGGTTGATCTCTCTTTCACGGGACTCTATTTCCCAACAACCCACAAGGGGAGTCAGAAACACTGAGCTGGATTTTCAACAGGAGGATGACAGCTTCTGGTCAGTGCGTCAGCTGGAGAGTTGGCTTCCTTCAGCACTTGCTGTCTGTAGCGAACTGCGGCTGGCAAGTAGGTAGTCGAACTGCACCGAACCACACCCTGCTTTGCCATAGCAAGTGAAGTTATATTTATACCTTGAAGGTGTTTAGGAATGCCAGTATTGACGTAAAAGTCAGGCATATGAACGTCATGAATGAACCCCTAAGGAATAGATGTTCATGCATAATAATGAGACCTTGGAGAAATCAATATCCAGGCTAGGGGGAAGTCCCTTCTGCATAAGAGTCTGGTTTTCCAAGAAATCGTTGTGACGTAGATGAATGGATTGGAGGTAGCTAGGCCTGTATTTGGGTAGCATGGGCTGTGCCTTAATAAGGACTGGTTTTCTATGCCTATATAAGGGCAGTGTGAATTGTACCCATATAATGGCATGAATCAGGAAATTTATTTGGAATCTAAAATCGAACACAACAGCAGAGGTCCCTGGGGCAGAAAGTCTCCCGGCGAGTTTAAAGGCAGGTCCGCAACTTGACGTAATGAGCCCACACGTGTTGCGTATTGTGGTGAGGATAGAGCATGCAATCTGAGTGGTGTTGCGCAAACCACCTTTCACCCGGCAGTTACCGATTTGCGCCCTTCATAGATATTGACAAGAATATGTTTATGGCAAGGAGCCAAACGCTGGGAGATTTTTATCCAGGAGACCGATGCATTATATTTCAGGAGGCTCAGGAGTGTTTTGCTGTGGGTATCGGGGAAGTTCCTTCAATTTGCCAAATTGACATAAAATGTCAGTGAGATCTGGACATGGTCTCCGGATTTGCCACAGGGGTCGCATACACCAGAAGCAATTTTGGATATGGGCTCTCCCAGGCATCTATTATCCTGGCTTTATGCCGCTCTCAAATAGCAGTATTCACGGCTAGGTATCAATGGGAGATGAATATAGAGCCCTGTGAAGACCAGGAATGGTAAGGGGCGTGTGCACTAGTCAAGGGCGATCTAGCAACTCTCAATTAAAGCGGGCAAATTTCTAAGTCCTGCACAAAGTTTACCTTTCCCTGCAAGATTCATGAGAATATACCCTGAGAGATCAGACAGGTGCCCTAGGCGAGTTTCACTAGAAGCAGATTTGATACACATGCTATGGCACTGCTGAGTTAATGTGAATATGGGGGAAGAGGTGGAAAGCACAGTTCCGAGAGTTACGTAAATAGCGCTGGATTGTAGCATACAGGACTGTCTGCTGAAGGATTTTGCCTTTCTGCAGTATAGAATGACATTGTTAGTGCTGGTACTTGCCAAGCGCAAGATTACTACAAAATGTCTCTCTCGGACGTCCCTGACTGTACAACAATGGAGGAGAGCTGTCAAATTTGTTCATTTTGAACTTCTTCAATATATTATTCTTTTTCACATAGATTCAACCCCACATCAATAAACTAAGGCAAGCTGTGAAATTAACCTCTTCATTACCACTACCCCCAAGGTTCCCTCATGCTAGCAATCACCCTTAAACATCAACCAGTAGGCAACCAAAACAGCTATCAGGTCATATTCAACTTGAAACTCCAACTCCAACTTTTAAGCCTGTCTCCCAGGTAATTAAGATCTACATGCACCAAGCGCTGGGGCTTCACTGTATAGGGGAGAACTTTGGGGCCATAAACCAGCCAACGCCCTCATCCTGACAGAGAACTTCTTTTCTAGGCAGTTGCTAAACTAAATCTTCCTGTCAGTACAACACTAGTTCCTCTTAGGCTTGACTTGGGGATTCAGAGGGGATTCTCCTCACTTTACCACTGGAGTGGAGAAGAGTCTAAGCAACACCAGAACTGATCTCATACAGAGAAGGATTAGTAGAAATACAAGGTACCCATAGAGTTGGCAGACTACCTCGAGCTGGATTCATTAGAGACTCCCTGAGATGTATGGAAAAAGCAAATTTATCGGACGATCCAGTAAGGACCTGCCCCCGATCTCTAAAGCTCAACTGAAACTTGGGGAGAGGAGTTGGCCTAACGGCTAGGGCAGTCGACCTCGAATCTGGGGAACTGGGTTCGAGTCTTGGCAATGACGCTGAAGATCCTGTGACTCTGCGCAAATCACTTTATCTCCCAATGCCTAACAAAAATGAATGTGTCCTCATGTAATGCAATTGGTGCTATGTAAAGCGCTCTGATACCCAATTCGGGTCAAGTTCGCGCTATATGAGACTGTGAAAAAAGAAAAAAGAAAAGAAATAAAAAGTAAAGGTTCTATAAGGATTACAAACTAACTTCTACATTGGGCGTATTAACCAACAAATTTATACAGCAAAAGGACTAACGATACTTAAGAGTTCCTGGACGAAATTGAAAAGACCCTGTCCAGGATGTTATTTGGCCAGGAAGTTATTTGGGCAGGTCAAGTTTGGGACTCTTCCCTGGTGCACATTTATCCGCAAGAGGGTCACCACAGACAACAAAGAGAAACCGGTTTGCCTATCCTGTGGCTTTGATGACAAAACGGACACTCACGTCCTCTTCTCCTGCTCAGCATATAACAGGGTCAGGTCAAAATGGTCAGTACACACATGCAGGAACCCTGCGACTGTTGAACACTGTGAGGCACTTCGAATTCTCAAAAACTGATATCCGCCAATTTATAGTATTTGCAGTCTCAAAGTACTTATTTCCAATGTGGTGTATCAGGAAGAAAGTTGTACCAGTAGAAGCCCCCAGCTAAATTGTATACAATTTAAGTTGCTGTGAACTTTGTGGTGAGGGGGCCCAAAATCATGTGCCATAATAGTGACCCCTAGACTCCTAGTAGATGCACACTAGTCCTATTAAATTACTGAATCATATTGTTCAGTGTTATGTCATCCATTTGTCAAGGCCCTTGATGAAGGATGGACTGAGAATTGCATCTGGCTGTTGCATAATAAAAACAATAACTTCGTACTTTAACAGCAAATTATTACCTAAATAGTGCACCTTGTCCCTTCCAAGCTATCACAACATGGACTTCGGGAGTCAATGTTCTATTGCTGTGTAATGACTGTCATTTGCCCATTGTCTGGAATAAGGAAGAAGGGTTGAGCCTGCCTGATGAGCCCCCAAAAACCACCCTGCCCCCCCCACCCCACCCACAAGACACAGAACTCTCCCTCTTTTTCCAAAGTTAGAAAGTTCAAATCTTTAATCAGGTCTTTTGATTCACTTCTGGCTCTGGTGCAATCATCATCAGCACACTTTATAACCGATATTCCTGCTTATTTCAGACACTATTGCCCCATGTGCAAACCTGCTTCATTAGTGATCTAAAGTGGCCACGAGGGAGCATTACAATGATCATGGTGTACAAAACAAAGTTTGTCACTTCCACAAATCTGCTTTTACCAGGGGGGCTACAGGAGAATGATACAGAGAAAAAGCACATTTCCCTATGAAGATGAACTACACACATCATTCTTACACAAAATCCCTAATCCATTAGCAGTGTCGATACTGGTTTTCAGCAATGGGTGCTCAACAGCAATAAAACAAAGCTCTTTCTAACCAACTTATGTAAAAGTTACTTACCTTAGGTAAAGCTCTTTCTGGTGGATATTTTATCTAATCACAGATTCTATTACAGGACCGGAGGCTTCAGATTATGCTTCTCAAACTTTACTGCATCAACTCGCCTCCGTGTCCTTAATAGAATTGAAAATTCTTGTCGCGAATGCTAGCAAATTTTTGATTCCTCATCTTAAAATATTTCCCAGGAACCAGACTGATCTGGAGATTATTCTGTAGCAGCGCTACCACGTACCACTGGGTGGCAGTGTGCAGCTTTACACCAGCCCCATACCGCCCCAGAAGTGACAGAGTGGAGCTACTTATAAGCACCACCCCTGCATGGTGACGTCAGGTTCTTGTCTTAATCTTTTACACACCCTCAGGCCTGGAGCATCAACAATTTTTCTTCTAAAAACACCTTGTGTTTTCCAAGTCAATGACACTTAGGACAACAGGAAAAATGTTTTTCAAAAGACATTATTGAAATAGGTCGGAGACTCGTTCGATTGTTGTTGAATATACTTGCTGGACTTAAGACAAAACACAAGGAAAGGGGGGGCCGCTCGGCCCCCACGCACGCATGGCTGGGCACGGCCCCCCCTTTGTCGCCCAGCCTGATTGGTCCCACCGTTCGGCCCGGCAGTTTCGCGCTTCCGGGTCAAGGGAGCGGGGCCCGTGGGTTTAAGAGCCTGGGGAGCGCGGGAGGCGCCCTATTTGTGTCCCGCGCTTCCCAGGCTCGCTTGCGCCTAGCCCCACCGCGGGGATTTTAATTTTTTCTCTTTATTTTTCAGGTAGTCGGTCGTGATTGCAGGGAGGATTCATCGCGACTCAGAGCGGCGTGTACCGTGGGCCCCCTTCGAGCGGAGGAATAGGACTGGCGGTCGGGATTGCGGCGAGTCTCCCGGTTTGAGCGTTGGGAAGGACTGCGGGCACAGAGAGCAGGCTGCCTCTTGTTATTTTCCTTCAGCCGAGGTTTGAGAGGCATATAAGGTACTTTGCGGCGTTGTCGGAGTGGCAGGGAGCGGTCCAGCCCAATAGAACGCTCGGGAGGGGCACTGCGAGCAGATTCGAGCGTGGTGCGGTTTACGCCAAGGTCGGGGGTTCGATCCCCGTGCGGGCCAAAGTGTACTTTAACACCGATTGCTGGGCAGACAAAGTCGGTGCGAAGCAGGGTCGGCCCGGGCAGCAGGGGGATGGGAGACCAGTACTGAGCCTGTTTCATATCAATGATCGTTTCTCTTGGTTGTAAGCGGTAAATTCGTTACAAAACGTTTTGTTTCAGGCAAATGCTGAGAACGAGTGAAATGTGGGGTAAAGCATAAATTTGTGCAAAGCAATTTTTTAAACTCACTGCTTATCAAAGATAGGGTGTTTTTTGTTTTAGTAATTCGAGACAGCCATAGCAGAGTGCGTAGGCATGTGATTCTGGGCAAGTCACTTAATCCACTGTATTTGACTAAAGTGAACTGGGTTGGGTCAAGGGATAAGCACCTTTATAGCTGGTATTTCAACGTTGTAAAACATTTTAGATTAATGGTAATTTTGGCTGACTCTGGGCAAGCTTCCACTGAATAAACATCGATGAGACAGCAGTGATTTCCCTTTAACCCCTTCCATGCTGATGACGGCCCCCATCCGTCATGCATTACAGTGCTCGTGTGCTGATGACGGCTGGGGGCCGTCATAAAGTCATTCATTCTTTAAAAGCCTAGCACACGAGGAAAATCGGCCCAGCATGGAAGGGGTTAACACCAGCATGTCTCGTGTAACATACCAGCTGATTCAGTTAAATTTTGCGCAGTATCCTTTCGCAACAAGGTTTTGCAGTTAATTTTCTGTTTATTATTTGTCAGTTACAGCATGTTGGTGTAAGGGGTCAATGCGAAGTCGTTTTGGCTTTTAAAGCATTCAAGAGGCATTGCTATTTTTGTTAACAAACTTTATCATTTTAGGGGCTAAGGTCAAGGGGCCGCTGCGGACCGGGTAGCTGTGGAGCTCACGGTGGACGGCGGTTTCTGAGGACACGGGCAGGCCTGCATTTCACTGCTTCTGGCGGGCCGCTGGGCTTGAGTTCGCTCGCCTAAACACTCCAGGCTAGCTGGTGTGTGCGGTCACAGTTGCGTGGTGCCTACGGCCAGCTTGTGAGCCTCCAAACTTTGTCAGGTACTGGGCACAGTGTGCCGTAATCAAAACAGAACCCACTGTGTAGGTAGGTCTAAGGGCATTATGTATGCCAGACTGGGTGCTGGGAATTCGCGCATGGAGTTAATGTTTAAAACAATGATGAGCAGAATGTCAGCGATGGACATGAGATTGGGGAAGGTGGACAAGCTGGGTAGGACTGTCGAGGAGCAGAATGCCAAGGTAGAGGCACAGGCAGGTCCGACAGCAAGACCCAAACGGACCATAGTACCGCCCAAACCAAGGGGGGATTTTGTGACTCCGCCAAAACGTTGCAGAAATAAGAAGGGTGGTGGTCGCCCTCCAAAGCCCATTCTGGGTGGCAGGTCCCAGAGACTGGTACCGAACCAAGCGCCTGTGGCACCCGGGTCACCCTCTCCGCAAATCCCAGTGATCACGCCAATAGTGCCAGTCATGCCACCCATTAATCCAATTCCTGCCAGCGTACCGCTGCCGGCCGCGCCACCGAGCAACCCAGTCCCAGTCATTGGCCCGCTGCCGGTCGCGCCATCAAGTAACCCAGTCCCCGTCACTGTCTCACCGGTATTTCCAACAGGCCCATCACCTGGGGCGGTCAGGTGCCACCAGAATTAGCGGCACAGATAGCCGCAGTGCTTCCATGGCTGGGGATTGGGGGATTGTTACCTACGGCGGCCGACCCGAGTGCAGAGGCACAGAGAATGGTCGCACAAATCATGTTGGCTAGAGGCGAAAGCAGCACGCCTGGCGCACCGATTTCTCCCCAAACAGGTCCAGTGAACGGCGAGGGTGGAGTCAAGACTGCTGGATCAACGCAACCACACACGCATGGCTGGGCCTGGCCCCCCCCTTTGTCGCCCGGCCTGATTGGTCCCGCCGTTTGGCCCGGAAGTAGTTTCGCGCTCCCGGGTCAAGGGGGCGGGGCCCGTGGGTTTAAGAGCCTGGGGAGCACGGGAGGAATTCTGTTGTTGGATTGATGAATGTTTACTGCAGTTCTTATGATAGGGCGGGGGTGGCCGGGTCCCAGACCGTGCAGAAGGATACTTGAGAGCTGTGCACCTAAGGGGCCAGTGTCTTGAGTGCCGCACTAGGTTACAAACTTGTCCAAGAACCCAGGGTAGATGGATTTCATGAAGGGTCATCTGACAGTAAGGATGACATCCACCACTTCAGGCTGCAAATTGAACCCATATAAATCGAAAAGCCCTGACCACTGGCAAGGTGGAAACCATAACAGGGGAACACCGCAGTAATCTTCGGTGTGGTGAAGAAAAAAACCGAAAATGTCCACCCACTAAATGGAATAGAAACAATGTATCAGATTGCCAGTGGGTGGTCCTAGAGCATGCCTATGGGTCAGCCAATTGCAAAAAAACACTTTTGGTAAAGGAGCAACCATGTTTATTTTTTGACTCAATTTACAACGTGGGACTAAATGATAATATCCTGTGGGACTAGTTCACAGTATAAATACCCGGGTACATCTACTTGCTGCAGAGCGATATTACGTGAATAGATCGAGGGGGGGCCTCGTACTCCCTTACTCCTAGGGTTTACTACATCCTCAAAGTTGGCATTATGCCAGAGATGTACTCACCAACTTTCCTGTTAATCAACACACCGGATAGATTATTTCACAAAATCTATCATGTTTATAATACAGTCTAAAGAAAGGAATTATGCAGAGCCAGATGTTTTACTCAAACGTCCTTTCCCTCAATTCTCGCTGTTGAAAAGCCACATCTCCATACACATTACATGTGCCAATTTAGTTGAGGGAGCCAAGTCAAAAGTTCCATGCATTATTAACTACAGTATTTACATCAGGCGCATGTTCAGAACAAGCCAGCACTTGTAATCACGGATTGCGTTTAACGCGTTGTATTCATAGCTACCCAGCGGCCCAAGAGTAACCAGGAAATGGTTCCATTAGGCTCCGCCGCTTTGTTTGGGTGCGCAGACTAGTTTTCCGGCACCCAGCAATCAGGGCGGGTCACACGCATTACAAGTGCTCGTTCAGCTTACTTAAAACAGGCGAGTGGGGCAAAACAGGCAAGAATGGCAAAACAGGCAACATACAGGCCTCAGTGATGAGCTCTCAGGTTAATATGCTGAGACGAGCTCTTGATGCAGTAAGTACGGCTTAGTCGATAAGTTACCTCAATGCAGGCCGACGTGTTTCTTGCTCATATTGACTGCTCTGCCTTTACTTATACACACAGAGTGTGACTACAGACTCTCCTTGCCAGCGGAGGACTTAGAGGCAAAAGTCTTACTTTTTATTTGTATGTAATGTCCTCCATCCATGTTTTGTATTGTTTAACACATCTGTTGCAATTGAGTGCCCGATCACAGGGGTCATCACTGTTTTAGTAGATGTGCTCACTAACACTGTACGAAGTATCTCTACCTGCTTGCACAGGCTAGAACCACTTCAAGGTGTTTTTGAGCAAAATGCATGATGCACCAGGTCTATAATACTGGCGTGAAGCATTATGTTTGAAATGAATGTGACATATAATATGGCAGGCTAATTTTCTCCTTATATGTTACAGGTATCACAGAATAAAATACCAAGTGGGTGAAAAGTGTATTTATGCATGCAGTGTGTGAAGTCGCTACACTGTGTTATTGGATAGTCTAGCAAAGAGTGGTATCGGTGAAAGTAGTCCTTGGTCCTGTCCAAAACCACAGGGAAGGGTGGCTTAAAACATGTAGACCACGTAGAAAGAAGGGTCATTAAAAACACACCTACGTTCAATATTTCTAACCTTTTTAATCGTATTGTCTGGAGGAAGGAATAAAGTTAAGCTTTCCTAACTGGAAGGTATTTTTAATTCACACCCTCCAACTCAACATTATTTGGTGTATATGATTCAGTGCTATAGTGAATCTCACAGGCAGCAGCACACCCCGTTCTGCAGTAGAATGGGAAGAAACTATGATGAAGCATGCCACCAATGGGTGCACACTGTCACTGGAACCAAGCTGTACCTGGCTGATGAGCCCATAACTAGGTCGAAACCGGTCCTGGGTTGCTTGTGTTCCAGTTCAGGGATGACGTGGCTTGGCAGTTCAGGCTGTATTGTTCCGATTGAAACGGTAAAAACTGATTTGCATATGGCTGGGTCCAAACTGAGGTAAAATGGTGTGCAAAATAATGGGTTGGGATGCAGTCCAAGTAATTACCAGTGGCTGAAATTAATTCAAGCATTCCATCCATCACTTGTTTGTATACTTTAATGTAGAAAAACAGAGCACAGATTAAAATCCTAATGCTTTATCTGGGGAATAGCGCTAGCTGGAAAAATAATTTAACAACTAATTCTAATAGTTATTAAAACTCCATGTGATGAAAGGTGTGAAATGCCTACCAGGAGCAAACAATAGGCTGGCCTGAATAGGTAGAGATGACTCCTCTGAACCTCACAGAATATTCAAGGTAGGGGCAATGAAACACCCGGTGACATTACAGTGTCACCTCCTGCTTGACAGGTCTGCTGGGTTTCAAACCTGAAGCTGGGGATGTATTTGAAAGGTAGAAACTTACTACCAAGACAATTCTTGTGTATCCACAAACTAGTTGCTGAAAACCCCTGCTTGTGCCGTACTAGACTTAAGTCTCTGAGTTTACATTTAACACATGGGGCACACTTGAAAGGAAGAAAACAGGATGCAAAGACAATTCTAGTGCATCCACTATCTGGTTGCTGGAAAACCCTCCTTTTGTCCAACCAGACATCGGACTCCAAGTTTCTTCTGGGTACTAAGCCTGCTTCAAACATGGTTTTATATTCAAATAACAGAGGAAACTAAGATTACCATAGTTACCCAACACACACATACAGCCAGCACTCGGAGCCCAAGTTTAGTGTGTCTGGAGACTTCTGCCATTTTAGAAATGGCCAAAGTGATTAAGGTTGGCCCTGATAATGTTTACCCTTTTGTTTAAGGCGTGCCCAGGAGTCAACCCAGCTCACAAGCTCATGCCAGGCATAAATGTGTCACCTCCAGGCACCCACTTTAGAAAATTCCTGGATCTACAGAAGATCAGAAGAGGACAGAATCTATTTCTGTAACCCAAGAAGAGACCTGAACCCAGGAAAGGGAGGTGGGCTCCAAGGGTCATAAGACTAGTCTCCACCTTGAACAAGCTTCAGGGATACAATACGCTACAAAGTCCTTCATGGGAAGCAACCAGCTGGCAACTGGACTGGCACTGGATCCTGCTGCTGGCCTCTGCGTGACACCCTGTGAGTCTCTAAGTGCCTCCCCTGATCGCCCGGAGGCTTCAGGAGTGTACTCCTAAGTCAGAAAGTAAAATCTGTGACTTGGACAAGCCTGGTTGGCGTAACTGATCCACACTGCCAATGTGGCAAGTCAAACTCTTTGTCAGGGGAGGTATCAAGCACTCATGCAGTTTGTAAATCAAAGGCATCATCGGCTTAATGAGTGGGGAGCAAAGGCATCCTCTTTACCATCATTATCAGTATCCTGAGGTGAACACATATTCAGAAACAAAACGAAAATGGAGCCTCTGCGGATAGGGGAGGTTTGGTGGAAGGTAAAGTCAGTTTGCTGTTAAAAGTCAGATTGCATGACAACTGGTTGTGTACTTGTAATTTCAAAATACAACATCAGCTGAGCTCGAACCAACTTTGATTTAGGGTATGACATGGACATTTGCAGATCTACCAGGACATGTGGCGTTGGTACTGGCACTGGGGACCGGTACGGATCTTGTGGCTGGACTTGAAGTCTGTTCCATAGTCAGTATGGGCTCAGTAACGAGTCCCATGGGGACGGACTGTACCAGGAAAGGACATGCCAATGTTCACCCAACAGGAGGCCCCTACGGTTCTGTGGGGCTTGAAGGAACGCCAGAAGGAGCTGGAAGTGCACCGAAGACGTGCAGCACAGCTTCTTTTAAGGCCTCGATCTACTGTGGGGTAAGAAACACCCCAGAGAACTCTGCGCATATCAGGTACAATTGAGGAATTGTTTCCATGGCTGGTGACATTGAGTGAGTGTGACTTAAATCTTGACACCCTCCAACTTCTCTTTGGAGTGGGGTTAAGTCCCACTTCACTTTCTTATGCTTGCACTACAACATTCCTGAAGATTTCGAACGGTGCCATGAAGTGAAGTGGTCGTAAGACCAGACCAGGGACAAGGCCCATGACTTGGGAGTGGGACCACTGCAAAGAGCGTCTCCCGGGCTCAAATCGCTTTCGGGTTGATTTTTTCACACAACTTCGAGTCATGTCTGGAGCTGAGGCATCAAAGGCTCACCATGTGCAAGTCCATGAATGACATGTGTTTCCTGCAGTGACAGCATGGTTTAAATCCAGTCTTTTTCAGAGCCGACTTCATTCCCTAGCAAACTGTTCACATGCTGTTTCTAGCAATTGCAGATTCACCACTGCGGACCTCCAAAACACCACCAGCCACATTAGGATGGCGGCGGGATCAGCGGCGGACGGCAAGTCCGTCCGCCGCTGATCCGCGGGATGTTGTCCGCAATTTGGTGGCGGTGTCTGCAAGACACTGCCAGCCAAATTACGAAGTGTGAGGAAACATGCTTTTCTGCGGCTGATTTTTCGCCGTGGAAAAACATGTGGACCAATGCTTCTGGGGGCGGTTGCGGGCCCCCAGGGTGTGTGGGGTGGAGGGTGCACATGGGGGGTACCTATGGTACCCCCTGCATATGCATGCACAAAGCGACAGGCACAGCGCGGTGCCTGCCGCTTTGTGCCTGCATATGCAAAGCATGCAATTTTAACCTTGCGGCGGGCGCTGCTTCAAGCAGCACCCGCCGCAAGGTTACAGATACGGGAGGTGACCGCCAGGCTGGCGATCACATCCTAATTTGCACGGAGGGACCGCCGCTGCCCCTGCGGATGGTCCCTCCACCTCGGGGTGGCGGACGGACTCATGTCCGTCCGCCATCCTAATGAGGCCCTTAGTTTGGTGCCTGGTGAATAATCCAAGGTGAAGAATCTGCAGTTCGAACTATCCACCAGAATTGGGCTTCACTAGCCTTATGGAAATTAAGTACTGCATTAAGCTATTTTTGAATGTAACTTAATCATATAATAAAGCACTGTCTGTTTCGAGCCCAATTCAGAATTACAAAAAAAGTGCTTTTTGCTAATCCAACTGCTGAATAAATAGAGTTCGTTTACAGGTAGGTATCTAAATTGTGTTTGTGCAAACAAACATCATCACACTTTCCTGTACTCCAGAAAGATTGTGATATAATTCACTTTAAAAAGCCTCTCACTTTGCAGTTGGAGAAAGAAAAGTAAACACGACTCACATAAGCCGGAATTAACCTGAAGACGTTGCCTGTCATTTGACCTCGGTCTTTGAAGCACCAAATGTGAAAGATAAATAGAATGAAGGCATATTTATTTATTGCTTGAACCCACCAAAAATCAGCTGGCTATCCACAGCTTGGGAAATATTGATTACACGGCTGTTTCAGCCATTAATAACCTTACTAAAGACAATACATCATCCAAAACCGGACCTAACCCTGTGAATGACAAATGGAAAACTAAGGTGTGATAGTTGTCACAGTATGACGAGATCGCCAATTATTAATCCTGTTTTAAAGAGAACCGTAAAAAAAAAAAACTCCTTATGCCCTCGTCGTGAAGGAACCCCATTTCGATATCACCCACCATTCTTTTTCATGCAGCAGTAAAGCAAACAAACACTGCAAAGTCAACAGGTCTCACCTACACAAGAGCTATTGGCTTTGTTTTCTAGCCACGTTGTACAGCAGTGTGGCAGCTGTGCAGAGTGGCTAAAAGTTAGGGGGAAAAATGCTATGATGGCAGTGTCATGCCACTTTCTTTTTCTGGCGGGACAGGAGGGAGCAAACAAGAACGCTGGAGGGGGCAAGCAGCAACAACAGTGCAGGAGAGGCAGGAGGAATGGGGCAAGCAACAGTGTGGGAGGGGGCAGGAGGGGCAGGGCAAGCAACAACAAAGGGAGGATGGGGCAAAAAAGAAGAATGCAGGTTATGGCAGGACAGGCGAGGCATGCAACACCAACGCGGTAGGGATGGGGCCGACTACAACAATGCAAGCAAGAGGGACGGGGCAAGCACCAACACTGTGGATGAGGTCAGTAGAGACTGAGCAAGCAACAAAAATATGGCCGGGACGCAAGACTGAGCAAGCAACAATGCAGGCGGGTGCAGGAGGGATGGGACAAGCAAGAACAACACAGGAGGGGGCAAAAGGGATGGGGCTTGGAAGGACGGGGCAAGCAACAACAATGTAGGAGAAGGCAGTGGGCATAGGACAAGCAATAACAAATTGGGAAGGGGCAGGATGGACAGGGCAAGCAACAACACCACAGGTAGGGGATGGGAGAGTTGGGGCAAGCAATGCGGGGGGGAGCTAGAGGGACGGGGCAAGCAATAACACCACAGGAAGGGGATGGGAGAGACGGGAGAGGCAACAACAACACTCGAGGACGTCAGGAGAGATGGGGCATGTAATAAAGTGAGTTGGGCAGCTATGACATCACTTGTAGCTTGCTCTGTAGAGGGCTAGACGGGGTGCTAAAATATTGATACATTTTTATCATATCTTCAGTTGAGGTCAGAGTCTATCTTCCACATGTGCCAACAGGATCACTGAGTGCTTTAGCATGCAAATCTTTAATTAACAGAGCGTGGGGGAAAAACAACATTTGTTTTCTCTTGGGCAAAAAGTGGATCATCACGGGTGGGGCCAAAGTTTTGCAAATTAACCCCTACTTTTAGGAGTTAAGTAGCATCAACTTTAAATTTCTTAGTATATTTAATGCCACAACTTTATTATTAGCCTGCCTTGCTCTAAGGTTACTCTTTATTGGAAGTGTAATCCCCATGAGAACATTGTGCTGACCTCACTCATCTTTTTGCTTGTGGATGATTTCAAGTAGCATGAGGATCCTGTAGGTGGCGGCGTGTGGTTTTGGGCATTTTACAGTGCAGGAGGGGGAGGGATAGGCAAGCAACAACAAGGCAAGAGGAGCAGGAAAGACGGTTTAAGGAACAACGCAAGAGGGACTGGGCAAGCAACAACAATATGGGAGGGTTGGGGAAAGCAGCAACAAGGCAGGAGGGGAGGGAAGAATGGAGCAAACCACCACAATACATGCAGGGCAATCAATACCAGGGTACGAGGAAGACGGGCTGGACAGGGCAAGCAAAACAATAACACCTTGGCTGCTAGGTGTTTTCCCCCTCCTGTGCTGGAAATTGCCATTTTGCTGGTGTCATGACGAGCTCAGCTCGTCATCAGCACAGCTCAACTGTGCATCATGACGAGCTGAGCTCGTCATGAGCATCGAAAGGGATAATGCAGGAGGGAAGTCCGTGGCACGGGCATGCAACGAGGAGGGAGCAACAAAGCCAAGCCGGGTGGGGACATGGCCTGAAAATACATGCACTCTTATGGAGTGCCACAATTAAAAGAAAAAGTTGCTATGAAGTGCGAGTAGTGGAAGGACACTGGGTAAGAAAGCAGTACTTGGGCCATGTTCAAGGGGAAGGAAAAACACACCAAGAGGAAGTGAAACAGTCACATGCTGACCAAAGAGCTGTCAGGGCAACAACGTAAGGACCTCCAACTTTTATCTTGTGCAAGTTCCTGTACATTGTCACAGCTGTGTTTTAGGATCTCAATTTCTCTTTAAATAGTTCACCTCCTGGTGTTCATTGGCCTGCCTTTCTTTCATTTGCCTCGAGCGGGCCAGAGGAGAACTGTGCTTGTGATGTAGTCTAGTTTACTTCGGATTGTGTATACTATCCATCTCCGTCTTCTTCTCATATTGATGGAGTCCATCTCGCTTGCTCGCAGTTCCTGATTGCCAGATGTTCACAGCCAGAAAATGTGCAAGATTATTTTCAGGTTAATGGTTGCAAGGCTGACAGTTTGGTGTGGTCGCTTTACGTCCCATGTCAGCATCCTGATTCATACACTACTGTGGACTGAATGCAGTTCTGATCAAGTCTCAGCTTGGTGTCAGTGCTGAACTGAGATGACCTCCATACATTGTTCAGTATTCTTAAGGGATTCATGGCCTTGCTTTGTTTGTTTTTGGTGTCACTGCCTGCCCTTCCAAGTCTGATGGTACTGCCTAGATAGGTGAACTCTTAAGTCGTTGCATGGTCCTCCCCATCCATCTTAATTGATGAAGGGTTTGGGAAGTTTAGTGGAATGACTTTCAAATCTTTGTGTTGATCTTCAGGCCTAATTGCTGTGCGTAGATATTGAGGCGAGACATCTCCTTGTTTTTATTACATAAAACAAATTTTTCACATTCGTACTGCAATATTTCTTTTTCTTCAAAATGTATTTTCTTTTTCCCCTAATTTCGGTCTGTTCTTCTCGCTTTCCTTCTTCCCACATTAGCTGCTTTTTAGGTTTTCATCTCTTTTATTCTTTCACTATGGATGCATGATCAGTGTTTCCATAGGAAATTCCTTTTTAGGTCTCGCCTAGACATAAGCAAAGCAAAGCTTTGCTGTCTAGGGAGACAACTAATGTCGCCGCTTTCCGGGGAATGTGGACATCAGACTGTGACGAGCCTGTCCTCCTGGAGATTGCAGCTCGTGAGCGCGCACGTCGCGTCACCCTGCCTGATATTCGCATTCACACAAAGGCTCCCACACGCATGCGCACATACACACACTGCATACACACACACGCACCCCCCTTTAACAGACACACGCGCAGACAGACACACGCACGCACAGACACACTACAACAGACACACGCGCACACCCCACCCCCACTCACCCCTCCTCCTCCGCAACACACTCACCTGTTCTGGCGGACCGGGACTCGATCAGGAGCCTACCACAGCCACACGCGCACACCCCACCCCCACTCACCCCTCCTCCTCCGCAACACACTCACCTGTTCTGGCGGACCGGGACTCGATCAGGAGCCCTCGGGCTCCTCGGACAGTGGCTTCTCTCTCGTCTCGCGCCGCGATGGGGGCGGGACTTCCGGTTGGGGCCGCGCTGCGATTGGCCGGCTGCCCAACCGCTTCCGGGTCGCCGCAGGCAGCGCGGCGGGCCGGCGGGAACTTGAAGAAACTCCCTGGGCTGCTGTGGTGAATAGAAATTCAGCTGCGTGGCAGTGTCTATGGTGGTTTTGCGACTCCGCAAAGAATAGACTGCTGTAGAGCGATCTGGAGGACCTGGGCGTCAGAGAGCCCACAGACTCTCCTTTTGGTACCAGGAAGGAACCGAGACTCTGCAACAGTGCAAATGCCGAAGTCTGGTCGGGCTGTAATTGCAGGTACGGGGCTACAACTGCTTTAGCAGTGATCACTCGGTGCAGGACTGCAGCTACGAAAGTTGTGGCCGCTTGCAGGCTGATCACAACTGCCTAAGTTGCGACCGGCCTCTGTAGTAATACAACTGCTGAAGATGTGACGGGCACGTGTAGGGGTGCATCAGCGGAATTTCTGGTTAGGCACGAGGGGTTGCACCAGCCAAGTATCTCCAGGTCCTGTTGACGGCTTAGTCGTGAGCCTATTGTCAGACCAGCGCTTTGGGACAATACTGTTGACTAGCTGGGACAGCGTTGAATCAAGAAGCGCCACAAATGAGCAGCACCGGCTCACTCAGCTGCAAAGTCCTGTTCTTCAGTGGGGCACACAAACCCACAGCGCCTTTCGCCGCTTTCTGCGTGGTATATTACGTTCAAATGTTACCCTTACATTGGGAACGCAAAGCTCGTAAAATTTCCAAGTCCAAGCGTAAGTAGCATAATTAGTCCAGTTTTCTACACTTGCATGCTGGAGCTGAAGTTCGGAGTTTATCATGTGATTAATGACTACATATCAAGGAATGCAGAGAGAAACCTGGACTGACTGAGCTTCTCAAGCACGAACATAGGAAACATGGGAATAGGCGGGCACTCTCACTAGAATGAGCTTTCTATCTTTACTGTTCTATGCTGGGAATAGGAGGGCACTCTCACTAGAATGAGCTTTCTATCTTTACCGTTCTATGCTGGGACAGGCAATGCCCTCTTCAGACCTCTCAAGTTGACCCATGTTCACCTGCTCCAGTTTATTTTTTTGTTGTCTGGGGATTGTAGTCATGCATTTGTTCAAATTGAGATTTTATACTGCAAGCATTAGAAATATAATGGCAAGGGAAGAATGGAAGATTACATAATAGGTTATGATGGGTTACGGTAGTAGCAAACTTGGTATAACAAGCATTTGCAACGCAATAGGTCTCGCATTTGCGAGAGTTTGAGCTGTGTTAGCATTGTAAATGACAGTGCCTTTTATTTAGGTTTTAAAAAACAAAACTTAAATAAAAGGCATTGTCATTTACAATGCTAATAGCTCAAACTTGTATAAATGCGAGACCTATTGCTTTGCAAATGCTTGTTTGTTTTGCTAATAGCTATGGCCCCGTTTGATGTATCGTCACAAATCTTTACAAAACAGTGCTATTAGTTGCCTATTTCGTGCATGGAAAGTTTCAGGGTGATCTATCAAGGAAAAGTCGAGAAGAAAAGGTGGGGTCCCAAAACGCAGTCCTCAATTATTTTCCCCAGACTTCTTTAAGAAGCACTACTGTAAAAACTGCAGATCAGGATTACATAAAATTTGGCAGGAAAGCTAAATCAAGGTTCAAAAAGTGTGATCATGTGGTTTGGTGCAAATCTGTTTAGTAGTTTTTGGATATTATGTCTCTAAGTTTGGGTTTGAGGCATACTCGCCAAAGTCCCTAGGCCCCACTTAAAAAAAAAACGAGGGTTTTGATTGGCCCAGGAGGAGATATATATATATATATATATATATATAGATATATATATATATATAGATATATATATATATATATATATATATATATATTCACTGAAAAAACCATAGGTTATAGACCATATATAGTTAGGAATTAGCATTTACAAAACCTTGAAAATTCACTGAAAAAACCATGGGTTATAGACCATATATAGTTAGGAATTAGCATTTACAAAACCTTATTTTACTCACACAAAACCATTGAAATTCCATATATAGTTAGTTGCACTAACTATATATCGCGCACCCGCAATCCACTGCTGATGATGTCACATATTACATCATTCATGACATGGTCAGTGACATCACTGATGACATCACTGATGACATCTCAAATGACATCACTGATGACATCACTGATGGCATCATCCAGTGACTGTGTTTCTGTAAAGTTTAAATATGTTTTACATATTGAAGAATGAGTAGATGTAGAAGTGTCTGGATGAAGGATTTAGTAGGTGCGTGACTGACTGTATGAGTGAGTGATTAAATGTGTCTCACTAAGTGCATGGGTTAGTGACTAAACTGTCTTAATTTGTGCATCATTATGTCTGTTGTTCTGTAAACTGCTGCATGTGTTGATCAGTAGCTATATGAGTAACTATATGGGTTATTGATTGATTGTCGAAGTTTTTGTATGGGAGACTGTGTGTGTGGCTGGCTGGGAGATGTGTGACTCTGTGCAGATCAATGTGTTCTTGTGTCAATGATTGTATAAGAGAGTGAGTATGTGTTAGTATATGTTTTAAAATGTAAGGTACTCTATGTTTAACTGTATTGATTAGAAAATGGAAGTGCGATTGATTCTTTACAGGACTGACTAGGTGTGTGAGTAACTCCATGGATGAGTGGCAGAGTGTGAGTGTCTGTATTGGTGTATGAGTGCATATGATAGTGTTGTAAAGATGAGTGATTGTATGTATGAATGATTGTATGGGTGAATGAGTGAATCTGTGTGTAGACATAGGAATCAGTGAGTGCGTATGTAGTAACTAGTATTGGTGTGTCAATGGTTTAAAAAATTATATTCTGTATTTTACACTGGATGTAACAGAGGTTATATTAAAGTGTGAGGAGATGCATTGTATTGTCACATGAATGATATCATCAGTGATGTCATCAGTGATGTCATTTGAGATGTCATCAGTGATGTCATCAGTGATGTCACTGACCATGTCATGAATGATGTAATATGTGACATCATCAGCAGTGGATTGCGGGTGCGCGATATATAGTTAGTGCAACTAACTATATATGGAATTTCAATGGTTTTGTGTGAGTAAAATAAGGTTTTGTAAATGCTAATTCCTAACTATATATGGTCTATAACCCATGGTTTTTTCAGTGAATTTTCAAGGTTTTGTAAATGCTAATTCCTAACTATATATGGTCTATAACCTATGTTTTTTTCAGTGAATTTCAATGGTTTTTGAATAGCAAATATCAAAAGCTTTAAAATGTCAAGTACGTGGTGGGTAAAAACATTTTCGTGTCTATGCACGCTGATGTGCTTTGAACGCTGCCCCCCCCTCTTTTCTTTTAGGAGTATTCTCTCTTTGCAGATAGTGAAGGGTAGGTAACGCAAGCCTTTGCCCCCGTTGTAATCCGTCATGCCTGCTTCCCTCTCCATTTGATTGATTGTTATCCAAGCATTTACTGTTTTGGAATTGGTTCTCTTTGGTTCATTCTCTATTTACAAACAAGCACAGAGTCGCAATACTCTGTTTAGTCTTTGCAGATAGTGAAAATTCGTTAGAAAAAACAAAAGGAATCAAGCAAAATCAGTAGGCCACTAATGGGATCTCTTTTTGACCTCGCTAAAATAGAAACATTAGGAACAACCCCTCATGTGAAATATGAAACTAGTGAGAGGAACGGAGCTCGACGCCATGAGGCTGCAAGACAGCTCGGCTCCGCCGCCCACCCCGCCCAAAACAACGACAAACCCTATGCAAATATTATAAATATATACAACACACCAGCAAAGTAACAGGGTAAAATGTTTTATTAAATAACTATTTACGTGGCAGCCTGCTGCAACATCGATCCAAATGAATGCCGCCGTTCCCGGGAATTCTCCCCGACTACTCTGCGGCCTACGAGATGGAGAGGCCGGGGCGTTGACTAGGCGGGGCCTCCGGCCGCAACCACAGCGCCAACGATCGCTGCTTACGGAGGGGAGCCTTGCCGGTGAGAGCCACTGATCTGAAGAACAGCTGCCTGCGGTGCCTCCCTGAACCGCTTGACGGAGGCCCCCGAGGGGCGGTGTGGTGGCGCGGACTCTGAGGGGGCGCTTGGCTCCTGCCCCCTCCCCGAGTCTTGTTGCCCTGGTATGGCCTGAGATCGCCCCCGACATAGGCGGCTGGCTCCCGGGGTCAAGCGGAACTTGTTGCCTTTTGGTGACTCTTCCATTCTGGACCTTGTCGCACAAGTTACTACTTGTGTAACGATATATCTGTAAGAGACATTAGTTAGTGATAGATTCCTTACCTTAGAATATCCCCAGGCGTCAGACTGGATCCGGAAACTTTTGCGTAGCAATACCCCTGCGCGCTGGTAGGCGTCGTCTGCGGCTCCGCGTCCGTCGTCGGCGTCGTGAGCGCCGGGATGACGTCGGAGTACTTAGACGGCGCTCATGCGCGCTGACGTCAGTTCTGATAACACAGCTTTTCCGCGCCAGATACGCAGAGCCATGATAGAACTAACACTGGTGCCATGAAACTAGGGCCCTGAAAGGGGATGACCTTAACCCTAGATATCGGTTCGCAGAACGGGGAGGATGGGTGGGCGGTAAGGAATCTATCACTAACTAATGTCTCTTACAGATATATCGTTACACAAGTAGTAACATTAATTAATTAGCATTAATTAATCTGAAAGAGACACGTTAGTGATAGATTCCTTACCTTAGAATAGATACCCCAGCAATACCAACCCCGGTGGTGGGTCTGCGAACCAATATCACACCAGAAAGTCCTGGAGGACGGAACGGCCAAAGAAGCCATCCCTCCGGACTTGACTGTCCAGGCAGTAGTGTCTTGCGAACGTGTGCAGCGAGGCCCACGTGGCTGCCTGACAGATGTCCTGCAGGGGGACACCGCGGCCCAGGGCAGTTGTCGTTGCCGTGGCCCGAGTGGAGTGAGCCCGCAATCCAGCCGGGGGCTCCTTCCTCGCCATGGAGTAACATGCTTGGATACACAAGATGATCCACCTGGAGATGGTCCTCTTGTGCACAGCCTTTCCCTTCTTCGCGCCCACGTAACCAACGAAGAGTTGGTCATCCACCCGGAATTGGCGTGTGCGATCTAGGTAGTAGGAGAGCGCACGTTTTGGATCCAGACGGTGGAGCCTCTCCTCCTCTTTCGAGGGATGCGGAGGCGGAAAGAAGGTGGGCAAGGTGATGGACTGCCCGATGTGGAAGGCCGTGACAACCTTGGGCAGAAAGGAAGGACGTGTACGTAACACCACCTTATCAGGATGAACAGACAGGAAAGGTGGAGAAGAAGAAAGAGCCTGGAGCTCACTCACCCTCCTGGCAGAGGTGATGGCAACCAGGAAGGCCGTCTTTAGAGTAAGGAGACGAAGAGGGCAGTTATGAAGTGGCTCAAAGGGAGCACACATCAGATAGGTGAGAACCAGATTCAAGTCCCACTGGGGCATCACGAAGGGAACAGGAGGGAACATGTGTGTGATGCCCTTCAGAAATCTACTCACAATAGGGGACTTGAATAAAGAAGGTTGATCTGGTAGCCTCAAGAAGGCTGATAGAGCAGAAAGGTACCCTTTAAGAGTGCCCAGAGCAGAGCCCTGCTGGGCAAGGGAGAGAAGAAAGAGCAGCACTTCCGAAAGGGGTGCAGAGAGAGGATCCACAGCCTTTGCTGTGCACCATGCCACAAATCTGTTCCACCGTTAGGCGTATACCGACTTTGTGGAGGGACGCCTGGCTGCCAGAATGATATCACAGACTTCGGGAGGCAAGTCAAATGGCCTCAACTGCCGCCGCTCAATCTCCAAGCTTGTAGGTGGAGACTGGACAGGTTGGGGTGCAGGACCGTCCCCTGCTGCTGCGACAGAAGGTCCTCCCGAAGAGGCAGACGAATCGGGGGATCGACTGACATGCTGAGTAGCTCGGGATACCAGTATCTTCGTGCCCAGTCCGGAGCCACAAGGACGACCTGGGCCCGGTCGCGCCTGATCTTCTTCAGCACTCTGGGCAGAAGTGGTATAGGCGGAAAGGCGTACAACAGACCGCAGCTCCACTCGCGACGAAAAGCGTCTCCGAGCGAGTGCCGCCTTGGAAACTCCAACGCGCAGAACTGCTGACATTGCGCGTTCTCTTCTGTGGCGAATAGATCTAACCAAGGCTCTCCCCACTGTCGAAAGAGACCTTGCGCCACGTCCGAGTTCAGACGCTATTCGTGATCCATCATGCACCGGCGGCTGAGTTCGTCCGCCCTGGCATTCAGAGAGCCTGCCAGGTGTTGAACCACCAGGGTCACGCCCTGATGTTCCAGCCACTGCCAGAGGCGCAGAGCCTCCTGGCAGAGGGTCCACGACCCCACACCGCCCTGTTTGTTGCAGTACCACATGGCGGTGGTGTCGGTGAACACTTGCATTACGCTCCCCTTGACAGAGGGGAGGAATGCCTTCAGTGCAAGACGAATCGCCCGCAGCTCCAGAAGGTTGATGTGGAGCCGGGACTCCGCCGGAGACCAGAGGCCTCTGATCTCCGCCTCTCCCATGTGGCCTCCCCAGCCCTGGAGGGACGCGTCCGTCACAACTACGTGCCCCGGCTGGGGTAGGGAGAGGGGTCTGCCACTGACCCAGTCGCGGTCCGTGAGCCACCACTGCAGTTGCTTCGCAGTGCCCTCTGAGATCAGGACATGACCGGACAGGTTGCCCTGATGCTGGGCCCACTGAAACTTCAGGTCCCACTGCAGAGCCCGCATCCGCCACCTGGCGTGACGCACCAGAAGGATGCAGGAGGCCATCAGCCCCAGAAGCCGCAGCGTCAACCTGACCGAGACCCGGGATAACGGCCTGAAGACAGGAATCAGAGCCTGAATATCCCGAACCCGCTGTTCGGGTGGGTAAACCCGAAACTGCGCCGAGTCGAGAACCGCTCCGATGAAGAGGAGCTTTTGAGAGGGACACAGGTGTGACTTCGGCACATTGATGGAGAACCCCAGCAAGTGCAGGAGGTCGGCCGTAGTCTGGAGGTGGCTGACGACTGACTGGGGCGAGCCCGCCTTCAACAACCAGTCGTCGAGGTAGGGGAAGACTGATATCCCCTGCCTGCGCAGATGGGCTGCGACCACCGCCATCACCTTCGTGAACACGCGTGGGGCGCTGGCAAGGCCGAAGGGGAGCACGGTAAACTGAAAGTGCTCTTGGCCCACCATGAACCGTAGGTAACGCCGGTGGGCCGGCAGGACGGGGATGTGGAAATAGGCGTCCTGCAAGTCCAACGCTACCATCCAGTCTCCCGGGTCCAGGGCAGCCAGGACCTGAGCCAAAGTGAGCATCTTGAACTTCTCCGTCCGGAGGAAGCCGTTGACGTTCCGCAGATCCAAGATAGGGCGTAGGCCCCCTTTGCCCTTCTTGGGTACCAGAAAGTAGTGGGAGTAACAACCACGTCCTACTTCTGGCCCAGGAACGCGCTCGATGGCCCTCTTGGCCAAGAGGGCCGAAACCTCCTCTTGCAGAAGTTGCAAGTGATCCCCCGACACACGGTGGTATTGAGGTGGCATGGATGGAGGGGAAGACTCGAAGGGGAGGGAGAAACCCCTTCGGACAATTTGCAGCACCCACCTGTCCGAAGTGACTGTATGCCAGTGGGAGAGGTGATGGCGAACCCTGCCTCCCACAGGCGTCACATGGGCCTGAAAACTCGGACTAGGAAGGTTTTGAGGCGGGGGCTGCTGAGGGAGGTGTGGACTGGCCTCGCCGCTGGCCCCGACCACCGCCACGGCGGTTCCCACGGCCGCCACCGCGTTGCTGAACATTCTGCGGCGCGTGGCTGACGGTCCGTGGTGGGGCGCCCCTTCCGTGGCCACGAAAGGAGCGAAAGGCACCCGATTGCTGGCGTGGGGCCGTAAGGCCTAAGGACTTGGCCGTGGCCCTGGAGTCCTTGAAACGTTCCAGCGCATGGTCTGCCTTGTCGCCGAAGAGGCGACGGCCATCAAACGGCATGTCCAGGAGGGTGGCCTGGACATCGGCCGAGAAGTTGGCGGACCTCAACCAGGCGTGGCGTCGAACCGCCACCGTCGTTGCCATCGCCCTGCCCAGTGAGTCCGTGGTATCCAGCCCACACCGGATAGAGAAGCGTGCCGCATCTCGGCCGTCCGCAAGGGTTTGGCTGAGTTTAGCCCTGACCTCCTCAGGGCATTGTGGCAGCACCTCCGCAACCGTGTCCCACAGAGTGTGGGTGTAGCGGCCCAAGAGACAGTTGGTGTTCACAGACCGTAGCCCTAGGCTCACAGACGAGAAGACCTTCTTCCCGAACTGCTCATATCTCTTGGATTCCCTGTCGGGCGGGGCCGACGGGAATGCGGTTTGGGAGTTAGAGGCCTGGATGACCAGGCTCTCGGGGGTGGGATGGGTGGACAAAAAGCATGGGTCGCCCGGTGCCGGGCGGTAGCGTCTGGCCACGTTCCTGTCCACAGGGGGGACTGTGGCGGGCTTGGACCAAGTGCCCAGCAGAACGTCACACAAGGCCTCATTGAACGGCAGGAGGGGCTCCGCGGAGCCGGACTGCTGTTTGAGGACCTCAGTGAGGAGATTAGTCCTCACGGCCGCGACGGGGAGCTGAAGGTTTAAGGCCTTAGCTGCCTTCGTCAACACTACGCTGTAAGCAGAACCCGCCTCCGAAGCCACAGTCGGGGGCGACGTAAATCCAGTGTCTGGCGAGGTGTCAATACCACTGGCCTCCCCAAGCTCATATGTCCAGTCCTGATGCGACTGGCAATCACGTGCCAGAGGGTCCTCGGACCCCTCCCATTGCTCCTCGTCACCTGGCTCCTGGAGACCAGGATTAACAGCCAGGGCCTCCTCGTGGAGATAGAAGTCTCCAAAGGCCGACGGAATCGGCGCCCAGCGGCGCCCCTCCGACTCCTGAGTAGGACCGTAGGAAACATTGGGGTCGGCAACCACATCGGCTGCCGGGGACGACACCTGAAGGGACGGCGCCGGCGAGGTCGTAAGGTCGACCGGCGGGGTCCCGGATCCGGAGCCGGATCCAGCGAGGTCGCGCGGCGCCGGGACCGAAGTCGCCAGCGGCGCCGGGCCCGAAGCACCCGACGTCGTCGGGGCCGAAGCGCCCGACCCGGAAGGACCTCCAGACGGAGCCGATCGGCCCGAAGGCGCCACGGGAACCGACTGAGGAGGGAGGGCCCTCATGGCCATGAGGTACCTCTCGACCTCCTCCTGCGACGCGCCGTGCCCAGGGACCCGAAGGTGTGGGGCAGGCGGCGACGCTTGCGACTCCCGCGGAGCCGCGTGGGCGGTGTCGCCCGAGTCCCCGGCCGCATCGAGCGAGCGTCGGGGCGGGTCGGAGGACCGATGGTGTCGCTCCGACCTCTCATGCCTCTTACCTGAGGACTTGGAACCAGACGATCGGTGTCCACTTCCGGAACGTCGATGACTCCGACCTCGCGACCTGTCCCTCGACCTCCCTTGGGACCGGGACCGGGACCTGGAGCGGCGCGGGGCCGAGTGCCTTAGCTCGAGACGCTTGCGGGACCGCTCCCGCCTAGCCTTCGACGTCAGGGCCCGGCAGTCGACGCAGGTACGATCGTCGTGGTCGAGGCCTAAGCACTTCAGGCACCGGCGATGGGGGTCCGTGACCGACATGAGTCGGCCGCACTTCGAACAAGGCTTGAACCCGGGCATCCCTGGCACCGATAGTCGAGACAGTCGACTAAAAGAGATCAAAAAGGATCAAAAACTTTTCAGTCAAAAAGTGACTGGGGGTAGAGCTTCTTCCGGATCTGCGCTAGCTGGCGCGGAAAAAAGAAGAACTGACGTCAGCGCGCATGAGCGCCGTCTAAGTACTCCGACGACGTCATCCCGGCGCTCACGACGCCGACGACGGACGCGGAGCCGCAGACGACGCCTACCAGCGCGCAGGGGTATTGCTACGCAAAAGTTTCCGGATCCAGTCTGACGCCTGGGGATATTCTAAGGTAAGGAATCTATCACTAACGTGTCTCTTTCAGATCCACAATCCGTTTGACCTGAAGACACGTCCTGCGGTGCCCTGGTCCAACCATCACATATACCTGTGCCAGGAGAAGGCGTGGGGTGCACTGGAAGGGAGAGGCGGCGCGAACGAGCCTCCCCCACCTCCCCAGGTGGAGGTTTCTCAGCTACACCCCAGCGTTTCACTCGGCCAGCTGAGTTGCGCCCGCTCCTGCGGCACAGTGCCTCGCTCGGCCAGCTGAATTGCGCCTGCTCTTACTATTACAGCGTCTCACCCGCCATCCGGCTGAATTGCACCCACTCTTGCGGTACAGCGACAGGCGGCTGCCACGGAGCTCAGGAAATGGCGGTCGGCTCCACAGACTTGGGCCTGGCCTGCAAGGATGGCTCTGAGCAACCCTGGAACTCGGACGCTTGACTGCTAGGGCATGGGCCCCATTCCCAAAAGCGTCCCCTCAGCCTTGAAGATTCTACAAGAGTCACCGGGGCCCCCGACTCCCGCAGACTTCCGGTGGGGAGCGACTGCCATGATTGCTCGCGGAATGGCCACGACGTAGCCACGGGGGGCTCTCATGCTGACGCCAGCTTCAGTCTGAAACATCCAGAAACACTGTAGACTACCAATTCGATCAGTTCCGGTGGAGCCCCAACGTGACCCGGTAGAGAAGAACTTGCCCTCCCATCTTTGACTGATGGTTCTTGTTGCCTGTCCCTTCTGTTGTCATTTAACGGAACTTTTTGGACTGCTGAAAGGGGTTCTGTTCCGACCGCTGGTTGGTGGAGACATTTTGACTATTCTGGACCTACCCGGCCTCGCCCAAAATGGCGTAGGTATGAATGAGACTCGCAACTCCTTGATGTGTACTGGTTGCTCAGCCTTGATATCACGAGATATGTATGCAGTTTTGGAGCACATGGCGGGCGGGGATGGGTACTGATTGAACATTTGGACATCCCTATTGATATTAAGTTCTGATGTATTATTCATTACTGTACTATTGAAAGTTCGAATTAACGTTACTCATGGTACTTGCCCGCAAATGTATATCTAGATAATTTCATTGTAACTGTTAGACACCTTAATTCCTGCAACCTAATGACCCGCCCGTTACGTTTTTCTACAGTGTAAAGGTCCCCTCATCATATAAGATTCCAGTTTGCTCCGTGGCCGGCCCACGTGGTTGTAGGCCCGTATTTGTACACTGACATTTTTGCAAAAAAGAGTTTTCGAAGGAAGTATGGAATCAGCGTCATAACAATCGTCTAGGTTGGTAAGGTTTTAGAATAATGGCTGTTATTCCCAAACAATAGAAGACAGATAATGCAGACCCTTTGCCTGAATTTAGGATTGATTGAAATTTGTATCCGTCACACCTGCCCTTTTTCCAGAATTGTTAGAAAATGGTCGACCGTAGCTTAAGGTATCTGCTGAATCTAAGGTGTGGTATTTTGTCCCATAAAATAAGACTAATTGAGAAACAAATACACGAAGAGGGAACTCTAATTTAGAGACAAACAAAATGAAACATTTTTTGGCATCATAAGAAGGGGAGGATATGTTACACAGAAAAATAATGCAAAAGGGATAGCCAAGATCTGTTGTATCACACGTTCCTGCAGCTAGTCTGATACATGGGAAGTAGAAGCTTTTTCGTGTTTGCGCGCGCTGACATCCTCTGAATGCTGTATCCCCCCCTTTCTTTTCTCCTCTGTAGGTTACATCGGAGTTCCGACTGAAGAATGGAGTGGACATGGACCGCACCGTGCTCCATGTAAGGAAAGACATAGACAAGCGCTGTGAGATATTGCATGGAGTGCAGACCATCACTGGGAACGTGAAAAATTGTATGGTGTGACTGTGCGTACATGCCCTGATTGTATGGTATGAATGTGTATGTATTCCATATGCCCGGCCGATAAACGTTCTGTTTGCGCAACTGCCGCGTTAGAAAACAACATCGTGACGCGTCGCGTAACCGCGGCGTATCGCGTTGTCACGTAATGCGTCATATGACGCGCCGCGTTAGCGCACCCGGAAGTGCTCCGGTGCGCGAGGCGCGAAGCGCAGCTTCCCGGAAGCGACCGGGGCGCGGCGCGGAGCGCGTAACGTAAGCATAACAGGTCATGTGACTTGTTAATAAAACTTTTCATTGGTTCATTTCACTTTTGGGTTCCTAATGATGTACGGCTAGGTCATGTGACCGAAAAATAACACTTTTCATTGGTTTAGAACTATTTTTTGTCCCAAATGATGAAAACCCCTCCTTGTTTCCTCACTCTGACTTTCATCTTTGCGAGAGGAAGACCTTTTTTCATCACTTACCAATAGCAAGTGTTGTAGCTTCAGCTGGTGCATCCCCACCACCACCACCACCTGCTAGGAAGAGAGTACCACCTCCTCAGGTGGTGGTTAAACAAGAGGTGCCCCCCCCCCCACACCTTCTTGTTGCCTGATTCGGCCAGTTCAATCGATCGAGCATGAGACTGTTGTGATCTGAAGAACCGCTGCCTGCGGTGCCTCCCTGAGCCGCTTGACGGAGGCCCCCGAGGGGCGGTGTGGTGGCGCGGACTGGGAAGGGGCGCTTGGCTCCTGGCTCCTGCCCCCTCCCCAAGTCTCGCTCGGCCTGCTGAGTTGCGACCACTCTTGCGGCCTACGACATGGAGAGGCCGGGGCGTTGACTAGGCGGGGCCTCCGGCCGCAACCACAGCACCAACGATTGCTGACGGAGGGGAGCCTTGCCGGTGAGAGCCACTGATCTGAAGAACGGCTGCCTGCGGTGCCTCCCTGAACCGCTTGACGGAGGCCCCCGAGGGGCGGTGTGGTGGCGCGGACTGGGAGGGGGCGCTTAGCTCCTGCCCCCTCCCCAAGTCTCGCTCGGCCAGCTGAGTTGCACCCACTCTTGCGGCCTACGACATGGAGAGACGTGGTCTGAATCATTCAGTGACAAGTCTTATTCTTGATTTGAAGACTATGTACATGTGGTCCCTTAAAGTGAAGGCCACACCATGAGGCTCGTAGAGAGTCCAAATTTTTACTGGCAAAACAGGCCTAACTCCGTTAGAGCCGTGAATGTCAAGATTGGGACCGGAGATGGTCGGTGGTATAATCGTCTACGTTTCGACCCAAATAAACAGTAGGATTCTTTTCCTTACGGAAGGGTCTTCGTCAGGACAAAGAAGTTGTGGGTGGGCAACCTCCTAGGGGACAATTAAAAAAGAAATTAGAAGCACACCCTTCCAGTTATGAATTCAAAGGAGGGTGGAACAATGTAAGTAATTAAAAAAACCGTGTTGTCTATCTGTGTCTGAATCCCTTAGAGTTCATAAGGTAAACGGCAATGAGGCATTCTTTCAGCACCCGTTTTTTATGGACTTAGCCATTATGCTCATATGTTCCTTTGAGTCTAGATATTTGTGCAAACTCAAAGAATAGGGATGATCCATCTAGCCTAGTTTAATGTTTATTTCTCATTTGTACTAGCTGACATTCAATTGATCTGTAGAAACATCAATCTTTTTCCCTGATTATCTACAGTTACAAATCACTACTCCGGACCAAGAGAATCCATCCCTCTGTTGATCAATCCCCTCTCGCCCCTTGCGATAGGTGAGCGTCAGTCTCCAGCTTTCTGTTTAATTTAACAATGTGGGATTCAGACACAGACAGACAACACGTTTTTTTTAATTACTTACATTGTTCCACCCTCCTTTGAATTCATAACTGGAAGGGTGTGTTTCTAATTTCTTTTTTAATTGTCCCCTAGGAGGTTGCCCACCCACAACTTCTTTGTCCTGACGAAGACCCTTCCGTAAGGAAAAGAATCCTACTGTTTATTTGGGTCGAAACGTAGACGATTATACCACCGACCAACTCCGGTCCCAATCTTGACATTCACGGCTCTAACGGAGTTAGGCCTGTTTTGCCAGTAAAAATTTGGACTCTCTACGAGCCTCATGGTGTGGCCTTCACTTTAAGGGACCACATGTACATAGTCTTCAAATCAAGAATAAGACTTGTCACTGAATGATTCAGACCACGTCTATCCTATCCCCAACACTTCCCTCACTTCACCCCTCCCCGTTGTGAATGTGGGCACATAACATGTATAAACTTGTTGATATCGAATAAATGTATTATGAGTGCTAATCCATTGAATAGGATTTATATGCAATTTTGAATTAAATTCTTTTTGCATCCAATAGCTTTGCTTTTTTGAATTAATTGAATACAAATGAAATGAATTTGTAATTTCTTTGTTCTAAGTCTGAGGACCCCTTCCTTTCATTCTAATTGCTACCCAGGTCCTTACTGACTTTATTGGGTTTAACCCTGTTTTTTCATAACGTACGACATGGAGAGACCGGGGCGTTGACTAGGCGGGGCCTCCGACCGCAACCACAGCGCCAACGGTCGCTGCTAACGGAGGGGAGCCTTGCCGGTGAGAGCCACTGATCTGAAGAACCGCTGCCTGCGGTGCCTCCCTGAACCGCTTGACCGAGGGGCAGTGTGGTAGCGCGGACTGGGAGGGGGCACTTGGCTCCTGCCCCCTCCCCAAGTCTTGTTGCCCTGGTGTGGCCTGAGATCGCCCCCGACATAGGCGGCCGGCTCCCGGGGTCCAGCGGAACTTTTTGCCTTTTGGTGACTCTTCCATTCTGGACCTTGTCCCACAATCCGTTTGACCTGAAGACACGTCCTGCGGCCTGGTCCCTGAATGTGTGCAGGGGGACGGTATTGATTGGATCAAGATGGCGGCTTCACACAAAGCTGACTCAAGTGTTGCTGCTGATGCTATGCAGACAAAAACTGGTTTTCAGTTTGTACATTCTTCAGGATTTTTCCATCCAAGGCTGGTTGAGAGTTTGTAGAACGATGGCTTCAGATTTTCAACATACTACTCTTCAACATTCTTCATAAATGTAACAATGTGAGACTCACTATGAGAACGGCCGTTTATCTTTCCTTTCAAAATGCTGCCAACAATATTTTCTGAATGGAAGACACCATCTTGTAGCATAAAGGGCTGCGTCAAGGGTGGTTGTTGTATCTGTACCTTTAAATTATTCTTTCATGACATGTATAATGTTCCTTCATGACATGTACAATGTTCTATATTCTATGATTGAGTTTTGCTGTCGTGTCATTCTGTTCCGTTACCTGGACACGACAGCATCGCTTTTCCTAGCCTTTTCTTGTGGGTTTACTTTTCCTGATTTATTCTAAATAAACACTTTTAATATAACTCCTGCCTTCTAAGTTGTCTTGCTTACAACAGTGGTATTGCCCAGAATGTCTTGTTTTCTAGTGCTCGTAATGACGAAGCCAGAACTGCCGAAAGGGATTCTGGTCCTGCCGCTACTTATTGGAGTCATTGAACTATACTGTGGACCTGCCTGGCCTCGACCAAAATGGCGCCAGTATGGGAGCGACTTGCAACTCCTTATGACGTTCTAGTTACTTAGCCTTGACGTTATGGGGGATGTATGCGGTCTTTGTGCACATGGCGGGCGGGGAAGGGTACTGACTGGGAATACGGACAACCCTATTGATGTCGATTTTTCATTATTGATTATTGTATTAATAAAGCTTCGAAGTAATGTTACCCAAGATACTCGCCCATGGTGTGCGTATGGACGATTTCATTGTAACTGATCCTGTTATACTTTCAATTAAAAAATCAACCTTCACTGATCCTGCAACCGTTTGTCACGTTTAGTTTTTTCAATTAAATGGCTCGCTTGTTACATACTCCTATACCCCTGGCTTTTGACCCTTTCCTACGCGCGGTCTGTACTACCGCCCTCGGGCGATCTATGTAATGAACAGACTACCATTGCTGAAACACAAGGGAATGCATCTCAGAGAGATAAGTCAAGTACGTGGTAGATAAAAACATTTTCGTGTTTATGCACGCTGATGTGCTTTGAACGCTGCCCCCCCCCCCTCCTCATCATTTAGATTACCACCGCCCATTGCTCAAAAGCGTACCGGGCGCTCCCCACGCAAAAAAAACTATTTATTTTTTATTTATTTTTTGCCCCGCGGGGCCCTTTTAAAGCCTCCACATCAAGCCTAGGGGGTCAGGGAGGATCTACTATGCCCCCTTATGGTCATTTCCCCCTTTGTTTTGGCCTCCTCTTGTCTCTCGATCCTACCGAGAGACAAGATGGCGGCCGCTCCGGACTGTTTAGAATGTTGACAGACACCGGAGAGCCAATCAGCTTCGCTTCGCAAAGTTCCGTTACGCGTCTACGCGAACCGGAGCGCTACCCGGAGCGCTGTCACAGATATATATATTTTTTTGAACGTTAATTTATCAAAATCCACTGGAGCACATATATTGAGACCTAGCAAAGGCACGCCGGGCTAACAGTCCCTACAATTTTGCCAAGTTTCATGCAAATCCATTCAGCCGTTCGAGCTAAAAGTGAGGCCAACCGCCCTATGGAAATTAACATGGGAAAAACGCCTTTTGGGACCCCCCTTTTTTCTCGGCCCCCCCTTGACGAACCCCCCCCCAAATTTTCAGGGGCTGCTCAGAAACAAAATGTGCAATTTTCCTGATAATTTCAGCCAATTCCGTCCTCAAACGCCAAAGTTATTAGACATAGAATTTTCAAAAATCCCATAGAGAAAAAATCCTAACTATATATACCTACTGGCGACCGCCAGTAGTTTGTGTGTGTGTGTGTATATATATATATATATATATATATATATATATATATATATATATATATATATATATATATATATATATATATATTTTTTATTTTATTTTTTTTTAACACACAGTTGCCATTTTAATTATAATAAACGGTCTGGGGGTCTTTTCATTTTATTTTTTGGGGGAGAGGGAAAAAGGTGGGTCACTCCTCCACAAGCCAGTTACTCCCCCGGGGACCTCATTTCCGCAGCTAATTTCTAAATAAAGGGGAGGAGGCATAGAGCCTCCCCTCCCTGCACCACCGTTAGGCCCTGGGAATCCAATCCTCCGCTGCCAGCGTCTTTGAACGAGGAGCGGGGTGTTGGGCCCGCCTCCTTTGTGCCCCTGGGGATGATGCCCATGTGGCAGGAACAAATACTAACAGAAGGTGAGAGGGGCCACGCTGCCCCCTCCCCGTGCCAATATCGGCCCCAGCATAATCTACAGTGTATTGAGGTGCAACTGAGATACTGTGGTCCCCTGCCCGGGAGACTGTGGACAATGAATAGGTACTGGTTGAGAAGCTGTTTGGGCCAGGGGGCTCCCTCCGTTGCCATCAAAGCAATGTTTTGTGGGTGCTACAGGGGGGGTGGGGGCTATGTATTGCCTTTTCTTTTTTTAGGGCCCCAGGAGATGAGGCTTGGGGAGGGCCCCTATTATTTTAAAAAACACATCCCTGGTGATGGGGGTCGCCTGGGCCTGGAAAGGCCAGAGACGTATGGGCAACATACCCCCCTCATGAAAGTACTGTATGGGGGTTCTGGGTGGGCAGGGTAACCCCCCCTCCCCCCCACACCGGAAATTATAATTAAAAAAAAGGTCAATAATAAATGAGTGGCAGAAATCACTCATTTATAATTCACTGATCCTTTGAAGGTGAAGGAGTGCCCCATCATGTCCTGTGCTTTATTTGAGATATATATATATATATATATATATATATATATATATATATATATATATAGATATATTTTTATTTTTTTATTTACTTTATGGTGCTCCTAGAATGGGGGGCACCACGAGGAACCCTATACGAAGCTGGGGTTGCAGCATGTCCACCAGCCCTCCCCCCCCCGAGCACTATTAAAAAACTGTATCTCTCCTGGGACATTAAATCCTGACCCCAGGAGAACTTAGCATATGTTTTTAAAGCACTCCTACCTGGAGATCTATGCTCTTCAGCTGGAGTGCAAGACCCTCTTGGGGTAGGTTTTATGATCGCATTTTCCGGGCCAAAATATGTTAAAAGAAAGACTCAGTTTTTTTTTAAATAAACGGCAAGTGACTACTTTTTGACATTTTTCACCCCAAATTGTAAAAAGTCAGTCTTTTTTTAAAATTAAAACTTTAATAAACACTTTTATAATAATCAATATCAATACACATTGCACTGTATGAATTATTGAAATATATATTTAGTTTAAAATATTGGCAAGTTTTGGAGGAAGAGGATAGATCTGTTTTATATATATATTGATTTGCTCATCCCCTGATAAAGCCAATAGGCTCATTTCTTATATTTTGATGTTGCAGGATGACATGCATGGCATAGGCGGGGGTTGATTTTAAGTAGGCTAATAAAATATTACTACATGTTTTTAAAAAAACTAGAAATTCACTTCAAGAAATAAAGGTTAAAATGAAGTCAAAGCTAGGTGAAAATTTCCGTAACAACGTCCATTTTAAATTTTAAGAAAAAAAAATGAAATCACTGAAATTCACCAATCATAGTTAACTCCGGTAACTATAACTTGTGTCCTAAGGTAAGCATAGCTCCCGCCCTTGCAATGTAATGTTTAGTGAATGTGTGTGGTGTAGACCATGTTGCTGCTTTACAAATGTAATCCATGGGGATAGGCCCCATGAATGCCATATATACCCCTATTTTGCGTGTGGAGTGCGCTTTAGGGGGAATTGATAATGTACGCTTTGCTTTTTGATAGCATACTTGAATGGTTTAACAATACACCTGGCAATTCCAGATGTTGATGTAGGATTGCCCTTATGTCGTGGTGAGAAAGCTACGAAAAGTTTTTTAGTTTTCCTGAAACTTTTTGTTCTGTCAATGTAGTAAAGAATAGCTCTTCACGTCAAGCATATGCAGAGCCCGTTCTGCTACTGAGTCTGGCTGAAGAAAGAAACTGGGAGCTCAACCGATTGATTACGGTGAAATGGAGAGACTACTTTATGTAGGAATTTAGGCTTGTCCTAAGAACCACTTTGTTGTAATGTATTTGTAAAAATGGTTCTTGTATGGTTAATGCCTGGAGTTCACTAACTCTTCTGAGAGATGTGATGGCCACAAGGAAGGCTACTTTCCATGTGATAAATTGTAACTCACTTCTGTGTAAAGGTTCGAATGGAGGACCCATGAGCCTGGTAAGGACAATGTTTAGATTCCAGATTGGAGAGGGTAACATTTTGGGAGGAATTATCCTTTTGAGACCTTCACTGAATGCTTTAATGGCAGGAACCCTAAACAGCTATGCCAGCAAGATTTAATCTTATGGATGTATATGCTAGATTACATTTTTGTAGATGAAAGAGATAAATAATGTTTTGAATGGAAGCAACTAATGGATTATGTTGTTATTGCGGTAAATCAAAAATCTTTTCAATTTAGCTGCATAGCAAGCTCTAGTAGTAGGACGTCTAGCCTCCTTGATAACATTCATGCAGTCTGGTGGGAGGTTGAGGTATCCAAACTCTAAGACTTCAGGAGCCAGATCACTAGGTTCAGTTGAGCTGGATCTGGATGCCTTATGTCTCCATGGTTCTGTGTGAGAAGCTTTGGGGAAAGGTGTAACGTTTGGTGTGGAACTACTGAGAGTTCCAGAAGTGTTGTGAACCATGGTTGCCGGGCCCAAGTTGGAGCAACTAGGATCATTGTGAGAGACTATTGTTTCAGCTTGCCGACTAGTAGCCGAATGAGTGGGAGAGGCTGAAAAGCATACGCAAATCTTCCTGACCAGTTCATCCATATTGCATTGCCATTGCACAGTGGGTGTGGATACCCGGAGGCAAAGCTTGGGCATTTTGTGTTTAAGTGTGTGGCAAACAGATGTCTGGATGGCCCCATATTTGAAAAAAAGGTTGAAGAACTTTGGGATGAAGTTCCCACTTGTGAATCTGATGTAGCCGACGACTAAGCAGATCCGCTATCTGATTGTGTGTCCCAGGTCTATGCTCTGCTAAGAGGTATATCTTTTGAGGAAAGGCCCACCTCCATATGCTTTGTGCTAGTTGTGAAAGCTGTAGGGAGTGTGTCCCCCCTGTTTCTGTATGTAGTACATTGCTGTCATGTTGTCCGTCTGGACGAGAACAGCTTTGCCTACGAGGTGTACCTGAAATGATTTGAGAGTTAGAAATATGGCCAGTAACTCCAGATGATTGATGTGAAGGAGTTTCTGTTGAGGGGTCCATATATCCTGAATGGTATGGGTTAAGTGATGAGCTCCCTAGCTGGCGTCCGCTGTTAGCACTATCTGTGGAACCGGGTCCAGGAACGGCTGCCCTCTGGAAATATTTTGTTTGTTCCACCACTACAGAGAGTGATGTGTGCGGCTGTCCACCAACACCATATCTGTAAGCTGGCCCTGAGCCTGGTATCGCTGATGTGCCAAACATTCCTGTAATGGACACATTTGGAGTCCTGTGTAAGGGACAATTAAGAGGCAAGAGCCCATCATCCCTATGAGCTACATAAAAACTTGAGCTGGTAGTGATTTTTGTGGTTGAAATCTTGTTATGAGAGCTAGCATACTGGCTATCCTGGCAGGACTGGGGAATGCTAGTGCCTTGAAAGTATCTATGATTGCACCTAGATACTGCTGGGTGTGGGATGGCTGAAGATGTGACTTGGTAAGGTTTATTGTAAACCCTAAGTCGTGCAGCAGCTGGATTGTCTTGTGTGTTTGTTGCAGACAATCTATGTGTGTCTTGGCTTTTATGAGCCAGTCGTCCAGGTAAGGAAACACATGAATGTGTTGTCTTCTTAAGTGGGCTGCTACCACTGCGAGGCATTTTGTGAAGACTCTGGGCACTGTTGTCACTCTGAATGGAAGGACTTTGAATTGTTAGGGTTGACCGGCCACTACAAACCGTAGGTATTTCCTGTGAGCAGGGAGAATAGAAATGTGAAAGTAGGCATCCTTGAGATCTAGAGTGGCAAGGAAATCGCCTTGTTGGAACAGTGGAAGGACCTGTTGCAGAGTGACCATGTGAAAGTGTTCGGATTGTTATGTACAGGTTTGAGGTTCTGAGGTCTGGTATTGGTCTGAGAGTCCTTCTTTGGGTTGAGAAAGTAAACAGAATAAACCCCTGTACCTTGATAATGTGGAGGAACCGGTTCTATTGCATGTTTTTGCAACAGAGAGAGAACCTTTTGCTTTAGCAGCGTAAGATGTTCTGTGGACATTGTCATTGTCTGGGTGGTATGTGAGGAGGGGTAGAGGTGAGTTCTAGATAGTAACCATACTGGATAATTTGTCTTGCCCACCCGTCTATGGTGATGTTGTTCCAGACAGGTAGGAACTGTGATAGTCTTCCTCCGACCGGAGTGGAATGGTCTGGAGGAAGCAGAGGGAAGTCACTGTTTGGTAGTAGGGGAGGTTCAGTTGTAGTTACCTTGTGCTCTCCCCTTGTTATTATTTCTTCTGTACCCACCTCTAAAATATCCCTTGTTTTAGGATGTTTGTGTAGGATTTTCATAGGAGGAAGTTGTAGCCTCTGTGGTAATGTTTTTGGATCCGCCCCTATAGAAGAAGCGACGAAAGGACCCCTGCGTTGTCTGAAATTGTAATGCTCCAATAGATTTAGCAGTCAGTGTCTTTTTTCATTTTTTCTAGAGCTGTGTCTACAGCTGGCCCAAAGAGGTGTTCTTGATCAAATGATTGATTTAAAATAGTTGTTTGCACTTCCTGTATGAAACCGGAAATGCCTGACCATGCATTTCTGCAGTAGTAAAACACAAGTGTTAACAGATCTAGATGCCGTTTCAGCTGCATCAAGGGCACATTTGATGGAGGCATTTGAAATTAACTCCCCCTCCTGGACTAAATCATTTGTCTTGGCTTTGTATTGGTCAGGTACGTGTTGTTTAAGATGTTCAAGCTCATGGTAGTGAGCCCTATCAAATCTGGCAAGTAGAGCTTGTGCATTGGCTATTCCCCAGTGATAGGCTACTTGGAAAGCAACAACTTACCTGATGCATTCAGTATTTTAGATTCTTTATCTGTGGGTGGTGCATCACCAGAGATTTTGGCAATTAGCCTGTTTTCTTGCATTGGAGACTACCAAGGCGTCTAATGGAAGTTGTGCCTGGTATTGAGCAGCCCTATTAATAAATTGGTTAAATCCTATTTTGTCGTCTGGGGGTGATGGTTTAGATGGGTATGCATCTGGATAAGGAATGTCTGGAGGATCTGCAGGATCCTCCTAATCATCCCATGTATCCTGGGTAGTGTTCTCATCATTAGTGTCATCACCAGGATCAATATAGTGTTCCTCCCCACCCTCTAAATCATCATCATCCTGTGGTAATAAGGATGAGCATGGAGATAATCTAGGAGAATTTATAGGAGAGAAAGGTTTAGCAGGAAGAATAGGAGAAGAGGGTCTTCCGGGTGAAGTTGCAAAGTCTCTCTTCTTAGCAGGCACCTCAGTTGTATGTGCGGTATCAGATTTCCTCCTGTTTGCTGGAATACTGATAATATGCCCTCTTTTAGGGTCCACCTGTAATTTTTTTGCTTTGGGTCGACAAGATCTGGTCGAAACAGTTCATCCTGGTTGTCCTTTTTCGGAGCCAATTTTTTTGATTTCGAGCGTGGCTTTAGTTTGGTCTCTGGAGCCTTAGGAGGAGTTTTGTGCTCCGTCGGCTTCAGAGTTGGTTTCGAGTCAGAACTTTTCTTTGGAGCCAAAGGTTTTTGTGTTTGTCTGGTTCCGAGGCCTTTTGGTATTTTGGTGCCGAAGGGCTCGGTATCTAGGCCTTTTTTGGAATGTGGTGTATCCCTGATTTCGGCACCGAAGGTGGTTTAAGGATAGTGATATGTGCCTTGCTCGATCCCGAGCTGCTGTAAGGCTTTTCTTTTTTCTTCAGAGCCGGGCCCGGAGGCGGGGCTTCTGAAGTTTTCTTCTGGTCTCAACTAAGGCCTGCAGGCGAAGTCTTGACTAGAGTCTTCTGCTGTTCTGGTGGGGAAGGAGCAGGGGCTTTTGTACTCACTCGTTGACCTGGAGTGATGTCATCGGACCCTGATTAATCCTCTTCAGACGATCTCAATCTCCTCTGAATCTTCTGCCTCTAAAACATTGGGGCCTTCATCAAAGATGTTTTCCGGCACCGGTGCAGCTTGTTGAGCCATGACGTGTCGTCGAACCCGGTGAACACGGATAGTTTTCTTCGATTGAAAAGAGACACATGCTTGGCAATATTTCTCCTCGTGTTCATGCAAGAGGCAATTTAGCTCCACACTGGGGGCATTTTTTTAATGGAGTTCTTTCCATTAGCCATAGGCACGAATGGCGTCGATAGGCCCAACGGCCCGCGTCGACAACTGGAGTCGAGAGATTCGAGTCAGCGCGTCGAGGGCACACGAACAAGACAATAATGTCGAATAAGATAGGTTGCGCGCCGAAAAAGTTGAGAAAACATGGTGCCGAGCCGGAGCGCAGCAAGTCCCATCCGAACCCGAAGGAGGAAAAAAACAATCTGGCCATGGAGTCGATGCCCATGCGCACTACTAACCAAAAGGAGGAGTCACCTATCTTGTGACTACAAAGACTTCTACAATAACAAAGTGCAAACATCCGAGCCCAACACCAGATGGCGATCTATGCTACAGTATACAATCTACAGCTCATATGCCTTGAACATATATTTACACACATACACATATGTATATATAAAAAATTATATTTATACATATATATTCTCTTCCGTCCCTTCCTCTCTGCTGTTCTTGTCTTTTCACAGGGCTTTGCCTTTTTTAAAGAATTATGAAATTCAAGTATTTCAAAGTAATGACGACAGCAAATTTTTTTAAACTTTTTTTTTTCCATAAAGTGACGCTTTTCAAGAGTTAAGTTTTAAAGTGACAGTTTTAAATTGTTGAGGTGAAAGAATCCCACGTCTATAATGCAACCACAATAGTGCAGGATAGCATGCTATAAATACAACACAGATGTTCTGATGCCATCTTCTAAACAATCTACTAACAATTAGTGTAATATATGCAAATGAAACTGAAATGTAAAGGATAGCATTCAAAGGTAAAAGAAAACATTATAAAAAAGGATCAGAAGAAAATCCATCCATATAACACCATAGCTATTTTGTAATCTACTTGCACTGCAAACACAAGAAGGCAACACGCACACATGCTTCTAAAAACGAATGTTTAATAAAATACTTCTCTCAAAAGGTACTCTAAACAATTTTCACACTACCCACACACATGCAACCTGGTTGACAAACCGACTTACCTGACCAAAATGTCTGTTAGTCAGCAGATAACAATTAGGAAGAACAAAAAAATAATAAGCAAAAAATCTGGGGCACGGTTCTCTTTTCTAAACAACACCCAATCCAAAGCATCTGTGCTATAGAAACAAAGCATATTTGGATGTAAATGTAAGAAAAACATGAGGATGAACTCTCACACCACTCGTTGCTCAAGCATATCACCATGCAGGAATACTCTTATTATGATGGGCATCCAGTCTTGGCAGGTCAAAACACAATAAACTACAAAGAGCTGTTCAATTGGAATGACACAGAAGGACACAACAAAATTCACTGTACACAACTACTTTCAACCACTCCCTCTCACTAAAAAGGCATGCCGCACCTTCCCACTTTTCTTTCAGGGAGAAAGGAGGGAGGATAGAAAGTGTGTGATTACATGGGTGTTTTGTACATGTAAGGAGGCAAGTGAGTTCTCAACTGTAGAAGGTTCAAGAACAAGATATTGGTCTTTGTTTTGGAGAACACAAAACCAATTTGCGCTTTTATGTGCTGGGCAAGGAAGGTGAACCTGGAGGGTGCTGGCTGGGATACAGAGATAGGCGGTGTCCAGAGGGTGAAAAATAGTACTAGTTATTCACTGCATATTTTTTTAAAAGGTAGGTAAGAGGAGGTGGCAGGTGTAAGGCATTAACAGATACGTATTAATCCATTCTTCGTGGCTCTCCTTAATTTCTCGCTGCACTGCAGGTGTCTGAACAGAATTCAGGATGGCATGTGGAGAGAAGGCCATAAACATTTAGTTCAGGTGGCGTTCATCATCCACACGTAGAGTAGGTGATTTCCACAGCTGGAGTCCATATATATCCAAGACAATTAAAAGGTAGCTTGTGGTAGCTATGGTGCACATACACAATTACCAGAAAAACATGATTATTGTGCATGCAGTAAAGACCTACTATCTAGTGAAAAGAATAATTAAAAATCTTGGGAGAAACTTATCACACAGCCTTGAAGAGATATACATAATGAATTACAAAGAAAAAAGATCAAACTATTCATTGTAGGCTGAACAAATGTTACCTAAAACAACTTTCTCTACAGATATTGTTTTTCACATAACCACTGCCCATAACAAATACGAAAAACATTTTTAACAACATTTTAAAATATCAAAATAAACACCTGTTTGAAATAATTTACAGTGGGGAGCATCATATGCAAAAATAGTTATGCACAGCTTTACTGCAGGATGTGAGCTCTCTATTTCCAGCAATTGCATCTAACGTGAGTGTTATGATGGCTGAACCCTTTAAATATGGGTCATGATATGCAAGCATCCGTATAAGAGCTAAAGAACATGTTTAAGGTTATTTATCAAAATGGAGATATACATAGATTGAAAACAAATAACATAAGGTCCTGACAATGATGCATTACAAAATATTAAAAACTATTGAAAGCATTACTTAATCCTACACACATATAAGGAAACTAGGAAGACTAAATACTCTGAAAATAATTATCAGGATTAAGTCAAGACACTGTGAATTTGTAGAAACACACCAATTAACAGTGTGCAGTACTTGTGTGCCATTTGTGGAACTAATTACAATTAAAATAATGTTGTTTGCATGAGAATGAAAGAATGTAGGAGGAAGCAAGATGGCGGATTGAAGCCGCTGCAGTGAGGACGCTTCCATGGGACCTCCCTTACCTCCGTGAGAATAGCTCAGTAGGAGTGGTATACCGAACGGAGCAGAGCAAAGCGCTGTTAAACATAGCGGGAGAAGAGAGGCAGTGATTCTATACCTTCCCTTGCCTTGCTCGCTAGCTTGCTTCTTTGCTGAAACGGTGGAATCACGCAAAACTGCAGAATCGACTGACTGGCAGGTCAGGACTCTCCGAGCAGGGGGCGGAGGGCGGAGCTGGCTGCCGGAGCAATTCTGTTCGCTTAGGCGGGCGGCGGACACCGATGAAGGCGTTTTCACCTGACAGACCTGACAGAATTCAGCGGAGCTGATAAAAAAAAAAAAAGAGACAAAGTTTGCCATTTCAGAGCAATACTTGGGGAGCAGAGCGGAGCGAAGCTGATCTCAAGAAAACTTCTATAGCCACGGAGCCAGTGAAAAGTATTGGAGCCAACACCACCCTAATCAGCAAACGGAGGCAAAATTGCTGGAGGTGGAGGCTGAGTAAAGCCAATTAACTGGAATAAAGGGGTGAAAGACAACCAAAGAAAACATATAACTAAAAGAAAACATACTGACTGCTTGCAGGGGGGTGCCTAGCTGTTGCAGGATTTATGAAAGTGGATAGGTGAAAGGCTTGAACACTGGTGAATTTGTGCAGCCAAGCAGTAATTATTTGAGAAAGAGGCAGAGACTTTAGCAGACGTGAAATACGCCAGCAGAATTTACGAAAGTGGCGAGAACAAGGAGTAAAAAAAAACTGGAAGGCACTGCTACAATGGCTCCTAAAAATATACCTAAGAATCCTCCTCGACAGAACAAACTACACAAGGAGAACACTGAAGGAAAAGAGACTACAGAGCCGGCTATACTTACAAAAGAAATAGCAGCAGCAGCAACGCAAGCAGCAACAGCGAAAACTCCAACAGCAGCCGCTAAACCCATCACTGGATCTCCCTTCAACGTGCAAGGCAAGCAAAGCGGTAAGCAAGTGACCATTTGTCTACCAGTAGCTGAGGGTTCTAGAGTGGATGAACCAGTAGTAAATGTAGTCAAAAACGGGACATTGACAGCGACAGGGAAAAATGAAAGCGTAAACAACAAAGTGCTGATTAACTCTCTGGCCCTCTCCAGCTCAGGGGGGCACAAGAATATAAATTTAACCAGTTCTCATACTGATAATGACATTATAGTACCCCCCACTGTTCCTATAGTTAAGACTACTACTACTACAGCTGCTACAGCCGAAGCTAATTCAACCCAACAAGGAGATGATAATGGGGGTCTAACTCCAAAACCTGTAGAGATACATCGAGCTAGTGAGGGGTCAATTAAGGCAGCACCAACTCAGGACATGGATATTAATGAAGACGCTGTCTCTAATTTAAAAGATCAGTCAAGTAACCGAAACTTAGGCTCTATAAATACAGATACAATGAATGTGACTATTGTAACCGCAGGAAATGTCCTACTTGGATCCTTATCTAAGAAAACGGAGGACTCTGTGAAAATTGACGTCCCTGGAGCTTTTGGTGTGGAGTCTAATGAGGATGAATATGAGGATCTGGTCACTGAGGAAGGGGCGGAGGGTGATGAAAACGAGGATGACTCTGTTACAATCATGAGTGGCAAGATAAATAGCCTACTTAAAAGAGGAGGGAAAGCAAAAGATAAGACCAAAAAAAGCAGAAGTTTGAACTTTAACACCATTTCATCGACACTAGCATCTACAAGCGCCAGGGAGAAACTCTTGAAAGATCAGAGCCCACTACGCAAGTGGATACAAGCCAAGGGGGGTGTTAAAACCTTGGCTAAGCGTCTTTCTGGGAATAACCTCACTGGGGGCACGAGCAATACTAAGACCCCCCTTGTCTCTTCAGCAGCAGTGCCTAGAGTGATAGAAGATGAGGATTCTATCCTAGATATAACAGAAAGTGAGACAGTGGAGTCACCTTCTCCTCAAACCTCAATATGTGATGATTCAACCCAAGCTATCATTATGACACCTAGCCCCTCTGCGATACTCACTCTCCCCCAAAAATTACACCCAGAATCTGCAGCAGCTGCCACGGGTACTTCATTGGATTTGATTCTGCAGACTCTTCTGGAGCACCGTCAAGAGGTTCTGCAAAACTTCTCTCAGCTAAGGGAAGACAATTGTAAAATGCAGAGCTGTCTGCAGGAAGTTACCGGTAAACTACATAATGTCACAGAGGAGATAGTCGAAATTCAACAGAGGGTTGTTACGGTGGAAGAGACATTGGCTACTACGGTTGTCTCTTCAGAACGCCAGGACAAAGATATTGTAACGCTTAAAAATAAAGTTGAAGATTTGGAAAATCGTCAACGGCGCCAAAATCTGCGCATTTTTGGAATTCCCGAGGGATCTGAAGGGGCCGACGCTCGGGCGTATATGGTCAAACTACTGCATAAAGCTTTCCCAGATCTCTCTGACTGGGATTGGGACTCCCAAGTACAGAGAGCTCACAGATTGCCCATGTTCACTAAAAACAAGGATAGTAGATATCCAAGGCCCATCTTGATCTACCTGGGGAATTTTTTACTGAGACAAGCAATATCCATCAAGGCCAGACCGAATACTCCAGTGACAGTAGATAATACCACGTTTTTCACGAAGTCTGACTTGAGCAAGGCCACAATGGACAAACGATGGGAGCTGAGAAAACTGATAGATCCTTTGAAATCGAAGGGGGTGGTGGTCTATCTACAAGAACCTGCTAGGCTCAAAATCATAAAATCAGGCCACACCCGCATTTTTAATGATTTCAAAGAGGCCGAACAATTTCTTGCATCATTAACAAACGATTGCTAATAATTCTAGAAGTACTGTACTTTATTATTTAGGAGACTTGATTAGTTTCTCTGCTTCCTTTTTTCCTCTATCTATGTTAATTTGATACTACTAAATGAAATAATTTCTTTTCTTTTTTTGCTCTCTACTCCGATAATACGATATTTAAGTTTGTATGAATGAATGCGGAGGGGGAGGATCCTGGGAGGGTCCACACTGTCTCGCTGCCCTATCAGCGGCAGCAGAAGATAGGGTTAGGCTTCCGGGTAGGTACAGGGTGGGGGGTGGGAAACAGGCTTAGACCTAGGGGTGGTGGCGGGAGGGGAGGGGGGTCAATTAAAAAAATTATCACAGGCAGGTACGATTCATGCTACAAATGTATAATTTTAGAGGGGGTATATATGTTACTAGAAGCGGTTATTTTGAACATTTTTGATTTAAGAAATGTGTCAAGTTAATTGCCTTGCATGGAACGTATCAGGGTTAAATAATAGGAGTAAAAGACAGCTTGTATTTGAAGAGTTAAGGATGTACAACCCTCACTTGGCACTGCTAAATGAAACACATATAAGATACCGAGATAGGAAAATGCTGGTTCAAGGGGGGTATGAGTTGATAGCTAGTACATCTTTAAATACCTCGATACGTGGGGTAGCTATACTAAAGAAAAAAACATTTAAGGTTGAGGTTAATAGGGTGGCATCTGATAAAGCGGGTAGATGGGTCATCGTTCAAATCACGTTATCAGCTGTTAAATACACCATATGTGCAGTATATGGGTCCAATCATGATGACGCTGCAGTCTTTGACCATTTAAATATAGAACTACTAGGGTGGGAGGGAGAGATACTAATCATGGGGGATTTCAACTGTGTTATAAACTATGCAATAGACACAACTAAGAGTACCCCCTCGCAGCGAATGTGCAAGACTAGAGCATCCATCTTAGAACTGGCCCGTATACATAAATTAAAAGATATTTGGAGACAGCTACACCCTACACTGCCGGGATACACTTACCATTCTATACCTCATAAAATGTATTCCCGTATAGACATGGCCTGGGCAACGAGTCAAATTATTACTGGCAGTAAAATGGAGATCTGCCCAAAGGTAACGTCGGACCATAACCCTATAATGGTAATTTTTGAGGTACTCTCTCCCAAGAAAATACCCAGGCTTTTTTCTTTACCCAGACATCTCTTATCTGATAACAAGTTCATTTCCTTATTGAAAGTTCATATTGAGGAATTTTTAGAGTTTAACATTGATTCAACTAAGATAACTACAGTTTGGGATTGTTGTAAGGCTAGTATCAGAGGATTTGCACAGCAATATATTATCCAGCAGAATTCTAATCAGAAAGCAGATATTCAGTGCTTAATCTCAGGAATTAGAGGGTTAGAAGAACACCTGGCCGAGATTACTAGAAAGGAAAGCGCAGGAGCCCCTAACAATTTAAATAAAGACAGACTTGAACTTAAAATAAATACGCTGCGCTGCGAGACTAAAAAATTCTTAAGAGATAAAGTTACCGCTAAGTTACACAAATATAAAATTACACAGTATGAAAGTGGCGACAGAATAGGAAAAATACTTGCCTATAAAATAGCCGACGAACGAGCTACTTCTCTAATTAAGAGTATAAAAGGGACAGACGGTACTATTTATACTCAACCCGATAAGATACTGCAACAATTTGCTGATTATTATACTAAGTTGTATACCCCCGAGAATGTGCCTTCAACTGACTTGGTGGAGAACTATATAAGAAATAACTGGCAATCGGAGAATGACCCGAACTGTATGGAAGAGTTAGAAAAAGATTTTACTGAAGAAGAATTAAAATTAGCTATTTTTTCCCTTCCATCTGGAAAGGCCGCCGGAGATGACACTCTTCCGATTGAAATTTATAAATTATGCTGGGAAGAGCTTGTGCCTATACTTTGTTTAGTTATTAATCAGATTGCTACAGAAGAAGGGGCCCCGTCATCCTGGAACACCGCTAAAATTATATTTTTTTTAAAAAAGAATAAAAATCCCATGGAATGTGGATCTTATCGCCCAATCTCTTTGATCAATGCGGATGCCAAGCTCTTTGCCAAATTATTAGCTTTGAGACTGTCCCCCGTTATGCCGAGAATGGTTAGCAAACATCAGCATGGTTTCGTATCAGGTAGAGATACGACGCAGCATGCAAATACGGCCATCACAGTGCTTGACATGGCCGCAGTTGACTCCACCCCACTCGGTATTATACTACTTGATGCTGAAAAAGCATTTGACCGAGTGGGGTGGGACTACCTGTGGTCAGTTTTGAAAGCAATGGGGTTTAAAAGTAAGTTTATTACCAAGATAAAAGCACTTTATTATTTACCTAGTGCATTAATTGGATACGACTGCCTACTTTCTACTAAATTCCCCATTAGAAGAGGAACTCGGCAGGGTTGCCCTTTATCACCCCTTTTATTTGCCCTCTCTATGGAACCTTTTATCAATGCCATACAGCTTCAAATGATGATAAAACCATTTAAATTCGGGGCAAATTCTCTTAAAATAACAGCATACGCCGATGATTTGGCAATTTATACAAGCGACGTGACCGAATCCATGTTAGGTATAGTAAAAGAGGCAGATGCCTTCGGAAAAGTTTCAGGTTATAAGCTAAACCTAGATAAGACACAAATAATAGCTAATTATAAACCGATAATACCTGTGGTAGGAGTAAGTTATTCTGCTACTTACCTGGGCATCAAGCTAACATCCAATATAAGGGAAATTAATATACTGAACTACGATGCTTTATTAAAAGAAACTGAGGCCCTCCTTAAAAAATGGCATAAGGTACCTTTAAATCTTATTGGGAGAATCAACCTTATTAAAATGAATATCTTGCCCAAATTCCTATACTTATTCAGATGTATACCCTTGAAAATAAACACAGTCTTTTTCAGAAAACTAGATGGTATACTGGGCAGCTTCATTTGGGGCTATAAAAAGAACCGAAGAGCACTTTCCTCTCTGAAACTTCCGTTTATAAAAGGAGGGCTTAATTTCCCAGATTTCCGATCGTATTATATCGCATCATTTTTGGGGCGGATACAGAGCTTATTTAATTCCAATAACCCATACTTTTTTCATCAATTCATGCTGGGGCCAGAATGCTTGCAGTTTTTGGCTAGAAGTAATGATCCAAATTACTTCAAAAGAGTGAGGTTTAAGACTGCAAAGGACATAATTAACATCTGGAGGATACTTATGAATCAGAATAAGCTATCATTTTACCACCCACTCTTAAGTCTTTGGAACAACCCAGGCTTACCTAGTATTTTTTCTGATTCCGGGTGTAAAATATGGGAGAGTCAAGGTATATCGAAACTTGGGGATCTTTATGGTTCCTCAGGCTTTTTGGAGTTTGAAACATTAAGGTTATTGTACAAATTACCAGAACATACTTACTTTAAATACACACAAATTCATGATTTTTTGGTAAGAAAATTAAAAATGAAAGAGATTCTGGATTCGGATTTTTGGCAATGTTTGTACAAGGGAGAAGAAAACCAAACAGTAACCATTAGTGAGGGATACAAATACCTTACCGAAACTAAACCAGACGAGTGTCCAAAAATAGCAGAGAAATGGGCCCTTTGCTTTCCAACAGGTATCACTTCAAAAGAAATATCTTACTCCTTAAAGAAAATTGATACGCTGGTTCATTCTTCGAGCTTAAAACTGCAAGCATATAAAACAATCTGCCAACTTTACTACACTCCTCTGCAAATAAGCAAATGGTCCTTGAATAATGGCTCTAACGATCGAACCAAATGCCCCAAATGCCATTTACAAGCGGCTGATCTAGAACACATGTTGGCTCTATGCCCAGCGCTAGCTTCATTTTGGAATAGTATAGGGAAGATATTGAGATTGAAATTGCTAATTGATGCACCTTTAACTTCTGAAATGATACTGCTAGGTATACAGACTAACCCTACACCTTTTCAAGATCTAATTTTTATTGTGTTGGCATGCGCAAGGCTGGTTTTGGCTAGAGCTTGGATAGCTGAACAAGCACCTAATGTGAATGAATGGTGGTGCTTGGTTAAAGAGATACATCATATGGAGCTATCGTTAGCCAGGAAAAGAGGAGTGAAAGCAATGACTAAAGTAAAGAGAATATGGGGAGACATGTTTTATATACCCGACATTAACTAACCTGATTCGAAGTTGTGTTTAACTCAAAATCAGACAAGATTGTATTTACTTGTGTAAACCCCCTTTATATTTCTTTTGTCTGCCTGAGGATTGATTATCATCTACTAGCAATGGTAAACCGCTTTTTGTAATAATCTTTAAAAATTATTGGAAATTATGTACAACAAAATTATGATTGTTCTGTTTAATCCTGCCTGTGATATCCATTAATAAAAAGGATTTAAAAAAAAAAAAGAGAATGAAAGAATGTAAACAGTTGTCAATTCAACAGAAACGCACCGCTAAAGAGAGTAACAAGCCATCACATCAGACCCTACTGCGAAAGATTACTTGACAAAAGACAGTAATATTGAAAAGACTCTCAGACCAAAATGAGGCTTAGAGGAAGAACAAGGCTGTGGTGAAGAGTTGGCAAAATTGATAAACTACACTAATAGAAGTATGGCATTCAACAACCTGCAAGTATTGAGCATTTTAACATTTTCATAATTTCATAATGGTTTCTTTAATAACGCTATACTAAAAAACATTAATTCAGAACGTTTAAATGTATGCATTTTTTTTGCTTCCATGGCGTTCGCCAATTATCCTTTTGAACATGTGTAATTTAAACAAGCATTAGAAATGCAATAGGTCTCGCAGCATTAGAGTTAGTGCTTTTAGAATTGTTTATGGGTTTTTTTGTAAATCTTTAGCATGAGGTTGAGGGTGAGTGAGGGTGAGTGAGGGTGAGGGGTTGAGGGTGAGTGAGGGTGAGGCTGAGGGGTTGAGGGTGAGGGTGAGTGAGGGTGAGTGAGGGGTTGAGGGTGAGTGAGGGGTTGAGGGTGAGTGAGGGTGAGTGAGGGGTTGAGGGTGAGGGGTTGAGGGTGGGTGAGGGGGTGAGGGTGAGGGGTTGAGGGTGGGTGAGGGGTTGAGGGTGGGTGAGGGTGAGGGGTTGAGGGTGAGTGAGGGTGAGTGAGGGTGAGTGAGGGTGGGTGAGGGTGGGTGAGGGTGAGGGGTTGAGGGTGAGTGAAGGTGAGTGAGGGTGAGTGAGGGTGAGTGAGGGGTTGAGGGTGAGTGAGGGGTTGAGGGTGAGTGAGGGGTTGAGGGTGAGTGAGGGGTTGAGGGTGAGTGAGGGGTTGAGGGTGAGTGAGGGGTTGAGGGTGAGTGAGGGGTTGAGGGTGAGGGGTTGAGGGTGGGTGAGGGGTTGAGGGTGGGTGAGGGTGAGTGAGGGTGAGTGAGGGTGAGGGGTTGAGGGTGAGGGGTTGAGGGTGAGGGGTTGAGGGAGAGCAGGGGGCATGAACACTACCAGGGTGGTGAAGTAAGAGCCTGGACATAAGGTTGTGTGTCAATTCTGGGGCATCTGGGTGAGTAGGCAATTGGTAGGGGAGCAAGGGGGAAGAAGCATACCAACCCTGAGAAGATGGGAGTGTCTAGAAGGAACACCATCCTGGTGTGGTTAATGGTCTGCCAGAAGAACAAGAGTTTAGTTCATAATGTTGAAGTCACTGAAAAGACGAAGATGTCAAAGTACACCTTCCTTAACTTTCGGGAGCTTTTTGAAGTGCAACAACTGAAGACATTTTTAAATAAAGCTGTGAATAAAAAAATACATTTGAATGGTTTCAGGGAAAGCAAAAGTGTTTGTCTACTCAGACTTTACCGTCAGGACAGACCCGACCAAAAGCCTCCAAGATATTGGTGCACATAAGAGCAGCTGAAAAATGCAAAACCGGTTCTCACAGCAGAGGTGGTTTGGAACAGACTACACTAATGTGATGAATTCTTCAAGACAATCCACTCAAAAGTGCCGGTCTGCTAAGCTCTACTCAGCTCCCCAACAAGCAAGAGCAAACTGCAGGTGCTATCATGAGTGCTGTAGCACTGCTTTTACAGACCAGACACCAAATCTTTAGCTGGTCTACAAGCAATTTACCAATTGGAGTGTAGGCTGTCTGAGCACCAACGCTGGCTGTGGCACCATGGTCCGCATAACTACCAGAGCACATTAACACTGCAGTGATTCTCCCTGTGGCACTTCAATTTATAAAGCATCAGTAACAAGTCTATGGAAGGTTGCACACATCCATATCGTGCCAAGGATGCTCTCGTTTTCTAAAACTAATTAAAATAAAAATCCTTCTATCAAATATACACTAATTTCACCATCTATCAATCAACAAAACCATCCAGCATTAAACCAAAACACCCAAATCATGTCCATAAAACCTTAGCATCACACAGTTCCAAAGTTGCATTACCTCTTTACCGAGAATATTTGTTTCCAAGTATTTCAAACAAATCACAACGACTTATATATTCCGAGCAACTAAACACCAGCTTTTAGTCAGATTCCAGCCTAGCCCCAACACTAACCTTTTAAATGAAACCACTGGAAAGCTTAGAGGAATCAAGGAGTTTGCTTTACGATTAAGCCTAGACATCATATTTACAAGAAAATCGTCTACATTGATGACATGGAAGCTCTACTCCTCCTCAGACGTCCACAAGTAGACCGCGCTACTACTGTCTACTAAGCAGACAGTAGCAATAGACCGTAGCAATGACTTATCAGTTCAACCATAAGTCCACAGGCATTCTCTCAATGGTTCACCCCATTCAACTATACACCTTATTTCAGGCACCAAGAAGTTTGGCTTAAATTCCTATCTTAAGTGCCCTTCAAAGTTTAGACACGCTCATACTGGACTGCTTAATATGTAAAAATCCTCACATTCAGACAACCTCTTATTCACGTCACATGCCACCCTTCACAGTATTCCAGCCAAGTACCATGTAACAGCTGTCAACACCCGCAGCCCTCGCTAATTACCATCCTGCACAGAGCGGAATGCCCAGTGGCGTGCGTGTCAATGCACCTCCCCCAAACACTTCACGTCGAGAAACGAAGAGTGGGGGGCACCAAGACTGTCAGAGATCATTAAAGGGTCAGAAAAGCCAAGCAACACTCTGAAGAACATACGGTAAAAAAAAAACAGAAAGGCAAACACCTTAAAGGCACTAAAGAACGGGCAATCACAGTTATGGTGCCTACCAGATCGGAGCAAGTGGAACATTCATCAAAGCTCTCGAATGCAGAAATACTCATCGCATTTCACAGAAGAGGCAGTGCAAGTCCTGTAAGAAGCGTAGCACCTTTGAAACAGCTGGAGACACCCTTTGAGAACGGTCACCCCACCAACTGTAACAGCCAATGAGAGCTGGAGGGAAGAGAGGGGAGGGGGGAGGAGAAATGCGACACGTTCGGAAGGGGAGGGGGCGGAACGGGGGCGGAGAGGGGAGAGGTGCGAGTTAAATAAACATACAAAAAGAAGCCGGAGGGAAGAGAGGGGAGGGGGGAGGAGAAATGCGACACGGCGGGAAGGGGAGGGGGCGGAGCGGGGAGGGGGCGGAGAGGGGAGAGATGCGACACGGCGTTAGACGGAAGGAAGAGAGGGGAGGGGGAGGAGAAATGCGACACGGCGGGAGGGGGCGGAGCGGGGGAGAGGGTGTGTGTGTGTTGTTAGGAGACGGACGTGCACGCGCACGCGACTTTTAAGGTCAATGCGCATGCGCATAAGCTTAATGCGCATGCGCATTGACCTTAAAACTCACGGGCACTGCAAGGAATCGCCACGATTCCTTGCAGTGCAGATAAAGTGTGGATAACTCGCAATAGTCTCGCTTTGCTCGATGCGCATGCGCATCGACAACAGGCGAGACCTAAAAATGTGTTGTCCCTTTCCCGCGGAATCCTCAAAAGGTGGGAGGCAAGTTGACTACCCTGCGATCTTCCTGAAGGCCCCTTAGAAATTACAGGTGGGTAAAAGGCATCAATTAACTCTAATGCAAAACTTTAACATCTTTCTGTTACACAGTTGTTTGCTAATATTAGATTGGCTGACTAGGGATTGATGTGAAACAACTAATTACCCATTAATAATCTGCAACTTGCCTTAATCTAGTGTCTACATTGCTGTATTTGGTAGGTTTATGAATGAAATATATAGGAATAGGTGATGGGTACTCTTGATATATACATCCTCGCCCATTATGTCTTCATATCCCTCTGGGATACATTCTGCTAATTTTGATTCATACCAGCATCATAATATCATATTCCTAAATGCATTATAAAAAAGTGTTTTCATGTAAATTTACACTATACTTTACAATACACTTGGTAATGCAGGCAAGTACTTTCAAAGCATATGAACAGGTATTTATGAAGATCTATACAAAGGACAAGTTCTAAAGTGTAACATTCTAAAAAATAAAACTTTATTTCTATCTGAAAGAAGATCTACTGAAATGAGAATGGTTTCCAAATAAACAAGCAAAAAGAGGTGTTTGTGTTCAATGAGCTACACAGGAGCCAACGTTCAAAAATAAAAAATGCTTCAGTAGTCCACTAGCAGTAGAAATATAACAGATAGGTAACTAGAATGTATTGAGGAAGAGCATGCTACCAATCTATAAAGCAGTACAGTATATGGATCTTATTGTGGTACTAAAAAAAAGGTTGCATATACTGAGATCTATCTAAAAACTGCCCATCTTGAACCAACTGTAACATGGTACATGAGCCCCTGTTTCCACCTGTGTTTGCTTTCATAGACATTATTTACTTCAAAGTTCAAAAAGACCTTTATTTGAATGTCATAAAATTCATAAAAGCAACATATACAACAAAACAGTCCCATTATCTTTTTACAAATCTATTTACAGTAAACAAAATTTAGAATCGTTACAGCTCTCATACATCTAATTTTCACTGATTTTCCATCATTTTACGGGTGCGCGTTATCAGTTTCAAAAAAGTGCTGGTGCGAAAAACCAACTCATTAGTGTCCAGAGAAAGCAACATTAAATAGGAATTCCCTAAGGAAAGGGGTCTTCGTTTTCTAAAATATGATGATAAAAACCATTTAATATATTTTAAATAAAATTTACAGAATAGGAAATGCAAATCATTGTGTGTGCTTATTCCGTCACAAGGGCAGGGTTTAAGATGTGATGTCTGATAGAAACTCAAAGGGAAACACAGTAAAACTTTTAGAGTACCAGTCCTTAGGCGAAACAGCAACGATCTTTCCCAGTTGGTCATGGGGAGGGTAAGATATAGTGGAATTGGTTGCCTAATCAATTCATTACCCATATAAGACACAACTGATGTTTTGAGTGTTTCCTTTTCCATTCTTTCAGAATTATAAAGTGCATATAGTGCATGTTTTAACTCGTGTTTGTTTTTAGGCTCTATTCTGGATGGATCCGAAAAAAGGTAGCCCCTGCCGACGGCACACAGGGTCTTAGAGACTCCCGCGAGCCAGGGGATTGCTAAACCTTTTTCGCAGCCAAGACAGTCATTTATAATATCCTGCGTTAGGGCGGCCAAATTGTTCTTCCAGATCCTAAGCCAGAATAAAGCTGGTCTAGTCCTGATAAGATCACATATATAGGGCAAGTTTAGTTCCTTGTGACAAATGAACTCAGAGGATGAGATTGGGGCACCCAAAATCTTTCTGCAAAAGCGATTTTCTTCTCGATGGATACTAGGGGTTTTTCCCAGACCCCAAACCTCTGCCCCATATGTGGCTACTGGTACGCACTGTAGTTTACAAATGTTTAAAATAGCTTTAGTGGCACCTATTTTCTATGGGCGGGGTAAGCTCAAGATGGAATTGATGGCTTTTGAGAACTTGCCCGAGGCGTGGGCCAAATGCCCAGTCCACGAGCAGTTCGCAGCAAAAACCATTCCCAAGTATGGGAATGTGCTCACAGAGTCTAGCTTGTCAGTCCCCACATACATGGTATTGAGCTTCCGTTTCCCAGGGCCACACGGCATTATAAAAGATTTTTTAAAATTCACACGCAGATCTAATGCCTCCATATATTGTACGAAAGTTTTGACAAGTAGGCGTAACGCATTTGGGGTGCGGCCCATAAGGACCGCATCGTCTGCGTATAAAAGAACCGGTAATGGTTGCCCCTTAATTATTGGGACATCTGGAGTCACCTGTTTTAGAGAATTGGTTAGCCCATTAATATAAATAATAAAAAGCAGGGGTGCTAGAACGCACCCCTGTCTAACCCCTCTTCTTACTTTGATAGCCCCAGAGACTTCCCCACCCATCCCAATTCTAACTTGCGCTTTGAGGTCAATGTGGAGATAAGCCAAAAAGTTTACAAGGGCCTCATCTAGTCCACAGTCCAAGAGACTGGACCAGAGTTTAGATCTATTAACTAGGTCGAATGCGGATGAAAGATCCTTGAATGCAAGATAGATCGGGGACAATCGGGCAATGTTATACTTGTCAATCACTAGTTTCAAGTTTAAACATTGCTCCACCGTGCCCACCCTGCTTCCAAATCCCATCTGACAGGGGTCCAGCAATCCACATTCTTCCATCCATCAAAGTGTTGTCTAAGAGCGAGATTGGTCTATAACTAATCGGATCTGACCTATCGCCCTTTTTAAATATTGGGACGATAGTGCTAGTGGACCAAGTATTGGGCATGGGCACTAGGGGCAAACTATTAAAAACATTGAGTAAGATCGGTGCCCATAAATCCGGGCTCCACTTAATGACATCTATTGGGAGTCCATCAGGACCAGGGGCCTTGTTTCCAAGGCTCTGTCTGATGGCTGCTTCTACCTCCTGGAGAACAATCTTCAAACAGCACAGTTTCCCAGGGACAATACTTATTGTTTCCTCAATTGGGGTGGCATATATTTTGGAAAAATGGGCCTCCCAAGCACTATTGGTTATGGTGCAGCTGATTGTAGTTAGTTGTTTACCCATATCTCGCATTTTTCTGACGGCGGACCAGAAGGGGTCACTGCTCTTCTGGGTTGCACTTCCGACCAGTGCCTCCCACTGCTCCGTCAATAATGCGGCTTTCCGCTCAGCAATTTTGGATTTATAAATTTTCCTTGCTGCCTGTACCTCTGCTGTGCATCTAGGTTTTGTAGTTAAAGCCCTGCGCAGTGCCCTGTTCGCTGTCGAGCAGGCGGAGTCAAACCACCTTGGATCTTTCTCTATCTTAGGTAGAGGAACTGACAGGCAGGTTTTTATGACTGAGCATAATGTAACAAAATCCGTAATTATCCTTAAACCGTTCCCATCGGGGATAGGCAGGAATTAATCAGGTGGGAATGTTCCTTTTTCACAACTTCTAGTATTGCACCACTATCAACTCCCCTCCATTTCAGTCGTAAGCCGTCTCCTGAGAGGGTGATGTCTCTGGCTCCATGGAAATTAACATATGCAGGGCTGTGGCCTAAGCGTAGGACAACTATAAGGGGGTTGAGGTCTCCAAATGATGTTTCCAAAACTTTAGTCATTTTTATAAGATCTATTAGACGAGGGGACATAAAAATAAAATCAATGGTCGAGGAACAGTCTCTACCTCTAAAGGTAGGAACGTAGTGATTACTGGGGATATGTCCTGCTTCCAATGCGTTACTAAGAATATGCTTAGTTAACAGGTTATCTAGTTCTAAACCCCTTCGCTCAGCTTGGTCCAATTGAGTTTTTTCCTCGGTCCGATGGTTCTTTGGGATTTTCGCGTTAAAAACCCCCCCCAATGAGGATCCCTATCTCCTCCTCTGTAACTATATTTTGTTCCAAGTTTAATAAAACATTAGAGAGCTCTATAAGATTCTTATTTGGGGCATTATTTACTTATTTGTATCTTTTCCAGACTTTTCTGAAGTTCTGATCTGGACCTCAACAACCCCTACTAAGTCATTTCCATATATTCAAGACCCTTTTGGTGCATAACAATAAGATACTTATCAATGGGGCATAGCCATCTCATAAGTTGCGGTTACTTTTTCTTTTTTTAACAACCCTCCTTCTGAAGAGTGAGATTAATGGATAAGGACATTTTATGCAGCCATTTTAAGGTCTTTTCTTTCATATCCAAAATTATTTCTAGCATAGCTTCCCTAGAGTTTATCCCATATGTCCCTTTCCTTAGGTCTGCCTACAACAGACATCTTAGTACACAACTGCAACTATAATAAAAAAGGAGAGACAGAAGGAATGGGTAACCCCTTACATTCTGCATTCCGGTAAAGTACCCAGATGCGTTTTCATATGAATCCATTCTCACAACACAATCGGCTCTCATATGAAAACATATAACCATTTGTATCCAACTATGCAGCTGCCAACAAACTAGCCCATCACTGGATCAGGTTCAAAATTATTGCCTTATTAGTTTTATAATGGATTGCCCTTAGTAAATCATAGGTATAGACCACAATCTAGAATTCACAAGCCTGTCCATCATTCACAGTTACGTATTTAATACTCCTCTTCTAATATCCCACTGCTAGCAATAAGATTCTGTCAATTGTGTGTATGGCATTTGATCAATTCCCCATAATACAGTATCTGAGAGAAATTAATTCATTAATGTGATAGAATCTATTCACATGGGAAGAAGATTACCAGCAAGCTGCGTTTTAATCTCATTAACTCTAAAGCAAAGAACAGCTCTGGCCGTGATGAGAAAATAAAGCACTCAGTAACCATTAAACCAAACTGAGAGCAGTTTGTCAATCTGCTGCACATGCGTTTTATTGCAAAGACTAACTCTAGTCTTCAGCTAATAGCTTTTTTCCAACAATTTCTATCTCTACTTATTCTCAAACACACAGACTATGTAAAGTGATCTACTGAACTGTTGATTTTTGTATTTGTTCATTTTAATCTGAAAATACAAATTTAGCTACAGAAAAATACACACCTGATTTCAAGCTTCTGTATGTCTTCTTCTTCAACTTGAAATTGGGATTTCCTGGTATAACTGCTGGATCTTGTAACCTGCAATATAGACTTGTGAATTAAAAGTTGCACCTACTTTATTCAAATATATGTACCAGAATTTAATATAAGGAATCATATTACATATAGCGCTACAAAATATTATCATGCGATCAATACTACTTTTTTGGTCCAAGCTGGAGGCAACAGTTTACAAAAAGAGCAAGAGCAATAATTGCCTTTATTATCTAGGTCCATGGACATTAATGGCTATGATATCAAAATGACGCTAACCTGGCATTGAATTTTTTTTACTTGTTCTTCATCTTTGAAATAAAGCAAACCTATATGATGAAGTAGCATAACCCTTCCAAAAGGTTCTCTGTCTAACATATTCAAAACTACTTCCACTATGTACAACAAAATTATTTCAATATCTCATTCCATAATCATAAATTTGTCATGCTATAGTTTACACAGGCATATGCTCCTCAGGGCTTAGCTCTGCAAAGGATTATAAATAGTTGGCAAAACACTTTTCTTAAAAAATAATATGCGCAATATCAACATATATTTAGTTGCCCTGGATGAGTATTTGCTCAGGAAGAGTATTTGATTAGGATATTTTTGAAATGCAATGCAAAATACTTTTTTAAATGCAAAGAAAAAGTGAGCACAAAAGAATTATACAGCACTTTCATATTTTGAGGAGAAAAAATATTTCTTTATGAATTAAGCCAAGTTACCTCAAAATAAAAGTCTTCATTGAACTGAGGATTGCTGGTTTTCTTCTTTACTTTTGTCTTCTTCTGGTCATTCCTATTTCAGTGATTAGGTAATAGTTTTAACATGCACACTTCAATAAGGCACAATTGTTATGTATGCACTTGACTAAATGATTATCAATTTAAAACACTGCTACATTTAATAATATCGTTCTGAAATATAACTTGAAGGTAAATAGAAAGATGTCTATTTTGTTTGCTTTTACCACTTAATGAAACATTGGCCACTGTAAATTATCAAGCAAAACACTATGTTCATGTTTTCTTGCAAGCATACACACTGATTTTGCTCACATTAATCTAGGTTGTACTTATGTTCTTCGGTTTGTTAGGGAAAATGCATTGTTATTTCAATCTTTAATCCTACATGAGTCTACTGCCTCGATTAGAAGACACGTTAAGAACAAAAACATGGGTTAAATTGTAATAGATGTCAGTTAAAGTTTATGTGCATTTCTCTTTATATCTGGAGCAAATCAATTTACAAATCATCATAAGAAATGGTCTAAACAAACAACTAATTAAAAAGTGTTCAAAACAAATCCTTATACAGTTTATAATTGACAGTCTTAATATCATTGTTAGTAGAAATTGTGCTGTACACACAGTAGGACAATTTGTATAAATGTATGCATACAAGCAATACATGAGAAAAGGTTTAATAAAATCACTGCACACGTGCCACGTTTTTTTCTGCACACACTATGCCCCTCTAATGGCAGACATCTACATTGTATATTCAGTGTAAATCTTGTAATTTCATTATATTACTAGGAGGTGCTTCTGACAATCCAGTGGTAGACATTACCCAATAAAATCAGATAATGGTGCATGCATCAAAATACGCTTAATAGCTGCCACTGCAATTTTGTATTTCACAGTGGTCAATAGTTTTAAACTGCTTTCAGCAAAATCACAGAGAATTAAGTAAAGCATGTTCACCTGCAGTGATGCACACAATCGCTGAAATAGACTTCTTCTGGTTTCCAACTCTTTCTGCTCTGTGGCAAGAGAAGATCCATGCCAAAGAAATTAAAAAGGCTAGTGGATAACTACATGTGCACATGAGCCCAGTCAATACTGGCAACACTTACTGTGCCACACAGTCCTTAGATTGTATGTCTGCCTCCAAAATTGACTCATTAGGGAAACCATGGCTCAGCTTAACGTCAATGGCAAGGTCCCGGGACCGGAGGGTACTTCTCCCTCTCTTTCATCAGTTTACAATATTCTCCAGTTTATGTAGAGAGGAGTCCAAGAAGGACTCAATGGCTCTAAAAACTTCCCATCTTAAAACAAAAGTAGTGATTTGGAAAATGTCCAAAATATGGATCTATTGTAGCCCCCTGAATAATTTAGAAACGCAATATGCTGCCCTTAAAGAATTAGTCTAAGTTACAACAAGCCAGGCTGTTTAACTCCAATGCGCGCTAGCAGAATTCCGCTCCTGCGCTGAGTTTTTCTAAATCGCACTTTGCGTGACGAGCTGGGCTCGTCATCAGCGTGCGAGGAGGCTACGCCATGACGAGCCCAGCTCATCATCAGCGTCGAAGGGGTTAACATGATGGGAAAATCAGGGATGTCTCTCGGAAGATGGAGGATATTGAAATCGTATGAGACAGAAATAACCTACGGGTATTGGGAATCCCGAAGGGCAATGACGGTGATAATCCTAGTGACTATATAGTTTGTTTGTTTAAAGAGGCTTTATCCTCAGCTCAGTGGCTTATATGGACTGCTAGATTCAGCATGCACAAAGGTTTGCTCTTGTGCTATATGGTTCGAATATTGATGAACCAGCCCTATTTAACTTTTTACTTGCAGAGCTTGGTCTGTGGCAGGAACCAAATATTATGTGTGGGGACTTTAACCTGGCCATCCATCCACAGGTGGATTCAACAGATATGCCTATTTCAAGTCACTGGCATATGTTGAGGTCCACATCAGCACTCAAAAAGATTTTTGAGAGTCATGTTTTGAGTGATGTCTGGCTGGTTGCCTTGGGGGAGAATGTGGTTTTACACACTATTCTATTCCTTACAGGACATCATCTTGTATAGACATGTTTTTGACTAGTCATAACATTCTACCTGCTCTGACTATTAAAAAGAATCCAAGGATAGTGTCACACCATATCTCTGTGTTACTGTTTGTTACTGGCTCAGCAGTGCTCATCAGAAAGCGTCTTTCGCACTCGCCGGAAGCTCTATGTGTCACTCTTGTACACAATACCGTAGTTGTAAGATACCCGGTCTGGCAGCAAGGTCCTTTGGAGCCTGGTTTGTTTCCTAAAAGTCAAATACATAGCATCTTTGGCTCATGAATAGATTTTCTTTTCTGCTGCATGGGTGAGCCCTAGTTTGCTCCTCAGTGTCTCCTCGCCAGGAGACTCAATCCGGTGGAAGGGGATCTCCGTAAGCTTGTACAAGCTTGGCAACACAGTACAAGTTCAAATACAAGGAGATGAAGGACGGAGCACTGAAACTCTTCAGACACTACCCCCAGTCACAGATCGGGGTTGAATTAATCATTATTCTTTAGCTCACTTCGCCACCTCAGTTCACACCCAGCTATATGCAAATCAGTCTTGACCCTGTGCCTCATGGGAACAGTCCAGCCCGAACTGCCAAGCCAGGTCTTCCCTCAACCAGAAACAAGCATCCTGGGACCAGTTTATAGACTAGCTTGAATCCAGTGGCAAAGTGAGCAAGAGACCCGTGTGGGCGAACAAAGCAAACACAAGGAGATGATGGACGGAGTACTGAAACTTTTTAGACATCATCATTCTTTAGCACACTTTGCCACCTCAGTTCAGACCCAGCTACATGCAAATAAGGCTTAACCCTGTGCCTCATGGGAAAAGTCCAGCCCAAACTGCAAAGCCAGGTCTTCCCTGAACCGGAAACAAGCATCCTGGGACTAGTTTCGAATACAAGTTCCCATGACTTTCTTAATCCTGAGAGACCTATTAATTATTTTTGACGAAAGGCATAGACCGTTGAGGAAGGAGTCTAATTAAGTAGAATGGTTTTAGATAAGACTATCATTAGGAAGAAGTAAAGGTCACTGGCCGATTAGTACTTTAGGACAGGACTACCTTCAAGTGTATTTAATGCGGTAAGAGCTTGGACAACCACCTCAGTTTGCTTAACAGTGCAAGTGTCATATGGATACTTCGTTACATATATTGCGTTAAGTTAGCATGAGTGCATTACATGTTTAAACAGCCTTTTTTCCTTCGGCTTCAGTTTTGCACACGACACATACTTGTTGTTGTCGCCTTCACCCTAGAAGCGGTGAGGTGGTTTATTTGAGAATAATATGTTATTTCTATGCTATCAGCTTTGCCTGGTACACTTGGTACAACTGTCTGCACACTGAGAGCTGCACACTCTAAGATTAACCTAACACAAGGTTGCTGAGAGGCCTGATCCTCGCACCACATTAGACATAACACAAATAATGTTGATGCCAACATTTTGGGCTCTACGCGGGTTTAAGATAGAGTTACACGGAATGAACGTAGACACTAGGTGCTGCGCATAAAGAGAGCTGGTAGCTGTTGATGTGATCTGCTCCTACTGACATTGAGAGGTATGGGGCCGCCCTGCTAAAGCCAGAATGAGACCTTCTTAGATATAAAATAATATGCTAGATAGGGTGCGCGAAATATAGGTGATATAGATTTCTATAGATTTGCATTATAACATGCTAGCACCTTTTGCTTACTATGGATTAGTGACTATGCTGCTGACTCTGATTTTTATAATCTGCATTTTGGTATTATACAAGATACTGCGTTTGAGAACTTTGCATTGAATAATAAATATTTCAAACTTGCACTTGTGTTCTTTGACTCTCAGTTTTGGTTTGAAATGATTATATAACGAAAGAGTGTTCATGTGTTCCACGATTCCTGAGGTATTCTAAAGATCATGTTCGGGTTTGTCTAAGACATGGATCATTCCATAATGATCCATGAGACACTGTAGCTAGCTAGGTAAGGGGATTTCTGACACTGAGATGAGTTTTTGGATCATCCTAACTCACTGAGGTTCTAGATCTCTATGCACAGTTCTGTGGGAGAACGGAAACCCTGCTACATGGCGCCCAACGGTTTGGTTGGCCTTATTTCATGACACTCGAGTAGTATATCATTCAAACCTTAACACCTTCATTCCCGTTTCCGGTAAACGGTGGTGTCGGATAAACCTACCTATTTTTGTAATAGGTCTTTTCAAGCTTGAATTCTTCTGAAAACGGTTTCTTTGAATTACTACCCAGTTGTGCTACAAACTGTTCTTTGTCTCTTTTCACTTCCTGTGCTAACATGGCCGTGGACATAGCGCAGCATAGCCGCGTCGCGGTTCGCGACCACTTGCGGGGTTATAATGTACCTGCGGAAGGCTTGGCTGTGGTTCTAGTGGTGAGTGCGGAACATGCGTACCCGTACGAATTGTTTTATTCCTGGGTAACATTTCCGGCTGTGGACGCTAATTCGGGTGTCTTCCATTCATACACTGCCACGGATGTACCGGCGGCTTATGCTCCGTACAGGGCACTGGAAGTACCTATCGACGCTTGGCAGCACGGAGTTTGGTTTGGTGGCGCTCTACCCCATTCTTTAACGGCTCCGAGGTTAGGTCCTTTGTCCATTCCGGGCACAAATTGGCCCGCTTTGGGTGGATTTACTCCTCATCCTAATCGCGCCACTTGTAACGTGGGTGACCTGCGGCGTCTTCATGAAGTCGCGGTTGGAGTGATTAGAGCGCTTGTTCATTACATTGGTCGTAATATTCATGGCGCAGCCCCCGCAGGTGCGCAGCTTCGGGCAGAACAGGCTGGTTTGAAAATCAGTCCTGTCTTGGTGAATTCCGTTATGGGCAGAAAGCCAGAGAATAAGGATGATTTTCCTTACTGGCTTGCCGAGAAATTCGACCAGCTGGAGGCTGTGTTTCCTAATACGACTCCGGGTGAAAAACACCGGATTCTTACGCTTAGTTTACCGAAGGATTTAGCCCCTGAACTTGCTGACTGTGAAACATGGGGTAAGACTTTTGCAGCGGTTTACTCGAGGTGCTATGGCACCCCGTCTGTGTCAAACCTTTCTGAGGTCCTTAAACGTGTTCAGGATGATCACGGACCGGAGTCGGCGGTTGAATTGGGTATGCGCCTGAGCGGCTCGTTTGAGACGGTTTGCGGTCTTATCCTTGCAAATGTCAAGGGGGATGCAGTGAACTTTCAGGTGGCCAATGCTCTGGCGTTAATTCCCGAGGCCGAGAAACCCCGTCAGCTGGCAAGAATTATTGTGGCGGCTTATAAAATGGTTGGCCGCACTTCTAAGGGTTTAAAAGCTTTTTCTGAAAGAGAGAGGAAGCAGCCCCAGGGACAGTCTTCGGAAACGGGTGGACAACCCAAGTCCAAAAAACAAAATTGGCCTAAAAAGCAGAAGCAGGGTAAGCAACAACAACAGCAGACACAGGTTTCTAGTCCTACGCCTTCGCAGCCTGCACAGTCAGATCGAGTTTATGATTTGCGCGATCGCGCGACGATTAAAACGCCTGAGCGATATCAGGCTTCTGACCAACGCTCTCCTCGTTCCTTTCAGGACTCATCGGCTCCGTCAACCGGTGGTGGAGGGGGCGGCAGGGGCAGGGGTGGCCAGCAAGGACGTGGCCAGCCCCGCACGCGAAGTGAAGGGGATCAGCGGGACGACTCTACGCCTAAGAGACCGCAGTTTGCCAAGAAGAAAGTCGCTGCCTTAACGGCGCATCGATATGCCCCAGATAGTAAGAACGCGGCTTCGGAATCTGACGTGGGCTCTGACCTTGCTGGACAGCGCGGCGGAGATTACCATAGTGAGAGAGGCCCTCCGTCCACTGTTGAAGGTGACAGCGACTGAGACTTTTATTGTGATTGAAACAGCTGATACACATGTTGCTCCCCCTGAAAGACTTTTTGAAATTGTCCTGTTAATTGAAGGTGACATGCAGCGAACTGTAAAAGGGGTATTTTGGGAGAATCTTTCTGATACGTATGACATTTTGCTTTCGGAGGCTGACTGGCCCCCACCTTTTGTTCTCGCAGCTCCGCGAGGGGAGGAGGTAATCCTCCCCAGTTTCGCGCACACTGTATCGAGAGTGGAAGCGCTGCATTTTGCAGAAGAGTGGGCTCTGGCGCTTGCGCCGGCTGTGTACCGAAATCAGTGTGGCTGGGATAAATTGTCCCCTAGCCATGAGATTCCTTTACGGTCACAGCCGCAGCCACAACCCCAGTATCCCATACGGCGTGAAGCTAAAGCTTCGGTCGCGGCTATCCTTGAACAATTGGAATATCAAGGTGTAATTGAAACGTGTGTGTCACCAATGAATGACCCCCTTTTTACTGTTAACAAGCCGGACGGCTCATCTTGTCTGGTTTTGGATTACCGGCATTTGAACTCGCATTGCCGTAACTGTGCAGTACAGAATACTCACGGCTCTGCCCTAGTGAATAGTCTTGAGCGTAAACGGTTCAAAACCACGCTTGACATTTCCAATGGTTTTTATGCACATAGATTAGATGGTCTAAGTTCCCAATGGACCAGTTTTACGTGCGGCGGCGTACAAAAAATGTTTAAACGACTCCCAATGGGATATAAAACTAGTCCTGGAGTGTTTTCCGCCCGCATAGTCTCTCTTTTGGAGAGTTTCGATCCAGTTGCATGTTCGTATGTGGATGACATTTATCTCACAGACGACGAACTTTGGGTGCATCTGTGTCGAGTAAACAGCATAATTTGTAACTTTGCAGACATGGGTTACAAGTTTAACTTTGCAAAATCACACATTGCGGAGTACACAGTGTTGTTTCTAGGTTATGAACTTAACCATGAAGGAAAGGGATTGGCTCCTCACTCCCTGGAGAAGTGCGCGCAGTTGCGCTCTCCGACAACGCTGAAAAAATTACAGTCTTTACTGGGTTTTTTAAATTTCGGGAGGACATACATTCCGGAATATGCCCAGCGTATCAAGCCTTTATATGCCTTGGTACAACCATCTTTTTCCAAATCATGCTGGCTGCCTGAGCATTCAGCCATTCTGCAGTCTTTGCAGGCTGATTTGCTCACTTCTGACTACTTACAGACCCGTGATAACCAGACCAACCTGGTGATAAGAATTATCCCTGGGACGGTGGGTTTCACGTACCTGACTTTTAATGAGGGGGATACTGTACCTATTGCTTACAAGTCACACTTGTACACTTCGGCTGAACTGCGTTTTTCCACTGTGGAGAAAGTTTTAACGGCTGTGCAGATGGCAATTCTTAAAGAACGTGCCCTGTCGCAGGGAAAGCGCATGTTGGTTGTTACCCCGTGTCCTGCCTTGGAGGCGGTCACGAAAGCCAGTGTACCGAATTCTAAAGCTTTGCACCCTCGGTGGATTCAGTGGGCTACATCCTTGACATCTCAGGATGTCACGTTTATTTTTGACGCCGCTTTACGGTCGCAGGAGTATTTACAGTATGAATTTGTTCATCCTGCTCCTTTAGCAATGCGGCCGTTGGAGGATTTCCATTGTATCATTTACACGGATGGTTCGGCGCAGGTTGCGCATGGCTCTAAACATGCCTACGTTTCCGCTTGCGCCATTGTGGTCGGTGCCATGGTGAACGATGAGTTCAAGTCCAGTGTCGTGCACACACAGACGCTTGGGGACTGCACCGCACAATTAGCTGAGCTCCGTGCTCTGATGCTTGCATTGGAGTACGCTGATCCTTGTGTGACGACTTTAATCGTAAGTGATTCTTACTACTGTGTCCAGTCTTACAATGAGAACTTGTTCTTTTGGATTCAGAATCATTTTCGTGATTCCAAGGGTAGCACAATAAAACATAAAATGATCTGGGTCCGAGTGGCGGAACTTAAAGAGAAACTGCCGCTCGTGTTTGTGATTCATACTCTCGGCCACCAGCGCGTGGGGGTCCACGCTGTTGGCAACTCGCTTGCTGATGAAGCAGCGAAGTCAGCGGTATCAAAATACTTAGTTGCAGCAGTCACGAGGTCCAAAAGCAAAATAGATGATGACATCTTGGCGGCTGTTGCTGCCACGGAGAAGGGAGGTAAATATCCTGCGGGGTTCCCTTCGAAGTACACATACCACTTAAGTCCCGATAAGGTTCCTTATGTGAAAATTCCGGAAGTTGGAGAGCGTCTAGTTCCCAACTCGGATCGCAGAGCTTCTCTGATTACAGCGGCTCATGAAGGTGTGGCGTCTGCGCATGCGGGCGTCTCAGCCACTGTATCTCAGCTACAACAGAGGTTCTGGTGGCGGGGACTGTACAAACAGACGCGCGATTATGTCCTTATGTGTGACATTTGTCAGCAGATCAAGCCTTCTACTGCTGCGCGTCCGCCTCAGACACAGTTGTACATCTCTAATAAACCACTTGGTTGTGTTTATTTGGATCACTGCGGTCCTTTTTCTTCTGATACTGCGTATAAATACATCTTAGTAGCAGTTGACTCATGCACACGCTTTGTGTGGTTATGGCCGCATCGCAGCGCTGATTCACGGACTGTCATTAAGGATTTGCGTGTCTTTGTGGGAATCTTTGCTTGTGGTGCTTTCCATTCGGACCAGGGTCCGGCTTTCGCCTCTAAGGCGTATAAGGATGCTATGGTTTCGTTGGGAGTACAGGTGAAGTTTTCAAGTCCCTACAGGCCTGAGGGCAATTCTGTGGTAGAAAGAATGAACCGCGACTTAAAGCAATCTTTGACAGCCCGAGTTATAGGCACTGGTAGAAACTGGCTGACCCACCTCTATGGCGTGCAGCGTGCGCTTAATAATCTCCCTAGAAGGTCTCTGGGTGGGCGGACCCCATACGAAATGCTCTTTGGTATCAAGATGTACGTCCCTGACCTTGATGGTGCAGACTGCCAGGCCCAGGCTGCGGCCTTTGACGTAGATGAACATTGCAATGTTTTACAGGATCTACAAAAGACCAGAGACAGTCTTGCAAAGGAACACTTGCCCTCCACGTCGGATGATGCGTTGCAGATCCCGGTAGTTGGCTGGCTACCCCAAGTTGGAGAACTGGTTCGAGAGAAGATCGATAACAAGAAAGAATTTGGTCCCTCATATCGTGCACCAGTTCGGGTTCTTGGAGTGAAGGGCACAAGAACAGTCATTTTACCACCACTTCCAGGTCGTAAAGAAAACAGATTTATTTCTATTGACAATGTCAAGACACACAGGGTGGCCGATTCTTCATAGCATGACACCGGCTGTATCCTGTCCTTCCATGGTGAGGCACTCTGTGCTGGCTATTACATCTGGTGCAGATCAGGAGGTGTCCCTCGAGATGCCTGCTATGTCCAGTCCTTTATTAAATACTATTCCTGTTACTAACATTGATGAGGTGACCTATGCAGATCCTGCAGATTTATCTATGTCCGATTTACAAGCTCGTTTGGCTAACCAGTCCAGATTCTCTTTTGACTCTGATTCGGAACTTTCAAAGAAACCATCGACTATTGCAAAATATGCCACGCTGTTTAAAAAACATTTTCTAATTCCACCTTGGACATACATTTGGCTGATACTATTTTCGTTTTATCTTTTTATGTCAATTGGTTTTGTGTTTTATTTTTTCCGCCTGATCGATGGCCATTATGTGAAAGAAAGAACAGGAATTCGGTACCTTAATGGAACATTGGCCCCTCTTTCCTCCTCACATTCAGCACACAGACTAAAGAGAGACTTACATTCAGTAGAGATTACTGCTTGGCCTGTCCTTGATGGGATTGTGTGGGATGCGGTTAGGTTTCAGATACATGGCCCCACAGAAGTTATTAATGTTCCTAATGTGCTTAGAGTAAACATGGGAGATGTGATTAAGCAAAATATTCGTTCTGATGATTGGGATCTTCAGGCCGTAGAAGCATTGTTCTCGGATTTGAAATATTATGCGGCCTTTGATGCTGAGGATTTGTACTTGGATTCTGTTAATTATGGTGATTTGTTTTGCTATCAACATTATGGGAATCATTTCTTACACAAAACGAGTTCGGTGAGGGTTCCGGTAAACTACACACAGTGGGAACATTGTCCTGCGCCTTTGCAAGGGAGCTCGAGTACTTTCCTGGGAAAATACTTATATTTTACAGATTTTAATCAATCAAATCCTGAGTCGTTTTATTTTAAAGTGAAACAGAAATTCATGTCCAAAGTCAGACTTACCGATACAAAATTGCTGTATTCAAAGTCCTTTCTAGACAGGTTGGCTGTAGATGGCTATGAGTTATGGAAGGAGACTATTGACCTTAAATCGGTTTGGGGTACCAAAGATTGGCAGGTACAAGGCATTGAGGCTTTGCATCGTGCATGTCTCATCCCGAATCACATGTTGTTTTTAAATTCTACTATTTCCCAGACAACATGTTTTGGATTGGCTACATCTAAAAAATTAAATGCACCAACCATCCCTGATTTGGAAGAATATTCAGGCTGGAATAATTTCACTACATTGTCCATAAGTGAGATGCGAGACCAATTACACAATTCCTCCTTTAATATTTCCAGTTTTGATCCAGATGGGTGGCTTTTGTGGCAAAGAAGCTCTGATTCTTGCCAACGTCGTTTTTTGGGTTTGTCTGAAGGTTTTAAACACATCAGGCCGGATCCCCGTTTTGAAACAGATCACAGAGTTACTACTTATTCAGTAGGCAAATTGTGTCAGACCTGGTTGCAACATTCCACTTTGGCTGCAGTGAAACTGCATCTGTCACGTTTGAATGAGAATATAGACCTGAATGATTTTATAAAAGGCCCGGCTAGGGGTAGATCTAAACGCTTTATTTATGCTGTTTACAATGAAATTTGGAAATTTTCACAAGTAGAGGCAGCTAAACGCCTAAGGGCTATTGATCAAGCAAATTTGGAAAAAGTGCTTGCAGTGGTCGATAACAGTATTAACATGCTTTCTTCCAGAATTTACACATTGGATAATATTGTTTCTTCTGTTGTTGATATTGTACATGATGAAGTGTCCACGTTATACCATGGTCAGAATCAATTGCGTTCTGTAATGCAGTTTGCCTGGACCCTACAGACACTTAAGTCAGGTCGAGTTCCCTGGACCTCATTGAACGTTTCATCCCTTTTTGCCCCTTTTAATCTGACTGAAAAACAGCGCATGCTTTCAATGCGTGATGCTTCATTTTCTATGTTACATATTGAGAAGCTAGAATCCTTACCTTTCTCTGTTGCTGAAACCACTACTGCCACGTGGCTTATTCATGGATTAATTACATTACCATTTCCCTTATATAAATTTACTAACTGTATGCGGTATATTGCTATAGGACGATATGAACCACTAGGCAATGCATTCCTACATGAGGCATGGTCCTTACCATACACGTATAGATGTCTGAAGGATGGAAAAGAAGTGAATCTTAATGGTGAGGAATGCACACAGTCACCTGACCATTCATTAATATGCAGACACATTCAGTTACACGGTTCTTGTAATCAGGACCGCCCAAATTTAGCATGTGTTTTAAAAGGCACGCCAGTTCCAGCAGTAGTTCCCACTTTTACATTATTGACTAATGGTAGTTATTTGCTTTTAAACAACGAAGTATGTTGTGGGTTATTAATTGGTGTGGCTTATGTGGTAACTGTATCAGAGCGTGTGGTGTGTTGCAAGAATGTTCTATACCCACCCACGCATGGGTCTTCAGATGTCTCCATCTGGCCACGGATTCCAACCTTGGAAGCAAAATTCAATGGTTTAAGCAGAATAAGGGCCCTTTTGTCTCAAAAACAAGTGACCCTGAGTTCGGCCCGGAAGACTTATGTCCTTCACATAGCTAACACCCGCACAGAGGTGCAGGCGCTTTTAAATACTGATTTGCCATTTCATTTCTGTGAGCTGGTGCACCAGATTTTTAATGCTTCTTCCACGACTGGCCTTGCACATTTTTTTAAATTAGTAGGCAGTGGCCTCGTGACTACGTTTGAAAAAGTTTTTCGTATCATTCCCACGTTTTTCCACACTATTTTTTCGAGTTTGTTTGGAGGACTACCTGTGTTGCTGGCTGTAGCCGCTGGCATTCTGTTGGTGTTTTTCTTCATAAAACATGGATGCCCATCCTGCGCAAGAAGCCGTTCAACGCCTCCTGACACTGTGCCGTAATCGGATGCTCAATTACTATGGAACATTGCCGCTTGCAGCATTAAGCACGGCCTATAGATTGTCATTTCGGTTCACCGACTTCACGTGTGTCCAACCTGTGTTTCACTGCCCGATCAGCTAATGCGTCCCGTGGTGGCTCACGAGCTGATCTGTTCTGGCGAAAGAGTTATGGCCTTGGCAGCGATAAATGGAGTTCTGGGCCAATGGGAGATCTCTGCAGCGGCGGATGCCTTTCTGACACACAGCGATCTGGTGAACCCACCGAGTTGTCCTCTGACGTTACAGGAGGATCCGATGCTGGAGGAGCACGTATGTTCTTTCCCATTACTGAATTGGATTGCTGAACTATTTTCGGATGATGGCAGTGATTTCATACTGGAGGCTGTTGCAACTTTCTTTGCATATACTTTCCAATCATGACAGGCCTGGGAGGAGTGCTTTGTTGTGAAATATGACTTTCCCCTCGCTGGATTGGAGGGATGGACTGTGTTCAGCTGATGGAGAGTTCAATCACGTGATGTCGCTGAGGATAACGTCAATGTGGCACATGACTTTGGATATCGGATAAGTGCCTTGTTTTTTCTCTTACAGACATTTGAATTGATGCGGCCTGGTCCTACATTTCATATTTTTGAGACCTGGCGGATAACTTTTGGTTCGAAAGTTTTGTTTTTATTTTTAGACTAGAGGCCACTGTAGGCATTCATACATATTCATTCATACACATTTTTAGCTTATTTTAGCTCAAGATTATTGAACTTTGCTTTCAATTTTTGTATCTGATTTAGTATTGCCTTTTCCCTTATGTTTGACGGTGCTCGGACCAATGGGGGGGTGTCATATGGATACTTCGTTACATATATTGCGTTAAGTTAGCATGAGTGCATTACATGTTTAAACAGCCTTTTTTCCTTCGGCTTCAGTTTTGCACACGACACATACTTGTTGTTGTCGCCTTCACCCTAGAAGCGGTGAGGTGGTTTATTTGAGAATAATATGTTATTTCTATGCTATCAGCTTTGCCTGGTACACTTGGTACAACTGTCTGCACACTGAGAGCTGCACACTCTAAGATTAACCTAACACAAGGTTGCTGAGAGGCCTGATCCTCGCACCACATTAGACATAACACAAATAATGTTGATGCCAACATTTTGGGCTCTACGCGGGTTTAAGATAGAGTTACACGGAATGAACGTAGACACTTGGTGCTGCGCATGAAGAGAGCTGGTAGCTGTTGATGTGATCTGCTCCTACTGACATTGAGAGGTATGGGGCCGCCCTGCTAAAGCCCGAATGAGACCTTCTTAGATATAAAATAATATGCTAGATAGGGTGCGCGAAATATAGGTGATATAGATTTCTATAGATTTGCATTATAACATGCTAGCACCTTTTGATTACTATGGATTAGTGACTATGCTGCTGACTCTGATTTTTATAATCTGCATTTTGGTATTATACAAGATACTGCGTTTGAGAACTTTGCATTGAATAATAAATATTTCAAACTTGCACTTGTGTTCTTTGACTCTCAGTTTTGGTTTGAAATGATTATATAACGAAAGAGTGTTCATGTGTTCCACGATTCCTGAGGTATTCTAAAGATCATGTTCTGGTTTGTCTAAGACATGGATCATTCCATAATGATCCATGAGACACTGTAGCTAGCTAGGTAAGGGGATTTCTGACACTGAGATGAGTTTTTGGATCATCCTAACTCACTGAGGTTCTAGATCTCTATGCACAGTTCTGTGGGAGAACGGAAACCCTGCTACACAAGCAAGCAACAAGGAACAGACTCATTTTACATGTTTCTCCATTTGGCAGACAGGCACTAAATATGTGGAACTGATTGACTACATGTGTTTCTGCATTTAGTGGACAGGTGCTAAATATGGAACATGTACATACTTTCTTCAGTGCTATTTCAAATTCTTCTCTTAGTCAGTGACCTTAGAACATAATTTTATTATGGAATGAATAAAGAAGCATAGGCATTGCATAATATACGTAGAGAAGCGATTATTGTGATCAAAAATTGAACAGTCAGTGCTAATTGTTTCATAAAGACTTAAATAATTTTGTGTCAATCTTTATGTTTCTTTCGTGTTATGTCAAATAAGCTGATTGATGTAGTACCGGCTCGATGGTGGAGATTTGTTAGGAAGTGATTAATGGATCAGACTTAAGGTAGGTTTAAGAGTTCATGTCTGTAGAGTTTATTAATATTAACAGAGGCCCAGTCAGCCCTAAAATTGTATGGCACACTCAAGGCTTGTTCATGACTAAATCCTAGGTTTCACTATTCGTAAGGATAGAGCGGATCGATCTACTGAGGTGCAGCTGTGGATAACCTTTTTCAGCTCGATTGGGAGTATGCCCTCAAAGGTCACAAAGTGGCTCAGCTGGCACTACCGTTTGCTGTGTTGTGAATGCAACTGACTAAAAGGATTTGAGGCCAGGGGAGGTTGAAATATCAGTCACAATGCCTTGCATGCTTCGAAAATAGTGAGGAGATGGGTCATTTATTGACGTTTAAAATCAAGGACAATTGTAGTAAGAATCTTATAGGAGGCATTAAGGATGCAACAGGGAAGATAGTATCTGACCTTGCTGCAATTCTGGCCACATTTAACCATTTTTATGGGGCATTATATACCGATGACTGAATGACCTCTCAGGGAATGGTTGACAACTACCTGCAGGCTGGCTCCCTTAATAAACTTACAGTTGAACAGAAAATCGATTCGAACGTACTGGTTAATCAGGAAGAATTTTAAAGAGCCATTTCATAATTACCCTAAAGAAAGGCTGCTGGCCCACACTCTATTCCCTTGGAATTTTATAAGAAATTCTAGAAAATCAGAACCCCAATTTACTATTATTATTTTTTGGAACTTGTTAATTCTACTCCCTTATCAAATTTGGTGCCTTTCTCCTGGGGTAAATTTTTATTGCGGGGTTTGTAAAGAAGGGTAACGGCCCGCTCAATTGGGAGTCATACTGACCAATCTCCATAATAACTGTCAGATTGTAAAATGTATACATTTAATCTATCAAATCGCCTGCCACCTGTAATAACATGCTTAGTTGATCCCATGCATTATGGTTTTATTCCCTTTCGTAACACTACTTCACATACTAATCTGGCAATTTCCACTCTTAAAGTGGTATGCATGTAGCAGCGGCCCGCCGGGATGATCCTGTAGAATGTCGAAAAGGCATTTGACAGGGTCTTGTATCGCTATCTGTGGATAGTTACGATACCAGATTTGTTTCATTGGTCAAATATCTTGGTGTTCATATTTCCATGAACATGGAAATTATTGTCTCTCAGAATTATGATGCCTTATATAAAGAGACTCTCCATTTTTCAAAAATGGGATCTGTATCATTTGGGCTCAAAAAGCAGATGCAATCTTTATTTACTCAGGTCTTACTCGTTATATTTGAGTAAGGGCTATATGAAAAAAGTTTAAAAATAGTTGGTAGAATTTTTTCTGGGAATACAACAAACCTTGGTGTCCTATCCAACATCTTCAACTACCAGGCAATGATGATGGGGATGGCGTTTTCCCACCTGAGGTATTATTAAATACAATTTTAATTTAAAACTTTCTGCTGTGATTTGGCCCGAAGCAGGATTATTGTCAGAATATCAGGCCTTTCAGCAGATAACCCTACAGCCTAAAGGTCCGTTAGATACTTTTTATTTCAAGCATTCATGCTTAAAAACCCTTCAGGTACACCACATGGTTTGGCAAGCTATTTGCAATATAACGAGGTTCCATCAAAATGCAGCCCTTGGATACAATCCAAACTTTCCGCTATCTATTCATGAGGGGTATATATTGGTTGCTACCACGACCTGCAATGCTTAAACTTGGGACATTTTTTTTGTAATTACTAAATTATTATGCTTTCAGGAGTGAGGAATTTGGGATCCCTAAAACTGGACTTTTCCGATATCTGCAATTAAGGGACTTCCTTTCATATCTTCCCCTAATTATATTTGTCTGGCTAATCATTTTATGCAAAATTTTTATCAAAGTTCTGTGTCATTGATATATAGGTATTTTATATTGTATTTTGGTTAATTACAATCAACTCCCTCCAAATGTCTTCAGCAGGTCTCTCTGAAACAGAGGCTCACATCTCGGTTGCCCTGCTTGCCGCCGCACTGCCGCTCACACCCTTTGACTGTACTTTCTTAATAAATCACTGTTGTAACTGTATTGGCTTAACTATCATTATTTCCATTTCCTGCCATTAAAGCTTAGACCATTTCTTATTGTTTTTGTCTCTTGTTTATTTGTAGACCCATTTTATTACTGTGGTGACCTGTGCTGTTTTATTCTAATCTTTGTTCAGTGTGCCAGCCCGCATTGTAGCCCATTTTCTTGCACTTTTTGTTGCTCCCGCCTCTCACCAGTCAGTGTCCCTCCCTCATCCCAGGACCTACTTAACGGAGGCCGCAGCGCAGCCGCACACGCACCACCAGCGCGTCAAAGGCAAGCCAGTCTGCTCCTGGAGCGCACGCAGTACAAGGAACTATGCCCCCCTTGCCACCCACAGATATTCCGCTGCCGAGCTCCGATTCTGGATGTTCAAACACTGCAACAAACAATGTTGCCTCACGTCGCTTCTATCAACGGAATGACCAGCACTGTCACTTCTCCTGCTCATAATAAAACCACCCCAACACCCACCTCACTGTCCACGAACCACTCAACTGTTTCCTGCTCAACGAATAATCACTCTGCAAACACGCCACGGAAATCTGGGACACCACCAGCTCCCTCGCCCTGACGTCATCTTTATCACCAAGACCTGGCTCAACCCCGCTTCCACTCCAGACTTCACCACTTCCACCTCCGACGGCAAGAAGATGATTCACTGGAACGCACCAACAAACAGAGGCGGCATCGCCATCATCCACAAAGAAACCATCCGCTGCACTACCACGGAAGAAGACACCACACAGATTATGGGACACTTCAACTTTCAACTCCATACCAACGGCAAAAGAACCATCATAGGCACCCTCGCCTACAGATCCCACAGGACCTTGCCCAGCTTTCTGCAATCCCATCTCTAACTTCATCGTCCCTCTCACCACAAATCTAAACATTATATCTTCCTCTGTGACCTAAATTTCCGTCAACCTCCTGGAAAGCATGCACAACACCGGCCTCACCTAACTGATCACCAAACCCACACACCGAACAGGACAGATGCTCCACCCCATCTTTGCTGCTAGAGACCGAATCAAGTACACTCATGTCACTGAATTCAGCTGGACCGACCACACCACCACCCACTTCACCATAACAGGATTTGCGGTCACCACCCCGAGCCTCCCAGCTCCTCCTGAGCAAATTAACAGAGAACCAGTGCACTGACACCCTCAACACCACCCAGCCTCAACCTGCCACAAACTTTGAAAAGGCCTTCAAGAATCTCTCCACTTGAATTACCAACTGAGCCAACAGTCTCGCCCCATCAAACTCTCCAAATTCCGGCGATCCACCACAACAGCCAGCTGATATACTCCAGAACACAGAACATTGAAATGCAACTGGAAGCTTCCAGAAAGGAGATGGCTTACCAGCAAGGAACCCACAGAGAACCACCCACAAGACAGCCCTTAATTACCAACAAGTCCTGAAAGAGACAAAAAGATGCGCCCTGTCTCACTACATGAAAACCAGCTCCAATCACAACAAAGAACTCTTCAACATCGTCCGAGAGTTCTCCAGCCCGTCTGTCACAGAGAACATAATCACCCCATCCCAAGAACTCTGCGATACCCTGGCAGTCTTCGTCCATAACAAGATATATACTACCTACAAAGACTTTAAACCACAACCCACCAACCTCCACATCCTCGCACCCACTGCTGCCAACTCAGACCACCAGCTGATCACATGGGAGCAGTTCTGCGCTCAAAACACCAATGCCATCATGAACTCAGTCTACTCCGGAGCACCCATGGACCAGCTGTTCCCACCATTTCTTCAACCCTGAAAGCAAGAATATCAGCAACAAACTCACCTCCATCCCCGAAGAATGGGAACATGCAGACGTCAAACCACTCAACAAGAAACCCTTCAACTACCCAAGGGAGCTTAAAAACGACAGCCCCATCTCTCTGCTCCCCTTTCCTGACAAAGTCCTTGAGAAAGCCATCAACTGACAACTCGCAGAACACCTGAAGAACAACAATCTACTAAACACCTCTCAATCCGGCTTCCATGTCAAGAACAGCACAGAAACCGCCCTAGATTCTGTCACCGACATCAGAACCATCCTCGGCCGTATGGAAAGAGCGGCTCGGATCTTCCTCTACCTCTCAGCAGCATTCAACACCATATCTCACCATAACCTAATTAAGAGACTTCATCAAATCGAGATCCAGGGAGATGCCCTCAAATGAGTCCCCTCTTTCTTCACAGGAAGAACTCCGGCAATCTGCCAGTGGCGGCTCCTCCACAATGGCAGAGGAGCATCACTACCCTGCCTTGTGCACAGCTAGCAACGTTAAAATAAAACGATTCTCTAGCACGGTTTTATTTTTCCTTTGCCAGTTTGTGCATGGACGTGCCAGGCATGAGAGGGAAAGGAGGAGTGCTTGTGCACCCCATAGTCCCTAAGTGCTCATGTGGGTTTGGCCGGTCATCTCAGGCCAACCAAAACACACAAGCGCACTTCGGTTTCTCCAGCCCCACTGGATTCAGCAGCCGTGCTGGAGATACACCCACAGACTCCTTTGTCTGAGCAAGGCGTCTGTTCCGCCCGCTCAGACCAATCACCACGCCGCTGGAGCACAGGGATTGGCTGGGAGTCTGTCCCGGGGGGCTTCTGCGACCCAGGGAAAAGGGCAGCAGGAGCAATGTAACACAGGAGTGTCAGGTATGTTTTTAAAATTATTATTAAACCCTCCCTCCCCCACGCTTCCCAACCCAGCCTCACCACCCTTTGTTACTGGTGGCCGCTACTGCAATCTGCCTACCACCATTCAACACAGAACCCAATCTGTGGCACCCCTCAAGGCTCATCCCTCAGACCCACCCTGTTCAACATCTATTTGATGACGCTGACCCACTTCGGCAGAGCTCACTGCCTCATCATATCCTAAACAGATGACACCCAGCTCATTCTCTCTCCTTCAGAAGACCAACTTCCACAAGTGCATTAAGAGTGTCGCCGACTGGAAGAACAAATGCTTAAAGCACAGCACAGACAAAACAGAAGTGCTTATTTTCGGGAAATACAACTGCCCTTGGAGCGACTCCTGGATGTCTCTCTGAACTCGGACCCTCATCCACATCGACTGACCACTTCCGCAACCTTGGCACCATCCTGGACAGCAAACGTGCCATGAAAAGACAGATGAATGCATTCTCTTCTGTACAACTAACTCACTCTCCGCATGCTCTGGAAAATACTTCAGATGGCTCTTGGTCAACACGAGGAAAACTGTCACACAAACCCTAGTCGCCTGCGAGGGGACTACGGCAACACACTTTACGTAGGGTTCAACACCCAACTCCTGATGAGACTGCAGACAATACAGAACTCTGACAACAGACTCATCCTCGACCTCCCAAAACAGACCCACATCACCCCCCCACCTCAAGAAGCTCTATTGGCTCCCCGTCCAGAAGAGATGTCGTTTTAAGATCACACACTCCTAAAAAGCCCTCCACAACCAAGGACCAGCATACATCAACCACTGCCTGCACTTCCACCGACCCTCCAGACACCTGCGATCCTCCTACCCGCCCATACTTCTCGCATCTGCCAAAGCTACAGTGGAGGACACTCTTTCTCCTACCTCACCACCAAGTCTGGAACAATCCTCCCCTTTGAACTTGTCCCTCCTTCCTAGAATTCAGACAGAGACCCAAGACCTTGCTCCTCGACTAACAGCACCATCAGCAACTAGATCCCAGTGCCTGGATACCCTTGCAGGTGATAAGCCGTGCTATACAAATCCAGATTGATTGATTGAATCATACAATTAGAAAACTGAGTGTAGTGTCACGCAGGTGATCTGCTAAATTGAATTCTGGGGTCTCGCTTGCTGAAATTACATATATAAACTTACTTGAACATAGTACTTAGAATGTATCTGGCCTTAAGACAAATTTTTTTTAAACTCTTTTTGATCTGTATTATACGCCATATAAATTGTAAAAGTTGGGTCTTTGGGTGACATCAAACTGTTTTCGGTGTAGCAAATCTTCTGCAGATACCATACATATATTTGCTTCTTGTAACATCATGGCACCATACTGGGGCAGTCTTTGTCTTAATAAATCAATTATTGAAGACATGTACCCGACCGGAGCCTCAATATATGCTGCTGGGCTATGGGCTCAATATCCCTGCCAGTGTCACTAGGTCTTCCTTTTTGCTATAAACTTCTGCCAGGTTGCTTATAGCCAGCGCATGCTTTCAGAAAGAAGTCCCAGCTCCTTTGGCATGGTAGCACAAATGTATTTTTCTCGGCGGGCAAGAAATGGCAGTAATTCAAAAGGACCCTAAACATAAATTTGGGAAACTGTTATACAGAGATTGTCCGATCTTACGTCTGGGTACGGGCTATAGATAAAATGCATCAACCTTTCTCTTCTTTTTGCTTTTTGTCTCAGTCTGGTTTGAATTTTGCTATATGTTGATTCCCTAATGCGTGTGTAGATTGTTTGTATCCATTCACAATTAATTCATGTTACCACTTAAGTGGAAAAAAATATTTTATAAATTTGTGTGATGTCAATTTGAATGTAAGTGCTGTTTTATAAATAATATGATGTAGTGCAGTTTGATATCTTTTCAATAAAAAAAGATGCACTACACTGCTTGATTGTGACCCTTCGTCGTATTACCTTGGTTCATCACTGCTTAGTTCCAAGTAAAACAAGTGGGCTAGAGTAGTAGTAAATATGACGCACCATATGTCATGGTAAGAGTGATTACGATCAGAGTACTTCTTAGCACTAATCAACAGGCTAGATTATTGAATTTAACAATGGGGTTGGATTTACCAAGGGTTAACTTGCTTTATAGAACATTGAATAGTGGCATGGGTGTGATCAAAAGGATCAGTATTTTTTCTCTGGATGATTCATTGTAACCCTCATGGAAATGGCTACATTAATTAGTAGTGGATTTTTACCTCATGTATAATAAATGTATTTAGTTTGTCGACTCAAGTTAAGAGTATAATCACGTTGATCATATATGATAGCTTAAATATAAATGTGTTTGCATTTTAGATGCCCCTGACGAAGGGATTTCTTCCCGTAATTCATTGGGTCATGTACAATAAAATCGTGATTTGTGGAATCTATTTCTGCGCCTGAGCTTGTGTGAACTTAGTCATAAAACCTTGATATGAACAAAACGGATTGAACAAACAGTAAAGAAGGATGAAAAGTTTTGAAAAATATGTTTAAAATAGATTAAAAGTTGGAATTTAATTCATTAAATTCATTCAGTTTTGTGGCTGTGCGACTTGGTAGAATCATAGCTTGTTCCCCGTGGTTTGTTATATTGGAGCATAATGGGCGAAGTGCGGAGCAAGTATGCACGCCAACACAGTTTGAATTGGTTCAAGCATTGATAAAACGTGATTAATAGGTGTGCATCTCACCACCTCCTCAACTTAAGTTTAATGTTATGTACTTCTAGCCCTAACAGAGTCCTTAAAGATGTCGTCCACGTGTTTTATCATGCCTGGTAACATTGACAGATATTGTGTATGCCTCGGAGGAGAAGCTGAAGTATCAAAGTGAAAATCCTGCTCTTCGGTTCATTATGGAGCTGTATGTTGTGGAAAGCTGCTGCTCTCACAATGACTTCCTGGTAGGAGGTTGCGTATTCAGGAGAGGAAGTACATGCTGGGTACAGGTCAGGATCATTTGGTGTAGTGAGACCGGTGTTCTACACATCACATGGGCCAAATTCCCCTAATGGTTCCACTAACCCACCAGTGTCTGACTGCATTGATCCCCGAGGGGAAATGTCCTGTATATCCTGTTGTGGTGACAATGGATGAGGCGAGTGAGGGGAAGAAGGTGGTGGAGAGGTGGGTGGGTAGGAGGCAGCTGATAGGAAGGGCTAGAGGCCATGGCCTTTGTTTTTTTCTTGAGAGAATGGGGAACAGTTTCAGCCTCCTAAAAAGTCAATTTTCTCTACAGAGGTGGTGGAGAGGAAGGTAAAGCAAATATGTGACCAGAGGGCAATTGAATTTGGATTTTCCTCTGGCGAATGTCCAACTTTTCTAGGATGGGTTCGACAGGAGATGTGAAAGCTGATGATTACCTAGAGTCTTTCGGCTCCAAGTGTTTCAGTACCGAGGGTTTTGACTTGGAAGTGAGATGCTTCTTTGGCACCAAGGGAGATGGTCGGCTGCTGGATCGGTACTAAATGTCGAGCCAGTACTAAAGCAGGCTCTCGGTCCGAAGAGGTCGATGCCGAAGGCTTCGCCTTGGTAGTAATAATTTTCAGCGCGTGTCCAATGTTGGGGCGATCGAAGATTTTCGGACCCAACGAAGGCCCAACAGCAGTGGAGGACCGGTGACCTTTTTAGGGCATCTTGGATGAAGGAGCGGGGGATGGGATTTCATGCCTCTCCATGTCTACCTCCACGTCTGAGCCGGAGATTATCGATCAAGGAAGGATCCTCTTCCTCCAACGGAGGAAATGTTGCCTGTGGCCTTCTGAGACATTTTCAGACAACGAGCCTGTTCATCCCCAAGAGTTTTCTTGGACAGAAACGGCTTAAACGCATCACAGTTGGCTTCCTTGTGATCAGGTGAAAGGCACAGGTTGCACACAAGGTGTTGGTCGGTGTGCGGGTATTTTGTGTGGCAACAGGGGCAAACTCTAGAAGGAGTCCATTTCACCACCAGCAACAGATTATCGGATGGGCTGGTATGACGCTGAAGGTAGGCCCGAACGGGCAGTGCCTCTAAGAGCGATCGGACAAACTAGTTTGAACCAACAAGTTGTGGAAAGAACACAGTTGGTTAAAGTGCGGACAATCCACCATACCACAGAAGACCGTAAGAACCTGTGACAGGGCAGACGGTCTCGGTCCGCTAACGGAAACACCGACTCTGAGTCAGGACTGGTGGTCCCTTCCATCACGTTCACCTACCTCCATTTCCTCCCACCAGCAACCGGAACACCAAGGTGCAGAAGAATGGATGTCCAGAGATCCCGACTACTGGTGGCCGACCGCCGAAGAAATGGTACTGTGCCCCTTTAAGGGGACATACAATACAGACGAGACTCCTCCCCTACTGAGCAGCACGGTGACGTCAAAAGGAGGCCGACACCAGGAAGAGACGAATGGCGTTTCCCCGGAGACAGAGACAGAGAGTGCAGAGGTCGTGAGGAGACTGCAGACAGACGAGACCAGAAGACGACGGAAGAGAAGGTGAAGCCAGGAGGCCAACTTTTTCACGCTTCGCCCCGCCACGCTCCCACGGGGGGAGCGTGGCTCCAACAGGTACGGGGCAGAGTGGCGGGCTGGGTGGGACGCCAGGTCCCTACCGAGTAATTTGAAAATTTGTAAAGCCCATATCCCTTTCCCTTGACCCTTCACGAGCACAGCATCACGTCCTTTGCCTGCTTAAACACTGTATCACCGGTTTCCCTCACTCCCGGCCCCTGAGACATATCTGAGTTATACAGCGACCTAACTCGTCCCTATCTCTTTCCTCTTTTTCCGGCTCCTTGACCTGGACGAGCAGAGACGGGGCCCTCGAGACAAGCTGGATTCCGCCAAGACCGTGTGCGATCCAGCCGCATTTGCCAGGGAGAGAATTACCAGCAGAAAGAGAAAAACATATATAAAAATAAAGCCATCTCAGAAAAGCTTACTTAATGCCTCAGACTCTACTTCCCTTGTACGCTCTAAAGCTGAGGTTACCGGGACCCCCCCTACGCCCCCACCTAACCCGGGACAGAACCGAAGGATGGAACCAAACAAAGTCAAAAGCACAGAGTGAAGGCACACCCGTCCGAACTAGAGGAGAGAAAATAATCCAACAATGGAGTCAATGCCCATGTGTAATATCAGAGAGGAGGAGGTAATCGGCCTCATGAATCGAAAGACTCCTTAAAAGAAAAACCACTTGCACTACAAGATACCCAAATAGATGACAGGAGTATGCAGAGCATGAATATCTACAGGCACTCATGCCATCGTAGATATTGTTTTTTTCCCCTAGAAGCTTTTTAAGAATTGGTTGCGAGAGCTGCTGTTTAGGCTCGAACACAGTCTTAGTGGTTTTCGGCGTCGATATTACTTTCAGTGCCGAAATGGTGTTGGCCCCAAGTAAAGATTTTGGTGTGTGCGGTCTCCACGCTCAAGGCATTTTCAATACCGCTGGTGCCGGTTTGCGCTCCACCACTTTCTTGGTGTGTGGATTCTGGGTTTTTTCGGTGCCTGCACCGATGAAACCTTGAGCACTTTAAACTACAACAGCAGTCTATTGTTTAGCAGACAGATTGACGTGGGTCTGCTCCTGAGCCTGTTTTTGGAGACCGCCATTGCCTGAGGACAGGACGGTTCGGTGAGCAGCTTTAGTTTGTTTTGTTGGCTTTGTTGGGGTATGGAAGGCTTTCACCTGTGTACTCCTGTGCCCTTGTGTGGAAAGTTCAGGGTCAGAGTTGGAGATTTTCCCATTGCTAGCAAGCAATATCGTGATGTCGGTGGTCAGTGCTTGTGGCTCGGTGTCCTCTGCTTCGTGTTTTGGTGCAGCAACTGTCCTTGAACATGTCAGCCGCGTGGTCAGCATACTGTGCCTGTATGGTGGAATGGGCCCAACGGCATTCTCCTCACTGCTGTGGCATCTTCATGGATCGGAAAGCCAGGCATGCCTCACATGACACCTCGTCGTGCTCTGGGGACAAGCAAAGGGTACAATCCTTGTGCTGGTTCTGGCCTTTAATACTTGGCCACACACTTTTTTGAAAAAACTAATTTGGCGTAATTTCCATCCCTGGTTGATGTCAAGTGTATGGAGTTCATTGTTGTAGAAGTTAGTGTTGGAGTTATGAAGGGTGTCGAACCAGGGCGGGCGGATTGAAAAAATAAGGAACACCAGTTGATGTGGTGATTTTAGTTCTCGCTGACGGAGGAGAAACACAACAGGGCGCTGGAAAGACCTTGTGGCAGAGCTCGAACTATGTCCCGAGCTGCGAGATCGATGTCTGTATCTGATGGCGGGAAAAAAAAACAATCTAACAAAGGAGAGGATGAACATGCGCAATACAGACTATAGGAGGAGTCATTATACCTTGTGACTCATAGAACTTCTTCAAAGAAAAACAACATGTAAACGTTTAGGCCCAACACTAGATGGCAGGAGTATGCTAAGTCAACACATGCTACGAATTCACTACCTATATAGGCCACACGATAGACAAGCTTTCTTCCATCCACAGGACTCCTGGGAAATAGTGGGTAACCAATCCACAATGCGCTCTAGTGCTTAGTCTGTGATATAATGTGCTATTCAAGTTCAACTATAACACAATGTGATGCAAACAGGTCATGTTCTTGTAGGCCTTACGTTATGCAAGTGCTGCATGCTACGGTAGAAGTTTATTTAGATTGTGCTTCACACTGTCAGTCAAACTTCAATCTTATCCTCCAAACATATTTAGCTGGCTTCCTAAAATCCCACTGACTGAATGTGCTCCTTTTTTATCTGTGCACACGCACTGACTGAGCTTTGTCAAGCACCAAGCAGTGTGGGGTGATGTCTTTCTTTCTAAGTATATACAAGAAGAGGTGGGTCAGAAAGTCTCTGAGCTTTGGGTCTGTGAAATTACCTGAACCAGCTCAGTTAATGTCCGTTAAAAATCCGTATGTAGGTCAGTGCTTTATAGTTTAAAAATATACATGATCACTAAATTGTAGCCGACACAGTAAAAAGGAATGAAGACCAATTATGCTGCATACAGTTACCTGGATGGACCAACAAGAGAAACTGTTGCATAGGGGTCACAGTTTTGTCCGTTAGCAAGGGACAACCCTTGGCATTCCATTAGCCTAAATAAGAAAATGAAGAGAACAAACTATCAGAATAATGTTTGTAGGAACTGACGGCAATCATTGAAAATGTAATATGGCTACTTGAAATCAAATGAAAACGTGAAAGGTACTCATCACAGTCAAGAGAACATGTATATTTCATGGTAGTGACAGTTCTCACAAGTTGTTCTGTCAGTGAACACACACCATAATAGTACACAGTAATGTTGATGCATTATGCAGCGATGTAGCTCAAAGCTCGACACAGATGAGCTCCTCTGCTACAACCAACTGGTAAAAAACACATCTCAGTTTTGAAGCAGAGGAACTCCGCAAAGATGATAGTAGGAAGCAGAATGTGTAAATCTAGGAAGACAACTTTGGGGGGAAAAATGAAAACACTTACTCAATTGAAAACACTGTTTAGCAGCCTGTCATTGCTGTAGATGCAATACTTTGCACATTCTGCTGTTAAGAGGGTGGACTTGCATAGAGCAAGCTATTTTTGTCAAACCTTTATTTTCAGATTGAAATGGGCATGACCAGAATGACTGTCATAAAAAAAAAAACACATTGCTCCTGACAGACACACACTATCTCTAGATTTGTGTACTTTTTCCAGATCATGTAGAGAAAGAGCCTTCTATGAGGCACTAAGGAGTTCTTACATAAGGATGCTTTCTTACTAATTGACTGAAGTGCTAGACACTAGAGCCAGTTTGCTAGGTTGTGGTCTTGAATAAGGTTGCTCATTGACTGTAGAAGAGCTAGGTACTAAATCCAGTTTCCAAGAAGCATACTTTATTTTTTTGCATTACCAAACGGGCATAGGTTGATTTAATCGACAACACTTATCAAGATAGAAACACAGATAATGAGGCAGTCAAAGGAATTTAATGCAACTTTCGCACACACATCTGTGCTAACTACATTGCTTTCAGCTATGTGCTGATAATTCTGCACTGGAACACATGAAAACCTGTCTTTCTAAGGGGTGAGTCGACCCTGTGACATGTCTTAAATATACTGAAATGTTATGTCATGCGCAATGGGAATCCAAATTGACTCAGCAGACGCCACTCTGGCAAGGCACATGGCTTGGTGAAGTGGTGGCGTTACATGGGTTTAGGCAATGGAACTACATAGGCATTTCCCAACTGGGCGACGTGTGGAACCATATACAGACTTTTTAGGATTTAAATAGCGGTTTCTCCCTGAATGCCTTGAAAGTCTACAGATACTTGCAGCTACGCCACGCCCTATACGCCCACATCTCGACAGGTACCACGCATCTAGACTTCAGTCCACCTGAAGCGCAACTCATAATGGGGAATCTTGGGAAGGGAAGCATCTCGCGCATATATCGCACCCTCACAAACAGGCCCGTGTTTCTGGATTTGCTTAGAGCTCGCTGGGAGAGCTGGTTAGGTCCCCTTGACGACTAGGATTGGCGAGACGCCCTAATGGTCCCTAAAACTGTCACTACCTCTGCCAGACTTCAAGTCATCCAAATCTATTACTTCCACACTGCATACCTTACCCCAGAGTGCAAGCACAGTGCAGGGTTGCGAGCCTCGCCTGAATGCACACGCTGCTGACACCAACCTGCAGACTTCTACAACGTAGTCTGGTCTTGCCTCCGTCTCCAGAAATACTGGGACAAGATAGTAACCGAACTCACACACATTTTGGGCTGGCATGTACCCCATGACCCAAGTGCCTCCTCCTGGGCATTATGGATGGTCTGGATGGATCTCAAGCAGATACTGTTACTGGGGATCATTGTGGCCAAGCGGGATATTGCAATGACCTGGCCACAGTCCGTTCCCCGCCACAATAGCTAAATGGCGCCGAGGGGTGGACTGGTGCGCCACTCAAGATAAACCCTTGTTCGAGGCCAGGGTATGTCCGGCCAAATACAAAAGAGTGTGGGGCAAATAGACAGATCAGATGTGCTAATGGAGACCCGGGCGGAAGGACTCTTACCTTCGGTAAACTGTTTAATCCTGTCATGTAGAGTATATACTTGTTGTGCCTATAGTTGTACATTATTATTGACACCCATTAGGTCTTCTAAGTAAACCTGTGCTTGAGTTCTCAATGCTAATCTTCCCTGTTTTCTAAAATCGATTACGTTGATTATCAAAAAAAAAGATATATAAACTGAAATTTGTTGAGAGAGACAATGAAACAATGGCATTGTCCTGGCATATCCAGGAAGCCTGGTCACCTTAACCTGCATGCAGCACTAGCCCAGAGAGAAGTGTGAAGTCCCAGTACCTGAATCTTGAACGAAGCCTGGAGGAAACGCTTGATGCTAGGAAGAAGTAACACAACACCACAACATTGTTCTAGCTACGACAGAGAAGTTTCAGAGGTGTTTCTCTAGCCCAGAAGTTTACAGCAGTTACATTTCACCCACAACTTCACCGCCCTGGTTGTCATCAAGTGAACTGGTTCGGTCATCAGCTGGGAACAACAGATCCAAGCATCTGTGTTGTGTAAGGGTGACTACACTTCTGACACCATCCTACCAGTTCCTGGAGGAGTGTATCACTGCTACCATTAGAAACTCACACTCTGACCGGAGTCAGACATTCAATGCCATGCCTCAGATCTGCAGGCATCCTTGAAAGTCCAAGGCAAAACCTTACCTTCAATATTCAATCTGCCCACCCCATTGGTGTCCAGGTCCGTAGTCAGCACATGGTGACCATGACGTACCTAGAGAATCTTGGCAGTGGCTCATTAGTGTGATTGCAGTGTTTTGTACATGTCATGCATGCCATCCCAACAAATCCAATACACAGTCCCTTTATGGTACATCCATTGTGCCTCTTCTTTCAAAAGATGGACTTATGGTGCTCCACTGAAGGATACCAGATTTCAGGGTGCTATGAGGAGGATGCCAGACTTATGAACAAATGTGCTCGTCCAAGTCCCTCAAAGGCAGTCTTCAGATGTCCAAGCAATACAACCAATAGAAAGGAAGCTTTGTAATAGACTTCAAATGACTCCTGCAATGCTCCTTACCTGATGCACCGTTTGAACTTTTTTGTCAATAGCCACATCAGCAAGATGGATGAGCACAAAACTCTACAATTATCATTCTTCCATTATCATAGCAAGATCCTGGCATCCTTACAGATGCTTAGATCACCTAATCCTGAATGGATCTATGACAGAGTGTGATCTCCCTTCTGGAGCCTGGTCCGGACCTCACTGTCCTTCTGCACACTACAAAAAGGTACTTATGAGCATGCATGAGGAAGTACAGAGTCTTACTGAAAAAAGGGACATATATTTTAACTTACAAAAGTTGTGACAGTTGGACAGACTACAAAATATTATCCCAACAGCTCTAAGATGCCTGGTCCTTCTACTTCTAGGTTCATATTGAGGCTTCTTTAACCACATAATTTGGTAAGGTTTTTGGGAGAAGGCCTAAATTTTAGTATTCGTTCCTAACTGAGCTGCGTCTCAAAAAGTTAACATACTTAACTCTTGAATTCCACACATTAGGAACTAGGGTGATACATAATATTTGCCCAGTTTAGCAAGCAAACCAGTGGGCGTTATGAAACCTCAACCCAATGGTTGTAAATATAGAATTGATTACTTTTCCCCAGGTAAAACATATAAAATGAGTTGAGATCTGCTGCTCTAAACAGCTTGTTCAAACTGAAAAATGGTGGGTGACCCAATATACCCTTGCGGGCTCTGGCAGATAATGTAAATTAAAAAATACCGGCAAAGGAATTTGTTTGAACAAATAAACAATTTACAGAGGTCAGATTGAAAAGTTACTAATATCAATTTATCTGACTTAACCTCATTGGGATCTGTGCATGATTTATCTCAATCAACCTTATTGTGATACATAGAAAGAACAATCAAATGAAAAAGCAGCAACATTGGAAATCTTTTATAACAAAAGATTATTTTATATATGCAAATATTAAAAATTCAAAGGGTACAAATCATCTCATAGATTTAATTAAAAATTCAAATGCCAAAGGAATAAATAAATTGTCCTATTCAACATCTGAATAAAAAGTCCAATCAAATAAATCAATAGCAAATGACTCATTGTTTTTATAGTGAAAGCCAAATGCGTAGTTAATAACCAACGTAGAGATAGACTTAACAGTCGACGTTTCGGTCTTATGTGGTTTACTTGCAAGACCTTCAGGACAACATATATTTGTAACGGTGACCCCCTACAAAGACATCATGTTATACATTACCATCTTATCTTATTCATCCCATATTTCATCTTTGAAAAAAAGAACAAAAACACATATAACCCGTGTGCAGTCTATACCTAATTATGGATTAAAAAACCTCAATTTTTTTGACATCTGACATATATCACTTTGTCAGAGATACTTATTTGACATTACAGTTCATCATACTCATAACTCCTTTGTGTGCCTAAACAACTCATATCCTGCCTATTGTTGGTGCTGCCTCGTTTAAAGTACAACTTACTTCTGAAGGCTGATATTTACAGGAATCCCACAAGATTGGTGTAAATGAGTTTGAGGAAGTCACGATTTTCTGAAATGTAACAATCAGTGCATCAAAATTTAGACTTACATCCGAATGAGGTGAACTCCTTCGCTTTTATCAGGTGTTGCCTCTTTAGAATGAATTGCATAAGAGAAGGAATACTGCAAAAATTAAAGCTGTATGCGAAAGTTCCCTACATTTGAGACCTGAAGACGTGATACCAGAGAATTCAGGTAAACTTCCTGATAGAAACGATGGAGTTAACTTCATTTAGATGTCAGCCTAAATTTTGATGCGCTGAATTTTACATTTCAGAAAATCATGACGGCCTAAATCTCATTCAATCTAATCTTGTGGGATTTCAGTTAATACCAGCTTTCAAAAGTGAGTTATACTCTAAAGAGGCAACACCTGATAAAAGCGAAGGAGTTCACCTCATTCGGATGCAAGTCTAAATTTAAATGCACTGATTTTGACATTTCAGAAAATCGTGACGGTCAGATGTCAATGTCAGATGTCAAAAAAATTATGAGTTTTTTTAATCCATAATTAGGTATAGATTGCACACGGGTTATATGTGTCTTCATTCTTTTTTTCAAAGATGAAATATGGGATGAATAAGATAAGATCGTAATGTATAACATGTCTTTGTGGGGGGTCACCGTTACAAATATATGTTGTCCTGAAGAAGGTCTTGCAAGTAAACAACATAAGACCGAAATGTCGACTGTTAAGTCCATCTCTACGTTGGTTATTAACTATGCATTTGGCTTTCACTATAAAAACAATGAGTCATTTGTTATTGATTTATTTGATTGGACTTTTTATTCAGATGTTGAATAGGACAATTTATTTATTCCTTTGCCATTTGAATTTTTGATTAAATCTATGAGATGATTTGTACCCTTTGAATTTTTAATATTTGCATATATAAAATAATCTTTTGTTATAAAAGATTTCCTGTGTTGCTGCTTTTTCATTTGATTTCTTCTTTGTATGTCTCACAATAAGGTTGATTGAGATAAATCATGCACAGATCCATATGAGGTTGAGTCAGATAAATTGATATTAGTAACTTTTCAATCTGACCTCTGTAAATTGTTTACTTGTTCAAACAAATTCCCTTGCCGGTATTTTTTAATTTACACTAAACAGCTTGTGGCACTTACCACATGATTCGAAACTGAGCGTTAGGGCACAGGCTGCCCTGAACCGTAGAAGGAAAAGAGAGAACTGCGAGACAATCTGAGGTAAGGTAGGGCATGAGCTATGAGGTACAGAATCATTAAGAATGAGAGGCCATGTTACAGTCCATACTGATCACAAGTTTAACGGCTGCTGGGACAGAGATCTGAAGACACAATTTTAGGATGAGGAATTATTTGGAATAAGTAATTATGCAAAACATTGGCAAAGTCAAGTTATGCTTACCATTTGTAAATATTTTAGGAGAGTCTATTAAAACATTGACGTAAAGTATAAAACTATAAGGAGGTAATATCTTTCATGACATGGAACTATAAACATTCAAAGCAATTGTTGCTTCGAAGAAGTTCTTAATTGGTAATGGCAGCAAGGAACCAATCAATACCAGATTTGGCAATGATCATGAATACTGTCAATACAGGAACCGATATGCGATTGCTTCAGCAAAACATTTGCAAGCAATTAGCCACCATGAAGATAAGATGGACCCTTCACAGACTTTATAAAATGGTGAACTGGTAAAATGATTGTTAGTTTTTGAAGTATAGGTCCATTACTTGGGCTGTAAAATGATGGGGAGCAATTACCTATGGCTGAGAATAATTCAAGCATTCCAACCATCACTTTTTTGCATTTAATTTTTTTAAATTTTTTTATTTACTTTAACAATGGCACCAACTTGCACCAACAAACATGATCACTGTTGAGCATGAGAATATCAATTTGGCGTCATTGAGCACTATTTTCACAGACCTTACAAATACATATGCAAACAAATAGCAAATAATCAGAGTACAGGGGGATACTTTCTTGTATTCTTCATTGTGGTGCCGAGATGTGACGTGTAAGCCCAGATGTGATCGCATGTTCACTGTAACACTGGAACCAGATTGTAGTGGACCAATTAGGCAGAAACTGGTCTTGGGTTGCCTGTGGTCTGGTGCAGAGAGGACCTGGCTTGGCAGTTTGGGCAAGACCTAGTTACCAGAGGGTGAGATTAACTACACAATTCCAACAATCACTGTTTTGTATTCTTCAATGTAACGAGGTAGAGAAAAGAGCACATATTAGGAAATTTGAGTGTGTTTATAACTTAATCAGTTATTTTGTTTTCAAACTATTATAAAATATATTATTTTAAAAGACCGAATGGAACGGTTGTGTCATCCTTGCCATACATGCTTAAAATCCAAATGCCTAGATCTGTTGGAATGGGAATGTCCCCTGCATAATATACAGACCTGATATTAGTTCCCGACAGCATGAGAAACTGTTATCCTGACCATTTTGTTGGCCCAGGCATGGTAATCTAGCATGTGCACAGCCGCCTAGGCCTGTCCAGCAAGGTCCAAAATGTGTTCAGTGACCTGAAGCGGTACTCCAAGCATGCCCTCTTAGCCAGCATGGGACTTGTGGCCATGGTCTTCATTCATCACATGAAGTAGTGGTGACTGTGTTGAATGAATAATCAGTCTTGAACAGACTTACAATCTGCCAGTAGTGAGTGCGATCTCCTGACCCCAACGGTTGTAAAAATCTGCTTAATTACAATCCTCAGGCCCTTGCACTGACATTCAGAGTGCATGTCAAGTGTGTTTATGTGTGGTGGATGTAAAACACATGAATGGTATTAAGACTGTATTGCAAAAGTCTGAATACGGGAACCAGTGGGATCCTTTCAAATCTCTCCTGGTTTAGAATGGCACAAGATGGATGGTGGATACAGCTTTTCCAGACTGTGAAACCCAGAAACGTTTTACAAGATTGCTCTACGAAGCTCATCTTTTTTCATAAGTACACATGCTTGAAGATAATATGAGCTATCCTGAAAGGTGGGTATTTTAATTTTCTCTTTCCCTTCTATAAACTGCAGTGGTCTTCAATCTTCAGAAAAAAAGTCTTCCAGCTCCCAGGATCCCAAGATGGACAATGATATCTGCTGGAGTCAATTTACATCTGTAAAACAGAGGTAGTCCAGTAAGGGCTAACTTTTTGCCTATCTCCCCATATCCTCTGATCAAACTATATTTGAGCTCGGATTTCGTTCCATAATTCCTACAATGTGGGATAGTCAACAAAGATCCGTTATCAAATTCAAGTTTCTATTTTAGATCTCTGGCATTTAGGACTAAGGAGAACCATGAATGAATCAGCAAAGGTGTATAATATGACCTGAAGATAGTAGAATATAATACTGGACCCCATAATTAGGCACTGTATATTTTTGCAGCTCTTTCTCAGTTTAACATCTGTTAGTGTAAATCCAGTATTTGCTGACCTTTTTTCCTTCATTTCAGCAAAAAGATCTTCCTCAATAATCTGAATTTTGTAGACTATGAAGATGCGTTCCTTTTTGCGAAGATCAACCAGCCCACCCGTGTACGATACAGAGCAATAACTATGCATAATGGATAGTATATCATTTCTATATAGACAATTTTTACAAAGGTTTCGTATGGAGAGGGTAGATTAAATTTGTGCACGATTTGGGCATACGTCTTAATCTCTGAGTCACACAGGAAATCCACAGTGAGGTAATTGTGCAATAACCAGCTAATATCCAGTCTTTTCTGGGGAATTGCAGGATTGCCCCAGATAGGAGTGAGCTCATTAATCTTGAATATTTTCATTGTTTCAACAATTGTGCTATATAGTCTGATCGAATTTTGTATTACACAAAACCGAATTCTTTGAACTACTCTGGATGTCCATTTTTAAATAAGGGTTGTATGATACAACAATGCAGGCCTAAACCGCGCGGTCTAGACCGCGCATTTAATACATGATTGGTAAAGGTATTCTTGATAAAAATCACACCCCAGCCCCCCTACCCTGAGCCCTAAAAACCGGCCCCCCAGCACTGCAATCCCCTGTGTCCCAACCCTAAATATTACCCAGACCCCCTGCCCTGGGCCCTAAAAACCAGCCCCTAGCCCTGCACTGCACCTCACCCCAGGTCAAAAAACTACCCTGACCCCTGCACCCCGTCCTGAGCCCTAAAACGGCCCTCAAGCCTGGAAATTACCCAGAGCCATAAAACGCCCCCCAAGCCAAAAAACTATCCCAACCCCAACCCCAGCCCCCCCTCACCCCACCCCATGAGTCCTAAAACTGCCTCCAGCCCTGAAAACGGTCCCCGCAACCCCCACCGCAAGCCCAACTTACCAAGCTGCATCCCAGTCTTTCTTCCGATCCTTCCTGCTCCTCTCACCGCCCATCCGGTCTCTGGAACGAGGTCGCCGATTGCTGACTGCATTAACCACGTATATGCATGGTTCAGGCATATATATTGTTAAGGCTACAGGCATATGTATTGTTAAGGCTAGCTGTGTTCCGCTTACATGGTAATGGCACGCTCGGGTTACCCTGCGTAGTTAATGCTGGGTTACCCTGCATAGTTAATGCGGTTTCCCTTAATTAAGTAACACTTCATACCATTTTATCATAGCTTCAAGGAGGCAGTTATTTGCTAAGCTTTATCCATTCTGGCTCAAACCGTTGCCACATATATCCTAGTAAGGTGGCATATGATACTTTTTCATATCGGTGTATGAACAAGCCCCCAGAATGCATAGTATGGTTTAGCTTTTTACAGTTCACACGTTCTCCTTTCCATGCCAAATGGAGCTACACATTGCTCCATTTCATTTGGTGTAAAGTCTTAATTATGTTACAAGGGGTGGTTCAGAATAAAAATATTGATTGGAGTAGGATGGTCAATTTGTTATATATGTATGAATAATTTCTGATTCCAAGCATGTAACTGGGATTTGCCTTGCTTTATTAGTGAACATAATTTGGTGCATAGAGCCACTGATATCAGATAAATATTTACACGTAAATATTTCAGAGATATATTTTAAAGAATATTCTGCAGTTGTTCAGGAAGATAAATTAATTCTGTACCGAAAATATTTCAATTTTATTGTGGTTTATTTTGTATATGGATACCTGCAAAAACGCCTTAATACGCAATGCACTTTCCACATTGCTTTCCAATGGGCCAAAATATGAAACCATGTCACTAGCATATAAATATTTTTTACACCTCCTCCTTTCCCCCCTCCCCCAAAGACCGCTATGAAATCTTTGCTCTGTTCTTATAGTTATCGAAAAAAGGTTCTATAAACCACTCCAACAGGGGAAAGTGGACATCTCTATCTTGTTCCCCGGCAAACAGATGTGATGTCTCCTATCCTCCCATTCACTGCGAGCCGTACTAGTGCTACTGTATACACCAAAGTTATCAACTCGATGAACTGGGTCGGTATTTTCATTTGCTTCAAAACTGCCCACAAGAAATCCCAGTTCACCAGGTCAAACACTTTCTCTACACATAAAAAACAATTAGCCCACTTTGGTTTGTGCAAAAAGATAGGAGATTGCTTCTATAAGAAAGTAGATTTGGGCAGCCATAAAACTAACCTTAACCTACCACGCTCCCTAGAATTGAGGCCAACATATTTGCTAAAACGTTCATACAAATGTTATAATTAAGGTTTGGAAGTGTGATAGGTCGATAAGAACTGCCATCGATTGTTTTTCCCTTAAGTCTAGAAAAAAATCCAAAGTTGCTCTTCTTTAAACATTTCAAAATTCCTTCCTGTATTCCACATCTGATGGCATATCTGGTGTAGCCGAGAAACTAGTACTTCTGCAAAGACTTTGTATATCTCATTTCCTAGACTATCCAATCTGGGAAATGTTCCGATCGGTAAATCTGTAAAAGCCTACTAAATTTCTTCCACAGATGTAGTAGATTCCAGGAAAGTTATTTGTTTAATTTATAAATAAGGAATTAACACTTTTTGAACAAACGTGATGATTTTCTCTGTACCAGGATTTTATTTCTCAGCATAGAAGTCTAAATGAAGCTGCTAAAAAAATGTGGTTATTTTATTTTGTTCATGTACTAATCTTTTATTTCAGCAATCCTTAATTTCTCTAATTTCAGTTTTAGATTTTTAACTTGCCATGCTAAAATCCAGCACATTCCTTCCTTCCTAATAGACATACTGCCCACAGTTCTGCAGTTTTTTCAGTTGCTAAATCTCATAGCGCCGGGACACGTCCTCCGGAGGTAGCCGCTCGCGCTTTATAAGTTTCGGTATTATTATTATTATTATTATTTCATAAAATATTTTAATTTCCCTACATGCCTTAACAGCTTTTACAGGGGCATTAACTCTTGATATTTGGACCAATGCATTCTTTAATAATTTGGAAAGCTTTACATTTTTGGCAGCTTTCGAGTAGATTCACAAATCACCAAAAACAGTTTTAATAACAATCCCAAATCACAAGTTCCTCTACGCTATGTATATTCAATTCAAAATAGTTGTTTATACTGTGTTACCTGAACTAAAGATTTAGCGTGTACTAGAAGTGGTCCACTGTATCTCCTCTGTGGCAAACGTCTCTTCTTTGTCCTGCAGCCAGAATCGGCATTCATTACTACACTACTGTGATCAGAAAAGATGACGGTCTGATCTCTATCAGTTTTTTCCCAACACTTTGAAGCAGACGACCTGCCGGACACCCTGTTATCAAGTTACACTACTAAATGCACATACTGCATAAAATGACTGACCCCGGGATATAAGCTATGCCAAGAGATAGTTTGGATTTGTCGAATCCCATTTTATATTGTGAAGTCCGAAGAACTCCCATGGGGACGAAATGCGTCGGCTACTGGATCTTATCGGACTGATTTGTTTCTGTGTGAACATATGCTCAATAAAGACCATTTGAAGAAAGGAAAACACTGCACTGGAAGTTCTTGAATGTGCATACAAAGACTGTCTGTTGCTGAAATTCAAGTATTCTATTATTGAGTGCTGAACCACTTTATGCTATAGTGTGGATTTGGAGTTTTCCCCAATTTATGGAGTAGAGAGGGGTTGTACTCCTTGGTTCTTAGCACTAGTTGTAAGCACTATACATTTCCCCCACCTTACTGATATTGGCAGGTGTGTTCTTCTCTGCCCAAACCCTCCAGTACTGTCTGATATTTTCCATCAGATGTGCATTAATGTTGGCAGTGATAAAATACTAATCTAGTCTGGTGGCTTTTATAAGTATAATGTCTTTCATTTTGATGGTTCACTGTCCATATATTTATAAGATTCATGTTTTTATAAGTTGTGACAAATGTTTCTTCGTGGCTTGCCTATTGGCATTTGCCCAATTTCATGGTCTGGATGAACCATGTTGAGATAAGGCCACAATGACTTCTTCCCCTATAATTATGGTAAGTGGGAATGACAACAGTACAGTTTTAAGTTTTATAAGAGTCGCTGGTTTGTTAGTGCTAAGTCCACAATGTTACACTTCCGTCAGAAGCCATTGACTTATACATATGACTAATTTTCATCTGCCTTCATCAGTTCCCTCCACTTGATTATTTGCCAACTATGTAGGCCACAAAACAATAAACCTGTTTTTCTATGTGCAGCTGTTACCTACCCTGTAAACATTGGTTCGTAGCATGTTTTGCTTTAGATTCACATGCTCTGTATACTTATGCCATCTAGTACTGGACTCTGACTTTTGCAAGTTATTTTTTCTTCGAAGAATTCTTTTAAGCCATGCAGTATAGGGTGACGTCTCCCTAAGCTGTGAACTTCAAGGGTTCCATTATTCGGAGGACGTGCAACTCACTAACACATCTAAGCGAAGTAAGTGCAATTAAAAAAGCCACTTTCCTGGAGGAGGCAAGAGTGGAATGGCTCAAAATGGAGACCTGCGATTTTAGTGAGGACTACATTAAGATTCCATATTAGGGCTGTGGAAACGAGATATAGGAGGAATTTCCCTTTTGAGACTTTCATTCAAGGATTTAACCATGGGTATGTGTAGAATGGACGAATGTTCTCTGCTGTTCACGTAAGCTGCTATGGATGCTAGGTGGAGCCGTATGGAGAAACAAGCTGGACCCAACTTTTGGAGATGTAACTAGTAGTCAGCGGCGGCTCCTCCATAGGGGCATAGGAGCGTCCCCAACTGCTTTCTCGAAGTGTGAGAAGCAGAAACATAAAAAAGTAAAACTACCATTTTATGTTCCGGCCTCAGCGCCTGGTTGTGGCTGGGTGGTCTAGCTCGAGGGCAGGGGTGAGTGGCTTCCCCACTGTTGTTCCTGATGAGAGCTGCAGGAAAACGCAGGACGGCAGGAGTCGGGACCTGGCCAGGAAAGCTGAGGCGGCACGGGACGGTGCAATGATTTAAACCCCTCCCACCTCCCTCCCCCGCGACGACCCCATTTACACCCCCCACCCGCCCGTCATGCTGGCCGCAACAGAAACGTACACATTTTTACATACTGCTCTAAGAGTGCTTATTTTTTGTCAATGACGTTATCGTTTCTCTAGAGGAAAAGAGTGACTGATTGAAATGGAGCAGCAGCTATTTTCAGACTCAGAGGTTTTTGTCAATATGTTATACTCCCTAACAAGTGTTTCTGTTTCTATGTCGGTTTCTTTCTTCGCTTGATTTTTGCTTAGTCATAGGTTTGTGAGATACAATGGAATGCAGGATTACAGATTTAATTATTTGAAACAGCAAGGAACACCGCCCAGCTCACAGATGCTATTTGTACTGCTAGACTCCAGGCTGCGCCTGGGTTGATGTAGGTATAGCTGAACACCTGCGCTGTTTCTAGAAAATGGGTATATGGAGAACAAAGATATACGGTTTATCATTCTTGTGATAAAACTCAAATATTTGCGGTCATAAAAATTCCTGGAATAGAATGCGGAGTTGGTGTAATAACACCTCACTCTGGCATTGCATATTGTTTGTTGACTGAAGAGATAACAGTTAGCACCCCTACCCCGCCCTTATTCAAGGAAAGCTGTTCTAGATTTTCACTACCGCACCGCGTCAGATCGCTTCTCTACAGTTTGAAAATAAAACGGTGTGCTAATGTGTCTCGCTGGGCCTTGATTTTTCACATCAAGAATGAGAGCGCATTATTATCCGTGGGTGATGTGAAAGTAACGGCGCCGCACAATCCCGCCATTGAAGAGCCATAATCCGCGTAAAACGGTTAATTTAGTAAATTAATCAGTCACAGAGAGAGTGGGAAGGTGACCGAATATGCTACTTACCAGTATGCATCTGTTCTTGGCATGTAGGGCTGCTGATATTCATATCTGTGCATAGATCGCCGCCTAGTGTTGGGTCCGGATGATTGCACATTGTTGTCCTGGAAGAGTCTTCGAAGTATCACGAGATAGGTGGCTCCTCCTCTGGACTACAGTGCGCATGGGCATCCCCTCCATCCTCAGATTGTTTTTCGCCATTGTGGCAGAGATGGAGCGTAATACAGTGAGTGATGACCATGCTACATAGTAATTCTGAATGCTACAGCTGCTACAGCTGCTACAGGCGCCGGGGAGGAGGGTGGGCGATATGAATATCAGCATGCCAAGAACAGTTGCATACTGGTAAGTAGCATATTCGGTTCGAGGCTTGTGGCTGCTGAATTCATATCTGTGCATAGATTACATAGCAGTCCCTCCTGTTAGCGGTGGCTGCCCGCGCCAGCTGCAGCAGTCTGAAAAAGAGTTTTGAGAACAGCCTGTCCTACAGCTGCCTGCTGTTTAGAATGTACATCTACGCAGTAGTGTTTCGTAAATGTATGTGTGGTGGACCATGTGGCTGCCTTACATATCTCTTCTAAAGGAATATTCCCCAGGAAAGCCATGGACGCTCCTAATTTACGTGTGGAGTGTGCTCTTGGTGGAATGGTTAGTGTGCGTTTAGCCTTAGCATAGCAAATCTGTATACACTTAATGATCCACCTGGCTATCCCTGCTTTGGAAATGGGGTTGCCTTTGTGTTGTGGAGAAAAGGCAACAAAAAGCGGTTTTGTTTTCCTGAAATCTTTTGTTCTGTCAATATAGTACATAAGAGCCCTTTTGACATCTAATGTGTGTAGGGATCTCTCTGCGACATTTTCTGGATTAGGAAAGAAAACTGGCAGTTCTATGGTTTGGTTCATGTGGAACTGCAAAATCACCTTAGGCATGAATGTAGGGTTGGTGCGTAGTACAACTCTATTTGCGTGGACTTGCATGAACGGCTCTTGAATGGTTATTGCCTGGAGTTCACTAACCCTTCGTAGTGAGGTAATGGCTACTAGGAAAGCCACTATCCAGGTTAGAAACTGAATCTCACAAGAGTGTAGAGGTTCAAAAGGTGGTCCCATCAGTCTGGTGAGGACCACATTGAGGTTCCAGACTGGTGAAGGTGGGTGTCTGGGAGGGATTACTCTTTTGAGTCCTTCCAGAAAAGCCTTAATGGCAGGCACTCTGAATAGTGAGAGGTGCTGCCTGTTTTGAAGATAAGCTGCTATTGCGGATAAATGTATACGAATGGAACTGTACGCCAGATTACATCTGTAAAAGTGCAACAAATAACAGATAATGTTTTGAATAGATGCATCCAGTGGGTTAATGTCATTGTTGTTACAATATATGACAAACCTTTTCCATTTAGCTGCATAGCATACTCTGGTTGTGGGCCGTCTTGCCTCCTTGATGATATTCATACATTCTGGGGGCAAGTTGAGGTAGCCAAATTCTAAGACTTCAGGAGCCAGATCGCCAGGTTGAGCTGTTGCGGATCTGGGTGCTGAGTGTCGCCATGGCTCTGCGTCAAAAGCCTGGGTGTGAGGTGCAGCCTTTGATGCGGTACCACGGATAGTTCTAGAAACGTGGTGTACCATGGTTGGCGTGCTCAAATTGGAGCAACCAGGATGAGTGTCATCGAGTGTTGCCTCAGTTTGCATGCCACTAGCGGTATTAGAGGTGCTGGGGGAAAAGCGTACGCAAATTTGCCTGACCAGTTCATCCATATCGCATTGCCCTGTGACTGTGGATGTGGGAACCTGCTGGCGAAGCTTTGGCATTTTGCGTTTTCCCTGGTGGCGAACAGGTCTATCTGTGGATGACCCCACTGCTGGAAGTACGGTTGGAGTACTGATGGGTGCATCTCCCACTCGTGCATCTGGTGGCTGTGCCTGCTGAGCAGATCCGCCATCTGGTTGTTTTTGCCCGGGAGGTGTTCCGCCATGAGGAAGATGTTCCTTTGAATGGCCCACTTCCACATGCTCTGAGCCAGATGAGACCACTGTGGAGAGTGTGTACCTCCCTGCTTTTGTATGTAGTACATGGCAGTCATGTTGTCCATCCGGATCAACACAACCTTGTTGCACAAGTGTACTTTGAAAGCCTTCATTGCCATGAAGATTGCCATCAATTCCAGAAGGTTGATGTGCATCCTCTTTTGCTGTGCTGTCCATAGTCCCTGCACTGTATAATGGAGTACATGAGCTCCCCATCCTTGGAGAGATGCGTCCACTGTCAGTATTATTTGTGGTACAGGCTCTTGGAATGGTCGGCCCTTGCAAAGGTTTTGTGGGTTCCACCAATGCAGCGAGTTGTATGCCCGACCGCTCACCAACACTAGGTCTTTCCATTGTCCTTGACAAGCACTCCTGAAGCGGGCGCATATGTAGTCTCGCGTGCGGGACTATGAAGATGCAGGAGGCCATCATGCCTATCAACTGCATAAACTCTCTTGCTGGAAGTGAGTGTTGGGGTCTGAACTTTTTTATCAGCAATTGCATGCTGTTTATCCTCGCTGAATTTGGCTGAGCTTTGGCTGCCAGAGTGTTTATTGTCGCGCCCAGGTACTGTCGCACGTGGGCGGGCTGAAGATGTGACTTTGGATAATTCAGCGAGAATCCCACACTGTGAAGAAGATGAATGGTGTGGGACATGTGGCTAGCACACTGCTGGGCCGTCTTTGCTTGAATTAGCCAGTCGTCCAGATAAGGGTAGACATGTATGTGCTGTCTCCTTAGGTGTGCTGCTACTGTCGCCAGGCACTTTGTGAACACTCTGGGTGCCGTCGTTAATCCGAAAGGGAGGACTTTGAACGGATAATGTTGATTTTGAATAGTGAACCTGAGATACTGTCTGTGTGATGGGTGTATGGGTATATGGAAGTGCGCATCTTTTAGATCTAGTGTTGCGAGGAAGTCTCCCTGACTGAGTAATGGTAGAACCTGCTGTAAGGTGAGCATATGAAAATGCTCTGACAGAATGTAGCTGTTTAGAGGCCTGAGGTCCAGTATGGGTCTCAGAGACCCGTCCTTTTTGGGTATTAAGAAATACAGAGAGTACACCCCTGAGCCTTGGTCTTCCACAGGCACGAGCTCTATGGCCCCTTTTTGCAACATGCTGACGACCTCCTGCTGCAATAAGTGTAAGTGCTCTGCGGACATAGGACAGTGTCTTGGTGGTATGTTGGGTGGAGTGGATATCAGCTCTAGACAGTACCCGTACTGGACAATGTCTCTTACCCACCTGTCTGTGGTGATGGATTTCCAGACCGGCAGGAACTGTTGGAGTCTCCCCCCCGACAGGTGTTATATGGTCGGGGGCAGTGACAGGGTGTCACTGTTTGTTATTGGCAGAAGATCTGGAATTGTTGTTTCCTCTTCCTCTGCCTTTGATGTGGTTTCCACGGTATCCACCCCTGTTCTGTTTATTGTAGGTGGTCTGTGTACCTCCTTTATTATACTGTGTTTGCTGTGTGTTGTGGCCTCTTGAAGGTCCTCTAGTATTGGAGCGACGAAAGGAGCCACCCCGAAACTACTGTGACTGCAGAGCCCCCATAGACTTTGCAGTCTCGTTGTCCTTTTTAATCTTCTCAAAGGTGGTGTCAACCTCAGGTCCAAATAAGTAGTCCGGGTTAACCGGCTGATCGAGGATAGTAGTTTGTATTTCTGGTTTGAATCCAGAGATTCTCAACCAGGCATGTCGTCTTAGCATGACGCTAGTGTTAATGGCCCTGGCTGCAGTGTCAGCTGCGTCTAGCGCGCACTTAATGGAAGCATTAGTGATAAGCTTGCCTTTCTGGATTAGTATCTCTGCTCCCTCCTTGTACTGATCTGGTAGGTGTTGCAAAAGTGTCTCAAGGGTATCGTAACGGGACCTGTAATATCTGGCTAAGGGTGCCTGAGTGTTGGCAATGCGCCAGATGTTAGCTGCCTGCACTCTTTTTCCTGAAGTTTCCAGTACTTTTGACTCTTTGTCAGGAGGGGGAGCGTCACCTGTAGTTTAGGAGTTCGCCCTTTTTCGTGCATTAGAAACAACTAATGAGTCCAATGACAACTGTCCTTTTATATAAGTAGGGTCCACAGGAGCCGGTCTATATTTCTTTTCAATTCTAGGGTTTAATACCCTTGCCCTTGTGTTCTCTTTAAAATGTCACTAGCATGCTTGAGGACCCCTTTGAGCATGGGCAGAGTTTTGACCGTTCTTTCCGAAGTGGAAAAGGTGTCGAACAAAAAATCTTCTTCAACCGGGTCAGCATGCAGTTGAACATCATGGTTACCTGCCGCTCTTTCAATAAGGGCGTTAAAGGCAGTAGTGTCCTCAGTAGGAGATATTTTTATAATGTATGCATGAGTGTAAGGGGCATTTTGCGGATCTTTTGGGTCAGCAGGGTCCGCCCATGGTTGGGTTTGATCATCGGGATCAGTGTCCACATGATAAGTGTCATCCTCGTCTTCGTCATCCCCTGCATCCACATCTGAGTATGTGGGTGAAAAAGAGTGAGGTTCTTGTCCATAGGATTGCAGAGGTTCCACAAGAGCTGGCGATGTGGTTGAATCCCTTTTCTTCTTTAGTGGAATCCTATATGACTCCATGGGCGTTTCAGGTATTATTTTCTTTTTATACAAGAACAATCTACCAGTGTCCGAGTCGATGAACTGCCTTGACTCTTGTTCTTCAGGCTCTTCTGTAGCCTGTAGTCCCATCAAGACTCCTTTATTGGCTCTGATACCCTTTTTTGGTTCGAACATCTTCGGTGGCAACCCGAATTTGATTGGTGTTGGAGTGGTTGGAACTGTTCCGACCAACTTTGGGGTTGGGGCCTTTTTCAGTCCGACCGTTGTAGCCTTTTCCCTGATGCTTTGGAGTGATTCCGACACCTCTTTGGACACGAATGGTGTCGCGTGCGTTGACTCGACAGGGTCCTTGGAGCTAGTCTTTGTTTTGGCCGCAGGCGTCGACCGAGGATCGACCCCCTCTTTCGGGTCGAGCACTTTGTCTGTGCCGACTTCCTTCGGCGCCAACTTCGCTGGTTCGACAGCCTTGACTTTGGTCTTTGGCACCCCAATCTTCGGCTCGATGACCTTTCTGAATTTGTCGGTATCAACGTCCTTTTTTTGTTTCTTCGGCTCCGAGGGGTTTGAAGCCTTGGAACCGACCAGAGTTAGCTGCACTTTCGGTTTTGGCAGTGAAGCTTTCTGTTTCTTTGGATCGACCGATGGCATTTTTGATAACGATTGCTCTTTATATGAGTCCGTAGCCGGGCCTTTATGCGGGGCTATAGGACGAGTCTGTAGATCTCGGGTAAGGCCTTGTGGCGATCCCTCGACCTGAGCCTTATGGAGTGTTTTATCTGACTCCGGTATCGACGGTGAGGCCTAGCTCCTCGCCTGAGCTATCTTCTACGCCCCAAGGGCCTCTGCGTCGTCTCCTACCTCATCAACGACGTTTTCTTCCTCTTCTAATAGTTCCTCATCTTCAGCGTCATACTCTGAGTCATGGCTCGAAACAGGGTCCGAGTGTTCACCCTGATCCTCTAGATCAACGACCTCCTCGGCTTCGGTCCCGAAGAGGTTTACTGGCTTAGGCGCTGATTTCTGCAACTCCAATCGAGCTGCGCGACGAATCCGAAGAATTTTCTTCGACCTGAACCGGGCACAGGCCACACAGTTGGCCTCGTTGTGATCCGGGGACAGGCCCTTGTTGCACACCGGATGGACATCGATGTGCGGGTATTTTGCATTGCAAAGTGGACACCGTTTGAATGGGCTTCTTTCCATCGTAGGTCGAAGATCGGTTCGAGTATGGAAAGAAAACCGGCAGATTCCTCGATGTCCTTCCGAAGCAAAGTTATCGGTACCGAACAAAACTATACCGACGCTTTCTAAAGCCTTTTGGCTTTGTAGAAAGTTTTCCTAACTTGAGCTAAGATAGTAACATCCGAACCCAATGGCGGAAAAAAACAATCTGAGGATGGAGGGGATGCCCATGCGCACTGTAGTCCAGAGGAGGAGCCACCTATCTTGTGATACTTCGAAGACTCTTCCAGGACAACAATGTGCAATCATCCGGACCCAACACTAGGCGGCGATCTATGCACAGATATGAATATCAGCAGCCCTACATGCCAAGAACAGATGCATACTGGTACAGTTTAGAGGCTTATCTCCTAGGATATGGAGCGTTCCTTCCTTTCTGATACAAGTACACCCCCTTCTCCCAGTGTAGGCCTCCTTCTACCGCAGTCTGCCCAGTCGTGTTCCAGTAATCTTCATGGGATTTTCAGCGGAAGTACCAAAAGTAGGTCTCGCCGTATGATATTAGTGAGTGGCAACCTGAGGCACTGTAGCTTTCAGTTGGCAGCCGAGCATGTTTGGTGGTTTGATAAGGCTACTAAAGAGTTTATGATGTGACAAGACTGGCTTAGTTATCAGAAATTGAATCCTTGAAATACATTTTACGAAGTATGTTTCTATTAGAGGTTGGGACAGATCAGATTTAACAGGTCAGTGGTGATTTTGTGGAATATGGGTTAGTTTTGTCTTGGCATCTTTGCATCTCTCTGACACGCGGTTCCATGGGTCCAGGTTGAGTCTGGCCGCAGTCTCCTGTGATTCTGGACAAGTCACTTAATCTCAAAATGAATGCGTCTGTCTGTAATGCAATTAGTGATCATGTAAATCCCCGATACCTTCTGGTCGAATTTGCGCTATATAAAACTGCAAAAAGAAACAAAATAAAGTTCCTGTAGAAACCTGCTGCCAGCTCTCCCACATGTTGGGGTTTCCCCCTACAAATGCTGCCTATTCTTGTTCCACCTAATGTCTCTCCCTTCCACCACCCAGTACTTCCTTTCTGTTTAACTCACTCACGGGTTCTTTTGCATCCCTGCTTTATATCGGTCTCTGTTTTATTACTTTGCTTTACTTCCGTCTTTCTCCCTTTTCTGACTTTATCATCTTTGCTCTGGGCCAAGCCGGTTGTTGATAAATAAGTTGCAGTCCACACACAAAGCCAGCGCCCACCACCGGCAACCACTGGCACAAATTAAGCACAGCAGGCACTAATCCCATAGTATGGACTCCACGTGATACCCCTGGTCTCCAACCAATAAAGCAAGAACGCGCATAAGTAGCCATTTTGAAGGCAGGTGGTAGGGTTCAATATTTTAGTAACTCTTTAAACCCAAAATCAGACTTTTTTGGGAATTAATTTATCTTTGGGGCTCGCTGAAGTCACATATTGCATAATGAGCCCTACGGCACAGGGAACAATTATATAATTAAACTATGCCTCCTCACCTTAAAGTATGTGTGCCATGCTCTTATTTTAATGAGAGATCAACTCTTTTGGGAGTCGAATCTCCAGCATATTTACTTGCGAAAGTCAATATATTCAGTGTTGGCTGGTGACGTGATAGGTCATTTAAATGTATTATTATTTTAATTTCTCAAATTTGCTTGAAAATGCACCATTTGTCCACTCTTTTTCAAAATTTTCTCAGGGGGAGAACTGCCCTGAACCCCCGTAGGTTGTTCGGGCTCGGACGCTATGCGCGCTCGCCACAATGCAGTACGGCAATTATTATACGCCTCACTACTTTCAAATGTCACCAGCCGCCACTGCTAGTAGCAGAGGATATCCTAGATCATAGGTTTTAATGGTGCAAGGTGTCTGGGAATGCAGTAATGGACAAATCTTTTCCACATTGCAGCGTCGCAGGGTTGTGTGGTGAGTTTGCCGGATTCTGCACGAGACCGAGGTAAACAAACTCTATGACCTCAGGTGCCAAATCACTAGATTGAGCTGTTTGGTGTCTGCATTTTTAATCTGTCCTTGGTTGCTGGTGAGTAGGTCCAGCCTGTTACAGAGCTTCTCGTGTGGACTGGCTGACATCAAGAGGAGTGCTGAGTACCAGAGCTGTCAGGGTGAGGTGGATGCTACCACAGATTAGAGAGTTTTGCCACATCTTCCGTGCTACAAGCAGAAGAAGCGGGAGAGGTGGAAAAGCACAAGGTAAGGTACCTGATCAATTCACCCAGAGTGTATTGCCTGAGGACTGTGGGTGAGTGTCCCTTGAGGACAATCTTGGGCATTCTGCGTTCTCAGATTAAGCAAAAAGGTCTATTTGTGTGGTGCTTCAGCGTATTAAGTACTAGAGCAGGACCTGTGGGTGAAGTTCCCACTCAAGGACTGGTAGATGCATCCTGCTTAGCAGGTCCGCTAGGCCATTGTCCACCCCAGGAAACAGATAGCAGGAGGGAGAGTGGGTAGCGCCCTGTTTTTGTACTTAAAACATGGCGATCATGTAGTCGGTTCGCACTAAAACTACCTTGCTGCGAATGATTGGAAGGAAGGCCTTGAGGGGAAGGCAAATTACCAAGAGCTCGAGGTAGCTGATGTTGTGGCCCTGTTTGCGAGATCCACACTCCCTGTACTGTGTTATGATTGACATGAGGGTCCCAACCAACTTCAGAGGGTCCGTGTTAACAGCAACTTGCAGAAAGGGGTCCAGGAAAGGAGTCCAGGAAAGGACTGCCCTGCAACAGACTGTTGCTATTCCACTGCTGCAGAGAGCATAATAGCCTCTACCAACACTAAATTCTCCATGTGACCCTTCTCTTGTGACCATTGTGCAGAGATGCACTGCTGCAACAGGCGCCTGTGTATTCAGGCTAGGAGCAGAATGGCAATTCATGAAGCTGTGATGGCCAGGAGACGCTGGATGGTTCGGAGTGTGAGATGAGAATGTGGCTGAGAAAGAGGTAGGACCTGCTGGAAAGCGGAGACCCTTTGAAGGCTGAGAGAGGCTTTGAAGTCGAATTGAGTGCCACCCCCAAGAAGGGTTGGATTTGAAGTGGTTGTAGGTTTCATATGGTAGCATTTATGCTGACTCAGAGGCAGTGAAGAAGCAAGATCAGCGCCTAGGTATGGGCTGGACATGGTCTGCTTGCACTCTTGATCAGCTAGTCATCTAGTCAGCCAGACATGGTCAGGCTCGATTTCCTCCTCTTCTCAGGTGTGCGGCAGCTACTTGAGGCAGTGGTAACTTTGAACTGAAGAACCTTAAACTGGTAATGACTGATTCTTGCCACAAAGCACAAGTAGAGTTGGTGGGCAAGCAGAATGATAATGTGGAAATAGGCATCCTTGAAGTCTAATGCCGCCATGTAGTCAACCATGTTGAATAGATTGATGCCATCCTGTAATTTCACCAGAGGAAAATGTTTGGAGAGGATGTATTGGTCGAGGGACTGATGTCCAAAATGAGCTTGAAGGAGCTGTCCATCTTGAGAATTAAGAAGCAAGGAGAGTACACTCCCTTGCCCCAGCTGGTGGAGGGACATGGTTCTGGCTCCTTTTTTGAAGAAGAGCTTTGGTTTCTTCCTCCAGGTCCGAGGTGTTCCTTGCTGAGAATGTGCCTGCAGGATGGGATGTCTTTTGGGGATTGGGTTCTAAGCAGTACCTATGGTGGACTCAATTGTCTAAAGGGATTTCTGCAAGCAGGAGGGGAAATCCTACAGTTTGCCCTGACAGCTGCTATTTCATCGGCGGAGAAGGGGAGTCAGTTTGGTGGTAGAGAACCCTGTACTGGAACCCCCTTTAGACCTGTCCCTGTTGCATTTATAGGCACCCCTAGAGTACTCCGGAGGAGACTGCCATTGGCATGACTAATAAAGACTTTGGTATAAGGGAGTAGGGTCTGGCAAAGCCTGCCCTATACTAGTGCCTCTGAAAGGAGATTTGGAGTTGACTTGGCAGCGCCAGTGTCCTTTATTTTTTCCTGCTTCTGGTAAACCTGCAGGCCAAAGAAGAGTTCTGTATCAAAGGGCAGGTTAAGAAGATGCTATTGGACTGCGGATCTAAAACTCAAAATACAGAGCTTTGCAAGGCTCCTAATCAGGACACTAGTGTTAACCCCTGTGACGCAGTATGAGCCACATCTAGAACACAGTGGACGGTGGCGTTACAGATAGTCTTTCTCTCTGCCACCAACTCCTCCGCCTTTCCAGATATTCGTCAGGGAGGTGCTTATTGAGCTTTATCGTATCGGGAGAGCAAGCCAATAAAGGTACAAATTCTCCAGTGGATGCGAGCCCCTACCACTACCATTTTTCCATCAGCATCTAGATTTTTTCTCTCCTTGGCAGATGGAGGACCATTGCCCATAGCCTGAGCATTTGCGTCCATGCATGAGGTAATGCCTATGAGTGAATCAGGAGGGAAGTGACCCCAGCTATAAAGTGGGTCATAAGGGAAGGGTTTATATATTTTCTCCACCCCGGGAGTTACCCCCCTCGCCTTCACCGATTCTCTTAAGGTATTTGAGGTGGACTTTAGCATCCGCTTCAAGATGGGGAAGAACTGGACTATTGTCTGGAACTTGGACAGTGTCTCTACCAAAAAGTCATCTCCCTCATGAAGGACTTGCATGTCTACATTATGAATGTGGCCCTACTTTGCATCACCTCATGATACGCTGTAGTATGGATCGAAAAGTGCAGCACTCGGGTTAATAGGGCTTAAGGGGCTACCTTCCTTGCAAGAGGAATGAGGGGGACCCTCTGTTGTGTAGGGGATGGAGGTGGTGGAGAAAGAGGAGGTGCAGATGAGAGAGGGCTGGTGCCCATGTCCTTGAGTCTTGTGCTGAGGAGATGGAGGAGGCTACAAAGCTAGTTATTCCTCAAAAGTCAGTTTCCTTTTCCGAGGCAATGTCTCTGTGGGCCGGAGGGGTGGCTTTGTGGAGATCTTCTCAGTCTGAATATATATACAAACAGACGTTTTTATCCTGCATCCTGCTCCTCTTTGAGCTGCTGGAGGATAAGCTGTTCAGAGTCGTCAGAGCCCGCCATGGAAGCGTTTTCAGTTCCAAGAGCACTTAGAGGACCGACAGAGTCTTCAGCATAGACGGCATCTTGGGCACAGAGGACTACTTTGGATCAGATGATATTGGCTTATGCAGGAATCTTGGGCTCGAGGGCCAAGAGGTGTTGGCATCCACGAGTGGGAGTGCGATCAGCTCAGAAGTCCTAGTACAGAGACAACAAGAACCATAGGGTGGAGGAAGCCTGGAAAACTGGGTCTTTGTGGAAGAGATCGATGCCTGAACACCTCAGGGCAGAGTTCTGCCTTGACTTGAGAACATCTGGAAAGCCTGGTGAGTGTTTTGTTGATGAGCATACTCATGATGCTGGTCAAGGTCTTTGCCTTGAGTCCAGAAGGCATGAAAGCTTCTTGTTCCTCTTCGCCGAGTCAGAGTTGGAAGAGAAAACCAGCTCCCGGCAGCGTGACTGCTGCTGGAGTGTAATGTGCAACGTGTCAGCTTCCTCACCTTCCTTAACGTCAGACGAGTGATGTTTCCTGAAGATATCAGATGTGTTGTCAGTGACTTACCTCTGCATCCTCTGAATTGCACGCCTTCTCTTCTACAAGTACAGAAGAATCTTCTAAAACAGAAAGTAAAGCAGGCTTTGCAAGTGCTGTCATTGTGGTTAAGATAGGCAGAGGTTACACACCTTTTGGTGATCGGCCGGGAATTTTCTGGGGCACTGAGGACAATCCTGGAAAGGCATTCTTTTCAACACTCTGCGTACACTGTCCACAGAGAAGTCTTCAAGGAGGGAGGTGCGCAACTCTAAGAAGGGCCTATAGCCCTGCTGAGTATGTATCGCTGATCGGTCGGTGTCAGAGAAGTGACATCTGGAGAATATAGGCTAGTAGAATTCCTTCTACCAAAATCTTAGTCAAAAAACACATTTGGCCTCAATGAAAAGCAAAACAAGTCACTGAGCTCAGATCCCCATCAATACATGTCTGAAACTGATGGCGATTAAAAAACAATCTAACATCGAGTCTGTTGTTCTCTATAATTTAGATTAGCTTTTGTTTGCTTCAACAAGATTTTCAATCATATTTAATAATTCATCCACTTAAAATGTTAGATTCTCTAAATTGGAGTTGTAAGTAGATTGTATGGACTTAATTTCAACTAATGAAATGGACTTCGCTTTAGTTTCTGGTTTCCTGGAGAGGGATTTGTGAATGTCTTGGATGTGCACTAAAGTCTTGCATGCAGGGTCTCTAGCAAGAGATTTTGTTTTCTCACAGTGGGCCCATTGCTTCCCACTGCTTGGCTTCACTGTCACTCTTTTGCTTGCTACTTACTGGTCAACTGCCATAGCCTTCCATCCTTTTTGAGTATTTATTATTTTTCTGGAGCATGGACGCATTACTAGTGTCCTTCCACTGCTCATTTTTAGGTCTCGCTTAGCGAACGCAGCGCATGCACTGCATCGCCTTGGCGAGTCTATTGTTGTGGATTTCGCTAGCGAAGTGAGACATCCCATGTGGGCGCACGGAAAGCCGATGTGCGCACGCATGGAGTCTCCTCTGAGCTTTCAGTTCATGTGCGCGAGCACCATGGGATCGCGAACATGCCCGGCGCCCCCCCCCCCCCAACGGCCCACCTCTCCATCCGGTGGGTGTTTTCGCTAGTGGACTCTCAGCCTCAGCACAACAGTCTCCAGCCCCAGCTTCATTGAGGCGGTAGCAGCAGGGGCCCTTACTGGTGTTTTCGCTAGTGGACTCTCAGCCTCAGCACAACAGTCTCCAGCCCCAGCTTCATTGAGGCGGTAGCAGCAGGGGCCCTTACTGGTTCTTTGTTCTGGAGCTGGGGCACCGGACAGTCCGTCAGTATTGGCGCACGAGCAGGCCCCGTTGCAGACCGGCACCCATCGCCTGTGTGTGTGTCCAGTGCCTGGAGTCCGCCTCCGGGCCTCCACCAGCGTAGGCTCACAGTCGGCACCTCCCGCCGGGCTCCGTTACAGGATAGCCTGCAGTCGCAGCGCCCGCCGCTGCCGTTAGCTTCCTTTTGCTCGTGCTTCGAGCTGGCCCGCCAATCACTTGGATCAATTTCCTCCCCGTCACGCCGGGGCAGCGCAAACTGCACCAAGCACCCCCGCTGGGGGCCAGTGCCATCACAGCTCCCTTGCGTCATCGGGTGCCCCTGCAGTTTCTCAACATGGCTGGGGTCCCTCCACGAGGGAGCCAGTCAGTCCCTCCGTCCTTCTATGCTCTATATATAAAGGGCTGCGCAGTATTACGGTGAACATGCTTTGCAAATTTTGCCAGTGAACATATGCTTGCTTTCCAATTGCATCGTTCCAAGATTGTTTCAGGTGCAGAGCCGACAGTGCACGCAGGGACTAGCTGCATAAATCTGCAGCGGCACTTGTGGTTTAAAATGTGTCCGGGGCTCTATAGCATGCAACGTTCCCTGTGTAATGTGAAACTTACAGACATTTAAGAACCTGCAGCCCCGCCACACCCCTTCATTATCTTTCACAAACTCCCCGCCCTCTTCTTCCAACTTGACTAACCTCAGACATCACTAGGCCCCTTCCAATCACTACCCTGATCGTCTCACAGCCATCCACCCAATCACCCTGGAGGCAATCAATCAATGTTTGGCTGCGGGCCAATCGGAATCTCAGTGGGAAGCTCAAGCATCCCGTGCAAACCACTTAATTTCTCTGTGCCTAGAAATGAATGCGTCAGGTCTGTAATGCAACTGGTCCTCATGTAAGTAAAACGCCCCGATACCTTTGGGTCGAGTTCGCACTATTAAAGCTGCAAAAAGCAGGAGGGTAGAGGGACCTCATAGAGGGCGTGCGGGGAGCAGGGAGTTTTACAAACAGCATGGACCTCGCAGGCAAGGGGATGGTAACTGGAGTGCAGTGACAGGAAAGCACTGGAGTAAGGCCATATAGGTGTTTTCAAACCTTGACAGGTGCATCGAGGGATACACGTGCTGTCCAAGAACGGTGGTATATAACACAAGTTGCTGTTTCTGTAGGTTTTTGTCATGGAGAGGCTGAGGGAATGTAGTGCAAATACATGCTTTGGGCTTGAATCCAAGCGGTGATACATGTTAGTACACAAGGGGAATTCATGTAAGGGGCTCGTGTATCACAGGGTGGCTGGGGCACTTCCGCCATCAAGAGGTATATAGAACACGACAACTGCAAGTTTGGATATCGTTTATATTTGTGTCAGATTGGTTTTTAACATCTTAAGGACATTTAACTCAAGAGCACGCAGAAACAGCTCAACCTGATATCAGCCATTATGTTGGAAGCGTTATTCAGATTGAGATGCTTGTCCGGCTGGCATGAGCTGGTAAAGCCGTTGTAAAGTGTGTCTGAAAATGCTAATAAAGATGACTTTAAAAAACAAGCATGTGCAATGCAATAGGTCTCGCAGTTGTGAGAGTTTGAGCTTTTGGCAATGTAAATGGAAATGCCTTTTATTTACATGCTGGTTTTTAAAACATAGATAAAAGGCATGGTCATTTACAATGCCAATAGCTTAAAGTCCCGCAAATACGAGACCTATTGCATTGCAAATGCTTGTTTTAGATGTGAAGGATGTTTATCGTGACCTGTGTGTGTTTGTGGCAGTTCTGACAGGTGGCACTCTTCACGAACCAGCCACCCAGATAGGGGAAGATATGGACGCCCTGTTTGTGCAGATGAGCGGCTACCATTGCAAGGCACTTGGTGAACATCCAGGATGTTGCGGTGACCCCGAAGGGGAGCGCCTTGAACTGGTAATGCTGTCCTCACACTACAAACATGAGATTCCGGCGATGTGCACAGTAGATTAGTATGTAGAAATAAGCATCATTCAGGTCGAAAGCGGCTATGAAGTCGTTTTTTTGTAGTAGCAGGATGACATCCTGTAGATTAACCACATGCAAGTGCTCTGAAAGAATGTATTTGTTTAGGTTCTATTGGTCCAGAAAAGGTACTAGAGGGAACCATCCTTTTTGGGGATCAGGAACTACACAGAGTATTCTTCCGAGCCCTGCTGATGATTGCGGACTGATTCTATGGCCGGTTGAGAAGGAGCACGTTGACCTCTTCCCTGAGTAGCCTTTGGTGTTCTAGTGAGAGTTTTGGGTTGCGAGGTGGAATGGTGGGCGGTGTGGAAATGAGATCCAGACAATAACCATGTTAGAGCGTATTTAACACCCACTGGTCAGAGGTGACATTCTGACAAGCAGGAAAGAACCTTTGGTGGCACCCCTGACCACATTTGTGTGATCGGGAGGGAAGGTGAGGTAAGTCAGGGCTATGTGGTAGTGGTAGCCCCTGTTAGGTAGTCACCTTTACATCTTTCTTTTGAGTTGTTGCCTCTGGGAATCCTGTAAAGTAGCCTTAGGGAGTGGACTGCTGGGCCTATGAATGCTGTGACGGTGAGAAGGCCTATGGGGAGGTGGTCTCTATGGTAGGACATGCAGTGCAAGGAGTCACGAGGAGCAGGTGTCTGAATGGCGCCCATTGCTTTCACCATCTCCGTATCTTATTTTATTTTTCCAAACATCTGGTCAACCTGCAGCCCAAACAGATGTTGGCCAGGTTGAGAAGGTTTTGCTGGACGTCCGGCTTGAAGCCGGAGATACAGAGCCAGGCATGTCTGTGCAGAACACAGGAGTTCCACCATGTCTGCCCCCCCCCGCCCCCCCAGCCGCAGTGTCCGCAACATCTGGAGCGCAGTGGATGGTGGTTTTGGAGATCTGCTTTCCCTCAGACAATCTCATAGTAGCCCCTTTTCCTGGGCTCCTCTGGGAGATGTTGGAGGAGCTCCTCAGTCTCATCCCAATGGCCAGGGTCATATTTGGAGAGCACTCCAATAGAATTGGCAATCCGCCAATGGTTGGCTGATTGCGCAGCAACCCTCTTACTACAGTGTCTATAGGTTTGCTCTCTCTATCTGGTGGAGGGGTATCACCAGTAGCCTGTGAGTTAGCCCTCTTAGAGGCAGTAGTGACAACCAATGTTCCCTCAATTTCTTTTCCTCTGTGTGTGTCAGTTAAGAGTGTCTGTGCTCTATGGGCACTGAAGACATGCAACAATTACCAAAATCTGACATATAAAATTCTCCAAAGGAATGTCTGAAATGGAGAAATGTGCATTTTCACTCACCCATATATGCCAATAGACCAGATTCAGGTGGGAGATTCTGGTTTTTAAAGCCGAAAATGGCTTTGAGCTATTAACCACTTAAATTGCCTCGATTTCAATAGAAGTCAATGGGGAAACATTCCCCTAATAATTCTTTCCTATTCTCCCACTTTCCTTTTCTATAATTTTGGCATGTATTCTCACCTAGCTCCACCTGAGGCAGTGTGTGAAAAGTAGTTCATGTGATTCAGACTGCCCACAGCAAGACAGGAAGGAAAAGGGGTGTCAATGGATCAATGTTAAAAAGTTCAGTAAAATCGTCAGTAAAGATTGAAAATTAAAAATACATGCAAATTATTTACCACAGCGAAACTCCTTGCACAGCAACTGTGGTGCCTGACATTGTCCTTATGGGTCTCCTTAATTAATCTTGGTCATAAATGTACATAATAAATGCTTCCCCTGCATCGAACTAAAATGTGTCCTGTGTCCTCGGCTAACACACCACAAATTTACTTCATGCATGGATTGGGCTAAAAGCTTCATTGATAATGCTAACTCCGCTGGCACATAATTCATTCCTTGTCTGTAACCTGTAATTCCAGACAATAGACAGCAGCCAAATGGGAGGGACTGCTACACATGCAGAATCAAAAAGCAAGGCCATCAGGGCATGATCCTAGATACCAATGGTTAATTCACTGCTAGCTGGCAAAGCCTTAGGGTCGCTCTCTGACCAACTACAGCTCCTGGGACTGGAGAAGGCACTAGTGTCCTCAGCAAATGGCCAATCCAAGAATCCCTCATTCCTGCCTTGCTGATGGCTGGTTGTGGAAGGCCTCCTTCTGTACTGCACCTTCAGCACGACCTGTCTGCTCTGTAACTATGACGGTTGAATGCGCTTATTTAAAGTCCATACGCTTTTGGATAGAGCTTTTGAGCAAATGGAACCTTCCCATCCACCGCCCCTGGAAAATTGCACTGATACACAATGTCGTTTTCACCATTGTTGCAGTAAGCTTGAAATGCTTCTAAAACACACAAATCTGTGAGTTTGTCAAATTTCCACACCCCAATCTTAAGTTGGAGTGTGCAAATTTGATTGAATGTGCGTTAATGCATGCATTTTAAAAAAACACATCCCTTCAAATAGAATGACACTAATAATTAAGAAGGTCCAAAATCACCTTGCATACGATACCATTATCCTCTGAAATATCCGTGAGAGAATGTACCCCAAGTGCCCTTCTTTAACACTGCATCATTACTGGGGCCCTGTCCCCCCTAAAATATACTTCTGGCCTGCCACCAGATGACCCACCTCGCAGCTTTGGGTGTAAAAACACAAATGTAATGTTCAAAAATGCTGAACCTCCCCCCTCCTTCAGTGCTTGAGCATATGTCTTGAGACTGTAACATAACTTGCACATAAATCTGTGCACTGTTGCATCAACAGAACGAGACCATAACTCAATTTCTCATTGCAGAGTTGGAGTGCTCAAAATAAAACAAGAACATTTGTGTATTGTAAAAATAAATAATGCTCACTAGAGCTCTTTGTGCAGTAAAAGCCAATGCCAATCGCTGGCGTATTTACAAAAACATTGGCCATATGTCAAGACCTTGCAAGCGTTTCTAAGCTGAAGGCTCAAGTGCTAGAAACGCACCTAACATCAAACTGACCTTAAACGTATATCGCCTTCCGAATCCGTATCACCTTCCCAGACAAACAGTGGGAGACCACAGAACAGTGGAGTCTAGACCACCAGGATTGAAAGGACAGGCACCCTAATGTGCACTCCACACAGGGCAACACATATGTTGGACCTGCCAGACATTGTGAGAACGACTAATTATTTATTTATAAAGTTTTATATAGCGCAAACAAGATATTTAAAGGGAAGTTTTGGTCTATTGTTCAGCCTGTGCAACAGCCGGTGTAAAAACAAGTAAAAAAATAAAGGATGCAACCTGTGGTGGCTAAGCAACCTACTCCATAAGCTTGGCTCACCTTGTGCAACTGGCAGTGTGCTCCGGAGCAGCCTCCTTCTCGAGACTGGTTTACCTCAGGTCATCTACTAATGTAATCTGTACACTTGGCCAGCTTGACTCTCAAAGTCAAAACCAAATGCATACTTACACTCTATGCATGTGATGGCCAACTGAAAGTCCTGACAGAGCTTAAGATGTATAGATTTTCTTGTGTAGCAGCAGATTAAAAACAAATTGCCTCAAGGCACCCGCATGTTTTGTCTAACTAAGGAAACGAGGCACACAGTGGGATGTATTTCATACACTGTAATCACATATGCCAACACATGCATGAGAGCCATGCTGACCATGAGAACATGTTATGTCTGAGTTGACACAGAGCAAATGAACCATACTTGTGGCAGAGTCAACTTGGGAACACACTGAGCGACCGTTGCACGGGTAAGCAAGACTTGTGGAGGACCTTGCCCAGGAGCAGACTCTGCGCCATAGGCACAATGTGAGCAGGTTACTTGCCCACAAGAGGGGAAATCAACAATGTGATTAATTTATTTCAGGGAAAAATGCTCAGCAATCTTTGCACAGAGACTTATATATGAATGCGTTCTGAAATATTTAAAGTTATATTGTTGTTGCCAATGAGAACACAAGTGTTTTGAAATGAAATATTGGATTGCTTCACTATGAAAGTACAGAGCCGTTATTTGCACCACCTGTAGCTACAGTGAAGTTTGCAATGAACATTTCAACATTTTGAACAACGGGCTGTATCAGACAAGAGGTTGCCACTTTCTAGGAAGACACCACCTGCCTAAGATCACCCAAAGTGATAAGCTTTCCTGGCTCACCCCATGGCAGCAGATTCCCCCGGTGCAGACCCTTCTCACACCACCACCGGCGTCCTCGCAGTTGGTCCAAACTCCTCATGGTCCTTCATTGTTTACAGAGATGCCTATTCTGACCCTGAGAGCATCTTCAAATGTCACAGGGTCACTGAAGAAGGGCACCTAGGTTCCTGTAATTTATATTCCTTTGCCTAAACTTATTGGACAAGTTACTTACCTTCAGTAACGCCTTGTATGGTAGAGACATAATCTAGCCGCAGATGATTCCTTACCTTAGAATTTCCCAGGCTGGATCTGATGACTTTTGCTCGAGCAATACCTTTGCGCGCCTGTAGGAAGAGTCAGTCAGTCAGCTCTATGTGATGCCATAGGTGTCATCCGCGCCAGAAGTGACGTCTGGGTCACCTATATAGGCACTACCTCGGCGTGCAGACGTCAGTTACTTTTCAAGACTGTTTACGCCAGGAGCCATGTAGTGCACAGACAGTGTTGTGTTTAGAATAACTAGGAACCTGAAAGAGTTCAGCCATGACCCTTAAAATCTGTCCTCAGCGCGGAAAGGATAGGAGGGTCGGTAAGGAATCTACGGCTAGATTATGCCTCTACCAAATAAAGCGTTACCGAAGGTAAGTAACTTGTACATCTAATAGAGATAATTTAGCTGCAGATTCCTTACCTTATAAAAGATACCCCAGCAACACCATCCCAGGAGGCAGAACTGCGGACAAGTTTAGACCAGGAAGTCCTGCGGGACAGAGCGGCAAAAAAGGCGATCCCTGAGGACTAGACTGTTGAGGTGTGCAACAATACCCACGTTGCTGCCTGACAAATGTTAAGGACTGAAACACCACGTTGAAACACCAAGACAACCAACAGCTACTCCAGCTACAAGGACGCCATGACTATCTACCACAACCAAATCAGAACGACGAAAAGGAATTTCATCCACACCAAATTCCTCGCCAACTCCAAGGAACTTTTCAGTGTCATTCAGGAATTCACCAACCCACACAACAAAGCCACAGACATCACCCTGTCCCAAAACCTCTGCAACAAGCTTGGAACCTACTTCCACCTCAAGATCAGAAAACTTGACAACTTTGTTGACCGCGCACAAGACGCCACAGTCAACCCCCAACCCCCCCACCCCCACAGAGACACCAGCCAGTCCACCATCTCCAGCTGGACACCTATCACGACCGAGGACACAACCACGACCATGAAATGCATCCACTCGGGCCCCTACCGACCCGCCACACGTCTACCACAGGGCCGCGGACACCATTGCACTTGAACTGCAATGGACCATCAACACCACCTTCTCTACAGACACTTTCCCAGATGACTGGAGCGTGGGCTTCTTGAGTCCCTGCTCAAGAGGCCCACGACTGAACTACCGGCCCATCTCACTCGTCCCCTTCGCAGCCAAAATGGAAGAGAAAGCAGACAACAGAACGCCATCCTCGACCCATCCCAATCCGGATTCCGGAGCAACCACAGCACCGAGACCGCCCTACTCGCCGCCACAGACTACATCCGCACGTTCCTGGACCATGGCCACTCCGCAGCACTCATTCTCCTTGACCTTCAGCAGCCTTCAACACAGTCTCTCACCACACACTAGTCAACAGACTACATGCCACTGGCATACAAGGAACTGCCCTGGACTCGATCAGCTCATTCTTCACCGGAAGAAGCCAATGGATCAGACTAACGCCCTTCCTCTCTGCCCCTACGGAAATCTCCTGCGGAGTCCCGCAGGGGTCATCACTGAGCCCAACCCTCATCAACATCTACATGACCCACCTCGCAGTCATCGTCCGACAACACTGCCTCAACAGCGTATCCTACGCCGACAACACCCAGCTCATCCTCTCCCTCACCTGAGATCCCACTACCGCAAAATTCAACTTCCAGAAAGGAATGCAGGATGTTGCAGTCTGAATGACCATCAGCTGCCTAAAACTCAATGCCGAAAAGACAGATTTCCTCGTCCTGGGAACCACCCCTTCAGCTTGGGACAACACCTGGTGGCCCACCGCCCTCAGAAGCCCGCCTACCCTCTCAGACCACGCCAAAAACCTCGGCACAGTACTCTATTCATCACTCGCCATGAACCTACATGTCAACACTGTCACCTCCAGCTGCTTCAACACCTTCCGCATCCTCCGAAAGACCTTCAAATGGATCCCCCCGGAGTCAAGGAAGACAGTCACCCACGCACTCATCACCAGCAGACTGGACTATGGAAACGCTCTCTACGCTGGCATTAACAAGTCCCTACTCCGCGAACTCCAGACAGTACAGAACATTGCGGCCAGACTCGTCCTCAGCATCCCCCGGCACGAATACATCAGCCAACACCTGCGGACACTCCACTGGCTCACCGTGGAGAAGAGAGTCCCCTTCAAGACTCACGCCTACAAATGCATACATAACAATGGACCCAAATACCTCAACGACAGAATGAACTTCCATGTACTTAATAAAAACCTCCGATCTGCCAACCTTGCACTAGCGGAAACCCCGCGCAGCCACAGAGCCAGAGCAGAAAGAAGATCTTTCTCTCACATTGCAGCCAAGGCCTGGAACAAACTACCGACAGACATCAGACGCGCTCCCTCCCTGGACACCTTCAGGAAAGCTCTCAAGACCTGGCTCTTCGGCTGAACGGATCTGCATTTCCCCCCCCCTCCTCCTCCTCCTCCTCCTCCTCCCCGCGCCTTGAGACCCTCACGGGTGAGAAGCGAGCTTACAATTCCCCGATTGCAACACAGCATGCCCCTAGGTATGGGGAGGTACTGGATGGAGAAGTAGGTGGAGGACAGGGTCTCAAAAAGTAAGTCCTATTCCAAATGCTCAGTGTGGAGATCTACAATGTGGACGGAGGCAGCCCTACCAATGAGTTCATGGTAGAACGTGGAGTCATCAGGAAGGGAGGAATAGGCCAGGGTACAGGCCGGGGTCCCTGGTGGGTCAGCATCATAAAGTTCCAGGAATCTCCCTGCAGAGGAGTGTCAAAGGTACCCCATCCCTCCATGACTTCCATGTCTGTGTGAGGTGACCCCCAAGTTGTATAGGGAAGGGGGTCGCTTGGAGAAGTGGGTGGGGAAGGTGAGCTTTGTGGAGCAGGGTGAGGTGGCGGGAGAAAAAAGGGAAAGGAGCCTTGTCCACTTTCTTGCGCTGCTTGAGTGGAGGTGGCATGTCGAAGGCTTCTTTGAAGGACAGTTGACCTTTTGACGGCTGAGCAGTAGGTCCCAGAGGGCAGGCGAGAATCTGGCCTATGTGGGAATGTATTAGTAAGTGTTTGTCAGGCATCACAGTACCTAGTGACTTGAAAGACTTCTTCAAAGAGAAACAATGTGCACACATCCAGGCCCAATAATAGATGCTAGAGATATGCACAGCATGTGTATCAACAGCCACACATGCCTCAAATCGTTTTTCTGATCTTGCGGAGTGATATAGCTCTTTCCATGGGACACCAACATACTAGTCATACAAACTCATTAGCTACATATGAGCACTTGGGGGTTCACAGACTTAATAAAGCTACCTTATGCTACATGGCACCAAATGTAAAGTTCTCAAAAGGGAAAGCGGGACAAGAGAAATTAATTAATGTGACAGACAGCACGAAAATTAAGTGTTAAAATCATTTGGGTTTTCATTAAAATCAGAAAATCATGCTTACGTTACTACTAACTGCTGGCATACAGATCCATGATCTGTTATTAGCTCATTCAGTTTCAGTACAAGATGCACTTTCCCCTGCAATTCAGACAAAGAAAACCATTAGTACCATTAATATGCAAAAACATCTTATCCACTCATGAAATATTCAGTAGAAAATGCTGGCACTTGCTATAGAGATGATTGTCAGAATACATTTTGATTGTCTCAAGTACTTATCACAAACTTCAAAAAGCATCATCATTTTTTGCCCTGTGCGGTGAATGGCAGGGCTATATCACCTATGTATTCACTGTAACTTGGCTGCTATAACTTTCACATACTTGCAAAGACTTTAGCTAATACCTCATGTAAAGATCCAGCATAGTGAGTACATGTGTACTTAAACACTGGATCCTCTTGAAATTAATAATTTTTCTTTGTTTTTCCAGCTTCGATGTGGAAGAGACAGAATTTTTTATTTGGAAACATGCAGGCACTGCCTCCTCTCATCACATAGTCCAAAAACCAAGAAAATTGGTATTGCTTATTTCTAGGAAAGGACGGTAACATCGGCCTATGAGGAAGCAAAACGAGTACGTATAGCGAACGTTGAGTAAGACAACAGTTGACAGTAAAAGACAGTGGTACACACTGTTGCATCACGTTATAGGACAACATGCACCGTATAATTAGTGCCCAAATTGGGATAGTGGATATAGGTGGTGAGCAAGGACACATTTTTTGGGAACCGAAACACATAATTTATCAAAATACTGAATTTCAGCATGAGAAAAAGGCACAAACGGGAGAGGAAAACGGTAAGAAAGGGAGAAAGGAGGAATGAGAAAATGTGCAAGCATGCGATAACGATGCATGAAGTGTATGATGGTGCAAGAAATAGGCCTGTTTTTCAATCAGAGGTAGACAACCTCGGTGTTCTGCAAGCATGGGAATCAGCAGCCTCAGTAGTGTACTAGTACTTGAGTTCACAAAGGTTGTAATTGACTCACTTAAAATTGGCGCCAAGAGACGTGATGTACAACTCTAGACAAACAACGTTGCTCTTTCGTCACAGACTGTTGATGCACTGTTATGTTTGATTAACTCTTTCTGTGCATCTGTGGATGACAAACCTCAAATCATATACTAAGAATTTCAATTTTATGTTCCAGGGAGGTGAAAGGAAGGTTCAAAAGGATAATTGAGACAAAGGTGGAACAATGTGAGATAGGATCGTTCCAGATGGAGAGATCTCTTGTTACAAGGGCTAACCATCCTTGGTAAATTCCTGGGTGGCTTGGAAATAATGGACACTTGGAGGGCCCTACTCTCATGGGAAAAAGGGTTTACATATTACTCAGGAGCCCACAAGATATTCTTTCGACTTGTTGCTTATTAGTACCCAACTCTGATATGCTTAGACTGACAGAGGTGAATATTTTTGCTTGGTCTCCTTGACCACTACCAAGTTGAGAGTAGGCACTGGTTCGGCCGTAAGGGTGCGAAAAGGGGGTGCCGCATGGATGCATGGACCATTCAAGAATTAAAATTACATATACAGGTTGCAGTCACCTCCTATATCGAGAGATGAGCCAACACTCAATAGAATCTCTGCGACCCTATGGGAGGCGTTCAAGGCCACAATATGAAGGGATATCGTTCGTTATGAGGGAAGATGACAATGTAGGAAGCAGTAGCAGTTGATATCACTCGAGACCCAGGCGAAGAAACTGATGCTACATTTGGGTTCTGACTTGTGGCTAATGCTCAGAAACTCCCTCCATAACCAGGCAGCCCTCAAACATTTGCTGTTGAATAAGGCACAAAAAGCATGGCTTGCCACACAAAGTAGGATTTACTAATGGGCTACAAAATATAGTAAATCGCTTCACTGGCTATGCACTAACACCATTAGGTCTGATCCAATAGCATCCATTGTAAATGCACAGGAGACAGGAGAAACAAGCATTTGCAATGCAATAGGTCTCGCATTAGGAAAGTTTGAGCTATTGGTATTGTAAATGACACACTTTTTATTTATGTGTTGGTTTTGAAAATAGCGAAATTAATAGCTTTGTCATTTACAATGCCAAATAGCAAATATGACACCTATAGCATTTGTAATGCAATATGTGTTGTATTAACGCGAGTTAGATGTATTGATATTACAAATAAAAATGGCGGGGGCGTGGCTAGCAGCCGAGCATAGCGGCAGCCTAAAAGAGGAGCTCCGTAGACCGGACGGCCTCTCCTAATATCCGACCACTGATCCGTGCAGATAAGAAGCTCCAACGGAGGGTTCTGAAGCCTAGGACCGGGCGGGACCCAGGGCAGTGACTTAGAAGTCTGTCCGACATTGGAAACGGAACAAACGTGGAGACGACCCTGAGGCCTGGTCGACCATAAGAAGCCGGGACATGTCCTGAACTATCGGCCGACAAGAGGCTCGGTTCATTCCCACCGGAAACGCACGGCCGCAATCCGAAGAGTGGCTCATGAGCTCAGAAACAGCAAGACTTGTTCAAACTGTCTTCGTTAGCCTTGACTACAATTAAGAAACCGATCTCCAAGCGATCAGGAGAGAGTTCCTCCGGACGGCAGACAGGTGAAACCGAAACCTAAGGAGAACAAAGGGCTGATCCGCCATCTTTGTGCATAATACTCAACGAGTCGACTGCCTTTGAACACCGTCGCCTCGCCATCGAGATCGACTTTGGAGAGTGGGACCTCTGGCCTAATAGCACCGGCACCTGACCCGCTGAAGGAATCATAAACCGAGGACTGAGCGTGCGGGGAGGAGGTGGCCCACTATATACATGAAGAGACAGGTGTTGACCACTTACACACCAGACCCCCGCGACACCCCGAACGACTGGGCGGAGTACCCTGTGAGGCTTCTAGGGTACGAAGGGGTAAGAATGGCTGGAAAGAACGCGAGAGGGGGCGCCACGCAAACCCGAATTGACTGATTTGCCAGTGGTGGGGCATCATCCTCCCCGTCTGCCCCAGCCGGCAAGATGGCGGAAGGGGCGAATACGCAAAAAACGACATTGGACGATGTCATGAAGACACTGACTCAAGTGCAGGCCACGGTGGGCTCAATCTCTACTGAGATCACTTTGATCCGTGCCGACTTCCAGAAAATGTCTGAGAAAGTGAAATCGATGGAGGTGGTCACGAAGTCCCTAGTGGAGGACGTCTCTGAGCTCCAAACGGAGATGCAAAAACTGGCGATAGAGAATAGAACAGTGCGTGAAAAGCTGGACGATCAGGAGGGTCGCTCAAGACGGAACAACATACGAATTCTGGGCGTACCGGAAACCGAAGGTGTTAGAGCAACTGATCTCTACGTGGAGGACCTAATTAAAAAAGAGCTCCAACCCAAGGGACTGTCTGCCTATTTCTCTGTGGAAAGAGCACATCGAGTGCCGGGGGGTAAACCTAAGCAGGGAGCGACGCCGAGAACCATCTTGGCTCGTCTTTTCAACTTCCGGGACAGAGACGCCATTTTGCAGGCGGCTAGGGTGTCCCCTCCGGTGAAGATCCTCAACTCCACTCTGGCCTTTTTCCCGGACTATACGGCGGAAGTTGCGCGCCATAGAAGGACATTCCTGGAGGTCAAGAAGGAACTGAGGGTGAGAGAGATCCCCCTACTCCATGCTTTTTCCGGCGCGGCTGAGAGTGGTATCAGACAATAAAACGTGGTTCTTTGACACTCCTGAACTTGCGAGAGACTGGCTCGATGGATGGAGACCGGCGACACAACCTCGTAGATCCAACAGATCGAAAAAGGACAAAAACGTGGGACTCCCGGGGGGCTCACAGACGTCTCACAGGACGGAAGAAGACAACTCCCAAGACGAAGATGCGGTGGAGGAAGGCGCCAGCAAGGGACACTAATCTTCATAAAGGACATACTAATCTTGCTTTTATGTTTGCATTCTGCCTGGGGGCCGGCTACAGGACACTGGGCTGAGGACTTCCAAGGAGTGTATGTGGGGCCACCGGCTCCGGAGACTCTTCACCCCTGCGAGCAAGTATTTGGTGTGGGGAATGGGACAGGCACTCTGCTAAGTTGGGGGGGCGGGCGGTTCTGAGTCCGTATAGCAGGGGGGCAGGGAGGGGGGTAGTTCAGGGTGTGGGGGGGGGGTTGGTTTTTCGTTTTGTTTGACTCAGGGAATTAATAGGCAACACGGCGAACTGAAAGACTATAGGGGTATGTACTGAGTACTATGGCACGCAGATGTTGAAATGTACAGACTAAACTTGATAGGTGTGCATGGCACGCAACTTACAATCTACTCCTCAACATGAGAACATAAGCACAGGTCCGATACCTCCACTGCAAGTGATGTCCTGGAATGTAAGAGGTCTTGGGGATAAGATAAAGAGAGGGTTGGTCCTAAAGGCTATTAAGAGACTGAATCCAGATCTAATCCTTCTTCAGGAGACGCACCTAGTGGGAACGGCGAGCAAGGCATTGGACAGAAGGGGATACAGTATGGTGGTACACTCGGACTTTACCTCCGGGTCTCGTGGAACTGGTATACTAATGAAAAAGGCATCTCGCTTCATACTGCATTCCACGAGAACCGATGAGTATGACCGCTTCGCTGTGGCGATTGGACAATGGGAGGGCAAGCCACTTAACGTGGTCTCGGTATACATTCCACCGGCGCTGCACGCGACCACTCTACCCGAGTTAGGGAAATTTCTGTTAGATCTCCCGGAAGGTGACCTAGTGGTGGGGGGAGACTTCAACGCAGTGGCACATAACACGCAGGATAGGTACCCGGCCAGAACACACGCGTCTGGTCCGTCCCCCCGCTTTCAAGAATTCATCGATGCACAAGGGTTGGTGGACGTTTGGCGGCACCTTTACCCTGAGGACCGGAAATACACCTATTACTCGGCAACTCACAATAGTCTGTCTCGCATAGACTACTTTCTTACATTGGGGGACGGTCAACTTACAATTAGTGATGTGCAGATTAGGCCAAGGGGTGTTTCAGATCATTCCCCCCTAACACTGAACATCTCATGCTCGGGGAGGGTACGCAGAAGACTATGTCCAATTTATCCGGGGTATATCAAGGTACCACATGTACGGAAAGAATTAAAAAAGGCGACCCGGCACTACTTTGCCGAGAATACTGGTTCGGTGTCCTCTCCCACTACACTATGGGAAGCATACAAAACAGTTTTGAGAGGTCATGCCATTACAGCAATAACAGGGCATAAGCGCATGCAGCAGCAGGAGTTGCGGGACCTAGAATTGGACCTAGAGGTAGCAAACATAGCCCACATGGAACACCCGACGGAGGAAACACTACACACACTTACACTAAGCCAACAAGCCCACACTGATCATATCCGCCTACAAACAATGGAAAATATAACCGCAACGGCGAATAGAATATATGATATAGGCGACAAGGCCAGTAAACTACTGGCCTGGTTAGATAAGAGAAAAGAAGGTAGCAGGACCATACTACAATTGGCAGACCACAGTGGGACACTACACTCAAACCCGTCGGAAATAATTGATCTCCTCGCAGATCATTTTCAAGAGGTATACACTCCTGAAAGGGAAGTTACTGAGGCTGCTGCGACGCTGGCCCTCCAACCGGTTCGCACCCCAACCCTGCCCCAAGATGCAGTGGATGAACTGGAGGCAGACCTGACAGTACAAGAGGTTCAGGCAGCAATTAACACACTTCACACAGGAAAAGCAGTGGGCCCCAACGGGATCCCGATTGAATGGTATCAAACGATGTCTGACACACTGAGTGAGCCACTATTGGCGATGTTCAAGGATAGCTTGGAGCAGGGGGTACTGCCCCGGGATCAACGACTAGCCACTATAGTTGCCATCCCGAAACCGGGTAAGCCTCCAGCAGACTGTACCTCATACCGACCAATCTCGCTACTCAATGCGGAAGCTAAGATACTGGCAAAGATGTTGGCTACCAGATTGATGCCCCACCTTTCCCTCCTGATCCATCCAGATCAATCCGGCTTTATGCCGCATAGGAGCACAGCACTTAACCTCCGAAGAGTCCATGGCGCACTGGCGCGGGCCCCCCTATTGACAGAACCAGCGGTCATTCTTTCGCTGGACGCCAAGATGGCATTCCATTTAGTGGAGTGGCCATACCTTTTCGCAGTTCTAGCGCACATGGGCTTCGGCCCCAAATTTATAGCGTGGATAAAACTCTTATATACAGAACCTGTAGCACATGTGACGGCCAATGGCCACGTTTCACGTGACATGCCATTGGCTAGAGGAACGAGGCAGGGCTGCCCGCTCTCCCCTCTGCTGTTTGCGTTAGTTCTGGAACCGCTAGCGACTATCATTAGAGATACTCCTTTGCTAAAGGGGGTAAGTTGGGGGGAGCATTGGGAGGACAGAGTCTCCCTTTATGCTGATGATATGTTGATATACTTGTCAGATCCGGCTGCAGGTATTCCTATATTACTTGACCTGTGTAATGCACATGGTGTTTACTCCGGCTACACCATAAATTGGTCAAAATCGATTATATATGAACTGAAGGGTCCCTTGCCGCATATACCCAGCGAATGCCAATTGACCGTTGCACACCCCTCGTTTAAATATCTAGGCATTTATGTAACCCGAGACGCCTCGCACTACTTTACGCAAAATTTGTTACCTCCACTCACTCGCTTAAAAGCGGATGCAAGATACTGGGCGAATCTACCATTGACGCTTCTGGGCAGAGCGGCTTTATTTAAAATGAAGGCACTTCCGCGTTTTTTATATTAATTGGAGAATACACCGACCCTTGTCCCACCCTCATATTTTAGGAAGGTGACAGCAGTCCTTTCAGGTTTGTTATGGGGAGAGCGCCCGGCTCGAGTGGCTCATATAAAACTTAACCGTGGATGGTACGACAGTGGGATAGCACTGCCAAATTTACAGTTATATTACTGGACGTCCCAACTTTAGGTGATAAACCAGTGGATCCACGCACCACAAGACGACCCGGCATATATGGCTGACAGAACCCAATTAGGAACACACAGCCTATTGGCACCGCTATATAACAAACGTCTATTGACAAAACTGATAGGCCCGACAAAGCACACGGTAACATTATGGCATAAGGCGCAGGCTAGATTAAAATGGGGGGATGTTATAACCAAACTCACACCCCTGTGGGATACTAAAGCATTGGGATGTCTGAGACATAGCAAAGGATTTACCCTATGGGACAATATAGGAATCTCCACAGTGGGAGACCTATGGACGAGTACTGGTGTGATCCCATTCTCACTCCTACAGCAACAATATGACCTAGGATCCACTGAGACATATAGGTATATACAGATCAGACACGCATTGATGAGGGCTATAGAGCCGGGGACCAAAGTCCCTGAATCATCTCCATTAGAAGACCGCCTGCTCACTGATTATATGCAAACAGGAGCTACATCACTCACTTATCAAAAACTGTTAAATAATCTACCGGACCCACTAACTAAATTACGGGATAAATGGGAGACGGAGTTGGGAGAAATGGGTGAAACGGACTGGAATGCCGCACTAGCATCCCCGAGAGAGGCAGGAGTATCGGCCCGATTCCGTCTAGTACAATTCAAAATACTACATAGGGTCTACTACACCAGAACCGCTTTGTATAGAATACACAGGGCGCAGCATCCGAATTGTCTGAGAGGTTGTGGAGAGGAAGGAACACTCCTACACACACTTTGGGGATGTCCGGTCATTAGCGAATACTGGAGGCGAATTATGAGGACCGTTTCACAAACACTGGAAGTTTCACTCACACCAGACCCGAGGGTTTGCTTATTGAATATGTGGGGGAGGACGGATCTACCTAGACAGGGGCAACAGTGGGTGGTGATAGGAGCGATGGAGGCCAAGCGCGACATTGCACAAAAATGGGGAGCGGCAGACGCACCGACATTGGCACAGTGGTGCACACACATGGACAAATTGATGATTACCGAGCGAGCGGTCTATAAAATAAGAGCCAACCCTCACAAATGGAACAGGATCTGGTTACCTTGGAACAAGTATAGAGGTGACCTGTGTGACCCTTTCCCGGAAGAAGGAGAGGATAGCTCTGATGAGGAGGATGAACTTTGAAACGAACACATACCCATGGACGGGACGCTGGGAGGGATATGGGTGTGATGGTAAGAGACCATGGGGGACTCATGGGTAAGAATACAGCGTAGTACATCAGTAAAGCCCCACCGATATAGATAATTGTCCGTGTATTGAAGCTCTACTAAATTGTTTAATGTTCCTAATGAGTCTATAGTTCTGTTTCAATCAAGAACAAATAATTAAAAAGTAAGACTATTAATTCTGTATACACTGATGGAAAGTTTGACGCACCATGTTCTTAATTGCTGCCGGACCGGAAGGTTGTCGGCTGAATAGCTGTGTATCACGAGCATCGGAATGATTAGGTAGTGACAATGTCCTCTATACACGCAAATGATGTAATGTGTAATTGTCAACTGCAAATAAAGTCTTACAAAAAAAAAAAATAACAATGGCTTTTCATTTTTTTAAAATAATTAATACTTAAATAAAAGTTATTGGAATTTATAATGACAATAGCTTAAACTTTTGTAAATAACTTTTGAGAAGATTATGTTCAGTGTATTTTATTGTGACAAAAATCCAAGAACAGAAGTGAAATATTAACATCTTTTTGTGACATTTGTAATAAAGCTTGAAACATTGAGAGATCATATTTGAACCAGTTGTTGTTAAATGGTTGCACAGACTGATGCTGTGGTGGCGCTGTGTGATGTGGTGGCAACAAGGGATGATGTGGCGTTCAGTGGTGCTGTGGTAGCGCATAGTGGTGCTGTGGTGCCCCTGAGTGATGCTGTGGTGGTGCTGAGTGATGCTGTGGTGGTGCGATACATATATAGAGTGAGTGCGATAGAGTGAGGGTGATAGATAGAGGGAGGGCGATACACAGATAGAGTGCGGGAGATAGATAGAGTGATGACTATAGCTAGAGTGAGTGCGATAGATAGATAGACAGATCAAGTGACGGTGATAGATAGTTAGATAGAGGATGATAGTTCGATAGAGTGAGGGCGATAGATAGGTTGCGCTTTGTATGGATGTTCAACGTGTTACACTCTTTATGTCCCTGATCGAAGGGCAGGGCACCTTTGAAAGAGATAAGCATGTTGGTACAACCAGAGCAGAACACTGTGAATGCAGATCTACCGCCTGCAAAACAAGCAGGAAGTGGGATAAGGGAGGGGGTGGCAAATGGGGAGCATTTTTGCGGCCTCTTTGATGTTCTCAGTGGCCACGTGGCTCACTGAGAACATCAAAGCGGCCACGAAAGTGCTCTCAAAGGCTGCAGGCGGACAAATTATGCATGTGCCCAGCGCACAAGCACTGTACCTTATCCGTCTGCAGACTTTGGGAGCACTTTTGAAACCCCCACTAAATATCTCGCCAATGCATCGCTAACGCAATGGCTTAGGCGAGACTTAACAAAGAGCCTTTTGGGTTAAACATGACCTACTGCTTAGTGTCTGTGATCCAATCAGATGCTTTTTTTCTGCCAACGTCACATTTTGCCACCAATCGGCCTGAGGATGGTTGGGTATTGTCTGCCCTTGATACAGATGTGAGGAACGATATACTGTATATGAGCCACGGATTGGGTGTTATTCCCCTTAAATCCCTCTGAATTATTCTGGTGTTTTCAACTAGTCCTGATGAAGACTTCTCCTAAATAACTGATAGGGGTTGAAACATCAACACGTTTGACATGTAGACAGCTAATCATTAATATTCGTCTGAATGGTGCTCTAATTCTGAGACAAAAATTAAAATTGCATTGCAAATGTGTCTACAATATTTCTGCTTTGTTCTCATTTATAGCACACATTTATTTACAAATGTCACTCTCACAGAACCGTTAACTGGAGCATCTATAGATTATATATTTGTCTGAATTTGTTTTATCCCCAAAGGACAGTAAATTCTGTCAATTTAAGAACTATGTGCATGCTGTTTTTTACGGCAGGGAAACTGAGACGTGAGGCTATTCGTGGAGACAACCACTGTTCTCTTAAATATTATTGATTACCCGGGGTTACAGGGTTACCCCATATTTGAAGCTAGATTGACTAGATAAATCCAGACACACTGGTTACAACATGGTAACTTTCTATCCTCCTCTTCTCCATTCATGTTACAAATATAAATATCCTGGGCCCGCAGCATGCAAATCCATTGAAGTTTCAGGGCCACCAGAGGTGACAAGCTCTGGCACAGACGGATCCTACTTTTCACAAATAGTTGAGAAAGTGAAGGGTGAGTGCTCACCAACGAGGCTCACAAATACTTGAGTACGTGTAGACTCAGTGCTGACTAATGAGGTTAGTAAACTGTTGACTGGGTGCAGGCTTAGTGTTGAATAATGAAGTTTGCAAACAGCGGAGTAAGTACAGGCTGAGTGTAGGCCAATAAGGTTTGCAAACAGCCGAGTGAATGCAGGCTGAGTACTGGTTAATGAGGTTTTCAGACAGCTGAGTGAGTGCAGGCTGAGTACTGATTAATGAGTTATGCAAGCAGCTCTGTGGGTGCTAACTGAGTGCAGACTAATGAGCTTTGCAAATAGTTGAGTGAAGGCAGGCAGAGTACTGATATATGAGGTTCGCAAATAGCGGAGTGAGTACACGCTAAGTGTAGGCCAATAAGGTTTGCAAATAGCTGAGTAAATGCAGACGGAGTGGTGATTAAGGAGGTTTGTAAACAGCTGTGTAAGGGAGGCAGAGAGTAGGACAATGAGGTTTGTAAACAGCCGAGTGAATGCAGATTGAGTACTGATTAATGAGGTTTTTAAACAGCCGAGTGAATGCAGATTGAGTACTGATTAATGAGGTTTACAATCAGCTGCGTGAGTGTAGGGGCAGAGTGCTGACTAATGAGGTTTGCTAATAGCTAAGAGAGTGCAGGCTGAGTATTAACTAATATCTATGTATTTGACAAATGCTTGTGTGATGGAGTTAGGTACTGACCACCTGGACGCACTGGACACAGAGTAGGCGCCCTCCTGCCAAAGCCAGCAGATGAAACACCCTCAAGAAGATCAAATAAGGGTCCCAAAAGAGTTCATCCGAGCTGCCAGCATACTACATGTGACAAAAAAAGCACACCTGTCTCTCATACGTCCTCATACAATGATACAACCCTCTCCCAAGCGCTGCGCTGCGTCCATTAACACGATAACAGCGCCTCAGTGCTCACCAGGTGCTATACAGAAACACTTTCCATCATGGGGGCGCTGCAAAGATCACACACCTCTGAGCAGGCACCCACGCAGCTGACTGCGCTACTCAAGCGGACCAGCGCCTCTCTGATGCGCCCCTTATAGGAGTAGTAAGCGCTATACAATAGTATATATAATACACTATCCCGTGATAGACCCCTGCCCCAAACACAGCTGTCTGGAGTCCCGCGCCTCCTCCACACTGGGCCCTCTGCAGATCTCATGTCCCACAGAGCTGCCGACGGTCACAGGAGCGGAGGAGGCGCTGTGATTGTAAGTGAAGCCGCCGGGTGAGTAATGCTCCCCGTGCCACCCGATACCTTTTTTTAAGGAGTCATTCGATAAGTGAAGGCAGCCGGGATGAATTATTGATGGAGAGAGCTGCGGCCTCCTTCGGGTCAGGTCACCGAGGCAGAGGGGGCGCGAGGGGCCCAGGACCCCCACCCCGGGGCCAAGAGGAGCCTCAACTTTACAGAAGTGGAAGTGAAGCACGTACACAGCATTAAAGTGCATAGAGGCACTGTGTGCTTTTAATAGCACAGAGGTGCTTGCAGCCAGGGCACAAGTCGTAAAACAAGGCTGTTCAACTCCCCCAAATAACTAATTTACAACCCTGCCCGCCCCAATTCCTAAACAGATGAAGGTACTCACGCAGATACGGTCTTGACGCTTAACACCGCTACTGAATAGATGGTGTTGAGTCACAGCAGCTGCTCTACTCAAAGGCTTACCGATCCTGCAACAAGTCACCGCTTCTGCAGCTCACCCTCGTGGATCAAGACAACAGACAGTGGGAGGGGGGCGAAACAAAACGGGCCACGGACAACAGACAGCGGGAGGGGGGCGGGAACAAAGGGAACTCGGAGAACAGGAAACTAACAAGCCGTGAGCTTGCACGCTCCCGAACTTCCAGTTTCGGGGTGTGCACGCTCACGGCTGTCGGGATGGCCCAGAGGAGCGGTGGCAGCAGAAGTCAGGAGTGGCGGTTGAGGCCGCTGATGCGGTAAGTGGGGCTTTTGGGGTGGGGGCGGTGTGTGTGTGTGTGTGTGTGTGTGTGTCTGTGTGTGTGTCTGTGTGTCTGTGTGTCTGTCTGTGCGTGTATGTCTGTGTCTGCACGTCTGTCTGATTGTGTTATGCGCGTGTGTGCGTGCCCTCGGCCGGCCTGCGTAAGCTCGCCCACAGACCCTGGTAGGCTCGTGCACCGCTCTGTCTCCCTTGAGAGGCAAGTGGGCGACAACGGGTCGCGAGAGCGAGACCTAAAAAGGAGACCTGCAGATCACCACCAAATTCATTTTAAAGTACTACTCGGTCTCGTACTTTGTAGGCACATACATGATGCCGTCAATCTGGTAGGTTTCATGAGGGATCTCCTGGCTTGGGAGCTGAATAGGGAAGAGAACAGTGAATTAGAGGGTGACATCACAGACGAGGAGCTAACATCAACTGCAGCCATGCAAATCCCCAAGACCAAATGGCTTCCAGGTGGAATAATTTAAACTCAATACCTAAACTTACAGGGCCTTTGTTTGGAGTGGTTCTGGAGGCATATAAGAGGAGGGCAGCTCCAGGTGGATTTACGCATGGCAGAGATAGTCGTTATTCACTGTAGGAAAATGCCTCTTTTTGTATGGTCAAATTCTTTTCTGGAATGATAAAGGTTTTGTGGCTGCACACTAGGACTCTTAACCAGGCTACAGTGCATGTGATCTGAACCCTAGAGCATGTACACATTGACTACACTCCTGATTGACCTATTTAACTCACTTATAACCAGTGTATAGTGTACAAAAGTGTAACCTGGGCTTGTAAGTTAAACGTCACTAGTAAACTTCATGTGCCATTACTTAAGTGACAGTACAAAGCATGTCTCCAGGCCTGCCCCGGCAAAGTGGGTATGCAGTTTTAAAACTGCTAATTCGACCTGCCAAATAAAACCTCTTATATTCTAATCAAAAGAGGGGAGGTGGAAAACGGATCCATTCATTTTCCAGGTAGATATAGGCTAATCAAAGAGGAAGGATCACTTGTCCTGCTCAACCTTGAGTGTACAGGACTAGCAAGGGGTGTCCCAATAAAAAGACCCTCATGCACGTGATGGGTAAGGTGGGTTTCAGAGCGGTATATCTTGGTTCTCCGCTTTTATGTCACGTGTGTGCATAATCATAAGGTCTAGTTTCGTTATGCAGCCTCCACCCGGAGGTATTGTACACAAGGTTGGTGCAGTAGTGAGCCAGAGATAAAAATTGTTAAAAAACCAAAAACTCAGCAAAAGGAAATTTTATTCAGTCTGGTTTATGGTCTGGTAAACTCTCTAGTAGTGCAGCTTGTTAACCTGATAATGAGTAATAGTTGCACTAAGAGTCATGAAAATAGAAAAAAAGGGGGGGGGAGTGACTAAAAATAGGTCGACATGTTTCTGCCTTGGCTGCCTGGATTCTAGGACTTACGGGCATTCATCAGGACCAATAGTGAGTGGAGTGAAGGATTAAATAGTTAAAGTGCTCAAAAGTGTGAAAAGGAAAAAGGTTATTGACCTGTTTCTATGTTTGGAGGTCTTATGGTACCTGTAACGAGTAAACACAAGTTTGCAACACTCATACAGGGAGGGGGATGGGGGGGGACACACGTTAAGCAAATTTGCTTCTCATATTTACCAATTGGTAAGCTATAAACAACTATAAAATGACAATACTTTACATGACCGGTTAATGTTTGCGGCAATGTCAACTCTCTCTCGTGCTCTCCTGTCTCATGCAGTCGCTATAGCATGCTTCTGGGTGAATCAACATGCATGTCTTGTGGACGAGTGTGGGTATCACTCGGTTTGTGTAGCAATATTGTGCGCATATAAACTGCTACAAATTGTGGTGGTTTCTGTTTTTCACTCATTCCACTGTGAAGTATACATAAATCGCTTTGTGAGTGAAATCTTCCTAGGCAGTGCGTATTTTCGGGTGAGACACAGTACTAAATGAGGAATATACAGCGCGGTGCAAAGTATTGGGTTCACATGCGTGTGGGGAGGTCGGCGGCAAAGTGACCGTCAACGTGTATTACATCCTTTCTTTACCTCGCGCATAAATTATGCACACTCCCTTCGGTGGTAGAGCTCTTAGAAAGGGCTACGGGAAGAAGAGAGAGAGGGGTCCGAAAGTTAGATGGGGCACAGTTTTGTACTTGCGGTTTTGTAGAGGCGTTCTCTCGGTGTTTCATGATACCTATTGCGCCCGTTCCTCAGCTTCCCTGTGTATGCGCTGTGCTGCTCTTACCGAACCGGAAGCAGTTGGTATTGCTTCCGGGTCGTATTAATGGGCGTTAGCTGATCGGTTGGGAGGTTTTCTATTGGTCTGAGCCCTGTGTTTACGCAACTATGGTAACCAGGTGTATTAATCTCGGTGTTGTGCTTCGGTTTTAGTTTAGGTGCTCTGTTCTGCAAATCCCCATACTCGTATTGTTTTTCGAAATGGGGAGGCTGAAAATGGATACATTATGGCAATTATGTATTGCTTCTGCCTTTCGTTGGTATTCCCTTGAGTTTCTCATTGGGACGCAGTGTCATCTTTCATGAGCAAAAATGCTGTTAGTTACCATTATATTATTTGCTGTTGGTGGTTGGTCTGGTCTTAATGCCGAGTAATCACCTTTTTGCTAAAGACAGCCAGGGTATGTTATCATTCAGTCCTTCGCTGTCTGTCTTGAGTCTATGTACCCATCTCTGTTCTTTTTCGAATAGGATTTTCTCCGCATTATGGTCTTTATTCGATAAGGTTTCCAGAATCACCCATTGTAGGTCAAGAATAGTATGGCCCTTCTCTAGATAATGTGAGGCCATTTTCGTTGTGCTTTTTTTTACATTTCACGTTGCTCCTGTGTTCACCAATTCTTTGCTTTGCTTTCCTGCACGTCATCCCTATGTAATTAAGTTTACAAGGGCATGTGATCATATATACAACATGCGTCGTGTTGCAATTAGTATGGTTGTTCAATGTCCATTTGAAGTGAGGTAGGAGTTGAATTTCTTTTGTTGGTCTTGTGAGATCACAGACAGAGCACGAGCCACATGGATAGTGGCCTGTCACTCTTGGATTGCCCCACAAAGAAACATTATCTCTTGGTATTTTTGGAGGTGGTCTTGTGTGGACTAGCATATCTTTTAGGTTTCTGCTCCTCTTATTCGCAAATCTAGGCTTCGGCCAGGTTAAATTACCTGATGTCAGTATGCGCCAGTTACTATTGACAATCTTTTTGATATTGTTTGTCATCGGGCTGTATGTGGTTACACATGTGAGGGTTTCCTCTTGTGGAGTCTTTGGGATGCTGTCCAGAAGTGCCTCTCTATTCTGGTTTCTTGCCCGTTTCTTACAGTTGGATATGATCTTTTTTGGGTAATCTCGGGCTTCTAGTTTTTTGCAAAGATCGTTAGCCTGTGATTTATATTCTGAGATATTGCTGCAGTTGTGCCGTAACCTGAGGAACTGGCTGTAGGGAAAGTTCTCTCGTAAAGGTCTTGGGTGAAAGCTCTTAAAGGACAAAAGACTGTTTTTCGCAGTGGTTTTGAAAAAGGTCCTAGTTTGAAGGGTATTCGCTTCAGCATAGACAGTAACATCTAAGAAGTCAATACTCGTTTTGTCTGCAGTATATGTAAACTGTAGGCAGGCATCCGGTTGGTTCAGCCATTTGTGGAAATCTGACAAAGTTGCTTGATTCCCTCTCCAAATAACAAAGATGTCATCAATGTATCTTTTCCAAAACAGTATACATTGATGATAGGGATTGTTGGTTTGGTTTAAGATATATGTGTCTTCAAAAGTACTCACATACAGCCCTGCCACGCTGGGGGCAAAGGTACTGCCCATCGAAGTCCCGTGGCATTGCAAATACAGGGTGTCTCTGTATTGAAAGAAGTTCTCCATGAGAGCCAGTCGACAACATTCCAGAACAAAATGTCTGGGGGTTTTATACATCCAAGTGGTGTTGAAAAGTATGTTTTCAAGAGTTTCCATGGTTTTCTCTTGCGGTAAGCTAGTATACAGACTCTCTACGTCGAACCCTACAAGAAGCATAGTGTCTGGTGAATAATCTATATGCTGTAGGTGATTCAAAAGGTCTCTAGTATCTTTTAGATACGTGGGGGTTTTTTGCACAAGTGGTCGTAAGTATTGATCTGCAAACTCTGAAAGGGGTTCAAGGATTGAACCTATGCCAGACACGATTGGGCGTCCAGGTGGTGGTATCCGCCCCTTGTGGGTCTTAGGTAATGAATAGAAGTAAGGGGTACGGGGTGTAGTGGTCCGTAGGTAATCCCCTTCTTTTTTTGAAATCCAGTTGTTAATCTCTCCTTCTTCTATCATCATTGCGACAGTTCTCTGGAGTCTGGGTGTGGGGTCTGTTAGGATTTTGTAAAATTTGTCATTTGTCCTAGAATCCAGGCAGCCAAGGCAGAAACATGTCGACCTATTTTTAGTCACTCCCCCCCCCCCCTTTTTTTCTATTTTCATGACTCTTAGTGCAACTATTACTCATTATCAGGTTAAGCTGCACTACTAGAGAGTTTACCAGACCATAAACCAGACTGAATAAAATTTCCTTTTGCTGAGTTTTTGGTTTTTTAACAATTTTTATCTCTGGCTCACTACTGCACCAACCTTGGGTACAATACCTCCGGGTGGAGGCTGCATAACGAAACTAGACCTTATGATTATGCACACACGTGACATAAAAGCGGAGAACCAAGATATACCGCTCTGAAACCCACCTTACCCATCACGTGCATGAGGGTCTTTTTATTGGGACACCCCTTGCTAGTCCTGTACACTCAAGGTTGAGCAGGACAAGTGATCCTTCCCCTTTGATTAGCCTAAATAAAACCTCTTGCCATGCCTAAACCTTCCTTTTTAATACTTACTTTTCAATACTTACATAATATGTATATTCAATGATTTACATGTCCTGGCAGTGAAAAACT